>NC_083804.1:20717985-21379434 GCF_015708825.2 Lethenteron reissneri
TCGTAGTTTTTAGTAATGTTTTTGTTATTTTCTTTGAACCTATCTAGGTGACTTTACCGAAAGACCCAAGAATATGAATTCCTGCAGTCACGAGAGCTTTAAGACAAGAGAAACTTTTATGCACGCACAAAGTTGCAGAGCGGTGTGATCGCGCGCTCATTGAAAGGAGGTTCTCGTAACGCGTTCGTGTGATTGATATCATATACACATCACACGGGGCGCCACGGTTGCGAGATGTTAATTAGCTCGCCTGGTATACAGGAAGGAGGTCGTGGGATTCCATCGCGACCCTGACGCCTGCATATTTGGAGTTTGCGTGCCTCTCTCCCCGTGGTCGCGTGGATTTGTCTCTGAGTCCTCCGGTTTTCCCTCTACATTGAAAATCAACGTGCGTTTAGAGTATTTGGCTGCTATAAAATTCCACGTGATAAGCCACTTCATTGAGCTATCATATGTGGTTAGGTCGCTTCTGAAAAAGAGTTATATCGTTCAGTGGGCCTTACCTGTTAAAATAAAAAAAATAGTTACAAAATATAGTAGTTTATATGTGAAGCATGTTTTCCATACACTCCCCACATCTCGATCCAACGGTGGGTTTGGTCTATACCGGAGTACACATGTAAGTGTATATTGTATACATAGAGCCTGAACAAATGACCACTGTTTATAAAGTGGAGGAGGGGTGGTTTCTGGGTCTCATTTGTACGTATTCCGACCACAGCATGGGATGTATGAGAGTGTGTGTTGGTAGTGAGGAGCGGTGGTGGAGCGGTGATGTAGCGGTTAGCTGCGCTGCGCTACAAGCCCGGCGACCTGAGTTCGATTCCCACTCACAGCCACCAATACTAATGACGATTATCTGAACCGGTCCTGGGCCTCCCCTAGGTCGATTCAGTCTCCCATGAGTACCCGTTGTGGTGTGTAAACATCGCCACTAGGGAGACAAAGTTGGCCGGGTGTGGTGGCAGGCACCCAACCCCTCGTGTGCCATGCTGACCTTCATAGGTGCTGGCTGAAAGCACTTGCCCCTACAGTATGTTAAGGCTATAGGGGGTCCTTTGTATTGGTAGTGCCATTGGCTTATATGATTCGTGCGACTTGGGGTTCAATTCCTGATTGGGCACGAGACTCAACTAGTGGCAATTGGTATCAGGCCTTGCCCCCGTTTTCCATAGATCAGCTCAGCCCTAAATGTGCACGTGTATAGCCACCAACAGCGATGGGTAGAAAAAAACCCAGCTGATCCTGTGTGGTATTGGCCACACCACCACCTCATGTGCTGTCATCATAATCGTTATCAGCCACTGCTGGATGAAGGCCCCCATGCGCCAATAAACCGCCCTTCACGGTCTATCGCTGTCAAAACCGCATCTCACTCGAGCACGCGAACTGGTCTCATCACTGTCATCTTTCCTGTTGTGGTCATCCCCTCGGATCCCTTCACTCATTTGGCTGCCATTCCGTCACCAGCCTCGTCCATCGGCCATCACCTCCTGCCAAGGCCCATTACTTACATTAACGCGCACCGGCATAACTTGCCCTCTGCGGTGCATTCCGGATACAGTAACTCGATGTGGAGTCGGGGGCACCTTTGCCTTTATATTTTGTACGGAATGGGCGGGGGCGGCGGCGGGGGGGATCGGAATTGGTTGGCGGAACAAAAAAAACCACGGGGCCACGGACAAACGCTCTCATTTGGAATTAAAATCCCAAGGGGACCCGCGGATGTGTGCAGACATTTCCTCCTCAGGGCCCTCGGTGAGGCAATGCGGTGACGCCCTCCGCCTGTGTTAATGTCCGCGACTCCTTTTGTGGATGTCTGTCTGGGACCCATCACTCGCCTCTGTGTGTTAGTGGCCAGAGCAGCGTCGGCGATGGACAGTAACGTATTGAGGGCCATTGTTTTTTTTATTGTGCCAAATCCTCCCCAGAGACTGTCAGAAAATGCCACCTCCTCCCATCCTCCTCCTCCAACTGCCCAACGCTCGTTGGATTTACGTGTTTATAAAATGCGTGGCTTTTTCTGTTGTTGTTGTTGTTCTCACGTCTGTGAAAACGAGTTTTGTAGCTCATCGGATTTCTCCCAGTATAAATAAATATTCCGATTCTGACATGTTAGGAAGTCACTGGAGCTAAATCTAGATATACAAAACCGAATTCATTTCGAACTGCTTTATGTGTTCAGTTGTCACCCCTGCACCTCCGATTAGCAACGGTTGGATACGTAGGGTACGAACGAAGTTCAACATACATACGTATAAACATTTTTGAAAAAAAGCTTGCTGTCCATTAAGTTTATTATTATTTTCCTCGGTTGTATTTGTGCCAACGGTACCTTTTGATGGGTTGCCGTCTGTTTCAATAAACTTTGCTCGCGCTTTGTTGAAATGTCCCGCAGCTGGCCGAGTATATATCTATCTTCATTATCATCTCATCATTATCGTACGAGTTGTATCCGGTGGTTGCCAGTTGCGTTTGGATAGAGCGCAGCCAACAAACATTGCGAGTTAATGTTTCTCTCGGACGTAAAATAAAAAAGACACATTTCTTAGACGTTTGTTCCGGAGTGGCAGCTATCTAAAATGTTTTGAGATTGAGATACTGTAAGTTAAAAGCAATGTTTTCTGCGTTAGGCTTGTTTTGAAGCTACATTTTTGCGTACTCATCAGTCATATGCAGGAGTATGCAAAGTGCAGTGATGGTTGGGAGTGATAATACTGTACTTGAACAATATCACTGTGAGTTGGGGAAACATACACGCACTCAAGTCGCACACTAGAAGTGCGTTTTGTAATTAGATACGTATTTCGGGGTCACCTTCAAGATTGCCCTCAGCGTCATAAAGGTCCTCCAAGAACTTGCCCCAGCCTACCTTAACCCTCTCATCTCGCTCTACTGCCCTTCTTAAACTCTCTTATATCTCTCTCCCCTCTCCAATTCGCTCTACTCCCCTTCCATCCACTCTCCTCTTTCTCTCCTATCCCTCTCTCTCCCCGTGCTAATTGAGAAAACTATAAACTATTTTGTTTATTTGACCAAGCAAGGCCCACTGAGCTATATAGCTCGTTTTCAGAAGCGACCTGGCCACAAGTGAAAGCTTAACGAAGTGGCTTATCACGTGGAAATGTACAGCAGCCAAATACCCTAAACGCATGAATCTAAATGTGGATGGAAAATCCGGATCACTCGGAGAAAAATCCATGCGACCACGGGGAGAACATGCAAACTGCAAATATACAGGCGTTAGGTCGGGGTCGAACCCACGCTCTCTTGCTTACCAGGCGAGGTAGTTAACATCTCGCCACCGTGGTGCCCACTGCAAGTCTAGGCGCAAGGCCAAATCCTCCCCTTTCCTCCTATGACTGCCTACGTTTAGCTCTCTATTAAATATATAATTGCACGTCCCTTCCCCAGTGGGAGATTCACGTCCCACTGCTTTGTAAAGCTTCTTGAGGTGTGGTTGCAAATCGTGATTGTGGAATTGTAATTTGTATTCACGGTGTGTGATGTACGTATGTTGCGCGTGTGTGTGTATATACACACCGCACACTTGATAGACACGAGAGTGAGAGCAATGATGTGTTGGATAAGTGATATTTTACGCACGAACGCACAGTGCTTAATGAGCTTGAAACATTTCTGTTCTTGGTTTAGCAGCGAGCGGTGTGAGTCATTTTATATTAACACAATATCATTTAATTTAATACAAATTGAGTTAATACACAGTTGAAAACTGTAATCGTGCGACAATCTAGTCTAATGTAACAATAATGTATTGAAGTGATAGAAGTGTATAATCCCATTACAAAGTAAAGTAATAGTTTGGAGTCATCATTTATAATTTCTGTCAGTGTGAGCAGGAGAGCGATAGGGCTGCCCGTAATGCTTTAGTTTTTTTTTAAAGAAATAGGATTAAACTTTTTTTCCCGTTTAAATCTCCAGCTTCTAAAAAACTGGCAGGTGTCTTCTCAAAAGCTGTCACTTGTCAAGTAAATCTTAGCTGTGGATTGGAACTTCTCACATCGAGAGCACATTCATCGTAATGCGTCTAAATTACCGGGCGCATAACGGCGCTGGCACCTTGCATTAAACATCGCGGGGGTAATTATTGTGAAATTGTCCAAACCAGTCAGGTGGAGGTGACCTCCGATTGGGAATTAACGCGACACGTGTTCAAAGTTGACTGCCCGTCAAAAGGCCTCTTTTGTACGGCACGAGGATTGAAGATGATATCAAAGTTAAACTTTGCCGGAGGTGCGGTGTGTGGGGGCTGAAATATTAAACCTTCATTGCGCGTTCGGCGCGCACACACACACACAGCGGGAGCGCAGCCTGGAACTTGCGTCCCCTTAATCAGGTCTGAGGGGGGGGGGGGGCGCGTCGCTGGGCGTCAGATCCAAGCATCTCCCCGAAGACTCCGCGAGAGATCCTCGGCGAGATACGGAAACCGTCGCGGCGTTCGCACGGTCCTGTCGGGACGCCCCCGGTTTTTTTGTTTGGTTTTAACCGACGTGAACATCCCTATCTCTGCATCTTCCCAGGCAAAGAGTTGGTCCTCTATGCTTCCTGGTGCTTAAAAAAAAATGGCCCGAAGGATCACTGGACGAGGGAAACGTGGGGAGGGAGGGGGGGGATATGGACTTTGCTGGACGCGACTGGAGAGTTGGTGGGGGTAGGGTGGGCAGGCAGTACTGGAAGGGAGGGTCCGTTAGGAGGTAATTGTCATTTCCAGGCCGGTCGGTCTCAGGCTAGCTCACCAAACGAGCTGAGAAGGCAGCTCTCCAGCTGCCCGGCCGGCCCCCCCTTCCCCACCCCCACATCGGACGGCTGTTGTTACTTTCTGTCTAATTTCATCCACGTGTAATATGTTCCATCAGCTTACGAGGGCCACTGATTACGTTCGCCGAGGTTCTGGTTGTTTGTGAGGGGTTCGTGGTATTGCTCGGGCATGTGCGTGTAGTGAGAGGCCACCACCTGTTAGGTCATCGCAGAACATCGCTCCTCGGCTTCCACACACTCTGGCCGTCACCATTCCCATCGTTTGAGTTTGGACGGGTTAATGTCGGCCGCTTGACTCGGTGTGGTTGTCGGCAGATGTTTCTTTGTGCCTCGGTGCCTGTTACTCACTCTGGGCATTTGTCCGCCCCCCTCTTTGTGGGCATCCGAACGATAGCAGCTTTTTTCAGCTCTTGCACGTCAGGTTTTTGTCGCCCCTTATTGTTTATCCCACCCGGTGTCAGTCACTCGATAGGTGTCTGTTTGTCCGGACGCAGCGTTTAGGTGCGCGCTGCTTGCAGTCGCCCCCACCCCCCCGCGTCTGGCCGTCTGCCATCTGCTCCCCGAACCACTCCCGGCTATTACCGTAATTAATACCTCCCCTAATTAGTGTTGACTCAACGGTCCAGAGGCTGCTTGCAATAGCCCGTGGTCGGGATGGAAGGAGCCATGAATCCTTTCAGATGTGTTCCTGAGCACGGATCCGGGAAGTTACCGTGTTCCTCGGGACAACATCTGGACCGAGAAGTCGGCCGTACGAGCGCGTACACTCCCTGGCGCATACCAAGCGGTAACCAATTTTTTTTTCTTTGTCGCGTAAGAAAATAACAAAGTACAGGTGTGCTGATATTTCAGAGCAAGAAATAACAGGGATAATTTCTCACATCAAAGGGACAGGTGTAATCACTCATAGGATAAATTGAGCTGGGAACCTCACGAAAAGAATGGCTCAGTGTGTTGAAAAAAAAATCTACGGCTGGAATGTGCAACCAGACCAAAGATTGGCTTTTTTGTGCGATCTGTCAATTTGAGCCATATCCACCCTCGCATCGCCGAGTGGAGCGTCACGGTTGGCGTAGCGAATCGTGAGTCAATAAACTGAGGCGAAAAAATCTCAACAATATATTTTATGGTTCTGTTCTCGAGACGGGGACACATTCTGCTGAGTCCAACCATTCGCAGCTGCATGGGATACCCCGCTCTTTACCACCACCCCACTCCCCCATCTCGTTACCCTTCCAGACCCCTTTACAGGTGTCCCGACCCCCTTGAGTTTACTACCCCGTCTCGTCCGCCATTCGACCGCCTCCCCCTCGGCCACCGTCCCTAAGCACACCACCAGCGAGCTCCGTGTCCATCTCCCGTCTGCCCTGCGTCCCCCTCTCTCCCGCCCCACGAATGAAAGTGCAACGGGAGAGTGATTGCACGTTACGGCACCCACGGTAATTGCAGGAGGGGCGGGGGTTGCTGAACTTGTGTCGAATATGTCCTCGAGCGTCTTGGGTTTTGTCCTTTTGCCGTCACCGCTTTGGCTGAGCGTAATTTGACTGCAACTTTGAGAATGGGCGGTGGTGGGAATGGCGCTGCAGTCGCTGATTCATCGCCCAAAGATTGCTTTGCCGAGTGGGAATGTGCGTGTTGCCGAGAGGGAGAGCAGTGGTGGCGTTTGCGGTTAAGCGCGCTCCGCTGAAAATCCAGAGACCTGGGGTTCAATTCTTGGCCACGACGTGACATCAGAGGCGAGTGATATCTGAACCGGTCCTGGGCCTTCCTAAGATCAACTCAGCGTCAAATGAGTGCGTTGTGTGAACAAAACTACTGATTGGGAAAACAAAGGTGGCCAGGCATGGTGCTGGCCCCACCACCCTTTCGTGCCCCATGCCGGGCTTCAAAGGTGATCGCTAACAACCGTTGCCCCAATAGTCTGTTAAAGCCTACACGGGGGATCTTTGTCTTTTTTGTATTGCTAAGAGAGTGGGATTGTAGTGGTCACCGTTCTGCATTACATTACCAGCCACCCGCGCTCACTTTGTTGCTATGATGCACAACACCGGTGACTCTTGAAATTTGAATCTGGCCTCAGTACCCGTAGGTCGGCGCAGTGCAAAATTAATTACCCAGCGCGGTGGTATGCCAAAATCAGCACTGGGGAGAGACAAAGGTGGCTAGGCATGTGTGGTGCTGGCCCCCATCACCTCGATGTGCACAGTGCCAGACTACATAGGTGCTTGCGAACAGATTTTGTTTCATCAATGTATCCAGGCTGAAGAGTGGGTTTTTTTATCTTCTGCATGTGCGCGTGAGTTTATAGAATAGAATTATCAGTCGTTGTATTAGGAGCGAAACACAGCTCGTGTTCCATGAAACATTTAGTGAGGGTTACAAGTTTAACGACAGATAATAATCATCATTATAAATGTACGGCCATTTGTCAATTCACTGCCGGATGAAGGCATTCCCCCATGGATTGGCAGTAATTGGGGTTCATTAGATCATCAGAATCAGATTATTTATTTGTACTGGAAGAATCCGATGAGCTATAAAGCTCTTTTCGTAGATGTTCAGTAGGGGCGGGTAAGAACGTTACAACAAACAGTACAAAAACATGATAGTAGTGTAAAGTAAAAGAAAGGTAAACAGATCACACAAACACATACAACTAAACCATCCCCATCCTACCAGTCAAAGCCCACTGAAGTATTCACTTATTTTTCAGAAGCGACCTGGTCACAAATGATTGTTCAACAACGCGGCCCATCATTTGGACATTTATAGCAGCAAAATAATCTAAATAATCTCAATGCATGTGGGAGTGAAAAACCGGAGGGCCCGGAGAAAAAAAAAATCAACCTTGCCTGTCAGTGTGGGTTGGTCAAGAGAAGTGGCATTCCCGGTTATGGTTCAGGTATCACTCGCCACTGATGATGTTATTAACAATGTCCAGAAATCGAACTCGGGTTGTTGGGTTGAGAGCGCAGGAGCAACTTAGCACCGTGGTATCGCCGCACCCGCTGGTTTTCAAACGACACACACACGCAAAAAATGTGTACGTTGAAAAAAAAACGGGTAGCGATTCATACAAAACAGTTTTTCGATGTTTCGTTCTTTAAAAGAGAGACATGTTCAGCATTGTGACGCCTCACATGAAAGCACTTAATCTTTGATTAGCACATACAGAGGAAGCTTTAAAAAAATAAAGTCTCAAATTAGGTCCACACGACTGCGTTGCACTGTACGCCGTGTATATAATACCCCGCTGAATTCCCAGGACTATTGAAAAATCCCCCTTAATATCCAAATGCGGTACAGTTATAGTTTTACCTGGCTCGGCCCGAAGGAAAATACTTCATGGAACAAAATAAAGCTTTGCTCATTGCGTCGCTTCGAATGGTGGTGGCACCCGTTGGATGCGTTTAGCCGGAAGAGTTCGCTGGGCGAGCGCGGTTAACTCTAAACTTTTACATTTTGTCGTGAAGATAGCGCAGTTTCGGCGATTGAAACGAATAACCCAACCCCACTTTATTCACCCACATTGCTCTGCGATAACAATTCATTGTTCGCAATCGATGTCTTAACGCTTATTTACGTTCACAAATTCACGACCGTTTTTGGTCGTCCGCCTCTGTGATGAACGCCTGCCCGCGCCGCCGTTGTTGGGGTTGTCGTTTGACCGTCGAACAATCACCATGCTCGTGATTGTGGGTTGGTGAACTGGTGTGGGGGGGGGGGGATAGGGGGAGGGAGGCCGGACCGGATGAGTTATAGCCCAGAATTTCGAACTTCCAGCCATCGGGTTCCGAGTCAGAATCTGTTATCCTGGAGAGAATCCGCGATGACCTATGAAGCTCTTTGAACACATTTTTTTCAAAATCCACACATGTCCAGTCGGGTTCACAGCGCAGTGCTCTTGCAACCAAATAGCTTAACTCCTGAGTTTAAGTGAGACGCGACAGCGCCGACTATTATCTTCAGTGCCTTTTCTCTCCGTCGCCACCATCCCCCCCACCCCATCTATTCCCTTTTTTGTTGAAACGTTGCCTTTGTTTGCCCTGCACTCCTCCACCGATGCAATTTACTGCCGCGTGCATTGTGGCCCACGAAGAGAAGCGAGAGAGCGCGCGGGGCTGTTTGAACAGCGCGCGCGTCGCCCGGGCGGCCGTCACCGTCCGCGTCGCCGCCGTGCGAGCAACGCCAGCGACACCCCCCCCCCCCTTTGCCGTCTCCACCCCCCCTCGCCTCCGTCCCCCCCCCCCTCGGTGTCCCCTCCCCCCCTCTGACCACCCCCCCCCCCGTGGCGCCAACCCCCCCCCCCTCGTCGACCATTCCACCTCCTCGCCGGCCCCCCTCGCCGTCTCCCCTCTCCCTCGCTGTCCCCCTCCCCCCCCTGACCATCCCCCCCCCACGGCGCCAACCCCCCCTCGCTGACCCCCCTGTCTCCTCGCCCCCCCCTCGCTGCCGTCTCCCCCCCCCTCGCTGTCCCCCTCCCCCCCTGACCACCCCCCCCTCGGCGCCAAACCCCCCCTCCCTCGTCGACCCCCCCCCCTCTCCTCGCCACCTCCCTCGCCGACGCATTGCGTTGTGAGACCCCCCCTCTACCCCTCCCCCTCTCCTCCTCCCCCGACACCACCACGGAAACGAACTTAAAACCTTCATTCCATTTGGCTCAGAATCATTGAGGCTCCTGGGCTTAAGAGCAGCCTGGCATTTTCCCTCTGCCCGTGATGGGCTGCCCGCCTCCTTTCTCTCTATAAAATAAAAATGGGGCACTGCTTCCGTACGGCGTTCTCAAGGTGCGCTCGCCGCATGAACACGTGATGTCAGCTTAGATCGTGTTTATTTACGGTATTTAACCGCGTGAGCCCCCTTGTCTGTGTTGTTGGAGGAGGACTGGATAATCACCAACATTGTCATCATCGCCTTCATGTCTCACGTTTGTGCGGCACTTAGGGATCGCAATAATGCGCATCAGGGTGCCTTATAAACAATGGCGATTATGATGTTGATGATTGCGATGATAACGATGGTGACCAGGTTAGAGCTCGGTGAACACCCAGAGGCTCGGGTTGCAAGGGAGGCCTCCACGTGAGAGAAGCGCAGCACGAACCACGTGACATCAAATCGAGACAAAGCAGAGCCAACATAGAAATTAAGCTACATAATGATATGTTGCCAACACGGGTTTCAAAGTTCAATAATCAACTTAAAAAACTATTTCCAGAAAAAATAAACACGTAACTGTTGTTCCACGAGGACACATTATTATCAATGTTAACTAGCTGTGGGTAATTTGCTAATTTAGTCCATGAGACCACACCAGATGTCTTCCCTTGTCGCTACCACACAAGGTGGCATCACTTTAGCGGATACAATTTCTTCACGAGGCCCATAACAGTGATTTAAATGAATGGGTTATCGCCTACTTCACTCTTATTAATTATTCGTACAAATGATCCTCATGGCAGTACCCCGAGGTACCAAATAATAACAAAATGGCCGAGGCAATTAACTATTTTATTTCTGGGACACTATTTTTTCCAGGGGTGTACTTAACTCCGCGACTGGGGTACCAATCAATCCGAAATCGGTGCCACTCCGCGATGTGGAAACGCAGCGAGGACGACGATTGCGCTGTACGCACCGTGGTGGTGCATCGTGTACAGCTCGTCGGGATGAGTCGATTGCCGCATCGCCGACCATCAACAGACTAACAGTGACTGCATCACGGAAACTATGTGAGAGCCGGGATACGATGGTACCCTGGGGTACCGCCATAAGGTACGAATGAATCAGTCTCGCGACTGGAGTTTTCGCAAACGTAAGTGGCACCAACTCCTGCTGCGGCCATTCCACTATATTCGGAGCGCTGGTAATAATTAGACTCGGCACACAAAAAGCAGAACGATGTCCGTTACAATTGTTCGTGTCAAGGGGCATCGGGGGTGGGGGGGGGGTCTTTAAGGTCCGCGTGCTTTAATGCACATGGGGGCGGCCGTGGTAATCTTCCCACTAGAAATCAGCCGGGCTGACGCGTTAGTCGAACCGCAGAGCTTCGTGCGGGCGTGCGTGCACGCACGGGCCCGGTAGCGATTGCAAACCCGCCCCGCCAAGATTTGTCAGCCCGCATGAGAGCGGTGTTGCGGTCCGTCTATTGTGGGGGACCTCTCCTTCCTCTAGCCCCTGTCAGCGGACGTGATGGGGTTAAGGAGAGAGCCGGGGCGGTGGTGGTGGTGGGGGAGGGCGTGGGGAAGGGAGAGCGGGGCTGGCGGGAGGTGTCGAAGGTGGTGTTTATGGAGCTCGTTTCAAATTTTGTAGCGTTCTGCTACGGAGATTTTATAACGACACCTTTACCCCTTGCCCTGGCCGTGGCACTCGAGGGGGGTGTGTGTGGGGGGCGTCGCTGCGACTTAACACCGGCGGGCCGACGGTGGACGCCTGTTAAATAGACAGACGACACCTCGAACATTTCGTGAGGTTGTTGCAGTGGTGACGACGGGAGGCGCCGGTGACGCCAGCGCCAGGAGCTCTTGCGCTGAAAGTGACACCCCGTGCGAGCGAGCGCTGATTGTCGCATTGGCGCAAAGTTCTGCGCCGAAAAATCGAAGGGAGCTTCGGGGAACGAGGAAGGGAGGACATTGATTTGTCATTTTTTTTGTCTCACGGACCAAAGTTTTTTTTCCCATTAAAAAAAATGGGAAACCTCTTTTCCGCGGTCGGGATTAAAGGCCTCTTAAGTGTGCGGGGAGGATGCGCCGAGGAGGCCGCCACGCTAAGCTGTTCAGGGGCTCCTGCTGCCTTCCCGGGGAGACACGCGGATGTGCTGTCCCACCATTCACGTGCGCGTTTCATCGATTAATTGTCCATAATCCGGACACTCTTATCCTTGCCTGAACGCCACTCTTCAGTGCGCGAGCACAACCGCTCCGCCCCCTCCCCTCCCCCCTTAGCAGCACTTCTGCTTAACGGCAAAAAGATGCTTTGTCCGTCATTTAGAAAATCACTGTAATTTTTGCTCTTGTTCGCAAGTGCCTGGCCATCGAGTTTAAGTTACCTGCGCAGCTGTCACGTGTTGTTCGTTTTTTTTCGTGAGAGGGCTGTGCGTGTGACAACCATGTTTGAGGTTAAATCTTTTCAGCTAAGTTTATTTCCGTTGAACCAAGTGAGAACTCACGAGACGAGGAACGTCCCATTTGTAAGAGCGACCCCGGGGTGTAAGTTTACGCTTCCGTTCCAATACAGTTCCCTCGGCTAATATATGACCCAAAATAAACTTAGTAATTTGTTTGCGAAAAGAAAAAAAACCAAACCCCCAACGCGTTTCAAATAATTTAATCCGCACCAAACGACTATATCGGCACGTTTTTCCCTCTCGGTCTTTAACGAGCAAAAAAGCACAATCTGCTTTTTTAAAATTTTTAATCTCGGTGGATTTCGAGCGTGCTCGCTACGAGCGGGGCCCGGGAACGCAAATTAGAAACGGTCAGAGCGGTCAGGCCCTGGGCGTCTCGTGTTCTCGAGGCCGCCGTGCTCGCTGACCCACCGCGATATCCCGAGGGGGCCTCCCGCTCACTGCCACTGTCACAGCGGCGCTTCCCCAGAGCGAGCGCCGCGTCTGCCGCTTGCCCTGTCGCTCGTCTTGAGATTCCTCCGCCTGGCGCCTCTGAGTCGTCCTCGCTCTCTCTCTGAGTCGTCCTCTCTCTGAGTCGTCCTCTCTCTCTGAGTCGTCCACGCTCTCTCCCTCTGAGTCGTCCTCTCTCTCTGTCTGAGTCGTCCTCACACTCTCTCTGAGTCGTCCTCGCTCTCTCTGAGTCGTCCTCACTCTCTGAGTCGTCCTCGCTCTCTCTCTCTGAGTCGTCCTCACTCTCTGAGTCGTCTTCGCTCTCTATCTCTCTGAGTCGTCCTCACTCTCTGAGTCGTCCTCGCTCTCTCTCTCTGAGTCGTCCTCACTCTCTGAGTCGTCCTCGCTATCTTTCTCTGAGTCGTCCTCTCTCTCTGACTTGTCCTCGCTGTCTCTCTCTGAGTCGTCCTCGCTCTCTCTCTCTGAGTCGTCCTCTCTTTCTGACTCGTCCTCTCTCTCTGAGTCGTCCTCTCTCTCTCTTTGAGTCGTCCTCTCTCTCTCTGACTCGTCCTTTCTCTGAGTCATTGCTCTCTCTCTGAGTCGTCCTCGCTCTCTCTCTGAGTCGTCCTCTCTCTCTTAGTCGTCCTCTCTCTCTCTGAGTCGTCCTCGCTCTCTCTGAGTCGTCCTCGCTCTCTCTCTGAGTCATCCTTGCTCTCTCTCTGAGTCGTCCTCGCTCTCTCTGAGTCGTCCTCGCTCTCTCTGAGTCGTCCTCTCTCTCTGACTCGTCCTCGTTCTCTGAGTCGTCCTCTCTCTGAGTCATTGCTCTCTCTCTGAGTCGTCCTCGCTCTCTCTCTGAGTCGTCCTCTCTCTCTGACTCGTCCTCGTTCTCTGAGTCGTCCTCTCTCTCTGAGTCGTCCTCTCTCCCTCCCTCCCTCTGAGTTGTTTGTGAATGCTTTGAGTGAATGCGTGATCTATGGGCGTTTTCCGTTTTTCTTCCTTTAAATGCAATGTTTGTTTTATGTAATGATTACGGTACATTATCGGTGAATTTATAAAAATACGTCTTATTCATTCGAGGAAGCTTTGGTGAGTGTTTCAATAGTCTTCTTTTAGGAGGGTCCGCTGTTACGATGCCTAACCATTTTTGATTATAGTTCTCAGTCAGTCCCTCGCCGTGACGTTTTCTTATACATGGTGAGAGATGACACGTTTAACTCGAGAACAGTAGTTTTATGGTGGATAGATGGAGTCGCTTCACTTCGCGATTGATTTAATTTCACGATTTACCGCAGCAAACATCGTCTTTGGTGGTAACGTTTTTTGTCGCAGAAAAAGTTCAAAGTCTCAGGGATAATAAGAATAATACGACAGAGATTAGAAACTCCTAAGCACACTTTGCAGCTAAAGTTTCCCTCGTTCAGAATTCTGCAGAATTATTCGTGAGTTGGTATAATGGGTTTCAAACATTTCATTATCTTTCCTCTTTGAGCAGGTATCTCTCAGTTTTCAAACATTTCATTGTGTTGACTCTTTACAAAGGTATCTATATCTTTGCACAATGCAGAGTCAGCGTGTGCTGTGACACCTGGGTGGATTTACAGCATCAGCACTTAAATGCAGTGTGAAAGGTGAACAATGAACGATTGCAGCCCGCTGTATGGAAATTCAACGTGGCTCTTCACAGAAATGACAAAAAAAAATCCCCAAGTATCGCTATGTCCATATGAACTCTTGGCAGTGCACGTATCTATTGGCCATCCCCAGGTGGACATTTCACATTTCTACGGTGAGAACAAGTCTCAAACAAAATCCTCCGTTCATCTCTCTTCACCAAGTGGCATAACCTTACAAGGTGATTCTTGTTTTAGCTATCTTGGACAGATGATAAGGTGGCCAGGTTGGCCCTTGCTGGGATTTTAACTCCACTGAAATATGACCCAGCTGATATATTTTCTACGGGGGTTGGAGGGGTGGCACAATGGTAAGCACACTCCGCTTCGAACTCTATGAGTTCAATTCCCGGATTACAGCTAACACCAGTAGCGAGTGCATTCTAACCGGGACCTGACCCCCTTCCCAGCAAACCTCTACCTTCCCATACTCCTACAGCACAATAAAACAAGCCCCCTGACTGATACGGTGTGCAACGGCGTTCATCTAGGAGTAGATACGACTTAAGAGCCGTACATTATTTCTTCGGCATTATTCCAAAATTATTGAGGATCGTGAAAATTCAAACGTTGCCTGCGTTTTCGACGAAGGCAGCATGTTCGGTCCCAGGTTTTCTTGACCCCCCCCCCTAGATGCGCGCAGAGATGGACACGTGGAACGTTCGGCTACGGTGAAGATGAGCGCTTATCGTTCCGAGGGCATTGTCACGGGCGAAGAGAGCAATTCCGAGACGCAAGCGTTGTTGTACAGTGTGGCGGCGTCCGTCGCCAGGGCTGGAATATTGAGCCTCACCCGCGCAAAGCAAACAAGGAGCCAATTGGCGAAACCTTAAAACGATCGCGTTAAATGAGTTGGACACCGTCCAGTCACTTTAACTTTTTAATGTAAACGAAAAGTGATGACTCTGTTGATGGCGGATTTTTTTTTTACAACCATTAGATTTGGACCTTGGCCATGCAATCACCTTGTTTTCGGTTGGCGTTTTTTATGCCATCCCGCGGAAAAATAATCTTTTAAACGCTCCTGCGAAAATGTGAATTTTGAGAATAGTGGTGTAGGAAATGCCTCTTTATTGGGTAATGTGCCAAAGAATGGCAAGTCTGCTTGAAAAGAAAGCAAAGCAAAGTAAGAGACCAAGTTGTGACTTAAACAAAAACATTTTTGCTGCCAAAATTATCAGGGCATTAATATAATGCCGACAAAAATATACGCGTTTGTCAAGAGTCTTGCTGACAGGCCTTCATCGAAGTTGAACAACTGTATTTTTGTTTCTGACTATCACGTTAATTATTGTTGTTATTATTTCTTGTCATTCATTCGAAGTGGAATGAACGTCAATATGAGGGCCAAATCAGCAATGGTAAATAAAGCGAGCATTTACCTAGAAAAGCGTATTTTTCTGTAGAGCCCTTATTTCGGGGTGTTTGGCCAATCCCTTTTTCTTTCTAAGTTGGCGTGTCAGAACGAATGTGACGCGCCTGGAGAAACCCATAACCATCAAGGGGAGAAAACATTACATAGAGGTCAACAATTGGCTTTCTGTTATAAGTGCTCATTGCCCTGTAGACTCCATCTCTACATGGTCCACCAACCCTGTCTTAAAGAAACACCAACACGTCGCATTCTAAGTGGAGTTGCGTCACCGTGGCCAATGACGTTGTTTTCCACCGCACCTCGCCAATACTTTTCCTTTACCCAGGAAACCCTTGCCGGGGCTCGAAACGCTGTCCTTGTCTTCGAGACGTTTAGCCAGCTCCACTGGAGTGGCAGCCAAGAGAGAGAGCGCTCCCAAGAGGGCAATCCACTTGGAGATGGAGCTACGAAATAATGCCCGCGTTGTAGGAGCTCGGCGTATTGTTTTATGACAGGGCCGTGAGAGAAGTCGACGCCTTGGGGAGGCCTTCATCACCAGCAGAGGAATGATTATGGCTTGATGATGGCTTAGGTTCGCAGGACAAGCCGAAACCTATCTCGTGCAAACATTAGAAGTACGCTACATAATTGTGGTGTGTGTGTGCGTGCGTGCGATTCAAGTCTACATTACGCCCTGTGGACGACTGCTGCTCACGTTCTGAAGGGCCGCGGTGATGTATAAACTTCAAAGGGTCGCATTTTTACGTGTGCGCTCGCATTTAACTTAAGAGTGAAATCCCCATTGTCTGTTCAGGGACAGAATCTCGCTTCACCAGTTTAAAGAGAGAGGGGGGGGGGGGGGGTTAGGGGGTTCGTAGTTTTGTAGCCATAAGGGTTAAGAGTATGGGCGCGGATGGTGGAAAGTGGGTATGACACGTGCCTTGTCTTCAGGCACATTCTCTGTGGTTTGTAAACGTCGTAAACAATTAAAATCTCATCGGTTTTACTCTAAAAATATTTTGACGACTACGATGATGGCGATAATGATACAAGTGAACTATAAAATAATTATCTTCGTTACCTAGTAATGCCCACTGAGCTACATAGCTCTTTTTCAGAAGCGACTTGGCTACAAATGATAGCCGAACGAGAAGTGGCCGATCAATTCATAGCCATAGCCAAATCCTATAAACGCATGTTTCTAAATGTGGAGGGCAAAACTGGAGGACTCAGAGAAAAATCTACACTACCATGGGGAGACATGCAAACTCCATACATACAGGCGTATGTATGTTAACCTTTTTTTGCACCATACGTAACCAACTGCGCTAATTGGAGATGCTAACCAGAGGCGTGAGGGTCGGGATTGAACCCACGAGTCCCTGTATACCAGGCGAGGTAGTCAACATCCTGCCCCCGCGACGCCCCCATGATGACGATGTGTCCATCCGTTTGCGTGGCACCAGGGTCACGACCCCGGCAGGAGGACGCTCTCCCGCGCATCACGGAGCACCCGTCGGATCTGATCGTGCTGCGCGGCGAGCCGGCCACTCTCAACTGCAAGGCGGAGGGGCGCCCGGCACCCACCGTCGAGTGGTACAAGGATGGCGAGCGCGTGGAAATCGGCAAGGATGACCACCGCACGCTGCTGCACACCGGCTCGCTCTTCTTCCTGCGAGTGCAGCACACGCGGCGCACCAAGACGGACGAGGGCAGCTACGTGTGCGTCGCGCGCAACTACCTGGGCGAGGCCGTGAGCCGCAACGCGTCGCTCCACATTGCAAGTGAGTCCCGCGGACCTGCGGCAGGTTCTTCTTTGGGGGTCGGCGTGCGAGGGGATCGCGGGTTTGCTCTTCTGCTGCAGGCGCTCGGGAGGCGAGCGTCAGCGCGGGGGCGACGCGAGCGACTGGTACGACGTCGATGCTGGTGCGCAGGTCGCGCGCAGAACGACAACGTCGTGAACTTAGGTCACCCGCGCCTCCGATAGCACGGTTGGGGCTACGCGCGGTGTGAAAGAGGTTCGACTTGCATACGTTCAATACGTACGTACACCCGATTCAGAGCACAGTGCGGTGTTCAACGTGTCGCAAAACTCCCACAATAACACCTCTACGTGCGCATGTGGAAAATAATTGATGAGTGTGTACACGATCGAAAGGGTGCATTGTGAGACTGAGGGTAGATTGTCATCGATGAAGCGCGGTTGTCTTCGCATGGCAAACAGGAACCGTGTCAGCTGCGTTGACTCGAGGTAGGGCGTTAGCTACAGACGGCTATGTACAGGTCTGGACTGACTTGGGAAGGACTATGTTATCTCTCAGATAATCTCGTGTGTTGCTCTGGCAACTGGATGATGTCATGCATCTCCGCTCAATGGGTGTTGGAGTAACTGGAGGTTGAGTATTTTTTTTTTATCTCGGGGAGATCATTCACGCCAGTGGCCAACACACACGCGATGCTGATTTGGGTTCCGAAGCAGCTCGGGTGGCGGGCTCCGTGTTTGTTGTCCCGTGTCTGTATCGGGGGTTAAATTAACTCCACTTTGCCGCGTTTTCATCACCTGGGTCTTTATTGTCCAGGAGAAGAAAATCCCCAGCGTAAACGCAGCTGTGTCAACATTACAGTGGGGCTGGACGGGAACCTCACCCAATAATTTTTTTGTTAAATCATATCTCGTCAAAGATATCTCGCGCAGACTGAGTGGGCTGGCCACGGCAGAGGTGCGATTACGAGCAATGCGGAAATGAATGCTTTGCAGGGTGAACCCATGTGGTCCACTTGTTGGGGTGGTGTCGGGGGTGGTAGTGGTGGTGATGGTGGAGGAGGATGCATTTAAATTTCGATTTAAAGCTTTCGTGACTGCAGGGATTCATCTTCTTGGTTCTTTCGGTAAAGTCACATAGAAGGGAAATAATAAAATAATAAAAATAAAACATAATAAAATAATTCTCACGACGTTTCGGCCACAACGCAAGGAGGACGGCTGCTTGCGTTGTGGCCGAAACGTCGTGAGAATTATTTTAGTATGTTTTATTTTTATTATTTTATTATTTCCCTTATACGTGACTTTACCGATAGAACCAAGAAGAGGATGCATTTAGTTCAGCATCTGTGTGTGGAGCGAATCTCTTGAGCCGGACGCAGGAGCAGCACCGCACCGCTCACATGGCTCCGATTCGCCTCACGGGCCGGAGCCGCGGGTCGGCGATGGGCTCGCGAGCACCACCCCCACCCCTACCCCCGGGCCGCCCGCCCGCCCGCCCGCCTGTGAAGTTAGCCGTCCCCCAAATTTTACGCGTAACTTGACAAGTCGCGTTTCGCCAACGTCCAGCCCGTGTCTCCAGTAACGTGAAACTTCCCACGGCTCCCCCCCCCACCCCCCGGTGGGCACGGGTGAGCTGGGGGGTGGGGCAGTTGGAGGGGGCAAGAGTTGGGGGGGTCAGGGTCTTGGGTCTCCGGCAGCGTCTGCATCCCCACGTCATGTCGAGCCTCACCCTGCAAGGTTATTGGCCGTCGTCGCTGACGAGATTAGCGTGTGCGCGCGCGCGTGCTCATTAAGCGCTCAGGTTCCCCTTTGATACGTGACAGTCGCTCGGATGTCGAAGCACGGGCTCATTCTCGCCCCCCACCCGCCCGCCCATCCCCACCACCTCCTTTCACTCGCACACTCCACCTCCTCCCTTTGTCCCAAAATCAAAGGCACGAACCTACAGCAGGTATTTCCTGTTGCTTTCATCGAGATAGCGGGGCACCGAAAACCGTGATGTTCCCGCAGCCGTCTCATCTTTCTCACCATAGGGCCCGGCCGTTTTTCACGGAAGGTGAAGGTGGAAGGGAGGACACGCGTGTGAGATGCGTGTGTCCTCACACACACACACACCTGCCTGCCCGCCCGCCCGCCTGCCCACCCGCCCACCCGCCCTTGGTAATGACAAGCTGCCAGTTAAAAAAAACTTTTAATCCATTGTTTGCTGTCAGACGGTGTCTGAGGCATGCGATCTAAAATCATAATAATAAGCATAATAACGATGGAAAGAAAAAAAGAACATAACCATAGGGTTCGCCGGTGCGAAGGCGCCTCGGGCAAAGCGCCGCGCCCAATGTGGCACGGCGCTGCGACGGTGGAGCCGCACGCGACCTGGCAGAGGCGGTCGTCGTCGCGGCGGCTGACGAAGCGGCGCGTTCATTCGCGACAATCTTTCGGTGTTTAGCCTTTGCCTGCCCGATTTTTAATCCCGCGTTAAGAGGATCACCAGTGGGTTATCCGTTACGCCCCGCTTAAATGCACGAAATTTTTTCTATAAATAAGGCGAAATAACAGGGCCCACGCTTGAATATTTTTGCGGGCCACAACTGCCACTTAAATCGACAAAACGGGAGGGTTTTTTCGTGTGTTGTTTCTTCCTCCCATTCTCGTGTTGGTGTTCACTCCTCGCGCTTGCTCTGCACTGGAGCCGTCAACGTGTTCTCCGGCGACAAAAATTCAGAGCGAATGAAGGAAAAAAAAGCGCGAGCCGCCGAACCGGAGGCAGGGTAAATGGAGAACGTTTCACGGGACGCGAGGACTTGAGCGTGGGGAGAGGAAGGAGCCTCCCCGCACACTCCTTCTGCTTTGCTGCCCGCGAGCTCGCTGCACCGATTAGCCGTGCCGTTTTTTTTTTTATTGTACAAATGGTTTAAGGGTCACCAAAACATGCCGTGCCTGCTAATTTACTTCTCTCTAGTGGTGTGAGTCGTGGCTCGTTGGGGGCGGGGGTGTCCAATAAGGCGAAATTAAAAAGCAAAGAAAAACATTTTCCTTTTCTTCTAGAGTCTTATTTTTATATTTTAAAAGGCCTGGAGACTGAGCCGCTTGATTGATCAGGACTGGGCCGATCTTTATCTCAGAGATCAGCATGTCGATTGCGTCTCTCCCATGCCTCTTGTTAACGACCTACTTTACCCAGGGCAGGGTAGGAGACGAAAATGATCGGTGGTGGCGGCTGCAGTGGCGGCGGCCGTGCGGGCGGGCGAATTTCTCGGCAGGGTTTGGCCTCCCCGTGTTGGTTTTTCTCAGGGGTGAAGAAACCGCAGATGTCATTGTTTTGCTGCACAGGAGGAGCCTGTGCTTCCTGCGTTCGCAAGCGGTGTCGGCCAGTTGCACGATCACGCGCGACGCCGTCTTCTGAGCCCCGCCGCGCGAGTGCGTGCAAGTCCTCATTCTTTCCTGCGCCTCTCTTTGTTAAACGTTTTCGTTTTAGTGCTTTTCTTTTTGTTGCACTCTACACGTTTGTGTTTGCGGTATGAAGTTGCAGCATGCGCTGCTTGAGCGAGTAGCGACCGGCGGGCGGGCGGGTGGGCAGGCGGGCGGGTGGGCCGGAAAGTTAAACGTGTGGTTGTTTTTTTTCCTGGACGTTTCATGGGTGGCCAGACGTCGTGAAGACAGGGCGGCATGAAAGACGCGCACTTGGGGATGACGACCGAGACACGGGAGAATCGCTTGATCTCACTTTGAATTTGTAAAAAAAAAAAAAAATCTCACACACGAACGGTTGCTCGGGTCAGAAAAGTTGGGTGACTGGTCGGAGCGGAAAACGTTTCCTTCGTAATCCTAACAAGTCGAGGATTATTTTAGCAAGAGCAGACTGGAAGTACAGGCAAAACCAAGGTAACTTTACCACCATCATTGTTAAAATCAACTGTCTTATGAACTGGGAACGTTGCAGTTGGGTAAGGCCTTGCTTCGCAAACCTTTATTAAAAGCTTAAAAGGCACAGCCCTGCAATTTCTTTATCATGCCACAGCTGGCAGACGGGCCTCCATTAGAGGGAGTTGCAGAGGGAGGGCCTGTAGAGAAGCCATTTTAGCAGACCCTTCCACGCCGCCGTACATCTTGAAAGAGGTGGAAGTACCCACACTTCACCCCACCGCACACGGCATGCCGATCGACTGATTGTGGTGGACCCATTTATTCTGGTAGGTGGACAGAGGTGGCGGGCGGGGGGGGGGATTAAGAAACTGTCGTGGCGTTTCGACTGCTGTGCTTGGGAGGTCGATCCGGCGACCCCTGCGTTGCAAGTGCAGAGTGTGAACCAATGGCACTGGGGTGGCACCCCAGACTTCCCTTTATAAATTGAGGCCTACGCGATCGCCTCAGGTTTCGCTCAGCAGGTCTCTCTCCGTGTTTGAGCGGAAAAACGCAAGAGACACGAGACAGCGGTGGTGGCGGCGGCGGCGGCGTGCATCATTACATCCTCTGCTTCCACACCGCTGACCTTTTTGTTTGTCCGTTAGTGGAAAGTATTCGTGAATGCATCCTTTTATTTTTTTTTGCACGACACGGTTTTTACGGAAGTCGATAGACGATGGGCAAGGAAGGAGTTGTCTCGTCCAGCGTTGCCGAGGCTGGGTTTTGAGATCATGGTTGCTGCGGTTGTCTCCTTCACTCGGCTTTCCGATAAGAAGGGAAATAACTAAACTTCCTCGAATAAAAAAAATTGCCCTCGTTTTATCCTGCGTGAGTTCCGTCAGCCTCGCGTTTTTCATCTTCCCTCCCCCCCTCTCTAACGGACGCTTAATGGCGTCATGTGCTGAAGATGAATGCGTTGTTTTTACAGCCGCCGTCCTCATTACAGCTGCCCGTAATTGGATGGAGCCATCGTGCATAGCTCATTTTGACTCGGGAGCATTTTCACCTACATCCGTATTCCACCGAAGGTAAAGCTCACGTCCATTTGCCGTCCCATTTGCGAGCGGGATACATGTTACTCAGACACACGTACGCATCTTTAGCCACCCTGTACATTTTTCGGAGATATTTTTTAAACATTTTTTTAAATTTGAACAAGCAAACTCATGTTCGACGAACAGAGCAAATTGGAAACCCGCGGTAGGTGCTGCACAATCCTCCTCCTCTCGCTGGAGGTGCGTGGGGCCATGCAGGCGTCGAGCATCTGGGCGCATTCGGTCCTGAGCCTGACTTTATCTGATATGTTCCCTGGACTGAGCGAATTTTTTTTCACGTTTTCTTTTTTTTTTCTAACAACATTCTTCGCATGGATCCGTCGACTGGCAGCGTGTAACTCAACCTGAGTGGAGACGAGGGGAGGAGGATGGTGGTGGTGGTGGGGGCGGGGTGGTGGTGGTGGTGTTTTGGGGTCGAGAGGGTAGGGGAGGGGATAGTGGAAGAGGCGGAGGCAGCGGTTGCGGGAGTTGAAACCTCGCTCGTTCCAGCGGGGAGGATAATGTCCCCCCATCTTTCTTCTCCCCGTCTCCACTCCCCGTGTCCCGCACCCCCCTTCAACCTGTCCCCCCACCCTCGCCTCCGTCTATGCATGCATCCCCTCCCGTACTCCCACCCCTCCCCCCAGAAGTTTCCCCCCATTGCCCCCCGCCCATGCGCGCACGCAAAACTACCCCAAAACGCCCCGCCGCACTATCTGACATGCATGGTTGGCAGACAAAGCGCGGCGGATGAAAGAGGGTTTTTTTTTTCACTCCAAGCTGTCCCGACTCTGGACGGATTGGGGGGGGGGGGCACGTTGACGATCTCTCCGTTGTGGTGGTGGCAGCATGACCGGCCTGCTCCCAGGAGCTCGTGCAGAGGTGCGTGTGCTGCGTTTTCCAATACGTCCAGTGCACAGCCAAAAAAAAAACGTGCGTCTCCTAACAGGGAGTGGAGGTGGAGAGGGAGTAGGAGGGGGGGGGGAATAAAAAAGATTTGTGATGCTGGAAACAATTTCTGTCTCTCCCACTCATTCTCCCATCCCCCCCCCCCCAATTCAGTTTGGTGTGTGTTTTGTTTTACGTTTTGTTTTGCTTTGCAGTCTGGCTTTGCAAAGAATGCGCAGGTTGTTTAGACGCAACTCGGGACCACCACGCAGCTCTGGGGGGGGGGGGGGACCATATCCGTGAGTTTATTTTTTCGGCGCTGTGTTGCTAGGTGACCCGGATCGATCTCGCACCTTTCAATTTACAGCGTAAACCGCTGCTGACCCCGCTGCCCCTATTTTCACACTCCAGCGAACCTGGCAGTACCAAGGCGTTTATTATTTTTATAAAAAAAAATCTCGGTACCTCCCATTTAAAGCGCGATCATCCCATCCGAGCGCATTACCGCGGCCGCTAAGGCGGTGGGGACGGCCGCCCACGGCGACAGGTGAGGGCGGCTGGAGCTTTACTCAGGAATGGTTTGCATCCGTGCGTGCATCCGTGCGTCTGTCCATGCTCGCGTGCGCTCTCGGAGAAGCCTCCGGCCCCCCCCCCCGGGCCAAACAGCGAGGAGGTGCCGAGACGGTGCCGCCCTACCCTTGGCTGCTGCTCGGCTGTTTGCGCCCCGTACCCACTCCTCTCTTGCTCCTTGCGGCCGGCCGCTTCCCGCTTTGTTTTCAGCGCTGCACGACGACGTGTTCCCACCGGACGATAATTCATTGCCCCCCCCGGCCCGGCCACCCTCCTGCCTTGCAGCGGAGATCCATGCCGAATCGAGCCCTTAATCACTACGCTAGAAGTCTTTATTTTACTTTAAAGGATAAGGGCAGCTCAGCACTTTGAATTGTAATGACTGCAACAGTACGAAACCGGCCCAAAAGAAATGTATACAAATATAACGCGCAGCACACAACGATAACAACAAAAACAGCAACAACAACAAAATTGACGCCGTAAACAAAAATGCCACCGTGTTTTTGTCTTCTTCTTCTCGGTTTGAATCGATCTCCTGCCGAGTTCACAAGTGCAGGCTGCCTTTTGAGCTCGGCGATGGAGGAATGCGCCCCCGCTGCTGCCTGACATCGCCCACCCCCCCTCCTACACCCCCCCCTCTCCCCTTGCCATCATGGTCATTGCGCAACCTCCGCGCATCGCGTGTGACGAGCGAACGAACACCCGTCTCGGCGCAGACGGCTATATTCAATCGGAGGGCACGTCGAGCAGCACCACGTGACGATGCCGCCGCCGCCGCCGCAGCAGCAGCTGCTGATGCTGCTGCTGCGGCTACGCCGTTTTGTTGGCCGCTCTGAATTTCGGTAACGTGATGTGAGTGACTTGCGGTGCCCGGTTGGCTGAGTCGAGCCGGGGCTCTGCTGGGCGAGGCAGGGCAGAGGGGGGGGGGCGCTTGGGCGTCGTGCCAACATCCGACCGTGGTCCCTCCGTCACGAGCTTCCTCGTAACTCAGCGGGAGGCAGATGCCGTTAAGTTGGCACAATGAAATACACAGCTAAACCTTATCAGCGCAGATTACCGAGCGCTGCGGGCTTCAGGAACCGTGCCGGCTTTTGATCAGGCATGGGAAGAATTTGATTTTTTTAAAATTACAGCCTCATTGCCTTTCAGAAGACAGAGGCAGCGGCAGATGCATGTGGCATTCCTGCACGGCGGGGATACACCTGGCGTTTGAACCGTTTAATAATAGCGCCTGTTCGTGGGACGAAATGGACCAAAATTGTGGCATTTTGTATAATTGAAGCAACAAGCTCAGGATATATTATTCCTGGCTTCATGTTAATAGATTCACGTCGTGTGTACACGGACACACATGCATTTGGTTACAAACGGTGACTTGCAAAGTTCACAACTTCCTTTATTTCTCTCGTTCTGAGAGCGTTTCCTTCTGCTCTCTGGTGGGGCCCATTAACACAAGGAACATCGTAACGAGTTGCCAGATCATTAAAACGTGAAAATGGTTCCGTTCACACGTACGAGCTGCAAGTAATTACATTTTGAATCCAAACCCTAATGAGTCTGTGGATGAGAGCGCACAGTCAGGTGCGTCTGCTCCAATGATGTTTAGCGCGGCACTGACTGCGTGCACTTTAGCCCTCGGAGGCAAATGGTCACGCAGCTCTATTAAACGAAACACCTTGAAGAGAACAGTCATATAAAATTATCATCTGTGATTTTTTTTGTGGGACATAAATTAATTTGCTACTGCGTTCTTCCCAACCTGTGTAAAGAGCATTCAAGTTGCAGCCATTATCTGCAGGAGGTAACTCCACATGCACTTTATAGTGGAAGAGGTAACGATCCTGCATATGACGAGCGCTTGTAGTCACACTTTAGACTGCCCATATCAGCTGTGAGCAAGGTTGGATAAGGAACAGGCGTCGGAGCTCCGGGGCTGTGCTGATTGCAGTGGTGGTGGCGGTAATGGGGGCGGTGGCATGCGTGTTGGATTATGGCCCTGGCTCACCACGGATTACAATTAATATCGGGCCAAATGTCATTGACCCAGCTCCAGATAACAAAACCATTAATATGCTGCCTGTCCGGCTCAGATTAACTTGCCTGTCACTCTACCCCAGCTACTGCTATCTTGACTTTGGGACGTAAGATTTCTACACTTGAGTAAATATTTGGACGGGGCTTTGGCTTGCCAAGCGCTCTTTCATGCGCCGTGTTTGCATCTGATGCCCCGTGATGCCTTCGCTCGCTCCCCTGCCCTCCCTCCCCTGCCGCTGCCTTCCCACCCTCCCTCCACCCGCAAGCCTGCGCATTAACCCGAGCGCCCATAAGATCGCTGTCCATGCAAAACCATTGGCCCGCGATGGCAAGGGACGCGAGAGAGATGGTGCAAAAAAGCGGTGCCTATGCTGGGCACTTGCGGTCCAGCCACTTAAATGTGGGTTTGGTGGATTGCCCAGAGGCAGCTACCGTGTGAAGGCTTAGCCACGCACTGGTGTGGATATCTAATGTTAGCCGTTGCCGGGAATGAAACTCAGGACGTAGGGCTCGTTGGCTCACGGTGCTAATTGGCGCACCACCGCCTCCATCATCGTGTGGGAAAGCCAGTTTGATGTAAAAAAAAAAAGAGATAAAAAAAATCTCATGTCACTCGATAGTTCTAATGGCAAAGAGGAAGCTTATTCCAAAGTGATGGAGAATAACTGAAGGAGGGATGGAGGGGAAGAGAAGCGCCCGTGCTCCAGATTTCTCCCACGTGCAGAAATACTCAACCGAGGAATTATCCCAACGTCCTGAAACACAGCCCCCTCCTCATCGAGCAGCGTCTTGAGTCTCGGTGATGCTTTCCTTTGTAAAACAAAGGCAAAAGGAACGTTGTATTACCGACGCGGGTTGGCAAGCTGAAGAAAAGAGAAGCGAAAATAAAATAAAGGCGATTGTTTCCGCAAAGCTTATCACTTCGTGCGGCAGGCAGGCATGAGAATACGGTAACGCGACACCGGGACTGCGAGTGGAGGACCTCTTTAAAAAAAAACACAGACGACAGAAAAATTACGGAATCTCTTTCAATGTTTGTGGCTCGTGTAACAAGTGAGAAACAACGACGACGGAGGGATGGGGGGAGGGCCCACCGTGTGGGCTGGGGTAGGGTCCCTGGAGCCTCCCCTTGTGATTTTTTCTTCCGCCTCCCCCACACCACCCCCACCACCACCACCCCCTCCTCCTCCCTCTCAATAATACCACCCTCATCCCAGCCTCCCCGCAGCTCAACAACGTGCAGCCTCTCTCACTGCCACCCACCTCCAAACAAAATAATCGTGTGTGTGTGTCCCCCACCCACCTACTTTTGCTGTTATCTCCATGCCCTCCCTGCCAATGCTTTGGTTAGGTTTCAGCCAAATCCTGGGTGCCACAAACAAACCGCTCCATCACACAATCTATCGCCCGTCCACCACCAACACCAACACCGACACGTCCGTAGCCGTCTCTCTGAAAGAGATTGGTCGGTCATTAAATAGCGATATGCCTTTACGAGTGAATACCAGGCACTGGAATAGGTGACCGTGGAAATGATAGAGGTCGCTTTTAAATTAATGACATGTGTGAAAAAGAGCTTCATAGCCGATCGGATTTGTCCAGGACAAATACACATTCTGATTCTGAATGAATCCCGGTGAGGGTAGTTTTGTGGTCACTTTAATAAATCTATTTTTAAATAACAATGAAATGATTAACGATATAATTTTTTTATATTTAGAAAAGCCTCAGATTTGTGAAGCTCTGGCGTTTGACCAATTCCATTGATGAGTGTTTAGAAATCCCCCCACGTATACGAGGACATCACTCAAAGCTCTGCATAGATGGATTCAAGAATTCCATTGCTGTATGGCCACCTCCCGGAAACACCGCTCAAGCCTATACCACCTGGTATTCAAAGAAGCAAGTGGTTGATTCAGACATAATACCTCAAGTGCTTTTGCAGATTTCCTCCTCGCCTTGTGTCCTGCACCTCTTCCCACTTCCTTCCCATCGCTCGTCTCTCACTACCATCTCCCCACTAACCCAGGGGGCTCCCATCACCCATCGCCATCATCACCACCTTTACCCGCCCTCCTCAATCCTCACTTCGTCCTCCGTCGACCCCACCGCACCGCCCTCCACCCACAAACCACCCCCTGGTCTGGACGTCCTCTCTCTCTCTTGTCCATCGCGCTCCGCATCTCCGCTTTCCTTCCCCACGGCTCTCGACGCCGCGGCCATCAGGCTCTGTCGGCGGTGTCGCTGCGCTGCCGCTGCTGCTGCCGCCGGCGGTGGCGGTGACGGTGGCGGCGGCTCGGCGCGGTTGTCGCTGCTTTCAGCAGGGAGAAACGTGAACCCGTCTGCCCCTCTCTCTCTCTCTCTCCCCCCTCTCTCACCGCCGCCGCCGCTGTCACCACTGCCGCCAAGCAAAACAGGAGCGCGGGGAGCGGTGGACATTGTGCGTCGTTTTCCTGACTCACTCACCCCCTCCTCCACCCCCCGTGTGCCTCCTCCACTGGGGATCTCTTCAAGGGGACTTTTGCCCCCCCCCCCGGTCGCACTCTGTCTGTCTGAAGTTGGAGTCGCAAGCGCTGCGAACGAAATTGCCGCAGGTTGCGTTTTGGCGGAGGCGTCTAAGGCCACTGGCCCCCCCCCCAAAAGAGTCTGTTTTAAGAGTGGAAAAATAAATGCCGTAATAATTTGGCTTCTGTTTAAAAATAGCGGCAGTAATGACAGTTATTTACCCGGGAAAGCCTCACCGAGTCCTACAACGCTTCAGAAGGGTCCTCTGCCGCATTTGACCAATTCCCATTAATGAGCATTTGCCTTCCTGTGGGAGGAAACCGCGGAACGTGGAGGAAACCCACCCACCTCAACGACCAGAGGGTGACACTCAGTGCTGCTATCTGCTGGTGACGCCACGTTGCTCCGCGCCTACAGCGCCTGGCAATGCCCTTGGTGGTCACCCATCCAAAGTGCAAACGGCCTCAAACCTCGCCAAATTCATCTCGGGCCTCGCTTGCGAAATAAACTCCTTAAAAATGTTTCTTTTAAAACAACGGTTTTGTTAACAACTTCGTTAAACTCACGGTCGAGAAGTACGTTGATGATGCGGCGGCTGCTCCCACATCAACGCTTACTTGAATTAATTGATCACTTCCGTAACTTGTTCACACGGAGCAGACGCGCCTGAGACACGTGGCGCCTGCTTCTTGGGCGAGGCGATTCGAGAATTTAGGGACCACGGCGTTTTTGACCTACATAAATACATATAAATAATAAGGCGTCCATTCAAAATGGAAATTGCTTTAAAGTAGCGAATTAATTGATTCATTGATGCCGACTTTGATACAGGCCTCGATTGTCACCGGATCTGAGTATGTGTGCAAAATGTGGAATTGATCGGACAATGGGAAGTGGATGAAATTTTGATTACAAGATTTGACCCAGACAAACAGAGGAATCAAGTTAAGTAAAATCTTGAAAAAGAGACACCCGTTGCCTGAGTGGGCGGGTGATTTGATAAAACAAATGGGAGCGAGCGACTGTGGTTTTTTTTTGTGGGAGGGGAAAAGGGCCACACCCGAGTAAAAGGGGAATTGAATTCAGAAGAAGAATTCCTGTCACGGTGCACATTTATGGCGCCGCGTTCAAGACGAACGGCGGTCAAGTGTGTTCCGTCGGAGAGTTTTGAACGCGTTTTGTAATACGATTGAGCAATAGCCTCTTTAATGACCCAAAGAATACGTACTGCCGATGCAGTACGTATTTTTGGGGTCTGTCGGTAAAGTCACGTAAATAGGTTCAAAGAAAATAACAAAAAACTACGACGTTTCGATCACAACACAAGCAGCGATCGCTGACGGGACGCCGTTGTGGGATGCACGGGTGTCGCCGCTGCCCTCCACGTCGCGGCCTCCGCTGCACCAATCCCCCGCAATAAACGCCTCATCTATTAAGCGGCAACAGAAGAAGAAGAAGAAAAAAATCAATCTGCCGGGTATTGACCAGAGATTAGATAATGGGGGGGCCGAGAAAAGTGGTTGTGCTATTTTCGCGAGTGACGGGCGGCGGCAGTCTAAGTGGTTTGTTCTGCACCGTTTGGCAAAACCCCAGGGCCAATTTTGTTTTTTTTCTTAAAGATTCCCCCCCCCGCCTCCTTTTCTTTTTAATCTTTTAAAGAGTAGATTACAGGGTGATCCGCGTTGAGAAATGTCGAAGGTCCCTCCACCTGGGCAAGCTGCTCATTCCAACGCTGTGAGTTTCGCGCGCGCCGAGTTTCGCCACAAGTCCCAGCAGAAACCTTCGCACGCTCTCCCTATCTCTCTCCCTCCTGCAGCTGCCGAGCACCCATTATAAATGCCTAATCTCAGCAAAACAATCATAGATGAAGAAACTCTTCGGGGAGGAGATAGGTGGGCGTTGAACGGGCGGGTGTGGGAATGGTGGTGGCGGTTTTTTTTTTGGGTGGGTGATGAGAGGCTCAGAGTGCTGGGTGGTAGTGGGTGGCGGGCAGCAGAGAGCGGTGGTGGTGGTGGTGGAGGGAGGTCGATAGGGCTTTCGTTGGCACTGCTGGGTGCTGGGTGAGGAGTTAGTGGGTGGTGAGCATCTGGGGGTGGGGGGGTGGGGTAAGCAGTGGGGGGTGCGGGTGCGGTAGGATTAGTGGAAGAGCCCAGTTGGGGGTTGGGTGGGGGTTGCAGGCACTTTTGAGTCGCCGTGGAGGTTGAGGTGGTAAATTCAAAGCGGCGTCAGAGAGAGAGATGAGCTTTCCAAAGTTTCTGGGTTAAGTATTGGCAAACAGCGAGGTGCTGTGGTTAAGAATCTCCCCCCTTTGATATGGAACAAAGCCGGGGCCAGGCCTCGCCCCGTAACCGGCTCGGCTCTTGCGCTCCGCACGGATCAACGCCGCGCTCACGAAGCGGCGAGCAGCCGCAATCCGCGCGCACTGAACGATGTCCAGCAGCGTCGCAGGCATCTGCCACCTGGCCCCGCATTCCTACTTCGCTTTTAACGCAAAGTCAAAACTGCGTCTCGGCGGTATTGATTTGCTCGTTTGGCCTGCGGCACGGGGTTCAGACGCAAACGCCGCCCACCCCCCCCCCGGAAAAAATGGAACCGTAAAGGTGACACGCGCGGACATAGCCGGGTGTCGCCAAAGCCGCCGCGGCCTGCGTGCCGTGACTCATCGGGGAGTCACCGGAGAGAAGTTGAGAAGTTCCGTGCCGTGCGTGCGTGCGACTCGAGGTGTTGGGGACTTTGTTTGGTGACCTCTTGTTGACCCCCCTGTTGACTCCCCTCCCCCCCTCCGTGACGATCAGGGTTTGGGTGTAGGGGAGCGAAGGGCAATGAGTGAGAGCGGAGAAGGAACTTAATTAGCCGAGAAACAATTATCACTGCTAGAGTTGATGGGCAATTAGGAAAGCATGTTATACGTCTTCAGTCTGTCGCTTTCATTTCACCAGGGGAGAGTCCATTGCGAAGACAAGTGTCTTTGTACGGGAGACCTGGGATAAATGCAATAATAAAAACACGTCCAGTGGAAACGTTGGTTGGCTATTTAAAGTTTGTGGGTTCTTTGCAATCAAGTCTCGTTTTCATACATACTTGTACGCCAAAAATTGTTTTGATTTTTTTTGCACAATATTATTCCTTTCTGTCGCTACATCAGTCACAAGCGATTAAAAAAAATACGAAAAGGTATTTTTTTTTATTCTTCAGTTACAGTTAAGCGCGAACAAATATTTAGTTTCGAGCGTTATCCAGCGTGCTGCCTGCCAACTGTGACCTAACCGTAATATAAAATAAAGATAAGCTTTCTCCGAGACGGCTCTGCGAGTTTCTTTTTTTAACTTCATTCAGGCGTGTCGAGTTACATTGCCAGCGCAAGACCTGATAATTTGAGCGCATTACACCGCCGACATTAAAGCAACAAGCCGGCTGCCGCGTTAATTAGCAAGATATCACTTTTCGTGGCAAAGTGGCTTGGGAACGCCAGGCCTGTAAAACGCCTTATTAAATGTGCCGGGGTTTGGCCGAACGGCTAAGCTGGTGGCACCAAGTGAGTGAGGGCCAACGCTTTTTTCCATCGTCAGCCAAAGAGACAAACATATGATGAGGGCCCCGACGATTGAATCGTCTGCGGCGGTTTGGTGTGATCAACAAAGGATGTCTGGGTACAGAGCTACCACCTCAGAGGTCTTACCTCTAGGTTTTTGGTGGCCTCTCTTGCCTTGAAATTTAGCGAAAGAATCGTGACTGGGCAAGTTTGTACTGAAACGAAGCCGGGCAGAATAATCGCTGGGCTTTTCTGCTTTCGGTTGGTCATTATTTATTTTGTTTGAAAACCGCTTGCTTGCAAATCAACAAGTTTTACCCCCTACATCGACAAATGTGTTATTGCTCAAAATCCAACCGTTTCCACCCCCTGAACTGACAACATTGTCTCGGACGGAGTGACGCCATTGGCCGGTGATCGAGGCCTGTCGGATTCTCATCCACGGGGCGACTGTGTCCGAGCGGCACCGTCATGGCAACATTAATCAGCGCCCCGCTTGTGTCCGTTCTTGCCTGGCCCAATGCCATCGCTGTCCACTAATTACCAGCTCGTTTGTTAATTGGGAGAACGAGCATCTGCTCCTGCTAATTAAGCAGGTTTCTCCTGGGTGCTCGGCATAGGGGGGGCCGGTGGTGTGTGGGGGGGGGGCAGAGTAGGGATTGTGGAGGGTGCCCCATGCCTCTGTGTGGAACTGTGGACTTAAACCATCTCTCCCACGCCTCCCAGCCATTTCCTTTGACTCGCATTGTTATTTTTATCCCAGGGTTTATTTGTTTATCATTTTGCAATTTGTTTCACAAACACTGGACTGGGAACATAGCACATTCAAATAAAACCACAATTTATAGCTGCAGATAATTTTAGTTTAAAATATTTTCTTTATCGGCGAACCCGAGGAAACTCTAAACTTCTTTCGTGGCCTACTGTCAGAACAATTAAATTTATCGCACTTTTTGCATTATGCCTTTTGATCTTTGGCCACGCGTGGATGCTACATTTTATTAATTCATTTCTTTCCTCTCTGTGTTTATGCACAACCGTAACCCTGGCTCTATATCGCTTGCCGAGCGCTCCCCGGGGTCGCGCTGCTGTCACGGAGTTAATGTCCTATATCCTCTCTCAGATCCCCGCAGGAACACTATCTGCTGAGTCCTAATTACCAGCATTTTCCGCAAGACTCTCATTCCGTAAGCAAAAACGTTGAGCCCATCTGTAGGACGGTGAACCTCAATTAATCATATTTTTTTTTGCCGCCAGCTATTTACCTTCCATATCGGCCAGCGGTTTTGCTGGGCTGATGGGCCAGAAGCCACCCATGAGAATCATAGCGACAAGAAACTATTTCCAACGTTAACACTTCCGCATCAGCTAACGAGCGTTCTGATTGCTTTCCCTGTGAATCCTGGCCCCCTGAGGGAGCGCTTCCGACAGCAGTTCTTTTTGACGATGATTGTACTTCTTGTGAAGAGGCCTGTTGGATGGCCAGGCCTGATGTGTAGAGGCCGGCGGGCGTGTGGGCAGATGTGGTGAGCGGGCGAGCGAGCGGGCAGGCGGGGCGGGCGAGCGAGTGGGGGAGGCGTGCGAGCGGGTGAGCGTGCCACGAGATATTTTTTCGTGACCTCCTTCGCCAGCCAACGATTGATCCTGCGCCAGTGCCATCGCGATGGCAGCAGGGAAGGGGCCGGCGGCGGCGGCGGCGAGCGTACTCGCGGGCGGACGACAGCGCACCTCGTCCGCGCACGTTCGTCTGGACCCCATTGAGGAGCCCCGGGATCAAGGGTTGCGCACGTGAGAGGTCCCCCGCGCACAAAAGCGGCGATTAGGGGACGAGGCAGATCGTTTACTCGCGTTTTTGCCCATTGCGCACAAAACAGAGCGTGATCCCGTGGCACACCTGCATTCACACGCGTAGCCCCCTTCCGTCAGCTACACAAAGTCGGTGCCACGCATCTCAACTTAACCCTGACGCGAGAAAGGGCGCCGGGGAAGACATTGGCATCGGCTCGCTCTGCTGCCTGCAGTGTTGGTACGAGTGGCGTCGCCGCCGCCGCCGTATAAAGCCCCCATTGTGCTTCATTTGGCTGAAATGTGCCGAGCCTTTTTCTTTCCATCCCTTCCACCGCCCCCTCCCCGCCCCCATTTCACAACCACCACTCCTTTCTTTTTTTTGCAGCTTGTGGCTGGGACTGTTACTGTATTCATCCCTAACAAATCCCACCACCCCCTGACTACCCAATCACCCGTTGCAGACCCCTTGTTGCTTACAACCACCGCGACCACCCCACCCCTTCAATAAGGCCCCCCCCTCTTCGCAAAAAGAGCAAATATTTTGATAATTTTGATGTGGGGGAAAAAAATGCCGCAAAAGTAAGCGGTTTGTCTTGCGCTCAGCAAGCCGCCTCTCGCAAAGTGCTCTCGCCCGTGGGTGACTTGGCTGGTGCACCAAAGCGTGACGCTGTTTTGCACCCTGGTGTCCAGTGGAAACTTTGCGTCGCCTTCGTGGGGGGGGAGGGGCTGCATGGCTCCTTGTTTGTAAAGAGCGAGTGGATTTTTTGTTCTAAAATGATGAGAAGCACACTTTGCGAGCAGTCATCGTAGCATCCCCTGGAAGTGCCTGCGATGCCTTTGGTCGGTGGACCAACCAACACGTGGTTGGGCAATGCGGTAGATTCCTGGCTTTGCCATTGGTGCGTAATGCCAAACTCAGTGGTCATGAAAGTGCGAAATGTTGTGGTGTAGGCAGGCATCACATTCCATCACATCTCATTCCATATTTTCCCATCTCATATCATCTCATCCCATCCAATCTCATCCCATCCCATACTATCACCTCCAATTCTATATCTTGTCTCATCTTATCCCTCCTCAGACTCTCCCCATTCGTAACATCACCATCCCACCCCTTCCCATCCCATGATTCTGTTTCTTCAAATTCTATTCACTCCCAGCCCATCCCATCCCCTTTTGCATCCTGCACCCAACGTCCTTGGCAGACGCGTTCAGTGATTTGGTTCTTTTCCCCCCCTTCCCCCAGACAGGGTTAATGGAGCGCAAAATCAGCAGTGGCAAGGTGGAGTAGCTGCCTGTCACATGACTTAGAGGGTCGTGAACAAAAAAAAATCCCTTCTCGCCGGCGGCCAATCCCGGATGAGATCAGGAAGAGCGTTCTGCAGCGCGCTAATGGTGTCGGAAAAATCTAATGCTCCACCTGCCTGCGGAATGTCAAAATTTGTGATCGGGAATGTGCACTTCCAGCCAACATGCCCCAGCTCTGGCACTTTATTATTCTTCTTTTTTTTTATGGAAAAAAATAAGTGAAATACACGTCCTTTTAATGCGCCTCGCACATTGCATCCTGAAATCTGCTTTCCCTCCCTGCGTGTAGAGCATCCGAGAGCTTTTCAACGCAAAATCTGCACGGCATTAAGCCTTCACGTCCACCGCAATGACGCTGAGCAGCTTCCCAAAATCTCGCAACGGCTTCACTTGCTATTGAGGGTGTCATCTTTTTTTGCTTTATGTGTCTCTCTTGCCGGCTAAATATTGAAACGGTATTTCCGTAATTTTTTTTTTTTGCCAGCGGTGGTGGAAATGGAGCGGGGAGGGGGGTCTGGAAAGCAGCAAAAAAAACGCACGGGCTGGTGATGCAGACGTCTCACTTGAAAATAAAAATATTTTATCGATGTGGCAGCTATAGGCCGGGTGGGCAAACGAGTCTGGCCGCCCCCGCGTCCTCACCTCATGCCGCGAGTCGGGTTTATGGTCGAGGTGGAGCGGGCGGGCAAGCGCTTGCGAGAGGAGGCCAGCGGACGTATGCTTGAAGGCTTGCGTCGTTGCCACTGAAAGTCGGGATTGTTTGGTAAGCGTATTAGTGGAGACATCGGGTGGGTTTGTAAAGTTCGTCTCCGTTTTTGCGCGCGCGGCGGCTCCCTAACTTCCCACGTTTCACGCGGCGATCGCTGCCCCAGGTTGATCCGGTGACCCTCGGCGCGCGTACTGGGAATTTTTCGCGGGTTGCAAAACTATTTCGACAGCAAGACTCGGAACTGTTTACATGCACCCAGTGGACGAGCCCTCGTACTCAATTGGTTTGTGCACTTTCACACGCTACGGTGCCACGGACCAATGCGCCGTGGTGGCGAGATGTTAACGACCTCGCTTGGTGGGGAGGAGGTCGTGGGTTCGATCCCGACTCTGACGCCTGTATTTTTGGGGTCCTCCAGTTTTTTCCTCCACATTTATAAACGTGCGTTTCAGAGAATTTGGCTGCCGTACGTTTCCACGTGATGGCTTGGTCGCTTCTGAAAAAGAGCTGTATAGCTCAGTGGGCCTTACCTGGAGTTTTTGTGACTAAAGTTTCAACGTTCTTTTGGTTCTTTTTTTTCAAGTTGTAACTGAAAGTTGGACTCTCTTTGTGTTCGTGATGGGCTCTTTCCCATCATATCAATTACCCAGGATGTAAAAAGCCAAACCATGCTGATGATGCTCAGTGGCGTTTAATCCAATCTAGTGGTTGCCTTGTGAAAACTAAAGCTGCTTCAGACATATTGATCTGGACAACTCATTAGTCGATCGAGTGCACGCTATGATTACATTGCGGTAATTTAACACTAACCCAGCACTGACAAGCATGGTGAAGTATGGTTAAACAAACCCCCATGACCGACTCAACTTGAAGATGACTTCATCCAGCAATTAATTGAAAAAGGGCTGTGCATTCAAATGAATATATATCTTTGAATAAACAAATGTTCTCTTCATAATTTATTATTTATATTCCAAAGCTTAGTGGCTCGATGCTGCACAGGCACTCTAAGAGAGTGATGAGAGAGACAGAGACTGATAGACACTCTCGCCTGTGGGTGACAGTAGGTAGCAGTGAGACAGAGACCGATAGACACGCTCGCCTGTGGGTGGAAGTTCACGTGAAAAATAAATTCTCTGGTGAGCGAGCGAGTGGACCGGTGCCCCAGGTACCTTTACCAGGGAGTTCCCACACTAACAAGCCGGGCTAATGTTACCGAGTTTGTTTTCTAGGCCACAAAGAAGGAGCTGCCTTTAATTTCTGAGATCGGCCCTTGTGACCCAGATGTCACAGGCTGTTGGGAAAAGTGAGAAGAAAAGAGTCCTAAGCTCCTGTGACAAGGAAACCCGGCCTGTGCGGGCGCGTGGCCTTGAGCAAATCAGGGAGACGTGTGTGTGTGTGAGCGAGCGGGCGGGCGAAGGGAGTGCGTGTGTGTTACTGTGTGTGTGAGCGAGCGGGCGAGAGCGTGCGTGTGTGTTACTTTGCAAGAGAGTTAACGATTCCAGTGACCCGGATTACATTTTTGACCGTAACGATGCCTTAACACCACTGACAATCAGTATCTTGATTGTGGTACGGGTTTCTCCTCGGTCGATTCAGACTATAGTGAGCACCTGGAGCAATAGCAACGTTAACATCGGTACGATGGAGACAGAGTTGGTTGACCAGACGTGGCACTGGTGACACCCCCCTGCCACCCCTCACTCACCAAGTTGCTTTAGATTAACACGGAGGCTTTCGCGACCAATATCCATAATAGAGGTTTTTGGGGTTAGATCGCGTAAATATATAAATGTGTCGTTAAACCCGTCACCACCCGACACAGCCAATTAGCAAGGGTGGTGGACTTCTCCACAAATCTGGCTGTCGCCTGATGAAGCTAATTGTAATTACTGGCTAAACGTCGCACTCAGATTGTAAATGTTGTGGCTTTGCTCTCCAAGACACCGGTGTGCTGAACGAGCGATGAATTGGCACATTCTGTTTACGTGACAATCCTCACTAATTGGCTGTGCCGGGTGGTGGCGGATTTTAACGGCACATTTATATATTTACGCGATCTAACCCAAAGCACCTGTATTAAGTTGCTTCGGTCTAAATAAATTCTCCCTTAATGACACTCGGCCTAGACCAGTCTGCACTCTTTTGCAGGATCTCCCAGTGGCTCTGTGGTGGACGTACGGGTTAACGTGTGCGACTGTGTGCCGCGTGCATCCGCGCTGTGCACAGTGGCAAATTACGAGCGTTCGCAGCCAAAGGATCTACGCTGGGCGATGAATGGACTCGCGCGGCAGCAGAGACGATGGGGGCGGCAGTCTCGCTGCACGGGGGGGGCAGAAAATGACGTCGCTTAAAATCGCGCAACTTTAACCCGAGACGCACATCAAAGCGTGGTGGCGCGGTGCGGGCGCACTAGCACCATACGGGGGGAGGCGAGGCGAGTGTAATTTAACGCCGGGGCCCCCAATTTTATGCAGGAATGCCGATAATTTGACCATCAATCAATTGTGCGTGTGTTTTTTTCCGTTAATGTCTGCGTCTTCTTTTTATTTTTCTCCCCCCCCCCCCGCCCCCACTTCGAGCCGGGCGATGAGATACCCGACCCAGCGTGCGGCTGTAGACAGGGATTGGTTGGGGGGGGGGGCAGGAAGGGGTGGGGGGCAGTGGTAGGGTGAGGGGGGCGGGTGAGTGGCGAGGGGCAGGAGCTTTTCCTTTCCTCGCTGGTCCCCTCTGTGGCCGGGGCCCCTGCCCTCCGACGGTTTTGCGTATACATACATTAATACTTAATGCAGTCATTAGGGCATCGCCCGGTCGTAGCTGCTTTGTTTCAGAGTTGATAAATTATGCAGCAAAGCGGCACGCGGCTCAAGTCATGTTAAATACACGGATTGCGATTCGCTGAGAATAAAAGGATTCACCCGTTAGGCTTTTCCGTAAAAAATAATAATCGGCAAACAGACGAATCGGCTTTGAATGAATTATTGTCTGAAAGAGCGGTACGGCGCTTTCTGTGAACAAACACGGACGTCCGCTGGCGCTGAAGCGCCACTCCGCTACAACCCTCAAAGCTCCGACTCCTTTGGTACGCATGAGTCTGCAGACTCTCTAATTGGCTCATCTGCCATGCCCCCGACATCCAGTTTAAAATTTGGCCCCCGGCCTCTCTGAGTCCTCTGCCTCCCATCCAGCCACAGTCGCACGCTACCAGCAAATGAGGTGCGGATCTAAAAAAAACTAAAACTATTTTTTATTTTACCAGGTAAAGGCTATATAGTTATTTTTCAGAAGCGACATTGGCCACCTGTGATGATAGCTCAACGAAGTGACTTATCATCATGTGGAAATTTCTTGCGGCCAAATGCTCGAAACTCGCAATTTCGATATTAAATGTGCAGGGGAAAACCGGAGGACTCGGAGAAATATCCACGTTACTACGGGCAGAGAGACATGCAAACTTCAAATATATATACAGCAGGCATCAGGGTCGGGATCGAACCCACGACCTCCTTCATACCTGGCGAGAGAGTTAATATCTCACCACCAGAATAAAACACGCTCTTCTCTACTCTCTGGCTGGATGAATTTTCTGGCAAGAGTGAGGACATGGATGCTGAGAGCAGTGGGGAGTAGTGGCACAGTGCTTAGCGCGTTGCGCTGTCTTGCTTATCGAAATCAGGCGACCCGAATTCGATTCCCACTCACGGCTAACGTCAGTGGCGATGATCTTAACCAGTCCTGGGCCTCCCATACGTCGACTCAGCCTCAAATAAGTACCTGGCGCGGTGTGTAAACATCACCGCTAGGGAGACAAAGACGGACGGGCGCGGTGCTGGTTCACCCACCTTCACGTGTGTCGCGCCGGCCTTCATAGGTGCTCGCAAACAGCACTTGTTAAAGTTATACGGGGGATCTTTGTTGCTGAAAGGATTACACCATGCTCGTGATTTTACGGCAGACACTTTTCTGGCATCAACATCATTGTCGTCATCGTAATTGTACAAAATAAAACCAGGTTACAAGTGCGAAAATATTCTGATGGTGCCAAAAGTCGTTGCAGACGTGCGGCGTTGCGTCACGTTAGCTCGCGCTCGCGCATAAACAGCGTAGCGTTATCGACAGCCAATTGCATGAGTGAGTCACAGACTCTTGTAATCTTGACTAACCCCCCCCCCCACCTCTTCCAAACCCATTACCCCCCTTCCTCCCACGTGAAATAAAACCTCGTGGAACAGGTGGGTTAATAAAATCTGTTTTAAATGTACAAAGGTTATCAGCAGCGTGATTAGGCACTGGCAAATGCATTCCAGAGTTCAGGAGCTATAGAAATAAAAAAAAACTGTTTGCTTTACGACAGGAGAGTCACTCACGTAACCCTCTCTGTCTTGGTATGCGCCTGTGATCGTCATCCACTGCTGGATGAAGGCTTCCGCAAGCCATCGCCAGTCTCTCACAGTCCTGCCGTCTAACATTCCGCCTCGCTCCTCCGGCACACAAGACTGATTTCACTGCTCCACCTCCGGCGGGGGACGTCACCTTGGGACGCTTTCTCTCCCGTAGCTGCCACCCTGTCGCTATTCTCGACCGATGGCCACCATCCCTTCTTCTCAACAAGTCAAAATTACATCTTTAATGTGCATACATTATGTTAGCCACGTGTTCCTCTTCATATCCGCCTTAATCTCACTATACACTCAGTACATTTTAGAGCAATAGCCGCCGGCAAATTTCCACCAGTAACACCTTTAGCAGGAGTGTCCATATACATTTGTACAGCATTGGCATCGGCTGACGGAGTTCTGTCCAGAAAGCAACATGAACCGGTACGGCAACTATTCGCAGATAAGATAACCGGGCGATAATTTCTCACTGCCACAGTGCTTCTCATCTCCCATTCCGCGCAATCTCCTCGTGGCACAGCTTTCCTCGATTAACCAACTATCAGTCACGTGCAGTGGCTGAACTTGCGTATGAATACAACAAAATATTGGTTATCGTGAAAAGGTGGATGGACTGTGGGAGGGTGGCAGGCTGCCCCCTTCCGCCCCTGCCCCCCCCCTGCCCCCCCACCCCCTGCAGGCGTAGCGAGGACTGGAGTTGATAAAAACACGACGGTGGTGAATCGTCGCCTTGAGGTTCTTCTTCAGGGTTTTTTCTTCTTCGTTTTTGCCACAGCTCCTTGATGAAGCTGCCACGGCTGCTGCTCACTTGATACAGCTATCGTGCTGTGACGGTTCCACCTGAAGACGGAAGCTTGTGTTGCCTCCGAAACGTCGTGATTTTTATTTCATTTTTATTTTACTTTTATTAATTTTAATTTTTTACTTACGTGACTTTACCGAAAAACCTAAGAATATGAATCCTTGCAGTCACAAAAGCTTCAAATCTAGAACGGCTGCTGTGCTTTGAAGGCGTTACTGCTGTTGCTGCTGCTGCATCACAGCTGCTGCCACTGCTAATTGTGTTGTAGTTATAAATACATCACGCGGGTGGGTTACTATTTTTAATAATTATTATTATCTTTTGAAATAACCTCATCTTCGTAAATCCATGCTGGTGCCACCAGAATATTTAAAGTAAATATTGAATGCTGCTTTGGAATTTCACTCCTGAATTATGGAGTGCGTCTGTGCTATTTTTTCATTCCATCACCGTCAAAATATTTCCACAAAGACTTTAACCATAAAATGCAGTGATTCGTAATTGTTTGTTTGGGTTGGAGGACCTGATGATGCTGTTTTTACTCTCAAGTGAAACATTTTAATATTCGTCAACATTTTGCTCATTTTTCTAAATTTCTAGTTCGCTAAAAACCCAAATACATTGACACAATTGCCCATGACGTAACAACTTATGTTGATTGTCTGTGTCGGGTGGTGGAGTGTTTATGTCATTCTTTGTTTACATAATTCCCACACAATCTAACCCAAAATAAATGAATTATGAATCATCAGAAATAACTTTGTTGTTGAAGCCTACGTAAATGTTTGTTCCTACAGAATACGTTCACTAAATAACGGTGGCCAATTGTGATATTAATCTCAAAGGTTAATTTAATGACAAACATGGCAAACGTCCTTCCTTGATTAATGGTGCTTGCTGTTTCTTTTGTCAGCATGCCATTAAGATTGTATTTCAATATTAACATGCAAAGTAAACTGCCCCATAACGAAAGGTGCTGCTGGAAGGTTTCGGGCCATGGCTTTTGTCCGGAATGTGGCCGCTGAAATCTCTTTTGTGCCGTCGACCGTTTATTAAATGTTACCTGAAAACGATGGAAACTTTTTTTTTCAGAGCACCAGGGAGGCCTCATGAATGAGAGTATTATGGCCACTGATTTAGCTCAATTTTTTGTTTGATCGGACCATCAGATGTTTAGAAACAGCGCCCCTTAGAAAGCACAAAGTTGGCCTTGTTTTCGCAGGAATGTTTTGACACAGCAAGAGCGACGTTCACGCACGCACTTTTTGCATGTGGTGTGTGTATGTACCTGTGCGTGTATGTGTGTGGTGGGGAGCGGTAGTGCAGAGGTTAGCGCGCTGTGCGAAGAACCCAGTGACCTGAGTTCGATTCCCGCTCACGGCCAACACCAGTGATGAATATCTGAATTGGTCCTGGGCTTCCCCTAGGTCGATTCAGCCTCAAATGAGAAGCTGGCGCAGTGTGTAAACTTCACTACTGAGGACACAAAGACAGTCAGGTGTGGTGCTAGCCAAAAACACTCCGTGTGTTATGTGCCGGCCTTCATAAGCACTTGCCAATAGCACTCGCCCCAACAGTCTGTTAAGGCTATAAGGGGCATCTGTGTCTTTATGTGAGAGTGTATGCATGTGTGTGTGTGTATAACTGTGTGCACATGAGCACGTTGCGTGTGCCAATGCACACTTGCATGCACACACGCTCGCGCGTGCGCACACACACACTCACACACGTGCGCGCAGGTGCATATGTGCCCTTAGACTACGAGGAGGCCATTACGTGCGGTGCACCGTGCATGATTGCGCCGTAACCCGAGACCCGCAAGCACATTCTGCGATGGAGGAAGCAGAACGCACAAGATGCTGTTGTGCCTAATTACGGTCGACTGCTAAGCGCACGATGCCATTCGGCCTTCTTAACCCTCAAAGCCGTGAGAGCTTACGCCGGCGCCTCTTTCACCCGTGGCCTTGTTTTCGACAGTGGCCCTGGCTCGTGTCGCGCAGAAAGCCGCATGGACACAAACGCAAGGGCGGCCGATGCGCCCGTCGCCGTGTGCCGCTGTGCTCCCGTTGGAGGAGCTGTGTTTGGTGGCGGAGATTCTTTGGCGGCCTGCGGGTTGGGCCAGTGTAAAAGGAGAGAGGAGCGCCGTCCAGCGGGCCCCATCATGCTCTTGAGGCCATGTCGTGCCACCGCGTGATCAAAATAAAAAAAATAAAAAATCAGTTTTTTCTTTTACCAGGTAAGGCCCACTGAGCTATATAGCCATTTTTCAGACGCGACCTGGCTATCACAAATTTTAGCTCAACGAAGTTGGCTCATCGCGTGCAAATTCATGGCAGCCAAATACTCGAAACTCGCAATTTCGATATTAAACGAGGGATGTTGACTCTAAATGTAGAGGGAAAAACCGGAGGACCCTGGAGAAAAATAATACATGAACATGAGGAGAAAGACATGCAAACTCTAGATATACAGTAGGCGTCAGGGTGGGATCGAACCCACAACCTCCTGCATACCAGGCGAGGTAGTTAACATCTTGCCACTGTGACACCCCAACTGCACAATGCCTTCCGAGTACGCTCGTGCTCTTAGCTGCTCAGGGCACTGCTCCTTCCCACCGCATCCCAACTGTGCACCCCTTGCTTTTTCTTCCCTGCGTGACTATCCGGTGAAAATACCTCACGAAGAAAGCAATGTGATATCCAAGTTGTAACTGTAAATAAGCGCAAAAGCAAATGCTAAATTGCAAATCCTCCTCATCCTCCTCCTCTGACCGGTACATTTAACAATGTTAGAAAGTAGAAAAATAACATTGTTTGCCTGCCCGGTGGGTACACTTTTAGATTGTAAAAAAATGTATTTTTTTGTCATGTTGGCGTGGAATGTCTGCTCGTACCTATAATTTCATTATTCTCTTGGAAGTTGTATCTGGTTGTTGCAGGGGCGGAGGCCCGAGGCTCTGGCAGGGCGGGTTTGCTCGTGCTTGCATTCACCAGCGCCCATAACCCGGGTGGGATGGAATCCCCTAATGGCTTCCACGTGAACGGTGGCCGATGCTGCAGTAATTGGCCCGGAGTAAACAGCCGAGCTCTTTATGCCCGAGTTTGGGCAATTTACCCGGCATGCGCGTTCTAAATGGTACCCGAATCTTTTACCTCCCCCCCGTCTCCTGCCACCCCCCCATCACCCCCCACTCCGGTGTCTTAGCTGTGACTTCGTAGACCCCTGGTCTTAGGATGAATCTCCTGGATCACGGGACCTTTTTTGTTCCTCTTGCTGGAAATGGCGACCGAGGTTGTGTTCGTTTGCGGGATTTTATTTCTCCGGCATCGAATTTTTAGCTTATTTTAATTATACATTTGTATTAAAAAGAAGCCTCGGTGACGCTGAATGACTTTGTTGTGATTGAATCGAAAATACGTTTTTCCTTTCATTGGCGTCAAGAGAGACTTCTCGAATCCGTTGAGGGCCTATGTTTTGTTGTTAATTTTTTTCTATAGTAGCAGCGTACTTATTTATTTCTTTATGATTGTACGCTTCCAGCACAATGGCCCTCCGAAAAGACGGAGCTCTCCTGATCTGTAGCCGGCCGGTGCCTCGTTTAGCCAACGATAATCCGTCAGCGGCATTGAGCCCTGTCTCCTCCAAGCCCTCCCTCAGCATTCACGCCGCTCCAGGGTTCTGCCCCTAAACTGAATGCAAATTCAACACTTTGAATCGCGCTGTTTAGGCTCCCTTTTTTTTTCGACTCGTCATCCTGGCCGGATCATCGCGGGCCCCCCGTAATCTGGAGTGACGGCTGCTCGGCGCTGGTATAATCGCGGCATTGTCGTGCTGGCCGAGCGATCCGTTGCGGCCCGAAAAATGTAGAGGGGGAGCCTCTTGGCTGGCCAGCCGGGTAACCCCGGATCGTCGTGTGCAACGAGCCGACTTGGACAGCTCCAGAAGCTTTAAGCTGGCCGAGGACCTCCAGATATTTGCGTTGAACAGCTACAGATTTTTTTGTACATTGCGTGAAGGGCCAGAAGGCTGCAGCCCTTTGGTCTGCAGCCGGCTGGAGAGTACGTAGCTCCGATTGGCACGGTCGGCTATGTGCGGTGCGAACTAATTTCCACGTACATACATGCGTAGCTGATCTTTGTACGAATGTTGTCTACAGTTAGGCCGTCTTGCCGCTGCGGTGCTGTCGCTCGTTTGGCCGGCGCACGCGCACACACACACGCGCGCGGAGGCCTCCTCGGAGCAGCAGAACCGGCACCGCAATTTTTTCCCAATTACCATTGTCTGCCTGCCTACGGTCGTGCTGATGGAAACCACATGGCAGGCCCAAAAATAAACAGTTCAAAGCCCAGGAAGGCCCCCCCCCTCCACCCCCCTTTGCATGGAACACGAAGTCAGGCCCTGCGATTGTTTTATTTTATTCTTTTATTTTATTCTTTGTTGGGCCACTCCTCGCTACTTGTTGAGCTGCCCCCCGCAATCAGCTGGCTTTAGGGTCACGTAATTGCCCTTTTTGGAGACACTTGTGGTTATCTAGTGATTTTGGCACTGAGACGAATTGCTATTTACTGATAAGGGGAGCCAGGGGGCTCCCCGAGAAGCCTATTCACCCCTTCAATTTGCGAATGTGTATGCAATTTGTGCGACAGCAAATTGTTATTTAATTATTTTCCTTCTTCTGGATCCTCGGCTCTGCCGGGACCTGTGACCGTATGACGGGGGCAGAAGCGGCAGAAAACACGCGGCCAAACGTCACTTCGCATGAAACACGCGGAGGAAATTGAAAACACGTTGGCCCATTTTCACCCACGGCGCGCGCCCGCGCTGTCTGCGTCTCGCAGCCCGTTGCGGCGACGAACAATTTACGCGCGCGGGGAACCTCACAGACGCGTCGCGCAAAGGCTTCCGGTTCCTGTTGTGCCTTAATCGTGCCACCCCATGCATCCATGGCCCACGGGTTTTCTCGCAGCTGGGGTTTGTGTTTCTGCAAAATTTGCGGATGAAAAGAGGCGCCGGGTGCTTTGTGATGGCGAGGTTTCGCGTGCACGTCCCTCGAAGCCATCCCAGCTGGGTGGCGACGGCGGCCTCGCTGGGTGGGTAGAAGGGGGGGGGGGTGGAAGCGAAGGGGGACCCTTAGCAGGGCCCACGTTGTGATGTTCACGTTAATTACGATCAATCCCTTGGTGGCTCAGCTTGTTTGGGAGTGTGCGGGTTTGTATATGCGGTGGCGGCGGTGGAAGTGAGCTGACCCAGTTGATGTGTGCTTTGTTCATGTGTACGTGTTTATGTTTGTGCGTGCGTGTTTATCTGCGTGTTCGTATGTACGTATGTCCGTATGAGAGTGTGTGCGCACGTGTCTGTGTTCAGTGCATTGTGTGTGTGCGTGTGCATAGCTATGCGTGTCATTATGGGGAGTGGTAGTGTAGTGGTTAGCGCACTGCGCAACAAATCTGGCAACCAAGTGTCCGACTCCTGGCCAAAGCTAACATCAGTGGTAAATATCTGAACCAGTGTTGGGCCTCCTCTAGGATGACCCAGCCTTAAATGAGTACATGCTCACAACTCACACAGTGGTGTGTGGTGTGAGCATGAACTGTAAACATCAACACTGGGGAGACAAAGGCGGCTCGGCGTGTTGCTTGCCACTCACCCCCTCATGTGCCGTGCTGATCCTCATATTTACTTGTGAACGGCACTTGCCCCAACAGCCTGTTAAGGATATACGGGGGATCTTTGTCTTTTAGTTTGGTGTGAGCATGTTGACGTGCTTTCCTCTGGTAAACTTCGTTGTCGAGTGAATGCAAGGTGCTCTACATTCAGGGATGACTCCAGACTTAGCCCATACGAGCCATCTCTGCTCAACTCTGATTTTCTCAGTGCAGCGTTACACATCCAATGCCAGAAACTTAGCGGCCGTATTCCATGCATTCAGCTATGTGCCGCTTCCTTGCGTGAAATTGCTATTGATGGGCTTCATAGTTATTTATTTTATGGTTGCGCAGATGCCTTTTTTGGCACACGTGTGGCGACACAAGCGAAGGAGGAATGTTGTGCATGGGTGAAATTATCAGTTGACAGACGTGCACATAAATTAAAATCGTTGGCATGGGGAGAGCCAGGGCAGGAGGCCCTGTGCACACCGCGTTGATACGGAGAACCTGTGCCGTGCTGGCGACCATTAACACGGCTGAAACCAACACGCTGCTTTGAGGGTCACCCTGCTGGTAATAAAGGTCGACTGCCGACAGATTGGGTGTGCGTGAATTTGGAATTGCGTCCGCTATTGGCATTTGCGCGGTGTAAATCTACCGCGCACTTTGTCGTGGTGAATTGTGGGCGAGTTCTCCCTCGTTGGGGTGATTTTAATAGGTGTGTAATTGCGCCCTTGCGATTGTGTGCGCGCCGATTCTCAAGAGTTTGCTCCCAGCTGTCGAAGAGCCTCCGAAATTGCCTGCCACAATATTTGTAATTTCATTAACCGTTCGGACGACGGTGCCGTAATTAGTGGCACACAAACATCCGTCCTGTCCAAACAGGCGTTTGATGGGCTCCCATTTAAGGAGGCCGCCATTGATTAGGCACTTGGCAAAGCCAAGTCGTGTTTAATATATTTTATTTAAAAAGAGCCCCACTAGAGAACCGATTAAGATTTCACAGGCTCAAAAATAATGGCTCGTAGCAAATATGTCCTCCTCGCTGTTTACATGCGGTTGCTTGGGCATCCGAATTCTTGATTGCGACCATCCTGCGCACACATAACAACCGCGAGTTATCAAACATCTATTTGTGTTTACAATTTACATTTTCATTAATAATTAACATCAACCACGGAAAGCCTCGTGGGATGTTTCGCCAACGCATCGTGCGTGTTTTTCAGCGGGAAGAACTTACTGCCAAAATTTTAAATATGTGAGAATGTGCAAACCCTGTCATCAACCAACTTGCTGTACTGCCTTTAAAACCGTGTTCTTCACTGCATGACCCAGGGGCCATTGGCGGCCTCTGGTGGCCTTTAGTGCGGTCCCTGATGTCCAGTCCCCGACAATACACAAATGTGAAAACATCCCCATCGTGCTGCCAACCACCAATGGTTTCAAATGTGTGGTGGCTCTCACACTGACGTCTTATTGACGAAAGCAGCCTCCCTCTGAACATGAGTGAAGAACACTGCTTTAGAAGGTTATTGTCGACCTTCGGCCATCACGTGCTTGGTGGCTTCATCTCTGTGCCATCCACCAACTCTACATCCATGGCCAATGCGAAACAGCTGACGTATTCTTTGGCTAGGGTAAGGTGGCTCATCGTCTCTCCACCACTGACGCCTGCACCTGCACTCTCCGTCGGGCTTAACGAGCCTGTGCGGAAGCGTTATTAAAAATGTGCCCCTACCGCGGACGTCCTTTCGTAGCAAATAAGCAATTTGTCTCGGTTTGGCTGCAGGCTGCACTTATTCAGAAATTGCGGAGATGCGGTGTGACAGGTTGACAGGCCGACAGGCGATGGACGCGACTTGAAGCCCGCCAGTGGAGAGGTGCCCCACGCGCGTGCGTGCCTGGGCGCGTGTGCGCCTGCTTGTACAATGCCGCGAGTCTCTTGTCGGAGGAGGAGGAGGGAGGAAGAGCTTTGCGTGCGCAGCGACGCAGACCACATGCATTGCACATCTTGCCGCGCTGGGAAAACCAGTAAAAGAAAAAAAGGAGGCAAATGGTCCCTCAATCACGGAGCGCCTTTGATCGGCCTGTGCGACCAGTGGGTGTGTGCGCAGTGCGGGTGACCAGTTTTACCAGCCGGGGGGGGGGGGGGGGGGGGCGATGCGGCTTTAGTTTAATCTGCTCTCCCGGCCACATGTGTGCAGCGGGATGCTATGCTCGCTTTGATATCGCGATCGGTGAGTTGGTTCGTGGGGAAGGATGACAGACATATACACACAGACACACGTGCACACAAAGACCCCCTGTGTCTCCTTACAGGCTGTTGGTGCAAGTGCTGTTAGCGAGCACCTGTTAAGGTCAACACGGTGCACGGGAGGATAGTGTTGAAGGCACCACACCCGTCCTCCTCTGTTTCCCCAGTGCTGATCTTTAACTGCAAAATTAGTTTTTTTTTTATCTTACCAGGTAAGGCCCACTGAGCTACGTAGCTCTTTTGCAGAGCGACCTGGCCACGAATGATAGCTCAACGAAGTGGCTCATCGCGTGGAAATATATAGCAGCCAAATACTATAAACGCATGTTTCTAAACCAGAGGATCCAGATTTAAATCCACGCGACCACAGAGGAAAAATACATGAAAACTCCAAATATATCTAGGCGTTAGGGTCGGGATTGAACCCATGACCTGTATACCAAGCGGAGTAGTTAACAACTTACCAACCTTGCAGGAGACTTAAATCTGAGTTGACCTAGGAGAGACCCAGGACGGGTTCAGATAGACTCCACAGATGCTAGATGTGGCCAGGAATCGAACTGAGATCCCTGTGTTGGTAGCGCAGTGCACTATTTCACTACTACTTCACGCACACACGCAAACGTCAACATACACACACGCACACATACAAAGTCAAAGGTTACCTAGTTAACTGCGTCGACATTTTAGGGAAAAGCTATGCAAACACGTATTAAAGCCCACACACAACTCCATGAGGGTCCACCATCCAGCATTATGCTGACCGCTTTCGTTTTATCAGTGCTCAAGTTTATACAACACTGCAGGTATGTTTTGCAGGTGTGTTTAAAAAAAATGCTGATTCAACCTCGGGGTGGCCCAGGCCAAGATTAGATTACGTTGGTCCCTGGTGATGTGCATCATTGTTTGGATTTGAACCCAGGTTGCTGGGATCATTGTGTGATTTGATAACTGCAAGACAGCTGTTTCGTATACACACGGACTCTCTCACACAAACAAAGACTAACATTTCCCATATGGCCTTTAACGGACTGTTGAGGCAAGTGCTGTTAGCGAGCACCTATGAAGGCTCGCGACGGGATGAATGGTCAGCCCCACGCCCACTGGACCAGGTACTCATTTGAGGCCTAGTCGACCTAGGAGAGGCCCAGGACTGGTTCAGATAATCGTCACTCGGGTCGCCGGGTTTGTAACGCAGCGCGCTAACCTATGCGCCGCCGCTCAGGGGAGTACACATGATCACGCACGCTAATTTACATGCAGCAGAATTGCTTTTTTGTGCTTGCGCTCTCCATGAGAGCCTCTGGGCTTTTAACATAAGCGGCGTGTGGCTCTGCGGGCGAAGATTGCAGGAGGCAGGAGGACATTTCTGGCGCTGTGATCACCGCGACACACGCGGCTTGCGGCTGCTCGACAGCGCCGCTCCTTCCTGAGAACCGGAGAGGAGGGGGGGTGCTGGAGAGGCCCTTGGCACGGACACACGCTTTGATCACTGCGCCACCACGGCCCTGGCAAGGCCGACCCTGCTTGCTGCAGGTGGTTTTTTTGCGTGTGTGCCCGCGGCGTCGCTCCGCCGGCCTCGTTCGATCGTCTTAATCGAGGCACTTAGCTCCGGTTACGCGTCCCGTTAAGGGATCCGATTGCCGGCCGCGCCGTGGCGGCAGCGTCGCCCAATGTGGGCCCTTATCTGTCAGCTCCGGCCAGTCTGCGGCACGCAGGTGCGTTGCCTTGAGTGTGTGTGTACGCAGCTGTGCCCACGAACGCCATCGCCGGCGCGGCCTCGGCACAAGGGGAGCGGTGTGTTTCACTGCCAGGGGGAGGGGGGCGCGGATGCGGTTAGGGGGCAACGATTCAGGGCGGGCGAGGGGCGTCGCGGATGCCACCGCGCGGTTTTACAGGTGGTGAGATCGCACGACAGTTTACGCGTTTGCGTGTCGAGCGAAGGTTCCCGAACGCCGTGGTCGCCGCCAGGGATTCTGCTTTGTGCCTCCGGGTTGATGTTTGCGTTTGCAAAGATTTGAGCGCCCGGCCAAGCGGGGGGAGCTCTGCTCTTGCCAGCTGCGATACCAAGAAGCCAATGAAGCCATCTGCGTTAGAATGCCAGCGTGCTAAATCAATGGTGTTTGAATTGGATTCGGACCAGGAATTCAAATAAGTTCATTTTCAAAACACCTGGCAAACACATTCTTGCTAGCACCCTGCGAAATGATAAAACCATGGGCGTGAGCATCGAATTAATGACAAATAAAGCAAACTAATGTTTTTTTGAAAAGCAAAGTTTGCCGAAAACCGGGATGGGGGAGGGGGTAGAGTGTGCTCATGTCAACATTCATATGATAATTGTGAGATTGGCTCAGACAGGTTGGGAGGATGTGGGTGGGGGGAGGTTAGCGGAGGGTGATGGAGGTGGGGGTGAGGGGGGAAGGGGGGCTCGTTGGCACGGGTGCTTGTGACATTTCAGACGGTGGCACGGAACGTCGCCCCCCATCTACGGCTCCGTGCTTCTCGTGAAATGCGAGCGAGGCTTGGGGAGCCTGCAGCTGTGTTCGAAGAGGGGCGGGGGGGGGGGGGTGAGCGGTCGGGGGTTGTGGGCGGGGGAGGGTTGGTGAGGGACCGGGAGTGAGGGTTTGCTGGAGTGATTTTAGGGACGAGTTTGCCCATGTTCCCGTGACGGGATTAAGAATGCAGTCTCAGAAAAGCGGCAAACAACATTATTTCCATTGCACACACTGCATGGCACACGGTACACGTGTATGCACTGCAGCTGGAATGAAATAACACAAGTTATACCTTTTAAAATAATTTATTGCTGCTGACAGCTCATTACAATGCGTATTACATTTTTGTCTATCCTAGAAGCATGTTTTCAACTTTTTTTTTCTCACACGCAGATGGGCAAACCTTCTCGCCCTTACCTTGTCCCGTCAGCAGTGATGCCATCGCTAGCTCTTTTCCAGGTAACGACTAAAAAGACGCGTGGTGTTTTTAATCACCCGCCGTCACGCGACGCCGACCACCTGGTATCCAACGCAAGCTGCTGCGCGGAGCACAGAGCGATGCGGCTCCTTCATGGACAGCGTTGGCTCAGGCCAAACCCCGCGGCCGCCACTCGTCAAGGGCTGCTGGTGATGTCATGGGTGGTGGTGGGGGGGGAGATGAGCGGTTTACATCGGCTTGTGACACAGCACCCTCTTCTGCGATAAAACAGTCGTCTCTCGGTGCAACCGCTGTGTTCCCCCCGACTCGCTGCACTGCGATGAAAGCCCCCAACACTAGAACACATCCCCGCCGCTCTAAAATGTCAACCCATGCTTCGCGATCCCGCTCTTTAACGGCACCGCCGCCGTCCATATTTCACCACCTTTATTTGCGCGAGGCACCTGCCCGTGGAGCGCTCGTGGTGAACGGGCTCCTGAGCCATCTGCGGCCGGGGAGACCTCTGACTCATTCCACGCGACGAGCCCCCCCCCCACCCCCCCACATCGTCATACCTCACTCACCGTCTCCCCACCTGCTGCCCGGTAAAGGACGAGTGGGGGTGCATAGTTAGGATGCTTTGTCACCTGGTGGGGGCCTCCGCGTCTCGTGCATTCCCACCTGGTGCATCGGTGCATGTGCATTTACGGGGCCCGGGCGCTCGCTCTCACGGAAAACAAACAAAACAGAGGGGGGGGGGCGGGGGGTCGGGGGGCATTGCACCCATGTCGTCGCTCGCTTGGCTCGCCCTTGTGAAAACTGTTTTTTTTTTTAAACCTTTGCTTATTTAACTTGTGGTGGTTTTCGTTTAACCCACTTAAATAAGTTGTGAGTAAGCCTCCACCAATGCACGTGGTGTGTCTTTCCGACTTGAGCCGCAGCTGACGGTGGGTAAATAAGGAAGAGGAACAAAAATATGCTCTTTTTTATCTTTTTCTACTTGATGGGTTTCATAATAATCCTCAGGCTGAAGTGCACAAGGCGAATTGTGACGACTGCTTTCCGCGAGCGGGCACCTGTGGGAACGAGAGTCAACGCCGCGGGGGGCGTGGCGGGCTGACCAAGCTGGCCTCGTCGATCTTTGTTTCTCACAGCCGGGCCGCTTTGCACGTCCGACAACAGCTCGATCCCGACCATTTGTCCAGCAGTTCTTGCGAATAATTATCTGAGAGCGCAGAGACTGTTGCGCGCTAGGCATCATTGTCAGGGTAGGCCGCTCCATCCGTGCGCCATGAGAAGCATGGTCATGATTCACGGCCTCCAGGTTTATTCCGGTACTTCGATTGTACAACTAATTATTTTGCTGTTGTTGTCGTCGTTTTTGATCTGGTCGTCTTGTCAGTGTTTTTCTCAATTTTGCATTTGGGCAGTCTTGTTCCCTCCATTTGACTAAATGTGCTATTGGAATATTATTTGCGTGTACTTTTTCAAACAATAGGTTCTTCAGACACGTGATTCGATGCGTGCATCGCGAGCGTAAGAATTACGAATCGCCGTGAGTTGCGCAGTCACCGCACGGGTTTCAAGATCGTATAATCTGCCGCCTTGTACATCTTTCGCGTTGCCGTTGTATTTTATTTATTTACGGAGGCTTCCCTTGTGCAGACCACATTTGGGATTCACGCAGTGAAATGAAGGAAATGTGTCCATTTGACGAACATTACTTTTGCACCTGCGAAATCTGCCGTTCGCTTCGACGGTTTTGCCTCTCGTCACAAAATCCGAGATGTGTCTGTGGAGGAGCCTGCGCTCAGGGTCGGCGAAATATCGACCAACGGCATTTTCTGTCGATGGGCCGGACGCCTCCTTCGTAACAACCTTAAACTTGACAGGGCCTCGAGGTTTAACGGACGCAACTGCAAATCAGCACCGCGAAGGAAATACAAAAACATAAGCAACTTTAAACGAGTAACGGAAGTAACGAGAGTATTTTTTGTTTACCAAAACGGCCCCCCTAACTACCCCCCCCCATCCCGAACTTTTTCACAATCAATTAATCTTTTTTTGCGTTGCACGTTTGTAAACACGTTAAAAAAAGCGACGTTTCCTGCGTGTCGTTACACCACGAGCGGTGTTTGTAAACCGAGAACTTCCGCCGATGCCCTCTCCTGCGAGGCGTCCACTTTACCCCCGATGCTCGCGTCCGCTACTCCGCTCGCTCGTTCGCGCTGCTGCTGCTGGCGGCGGAGGTTTTCAATGACGGTCACGGTCACTGGCTGCCGAGGGACGTATCCGAGTGGCCGTCTGTCGCCCCCATTGGCAAAGGAAATCGCGCGGTGGCGTTTTGTCCGCGGACGACCGTCCACTTTGCCGCGACGGTCGTCGCTCTATGCTCCTCCAGCTGGTTTTTGGCCGCTTATGGGAATATTATCACCCCTCCACCCTGCGAGCGTTTGTTGAATGAATGATCGCCATCAGCCAGTTCCATACCTGTAAGGAGAGAACGGTAAACACAAGTTTGAAAACGCAACGTAAAGCGTGCGCGCGTGTGTGCGCGTGCGTGTATGATATGGGCGGTCAAACGTATTAAGATTGGGCCGTTAAACTCATGTAGGCTGTAACTTTTTGTGGGTGTTTATTTCTATTTCATTATATCTTGTGTGAAAGAGGCATATGGGTGTGTTATTAAATGTTATATTTTTACGTAAAGATGGAACTTCTAAAATATGTTTCTTCACTGGAACAATTTTTCACAAGATATCATATTCCCACCACTCTTGGCAAATCGATTTTTTTTAAAGACACTTTCATTCATAGCTCAATGAATGGTGGGGATCGTTATAATTAGGGAAACAAAAACGGCCACAAACACACTTTTTCCGGTTACAGTGTTGTGACATAGCTGTTAACGAACCTTTCATCATTTCGCCCGTTAATCCCAGGCTTCTCTATGGGATGGAATGTAGCAGGTGTCCTGTGAAAATCCAAAGGCAGAGTGGTGGCGGGGGGGCGGGGGGGGGGGGGCTGTTCTTTAATAGAGGCCCCGTTGGGTCGCCTGCTCCAAGATCCCGGCCGCGTTGCGCTGCGCGTCAAAGCCCTTGGCAGGATCACAAACCCAAGAATGTGGCAACGGCGGCGGTGGCGGTGGTGGTGGTGGAGCGAGTCCTTTGTGCTGGCACAAGAGGCCTCGCAATAGCCAGATCGAGAGCGGGAGGGGGGGGCACGAAGTGAGAGCAAGAGAATTCTTCTTAAAAAACAAAACAAAATAAAGAGGACCCAAACATCACCACGCGCTCAGGCCAGCGACCTGGCACGGGGGTGGTGGGGGTGGGGTGGGACCACCGTTTGAAGTCCCGCTGAAATTGATCACCTCCCGTCTCCGCGAGAGATGGTCCATCCCGATTGCCGTGCAGATTTTTTTGAAGGCGATGTTTGGATTCCGCGGCCGGCGTGATGTCGCTGCGAGGGTCGAAACAAAAGCCGCTGATTCGAAGGGAAGGCGGGAAGACTAAACAAATGCACGCGTGCACCCAAAAGCGCAGCAGCGCTCTGCAGCGGCAGCGAGGAAAGTGAAACATTTGCGATCCGCTCCCTGCGTTGTGCGAAAGCGTTCCGCCGCCGAGCGCGCGCCCACGCACGCACGCACGCCGCTCTGTGTCAAATCGAGGGGGCATCCGAGATCCCCTTCAGGAGCGATTGGACGTTAATCATTTTTCCGCCTGCCCTCGTAACAGGCGCAACCAGCCCCCATACTGCCCCCCCCCCCTGTGTGGAGGGGGGCGGGGGCAGGAGGGGGGCTTTGAATTGCGATACGCTCGACCATAAATATTGGTGGTGACAGCTCAGTTGTGAAAGGCGGCAGTTGCCATAACAGTGCCCTGACCGCTGTGAAAGGAGACTCTCTGAGCGGAGGCCTAGCGGCACACTGACCGAGGCCTAGCGGGAGCGAGTGAGACGCTGCGTTATGCCGTGCCAGCACCGAGCGGCGGGCAACGCGGCCGGTCAGCCAGCCGACCACGAGACGGCGGTGCCAGTCGCCCCGCTGAGCGCCCAAACGTCAACGACGAGACGAGAGCGGGGTGTGAAAGAACGCTCTCGCGTGGCTGAGACTTCGGAGAATGTTGTTGTCGTTTCGGAGGGGGGGACAGAGAAGGCAATTGTTGAGGGCACGTGTGTGATTGTTCATTTCTAGTTCGTTTATTCTTTTCACCTGCTCACGCCTGCCGCTCCGCTGGCCACGTGCTTGTGAGAATTCCGTTCCACGATGTGGAAACTATCGCCGATCGTTAATGAACTCCCATTGAAACCGGTTCGCGTAAAACCTTCGCCAAATGTCATAAATCTGTTCGAGGCTTGCAATAGCCCCATTGATGTAACAGCAGCAGCTCGTGAATTGTACGTACGGTTGTTTACATAACTACGCAACACGGTGAGCGTGCCCGTGCACACACGGAGCACCTGCGCTGGCTCACGACGACGCCGCCTGGCCGCCTTCGGTGCTCCCTCTGATCGTTGTTTTCAGACACTTCGCTCGCATTTCACAGCGTACGCCGCGCAGCGAATTTCCAACCGATTTTCAGCCACGCAGCACAGGAAAGTAGTTGTTCTACGCCGCTCATTTTGGCATTCCCATGGTTAGCTTTGCGCGGCCGGATATTCGCCTAGCGTTTTCAAGCCCCGGGGTCTCCCTTACAACAACAGCGGCCCGTTGCCTTCACCGGTTGCTCAAGCCGGTTATAAACGAAGAACGTGATTGGCGATCTCAGGGATGCCGAGCTGCTGAGAGTCCCAAGTGGCGTTGTCACTCGGAGGGCCTCCCTGGGGTGGGGGCAGCTCGTGAAATTGTTTGCCCACCAATGCTCCTCCGCGTAGGAAAATAGAAATGGCTTTGCTCCCTTCATCCTCACACCACGCTCCGCTTCTTTAAGTCCCCGAGTTTTGGATTAGCCAATTGGCACTCACCAGTTCGGCCTCCGAATAACGAGCGATAGCCTTGAATCCCAGCTGAGCCTTGCACACATATGCCTCTGGCCCAACCTGCTATATCATAAGAATAATAACAAAACAACTTAATTGACTCTCAAGGGTCCTTCTGTAGGAAGGCCCTGCAGATAGTGAATTAGAATCCTACTTGTTCTACTGCCTCCCAGTGACATCTCGCTGCCCTACAGTGCAGGTGTGTGTCTTTGCGCACGTGATCTTTCGCTCTCTCCATCAACCCCCACAGGTATTCATCACAGCACCCAACCACCCATCTTAATTCTTGATAGAATTCTAAAAAAAAATCTGATCTATGATTGATCTGGAGATATCAGCCGGGCACGATCACTACAAATATGTTCAAAAGTCCTCACCACATTGTGGCTCCTATTTCCCAATAATGGCCTTATGTCTCAGCCCAGCTGCAACCACCACCACCACCACCACAATCCACTTGCCCAGAGGCTCACGCTGTTGCCTAGGGCTCGTAGTGGATGTAGGGTGGGGGGGTTAGCGGACTGCAATGGGGGGAACCAGGGGCCTCATGGCCTCCTCCGGTCTGATGGGCAGCACAATGAGGAGTGTGTCATCGCCACGAGAGTAATTACGACCGACCCGGCACCTGCACGCCGTCACAGCCGCGGGGCCTGCAAACGCTCGGCTTGTTTAGATCCCGGCGTGCGGAAGGCTGGGGCGGTGGGTGGCGGGGGGGATGCGGAGAGCGAGCGAGAGAGAGCGAGGAGCGGGGTGCTCTTTGTGAAAGGCGGGTGGGCTGGCAAGCGGGCGGGTGGGCAAGAGGCCTAGAGGGGAGGGGGTGTCCGCTTCGCAGGAGCACAGGCAGCGAGCGAGGCGCCAGGCTCTCTCAACTTTCTCACCTAACGTCCGTAGGCTTTCTTTCATCGCGCCTTGTTAACCTCACCTGCTTGTTTGGCTTGTTAGTGCTCGCCGGGTCAAAAGCCCTGCATTCCGAAGTGAACTTTATTGAGCTCAATCCCCCCGACCCCTCATTTATTCTACAATAACACACTCGTGGCCTGCTCCCTCTCTGTCCCAAACATTTCCATGTCGTGCACAAAGGTCACGTTGGTTTAGGGTGTATTTGAAACTAAAACACTAAAACAAGCAAAATAAATACTGGAAGAAGAAAAAATTAGACAAAACTAAAAAAGAGCGCAATATGGGAAGGTTTTGTAGGCCATGGTGAAAGACTGGCGCGATGTTTTTAACGCACGTTGATGCTACGAAGGTTTGGTGAAGGTGACGCGGAGTGTGTGCGTCGAGTGGATACGCTGCGTTTATTATTTTGCGGGTCCCGTTCGCGTGTCTCCATTAATGGTTCCAGAGCGTTGAGATATCCCCACCTTGTCTCAAATGAATAATCATAATAGATTCCAAACGTCTTGTCATGGCTGACTGAGGTGAACTTACAAGAAAGCGAGTTTCTTTTTGTTTTTTTTACGCATCTTGCTTTTAAAAAAAAAATGTCTCCCCACAAAAAAAAAATAGCCAATTTGAAATCTAAATTTGGCACGTGTCCTTCAAATGCCATTCTTGGCTTATGCCCGGCATGGGCGGGGGGGGGGGGGAAGTTTACAACCCCGGTGCAAAATTTAGTTTTTCCTCTCCGTTCTTCTTCTCCTGTGGCAGCGTGCAACCGCAGCTCCTCCGGCAGCAGGTGAATTTGAGCTCTCCAAGCGTGGCGGCTCTCGCTGATGGCTTGCTCGCCCGCCCAAGTCTCCTCACGGGGGGAAACCAAATTAAAATGCTCGCTTGTGTAAACACCTGAAACCTGCGGCAAGACTTTGGACGCGCAATGCGGCCCACGCTCGGCCCCCATTGTGCCTGCTGGTGGCCCGCCGGCTACGCAAATTACGGCACGCGTCAGGCCGCACCCAAGCGCGAGGAGAATAATTTTATTTGCGTTTGTGCCGAGGGACGGAGCGAAACCGCTGCCACGCCGGGGGACCGCCGGCCGCACGCAACGCCGCCGGTCGCCGCCATCGTCAAGGCAGCGAAGCAGAGGGCCTTGGTAGGGGGATAAGTTAGGGCAGTTGGGGGCCACGGGCTGGCGTAAGAAGGAGGAACTGTTGGGGGTGGTGATAGTGGCGGCGGTGGGGGTGGTGGTGGTGGTGGTGGCAGTGGTTGTGGACTTAGTTTGTGCTGTGGGGTCAGAGGTCGGGCCTGGGATAGGAGAGAAGGGAGGAGGTTTTTAAGGGGGCGATTGTTGCCAGATAAGGATCGCTGTGTCTTGGGGATGTCAGGAGCAGGGATCATGTTATTGACTCGCAGATTTCAGTTTCAAACCATGTTCTTTCGGACATGCAAAACCCTCGCTGTTTAATGAGTGCAACCCGAGACCCGGCTTCAGGCTGGTTCAAGGGATCAGCCGGGTTAGTTTACGTTTGTTTGTCAGAGCCATTAAAATCCGGGAAGATTAAATGTTGCGACTTACAAACTCACAACAACGCGACGACGATCGGGTCAGCGCATCCAACAAAGGCCTCACGAGAACCGCCATGGTCTGCCTTTGCGTAGAAGAGTGCGGCGGCATTGGTTGCGGATGAAAATGTGTTTATTCGGTTTTTGGATGGCATCGTCAGGAGACCCAATTCTCCCCGGGCTACCGCGGGAATAGAAAGAAGGGGAGAAAAATCCATCCCACACACGCAGCGACACGCGGTGGCGGCGGAGTTTTCCGTGGAGGCTCATAAGGAATCGATCTTCATTCTGCTGTCGTACATTTCCAACTGTTTGTGTGCACTCCACCATGTTTACGTCGCACCAAATGTTTGCAAGCCTCGTTCATTTATTTTTTGCTTTCTGTTATTTTTCCCCGTCGTGTGAATTGTTTATGTCTAGCTCGGGTAATCGCACAAGCAAATGTAACCGTACGGGCGGTCGGAAATAAAGTTGTCAACTAGAGCCTGGCGCATATGGACGAGGCCATGAATGGGGGGGGGGGGGGGGGAAAGAACAGAGGGGGGAAATTGTCCCCCCACCGTGGCGGTGAATATCGTGAGAGCACGCCGTGGTTTCCCAACTGCACCGCTGTGACCTTTAAACGATTCCGGACACCGCTCGTTGTAGCCCAGCGGTCGGAGCGGTTGCTGCTGACCCAGTTTAGAAGGGGGCCCCAGCCTTTTGATTCTCGCAGCTGCCTAACAACGTTGCAAAACGTTGGCTGCTTGTAAGGCCCGCGTTATCGATTCCGCAACATCGTTTGCCGTAGTTGGCCGTCAGTTTACCGATGTTACAGCCCGTATCTTAAATGTTTAAACTCCCTCCGACAAAGTCGTACTATAATGAAAAACAGACTCCTTCTTTGTATGATTTCTCTCTCCTGCACACATGACTGAATTGAGTTTGAAATGCATAGAAAAGCAGACTCCAAACAATGGGCATATGTGTAACGCCCTTAGACAACAAGTGACAATGAGGATGATGGATGAGACGTAATATCATAATCATCATCATCAATCATTCTCATATATCGGTTTTTAAAAAACGTTTAAGGAGGCATGTACAATGCATTAATCGATTAAAATTATTTCTTACACTCACAATACTTGCATCGAATTAGGCATGAGAGAGTACATTTTATATATTCATTGCAAGTAAATCCAAGTTGTGATAATATTGCATTTAGGCTCATGGACAAAACAAAATTGGACCAGTGAGACAAAAGACACAGCCAATGATACGGATGAGTCAGTAGAAATGATCGATATTTTTTTTTATTCGTGAATCCAATCACTTCCCGAAATCGTGACAAATCATCCATTTGTCTACTACCGTATTTTCCGGAATATAAGACGCTCTGGAAAGTAAGACGCACCCCAAACTTGCGCCCGGTGTCAATAAAGATATAGAAATCTGGTCACAAAGACAAAGATCCCCCATATAGCCTTAAGCCATTTTTTGGACAAGTGCTGTAGGCGAGCACCTATGACGGCCGGCACGGCACACGAGGGGCTGGGTGGGTGGCCAGCACCACGCTCGGCTGCCTTTGTCTCCCCGGTGCTTTTGCTTTAAAATATGGGAGAAGAGAGGGGGGGCAGCAAATGCGCGTCTAAAATATACGGTGAATACGGTATTATACGCTGACAGCACAGACCCTGTGCTCATTGTTCGTTTGTGCCACACCTCATTCGCTTCCGTACCTTTGGCAACTCACTCCCAATGGTGCGGGGTGGGTTTAATCCCCTGAAAGTGCCACGCGGAGATGGCTTCTGTAAAGCAATTGTGCGCAAGCGAATCCCTGCTAACTCCTCACCTCCTGACAAAACATCATTGTTTGCACTTGACAGTTGAGATGCATCTGCGAAGGTGTGACAGGGTTTTGAAAAAAAAATTAATTGCAGGCGTTGTTATTTTAACACTGCGGGTTATTGTTAACTCACAAAAAATGTATTCCTTCGATCCGGTGTGGTAACAAGATTTTTTTTTGTATAAAAAAAGTGTAAATTATGCAGGGCCAAGCCTTTCCCGTAGAGAATGTGGCACACGAAAGCGTTTCTTTGTCAACTTAACCCTGGCACCAGACACAGGCGGAATTCACGAGAAATACCTTCTCTCGGCCCGTGGAGAATTTAGGAAATAACATTTAGCAAATTACTTTCCCGACTCCCAATTTTAAAACAAAATGCAGTCATAAAAAAAAACAAGTTGAGATATTTGCAACAAAAAAAAAAGGCCTCGCTGACATTTTAGGACTGTTTATCAGGAGATTTCCTGCCTTGGTAAATGTTTTGAGAAAACATTCTCGCGGCTCAGGTATGGGTTTTCGCAACAACGTGTTAATCTATAATTTATTGTTTGTCATTTATTGATTAAGCAAATAATAAATGGAATACCGCTTGGATAAATAAAGCTAAAATATTTTCCACACGAGTGTGGCGTGGGGATTGGTAACGTCACCGGCATTGCTGCCTCAAGCTGCTAATGCGCTGGCATTTAGGAGGACTGCATGCCTGGTGTCCGCCATTTTAATACCAGTAGATATTTAAAAAAAATATTTAAACATTTTTTCATTGTCATCTAAGTACCATGAATACAAAGTAGATTTCAAAAAGAGGGGGAAAAAACTGCAGATAACACGGAACAAACTCAGCGCAATACACCCTCAAAATTAGGGATCGATTGGAGGCGATACCAGAATATCTGGATCACGTACAAAAAAACATTGATTGATTAAAAATAAGAATCAAATAGTTTCAGCATTAATTTCCGCTATACCTACTTGCTTTACTGCTCTCTCCATTCCTGGTTTACCAGCGTACAGGAATACCATGTATCTGATCGTTGTGATGATAACTCAGCTTTACTTTATCCACCAACCTGACCTCCAAATTGCTGTATTATAAGCGTTCATCATAACCACCAAATCTGCTGAATTCCTTGCTACTATTATGTGCAATGAAAAAAGCTAAAAAAATATCCAGGAAATCCTCACTTCTCAAGATTCGTTTCAGGAATGTCCTGCTCGAGACATTTGGCCAATTTCTTTTTTGAATGTTTTTTTTGTGTGTGTGTGCGAGGAAACCTGAGTTGGGCATGCTGTGCAGGGTACGAACTTTCACGCAAACAGATTGGGATAGCACTCACACATCTTACTCCTATTGTGCCTGGCTCACTGGATAGCAACTTGAACATCCACGTGCAAGTTTGAAATGTACGTGACAGCTTCAGGTGTGACTGAATGAATTCTGCCGCTGTGCTCCACTTGAATTTGAACATTTGGCGGTGGTTCACTTAATGATTTGCCATCAACCGACTTGCCGTATGTACCACCATCTCATATGCAAGGCTGAATGATGGTGCGGCAGTGGGAGTCTTTGTCTCTGCATGTGTAATCATCATCCATGATCAATCCATCGCCGGATGGGGGCCTCTCCAAGTCACCGCCCATTCTTCACTGTCCCGCAATGCAATAATCCACCCAGCACCTGCACGTGAGCCGGTCTCATCTCTCTTGCCTCCGCGGTGGCCTCTTGGGCGTGTTTCCCTCCTCTGGCTGCTACTCAAGAGTTACCGGCCATAATCTCGTCTCACAACGTGGCCCGCTGAAGCCCACTTACTTTTCTCAACGGTGAAAATTACGTCTTTGACCTTGCGCATGTTCTCTAAGCCGCGCGTTACTCGTTCTGTCTCTCAGTGTAATCCCAAAGCACGCATCTTCTCCATTCTTCGGCGCACACTTTCGCGACGTTTGTTGGGATTATAAACGCGACGGCTCGGCAAGCGGTGGCCGCGCGGTTCGCGAGGCCGCGACGAAGCTTTGCGGGGTGGCCGTGAGTGGCCGCGTTGAAGGCCCTCCGTCCGCGAGCTCGGGTTTCCCCGCGGGTCCTCGTGGGTGCGGGCCCTCGGCCTGCTCTCTATCACAGCTGCAGCAGCCATCGCTGGCAGCACCCGGATTAGCTCGTGTTACCACGCTTCATAAAAAGGGAGTTTTGTTTTAAAAAAAAGAATTGCGCTCGTTTTTTAAAGCATATTTTCTTTTTTTTACAATATATTTTAAATTAGCTGCCAGATGATGGCTGCAGCTAGGTTAGGACTTTTTTCATTGTTGTTGTTGGTGTTTTCCGAATTCCCTTCTGTCCCCTGATTCAACACCCCCTCCTCACCCTCACCTTCCATCCTTGTTGTCTACACTTGTCCATGTCTGCCTATCTCTCTCTCTCTCTCTGTGCCTTCACCCCCTCCCTCCGTCGCACTCTCCCCATCGCAGAGTCCCTCTCTCGCCCACTTTTTTCACTCCCCACTCTTTTCACTATTCCCCTGCCTCCATTATCTTTCTCTCTCTCTCTACGTGTGCGTCTCTTTCTCTTTGTGTTTTTTTGTTTTCTCACTCTCTCGTCAGACTCTGACAAGTTAATTTCCCTGACAGATATTCCCCCGTGTAAGGCTTATCAGAGCAAGAAAAGCTTCTGGTTACTGCGTGTGCGTGTATTCCCATGTTTGAGCATGTTCGAGTGCGTTTGTGTGTGCGCGTGTGCACACTTGTGTGTATGTGTGGGCATGTGGACCATTTGGTGTGTTTGCGTATGGATCTGTGTGTGTGTGGGTGTAAGAATCTGCGCGTGTGGATCTGTGGGTGTGGGTGTGTACGCATTTTGGGCTTCCGAGTGCATGCATGCACGTGTGTGCGTATTCATGTCTTTGCTAATGGGGAATGGCTGTGCCGTGGTTGGGGCACCACACTGCAATCTCCATGCCCGAATACAATTATTGCACATTCGTTGCAATTGGTATACCAACCTGGCCTGACAAATACATCTGGTTCTGCGCTCGCTAACAACGATTTTACAAGCGTCTATAACCAAGAACTGGTGGAGTTCTTTGCCCATGTACACATGTATGTATGTTTGTGAGAACACGTGCGTGTGCGTGTGTGCGCGTCACTGCCTTTGGAGTGGAGCTTGGGGAAAGCGAGTTCTTGTAATCGGAGCGAAAATCAGCAGACGCGTTTTGGCCCTGTTTTCGTGACACGGAGGAGCGCTGATTAACCCAAAACCAAACAAAAAACATAGATTGCACAGTTTTCTTTTTTTTTTTGCAGCGACATGCTGTATCGAAGTGTAATTGACATTTACCGAGAACACACATTTCAAAAGATTTTAGCACGGTGTCTGGCTGTTGTTGGAGATGGTTAAAGTTTGAATTCATTTGCCTCTGTGTCCGTAAATTCGTCTTGAGTTTTTTTTGTATCGGAGTACTTGAACTCGAAGGCTGCTTTGCATGACCGGTTGTTGTAGGCGTGCGCTGCGCTTTGGAAAGGATGTGGCAGAACAGAAGTGGATTCTTGACATGATCATATTTGAGTGTCACCATCTCACATGTGTGGCTTTTCTCCAGGTACTGCGGTTTCCACCCCGCAAGGAAAACACTAATTAATGTAATTGGTCAAACATGCCAATGCAGGGCCCTCCTGGAAAAAAAAACTTGTATGTCTCAGTGAGGCTTTCCTAGGCAAATAAAGTGTGATATTATTATAAGTTCTAAAGCTGTCATAACCTGGCTTGAGATGTGACGGATAGACTATACTCTGAGGACACCAGAGTTGAGAACAGCACAGACACATTTCTACACCAGCTGCTGCCTCAGCTGTTGGGAGCGTGAGTCAGTCGTAATTGCAGAGTGGGTCTAAGTCCATCAGGTTGTCACAAGTCCACGGATTGCGTTTGTAAGTTATTAAATACATTTTGTTGTGAAGTCTTGTTTGTTTTACAACCTTGCCTTTGTGGCAGGCCACCCTCGTAAAAAAAACAGATTTGTTTTCTCAATGGGCTCTCAGCTGCTTAAGGAAAATGTCAACAAATAAATGATGGCAATGTGCTCAGCGATAACAGATGCACTGCCATGAAAATTCTCCTCGGCTTTGGAAAAAGGGGCAACATTGGCCTGAACTAACAAAAAAAATCTGCAATTGGTGACATCCGGCAACATTACCAATGAACGCCGGGTCTTGTTGCAGTACGATGGGGCATTGTTGCAGTCGCCTCGGCCCATGGAATTCGCTCGTTATTTTGCGCGCCCCTATAATAGGTGCCTCGGTGGCCCGTCTCTGCCGGCCGTAATAAACCATTATTCACGACCTGCTTGCACATGCCTGGCGGCACATGGTGGCCTTGATCCCGAGAGCCAAGGGGGCCCATATAACGAGTGCGCCTTCGTCCGTCGTTTCTTTTTGAGTCCGTTGGTCGGGTAGCTTGGGTGGTGTGTGGCCCGGGCGAGTGTGACAGGCCCTCATTGCCGTGCTGTCGCCCGCAACCACGAAACTCAGCACTCGCCGCTCCAACACCCTTCTCCCCTTACGCTCCGGTGCTGCTACATTTTGATGTGGCCGTGTTTTCACTTTCTGAGGAGAGCGAGTGATGTTTTGCGCTTTTGACGTTTTTTTTTCTTTTTCGGCTGCCGTTTGTTTGAGGAAAAGACACATTTCCCACGTGACATTCAAGAGTAGCCTTTGCTCGCCCGCGTGTGCACTGCATTGTGGGTCTTGAGGAGCAGCACATAATAATTTAGGAATGACAGCAGCATCAATCTGTACATTGCTTTTATTTGATTGAAATACGTATATATTTTCTTAACCTTTTTGTGATTTTTTTTTTACATTTCATTACAACAACTAGAATAATTGCAGGGTCAAGAGAATTCTTCATTCTTTATTTAATTAAATTTCGCAAGCAGTTTCCACAAGGCCCTTTCTCGCAAGAAAGAGAGAGATGATGTCTCGTTGAAGTCGGATCCACTTAATTCAAAGTCAAGTGCATCGGAGCGGCTGGCGATGTTGGTAGCTCCTCTTCGGCCCTACTTGGCACAGCGTCCCGCGCTGTCGGGGAAATCCAGCGACACAGACTGCTCGACGCAGACTGCTCGACGCAGCATGACGTCGCCGAGGTCCCGGCTCGACACGGCCGTGACAACGCGTCGCTTGGCTACGACGCGACGGCTCTGACTCCCCAGTCTGGCCTGCATCCCACCGGGTGGCCGCTCCGTGTGTATTGCCCCCCCCCCCAACATCCCCAACGGGCACGGCGAGGGAGGCTTAAGTCTTCCGCGCTCGCACGGTCGCCCTCCCGGGAGGAAGTTGGGCGAGCGGAAACGTGCAGCGGTGCAGCGTTGCAGCGTCCTCTTCGCTCGCGCTGCTAGGTTGCGAGGTGCAGCTCACTCTGTTTGTGCGGCGTGAGCTAATCGACGGTGGCGTATGTTTTACACACACGACGAGCGGCTCGCGCGCACAACAAGGGCCCCGAGTGAAATGTGCATCGCGTGCATTTAGCGTCGCTTCTGCCCCCGTACCCTTAATTGAGTGGTCAGAAACAGAACTACGGGCATGAATGTACACGATTCATGGTGTTCGTGAAGGGCACACCTATTTAAAAGCTTACGGGTTTTCCTATTCTTTTTCGTTATCCTTATCATCGTAATCATTGATTCATGGAATTGTTTGATGGAAGGATAATGTTGTCATTTCACAATTGTGGGTAATTACATAAATGTACCCAAGACACTACCACCATCTAAGCGATGAGTTGCATCCTTTTGAAACAGCAGCTGGGGTCATTATGAAATTCGTGCAACACCTTTAGTATCGACATCACTTCAATGTTTTTTCACCTGGCAACATTAGATACATTCCTACGGTAATCGTACACCGTCCGCAAATCGACGTGCAGTGCTAAGAATATTGTAAGGAAAAAATTACGGGAAAAAAACCTGTCGAGGCTACGTTTAAAGAATTCTGCGAGTGTGCAGAGTTAAGGATCTGGGACTTGTTTTGGCTGTAAGAGGCAGCCTTGCCCTCATGATGTCTCCAAAATCGCAGCGTCTAAACGCTCATACGGGTCTTACAGTCTCTGTTGCATGCGCGCGTATTATGTGTAGGATTAATTTTTTTAAATATTTGTATAAACTTCATTCTGCACGAGGGGGTGGGTAGGGGGGTTTGAAGAGGGCATTTGGACTTGCTGGCTGGTGCTTTGTTTATTATCCGGGGCCTAATCCGTGGAGGTTAGCCGACGGGTCTGGGCTCGTTCCGCTCGGCTGAGGCAAGGGTGGCAGAAACGCAAGGGACCTCAAAACGGCTACCTAAGCATTTCCAACCGGTGAGCAAAATGTTGAGCTCTTTGTTCAATTAATTTATTTCACAATACTTTGATGCGAATACAATTGAATTACGTATCATTAATGCCTAACATTTAGGATATTATTACATTGTCTTTTTAAAAATATATATTCCTGATATTTTATTTCGAGTCTCCCTTGCAAAAGAAATGTTTTAGTCAATGGGGGGTCTCACCTGTTCACAAATGAAGGTCATCGAGCGATGGATTGGCATTTAAATTTTTTCTCAGTAAAGCGTTCATCAGCCCGTCTGCTCCGTTGGCTCACTCGACACCGGGAGCAATTCTTTTTAAAGCATGTGGGATTAAAATCTGCCGAGACGTGTGGAAAAAAACTCGGCCTCCTGACGGGGGCACGCCAGGCACGGTGGTACACTCTCAACCGGCTGCAAGGTGGTCCACGAAAATGGTAGTACAGCAGTTAGGTTACTGACCTATCTCTGCGGGCACGTGCACATACGGTTTCTCCAAGTTCTCCCGCTTTTGCTCAAAGAACACCGCACCAAAAAAAGATGCAGCCAAACATCCCAAGCAGCATTCTCCTGGAAAAACATAAAAAAAACCCATTTTAAAACTCGCCGTGGCTTTCGCCCGGTTAAGTAAAAGACTTTTGTGATTATTTGCGGGGGCCCGTTCGCTGCCGATGACCAAACAGCTGCCGGCCATCCTTCCATGGCTCACGCTCGTTCGTAAGCCGATCCCCCCCCCCCCTCAGCACGCTGCGCTCGCTTGCCATCGCCGCAGCTGCCGGTGGCGGAAATTACAAACACGTGCTCTCTCGTCGGTGGGTGCGCAGGCTAGAAGAAGAAGAAGAAGGGCCCCTTTTCTTTTCGGAGGAACTCTCCTCCTCTCGTCGGAGTCTCAACGTGAGAGCAATGATCCCGTCAACACGCCCGCCCCCACCCACCCCCCGTTTTTTTTTTGATGTCGGTGTAAGTAAAGCGAAATGTCACGCCACGTGTGTGCCGACGTGCGAAAAAAATGTGGGGACCCGCCGGAGATAATTGCGCGACGGTCCCGAATAGCGCCTAGGCTATGGCGGGGACGCGGGCAGCCCGTGTTTTATTTGAGATGCGTTTCAACCTAAGGCAGGAATCGGAGCCACCGTCGGGTCTTTGTGTCTCGGCCCGATGATGAATGCGTTCCTGCTGCAGCTGAAATGTCACTCTATTAAAACACAAGCCGCTCGCGCGTGATCTCCCAAGGCTTGGATTTATCGCAGTTCGTGGAGCAGCGGGGTTCCCGTTTTCACGAGTTCAAATCATTGGTCAGGATGAACTCAGCCTCGTGTCCCACAGGGGGCCGGTAAAATGAGTGCTTGCGGGTGATCGCTGCTTTGTGCGTGGGAAGTCAACACCCGTTATATGGGAAAGATCCATCCCTGTCATCGAAACTAGAAATCCTCACCACTGACTCAAGATTGGTGGTAAAATGAGCCCCAACCAATACTCATTTGAGACCGAGAAAACGTTACATCTTTGTCATGCGTGCATGTGTTTGTGCTCGCTGTCATCCCCATGTGGGAACGGTGGTGCTCTCAACCCAACAATATAAGTTCGATTCCCGACTATGGTCAACTATCCTCAGTGGTGATTGATATCTGCACTGGTCTTAGGCTCCCCCGAGTATGACTTAACCTGCAATGAGTAGAGTGCCGTGTCGGCAATCATGGCACTTGGCTCAACAGTATGTAAAACTACACGGAAAACCCTTGTGTCTTGGTCCCTGTTGCTGTAGCGACGAGCACCCTCACTCCCCAGCTTCACTGTGCGTTTCCACTCACAGCTCAGTTGGCATACCATCCAGGTCGACCTTCTCCAGGCAGTTGGCTGGCCACTTTAGCCCGTGGTCAGGGCTTGCTTCGCGGGGCAGGCTTACCCTGCGAGACTGTTACATAATGAATAAAGCACTATTGTTATGGATTGTCGGCAATAAAATAATAGACAGACGAGAGTCTGTTTCACCACGAAAACTAAAATAATATTTTGTCCCACGTGCCCGTGGGCTTTCTGGACCGATGTTTTCCAGCAGGATGTCTTCTTTCTTCGAAAGCAGGCAAACTCTGAATCTGAGTCTTAAAACATTAGCCTTGTCCTGCTGGTCACGGGGCTGGAGATCACTGGTGCAAACTGACTTGGGTGACGACCTTTATCCTTCCCGAGACAACAGGCTGCAATGGGAGGGTCTAGCGGAGCGCCCCGGATTGTTTAAGCCCACACCTGCGATGGTTATCGGTTCCACTTCTCATCTTGAAAGGCACATGGTGGTGACAGATGGCCCTGACGTGACGGTGGCTTGTCGCGGCACTGATTAGAAACCTCTCCAAACGTCACGACGCCCTTTGGCTCCACACTTCTGCCGACAAATTGAACTTTGTTTATGTATTTATTTTGTTTCCCCACGCATTCCTATGCAGGGTAATGTTCGTCGCACGACAAAGTCGACGCAGTATTTACCATTTTCAGACCTGAAATGTAGTAAAATTTAGTGAGGAACCAAATGTTTTATGATGGTGCTGGGTGTTTTTAGGCTTTGGTGACTGGGCCGAGACGATCAAACTCAACGAACTTGTAATCTCGGTTTAATCACAGGTGGCTGAAACCCAAACTCGAACCCAGTGTCTGAATGGTTCCTGCTCAAGGCGCTGACCTCTGAGTCATCCAGCCACCTCGGCCCCATAACTTTACGAAATTTTCATAAATTCTTGATTCATGGTAAAACAGCGTGACAAGCGGAGACATTTACAATCATTAAATGGCATCACATTCCGAAAGGTTTTTGTGGTTCAGTAGCTGGGAACGTGTTGCATAACTCACGCCCGAGGTCGAACGTGGGACACCGTGTGGCGCAGGCGGAGCCGTCCCTAGGCTATGGCAAATCGGGACGACTGCCCCGGGCCCCGCGTTTTGGGGGGCACCTCGCGCTTCGACGTCACGGTGTCAGATGTAATACTTCCGGTTTAGTTTGCAGGCGTCGGGGGCCGACGCAGTGTGATTGTCCCCGGGCCCTGCACCCCCCCCCCCCCCCGTGGACGACCCTGCGCACAGTTGACTTGCGTATATGAGTGAGGCCAGCGTCACGATGCCCCTGTGAGCCCTAAACCCTCCCCCAGGGGGGCCACCGGCGGCAGCGAAGGGGTGGGGTGGGGAGGGTCTGGGGAACACCAAGCCGGGGGGCAAGACTCCAAGTGGAGACAGGGATATTAAATTTACTGCTGCTGTGATTACCACCCCATGGCTGATACTATCAGCGTGCCATTAAAGCGAGCTCGTTCGGAGGAGTTGTTTAAAAACAAGGGAAGGGTGAAATTAAATGGCACCAAACAAAGTTGCCGTGTGTACACCGGTGTGTGTGTGTGCGTGCGCGCGTATCGCTTGAATTACATGCGGCGGTCGTCATTTTAGCCTCAGGTTCATCAATGGACCCTTGAATCATTTTGTTCGCAGAAATTACATCAGCTGACCCTCATGGTGGGGCCATTTCAAAGCCCGCCCCCCCCTCCCTGGCTACTTATTCTACATAAACTTTAAACACAAGACCGTGAGCATATTAGGAAATTCGAGACATCCTATGGAGCGTTCGGAAAAGTACGTGGGATTGGGAGGCCGACTGGCGGTCAAGATTAATGACGGAGTTGCAGGCAAAGGAGACAAAAACCACTATCGGGGATGGAGGCCATGAAATCAGCTCGATGGATTGTTGCATCCCGAGACCACGGCTTTGGGGAGGAGGTCTGGGAGGCCGTCATCCAAGAGTGGGTATATCACAGCCGATGGTGATTCAACAAAAGAGCAAACATGCCGATTACCCCCTATTTAACTCGGTTCTCCATTCATTCAACGAAAACTGGAAGCACTGCCCTGGTGGGGTTGTGCATTCAATACCGTACGCGTATGGTACACATATAGGTGTTGCCGCTGTTGCGACTGAGCAAGTGCGGGCCCACTCAATATTTGCTGTTATTTGCATATCTATTTCCCCACATCAGTCATTGCTCACTGCATTTTTTTTTTGTCAAACGTGTTCCGTTCATTGATTGCGCCTCGTGGTGTCCGTTGCGGTAATAGACTGACAGACCGGGTTCACAATGTCGTTGTGTGTGCGTGTGCTTGTGTTTGTGTGTGCGTGTGCTTGTGTGTGCGGGCGGAGAGCGGTGGTGTAGTGGTTAGCGCTCCATTGCGCTACGAACCCAGCGACCCGGCTTCGATTCCCGCTCACGGCCAACACCCAGTGGCGACGATTATCTGAACCTCCCCTAGGTCGACTCAGTCCTCAAATTAACACCTGGTGCGATGTGTAAACATCGTCACTAGAGAGACAAAGGCGGCCGGGCGTGGTGTTGGCCCACTTACCCCCTCGTGTGCCGTGCCGGCCTTCATAGGTGCTCGCTAACAGCACTTGCCCCAACAGTCTGTTACAGGTTGCCCCGTGTGTGCGTGCAGTCGGGCTTGGCAGTCATCCCACTGTGCCACTCGCTGTGTGCACAGTGGGTGGTGGTGCTGGTGGTGCTTCTCTGCCGAGGGGTGGTTGTCGATGTCGTGAGCCAGGTGGTGGAAGGGTTGGCGGCTTTTGGCGAGTGTATTCTGTTTGTAGTTTGCCGTTTAATAGTTGCTTGTTGTTGTTCGTGTTGTCGTCGTGGTCGTGACACGCACAGCTTGTGTTGCCCACAAAAAAAGAGGCAGGATCATGATTATTACACTGAGGTCAGCAAGCACAAGGAGGTTGTTGTGGAACAGTGCCACTTCCCATCTTGATAATCATAAAAGGGTTCATCTGGCATTCAAAGGCCATGGGGTTCAAACGCTGAGTGACCCTAATATGTTCCTGATTGATTTATTGAACCTCTTTGAAAATGCAAAAACATGAAAAAGTAAACAGCGAGAGGCTGTTAAAGACCCACCCCGGCAGACGGCTCCCCCGCCAGATTGACATTCCTTTGGTTGTTCAACATTTTTTTCCGTCATCTTCTCCCCCCTCTCCCTTAGCCAACTATCTCACGAAATAATTGCGCCCACCGCTCGCTCCGTGGCCGCCCTTTGCCTGATGTTTGCGAGGGCCCTGAGGCGCAACGGCACGGATGCCGGAGGTTAAAACCGCACGGTGCCGTGCGGCGATGAGAGGGGGGCTGGGGGGATGGGGGGCCGGGGAGAGGGGGGGGCGGGGGGATGGGGGGGTGAGCTGAGGGGGGTGGGAATCCCCATGTCTCCCGTGCCCTTTTCCAGCTTGGCAACGGACCTCGCTGCCGGTGCCACAGACGTCGGGGACACAAATGATGACAGTGACGCAGGGCCAACGCGGTGGCCTCACGCCCGCCGTTGGCGCGGGGACAAATGGAAACGCGACTTAACGTACGACAGGGGCCAGATGCACGGGGCTTGACAGGCGGCCGTTTGGGTCGAAGGCGGATAAAACTGATCGGAGGTCCGCGCGAGGAAATTTACGAACGTTCCTCGCGGGCGGCCAGATATTGCGCCGTGACATCTGCGAGCAATTACCGGTTGACTGTTTGAATAACCGTGCCAAGTGATTAATCGCTCCTGGGTGGGATAGAAGCTGAGAGATGTAGTGTCATCTGTGACCGCCTGTGGGAAATGTCGAGACTTTATGCGACTCGAGGGAGACTATCCCGATGTGGATAGAGGCTCTCGTTTTTTTTTCTTCTTTCTTTTGAATGCGCAGCTTCACTCGTGTTCGGTTTAGGTTCAAGCAGTCTGGTGGAACTGCGTAATGAATCTAAACCAAATAGCGGATGTTAAGGCTACACGATCGCAGCGGCCCTCAGCCCACGAGGCTGACCCTGGGCACCGGGGAAGCCGATGAGGCGGCCATGTGGAAAGAGTCAAATGGGCAATCATTAATTGGATGGGACTTTGTTGGCGGACGTGATGCTCAGACGAAGACGGAACAAATTACGGGCAGTGTTGGTTTGTCGTGCTCGGTGACTCATAGACTATTGTCTGGCTGGTGGTTCTTTCCGCATTCATTGTTTGTTTATTAGGAAAGAGTGTGTGCACATGTGAGCGCCTGCGTGTGTGTGCCTGCGTGTGTGTGCCTGCATGTATCATTACCAGAAAAATGTCCCATTCAAATCAAAGACTTTCTTTTTTAAAATCTAACCACATGAGAGCCTTTAAAGATTTATTAAAATAAACATTTTTGAGAATATAGGCTGTTCTAGTTGTTCAACAGAAAATACAGCTATCTTTGACAGGCCTATGTTTGTCCAATGCTGCATGAAGGCCTGCTTGCGGTGTTGGGATTGTTTGGCCATACTTCACCACACTGGCCAGTGTGGGTTGGTGAAGAGGGGGGCCCAGGACGAGGTCAGCTATCACTCGCCACTGTTTCTAGCCATGGCCTGGATTTGAACTCAGGCCTGGTTTGCACTCAGGACACCGGGCTCATAGCACATTGTGCGAACCTGCCACCTCTGTAGTTGTTTAGGTAAAAAAGTTATTTTCTTTAGAAATGTAAATAAACATTTTAAACTGGTGTAATTGTATTGATTGTGATACCAGCAGACACTGGCCCGCTGTTGTGAGCGATGTTATTGGGTCCACTTTACAGCAGACGGCCCCTTTAGGCAATTTCAAAACTTGAGATTTCCCGACGCAAACTTGAGTTAACTCTTCAGCTCCGTACACACATTTCGAGATGCGTTTTTGTCACTTACAAACCCGCTCGGTGGTGAACACGATGAGCGCTCGGAAAACCCAGCCGCCCAGCCACCCACCCAATGACCAACGTGAATATCACCCCCCCTGCAATAGAGGTACGCATTGGGAAGCGTCCAGCGGGTTCGTCGTCGTCCCTGCGTTGGGCTCCCCCCTCGACCTCGCGGCTTGACCACCCACCGTGGCGTCGGTGTGCGCGCCTGTGTCCTGCAGTGGCGGTGCTGCGCTACGCTGCGCTGCGAACCCGGTGACCCGAGTTCGATTCCCGCTCGCGGCCACCAACACGAGTGGCCATTATCTGAACCCGGTCCTGGGCCTCCCCTAGGTAGACTCAGCCTCAAATGAGTACCTGGTGCGGCGTGTTAAACATCACCACGAGGGAGACAAAGGCGGCCGGGCGTTGGTGCTGGCCGCCCACCCCCTTGTGCGCCGTGCCGGCCTTCATAGGTGCTCACGAGTAGCACTTGCCCCAACGGTCTGTTAAGGCTATGCAGGGGATCTTTGTCTTTGTTTGGAGAGGGATGGAGGTGTCCGCTGCTGCAGTGGAATACCATTGCATACATCTCCTATGATGGACCAACCAAGGCGAAACATTATATGGCGAAAAGAAATAATAATGATGCAGATTGTATCAGCAGGGCCCCTTGGCTTTATCTGACTGAAAAGCACTTAAACATTTGTGGGAAGAAACAAAAGGGAGAGACAATGGAGGTAACTAAACATTAAACAAATGAATGATGTGTGTGTAAAAAGGTCATTATTTGCAGTTAATTCTTCGACTAGGCCACATTAAACAGGGAGTGATGACAATGTGCACGGCTGTTTGCCAGCCTCCTTGCTCTGCTTAATCACTTAAATATGAGGGATGCACAGTCACTACCATAAACCATTTCTGAAAAGGCCTCAGCTATTTAAAACCGACTTCTTTCATTCCCTCCTCCACACCTCCCTTATTTTCTCTGTTTTTTTCTTTTTTTCTTGGGGCCACACAGAAGAACATGCTGGCCCGGGGTTCTGGAAGTATTTCAAAATAACTCTTGTTCACAGAATGTTAGTTTCAGGGGAAGCAATGTTGGGCAAAGATGGCCGTGTTTAGATGAAGGTAATTTTCCCTGTAGCCCCTGAGCTTCATTGCCACTGATGGGCACGGTGCCACATTCAAGCAACCCGAAGCAGGACTCTGCAACGCTTACCCCTTGACACTTCTGCATCAGCCAAACCTAAAGGGCAAAAAGTGCAAAATAAAATAAAAATCGTGCCATAGAAGTAAGACATTTATTGGTGACTTTAGGCCGCGGCAAGCCAGATGACTGATGTCGCCTGCTTTGGCTTGGAGGAAAATCACTTGGCAACAGCAGACATGAGTCTTGTTTCCTCAGCTTGCTGACACTTTGGGGAGGAAAAGTCAGTCCGTGAGAGTTTTTTTTTTATGGATGACATGCGGGCCCGTCTGCATGGAAGCCCTTGAGTGTTTGCGTTCAGGCACAATCTGTGTCTGAGTATGCGCGCGCGTGAGCTCGCGCGCCACCGGGCTCTGATAGTTTATCATGTGAGCCGCCGCCTTTCGCTGTAATTGAATAAAAGTATTGAGGTAATAGCTCTGGCAGCGATTCATGCCAAAGCGACGTGTAAACATTACGCCATACAGAGTTTTTTTTTACGCCCGTATAGCACCAGACATTCTTGTGAAACATAAATTTTTATTTTAAATAAGGCAATCAAGTTAAATTTAGAAGGGTAAAATAAAATGAAAACTATGAATCGATGCCATGGAAATTATTGCTCCATAAAGTCGTCGACGGAATTTGGAGCTGAATCTGAAGCTTGTGTAGCCCGCGGGCGATGGAGGTGGGGGGTGGTGTAGTGGACCACCTGGGGGTGGGTGATGTCGCGTGGTGTTCTGGGTCACATGGGAGTGGGTGATGTCGCGTGGTGTTCTGGGTCACACGGGAGTGGGTGATGTCGTGTGGTGTTCTGGGTCACACGGGAGTGGGTGATGTCGCGTGGTGTCTGGGTCACATGGGAGTGGGTGATGTCGCGTGGTGTTCTGGGTCACATGGGAGTGGGTGATGTGGTGGGGCGATGTCGTGGGCTGACTAGGGGGTGGGTGATGTCGCGTGGTGTCTGGGTCACACGGGAGTGGGTGATGTCGCGTGGTGTTCTGGGTCACATGGGAGTGGGTGATGTGGTGGGGCGATGTCGGGGGCTGACTAGGGGGTGGGTGATGTCGTGTGGTGTTCTGGGTCACACGGGAGTGGGTGATGTCGCGTGGTGTTCTGGGTCACACGGGAGTGGGTGATGTGGTGGGGCGATGTCGTGGGCTGACTAGGGGGTGGGTGATGTCGCGTGGTGTCTGGGTCACATGGGAGTGGGTGATGTCGTGTGGTGTTCTGGGTCACACGGGAGTGGGTGATGTGGTGGGGCGATGTCGTGGGCTGACTAGGGGGTGGGTGATGTCGTGTGGCAGTGTTGTAGGCCGACTGGGGCCGGACAACGTGGTGTGGTTGTGTTGTGTGTCGGCTGGGGGTGAGAGACACAGATAAAGGATTTCGCTCGGATTTGGGGAGCACTATCATTGGTGGAAAAGACGATGCGATGTTTGCAGCGGAGGAGGCAGGGTTGCACCTCCGTCTCCGAGGAAATCATATCACTGGGCCTTGAGCTGTCTCAGGCTTCATATCGTGCATCCCTTAGAGCCCTGCCCGTATTTTTGCACGCGGTGCTTTTATTAAAGCATATTGTAAATATCCATCAGTCGGGATACTTGCAATTTTATCAGGGAGTTCTGGTTTCCACTGTGTGCTCTCAAAAAGTTGAGAAGTTGCAGGCTTTCCGCTGTCTCCCAGGCCCGGATTAGTGCTAACAAGTTTACAAACGGCATAACCGAGGCCCTACGTCTGTCGTCATACCAAATTCCTGAGTGACTAACAACGGAGTTATTTTAAAACTATACGAGATACGTAATTAAAGCTATGTGTGCGGGATCTCAACTGGATAATTTAACACCTTTATTGGACGTAAAAAAAAAATCCACTTCCCCCATGGGGTCTTGCACTATAGCACTTAATTTGAGGAATGGGGTGAGAATTAATCACGCATCAATTATCTGTCCAGGCTTCAGACTGAGTTGTAAGAACATATCTGGGAGAGACTTCACTTTTGATAGTTTTAGTTCTGCACGTTAAGATATGACGAGTCGTCACAAAGGTTTGACGCATTATCAATCAAGATGCAAGTTTGCACAGCTTAATTTACGCCGTTATCGTAAGGACGTCATTGCACTTATTAGGTAACTTTTTAAGGTTTGTACAAACGTATATATTAAAACTAGGGGTTGTTCGGGGGCACCTTTGGCGCCCTCACAACCATTTACGGCCTTCGGCCAGGGAAGTCACTAAAAAAATTACACACGAACGACGCATTGAATTGTATTGTGTTTTGAATTTGATAATTTTATTTCTTCATTAAAAGCTTATGTAATTTTACATCTGAAGACTTCATTAAAAAGGACATTTCGTGTAAATCTTCTCTCATCGTTAAGTAGATGGCCTTGCTGGGGGTTCGGTTCGATGCGGACTTTCACCTGTTTGGGATTGCGGGATCGAGATAAGGCGACACAGAGCTGGCCGTGCGAAAAGACCGCCGTCTGCAGATCGATTCCAACGTAATCGAACGTCTGTCCCTGCGTCTCCATCGTTCATGCAGGGTGCGCGTAGGTTTACAGCGCCCCCCGCATGAAAACGACGGAAAGTGCAGTGTTCATCACAGATAGATGAAGTTGTGCGCTTATATAAGAGTATGATACAAATATGACGCTGGTGCAAATCGTTTGGAGGTTTTATTCTAAAACAATTTTTTGCTGTCGCTCATAAGTATAAGCATGTAAGGCTTTGGGGTTATATTGTGTGCTCACATGCTTTTATGTGATTCCAGTATCATGTGTGTGTATGCATGTAGAGTGTGCATCCATTGGTATGCAGAATAAGAAAAAAAATCTAAATAAATACACACTACTGCACATTGTAAGGCCCAATACTTACTCAAATAATTAAGTGATTGCGATATCGTTTTCCCCCCGCTAAATAAGATCAACAAGCATACATTGTAAGTGGTATTGGCCAAAAAAAACTTCCCGTTACTGAAACATTTCCTGCAAATGACTAAATTGGCATTATACATAGCAAGGTCTCCCCCCCTTACTGCAAAAACTTGGCAGGACCCTCCTGAAAAATAGTCTTGAGACTCAGTGAGGTTTTCCTGGGTAAACAAGCATTATAATAATACATAAAAGATTACGTTGAGGAAAAGTACTTTATATATATAAAAACACGTTAATTAGCATTGCCTTACAACAGAAAAATGCATAGCCCATCTGAAGTTTAAAGCACTAGTTTTTCTTCAGAGCAGAGGAATAGAGCAGAGGGTTATGAACTGAATTATAGTTTTGGGATTGCATTTTACTCTGTGGGGCCCAGAGAAAACTGGCATATGTTACGTAAGTTGACATATGAACCGTGTTCAATTGACACGTGAGCAGCTATACATCAGTAGACATTGCATATCACGTGTCACTCGGATAAACGTGAGACACGCGTGCTTTCCTGGACAGTGACGATGCAAAAAAAAAAAAAATCGAATTCTGACGTTTTATTTCTCGCCCGTGCCCGTTGCCCCCAGTGCTACGCGACGACTTCCGGCAGCAGCCGGCCGACGTGGTGGCGGCGGCGGGGGAGGCGGCCATGCTGGAGTGCGTGCCGCCACGCGGCCACCCCGAGCCGACCGTCTCGTGGAAGAAGGACGGCGTGATTCTACGCGGTGGAAACGACGCCGTCAGGGTGAGTGAGCGGTCGCCCTCCTCGCCTGAGAGGGGGCGGTTTAGAGGGGGGGGGGGAGTTGGATGTGGGGACAGGCGATTCCACGATTTCGGACGCACTTTGTGGATGCTTTCAAACGTGGTGGAATTCAAGTGCGGACTGGAACTGAACTTTTGAACTAATGAACTTCTTTCGCTCGGTATGTAACCAACCGTGCTAATCGGAAGTTGGGGGGGGGCACGTTGAGTATTTCTTCTCTGAAGCTTTCAGCATTACTGCTGGGCACCTTCAACTCCTGAAGATGCTCGCAGTAGGGAAACCACGGTGATTGCGCTCACTCCGTTCTTCTCTCATTTATTCGTGAGGCGGTTGCTGACTCGATCCGACTCCGCACTCACGAACCCTGCCGTCCTGCGCCAGGCACCCAGACAACTTAAAAAAAAGATTATTGATTGAATTATTACGCTGGGTACCATGGAAAATTGTGCTCGGTCAGTTCGCTCTGTTACACCTAAACATTACGCGAGCTCCGGTCAGCCATTAAACAAAGACAGTCACCACATCGCACGCTTTCAGGTGCGCTCCTCCGGCTGTCTGGGATGCTCTTCCTTCCGACATTAGGAAGCCACTGCAGCTACTTTTGTATCTAGATTGAAAACTAAGTTCTTGAGAACTGCTTATTATGTTTCGTTTTTTGTCCTTCCCCCACACCTCGGATTAGCACGATTGGTTACGTATGGTCCGAAAGAGGTTCAACATACATACAGTGTGTGCAAGTTGTGCGATTATGCGGAAACATAATTGCAAGGGCGATGCAGGCAGTTTAGGCGCATCAAGAAAATAGGTATCTTCATGTGTTGCACCAATCAGCTGCGTGTAACAACACTTGGCGCCTGTGAAAGCCCATATTTGTGGCTTGCGTTAAACTCAGTGATTATCAGGCGCTGTCTGTGCCCCATGCTGTATTTCCAGTGCAACCGAAGAGTGACCTGATATGTACTTTGTTAACGTTGGCAGAGCTTGACTCCATCATCAACACGCTGCCTTATGACTGGGAAAATACAGATACAGTATTAACGTGGCGAATGTTTCCAATTGTCCTATGTTTTTTTTATACTTCTATAAACTTGCAGTGGTCTTCATGTCAACAGTGTGGCAAATCGCCAAGGTGATGTGTATTGGTTGTTTTGTCAACTTGTAAGTCTGGCCATTGCTGTTAATACATTATAAGATATGAATCTGGCCCCTGGTGTAATGTATTATACAAAAAAACCACAATGGGTTGAGCCTGTGGTTCTCCAGAGTAGAACATTTGTCTGAAAAATATTCGTCTATTATGTACAGTACATGGCTGTATATTATGTCTGGCTGGGTGGCACAGCGGTGGAGTTTGTGGCTTCCTTTCAGAAGGTTGGAAGTTCAATCCTGCTGCGGTAGATACATTGAGTCCTGCTCTGTGAGAAGTCAACAGTGATCGTCTAATGAAAATACTTGCCCCCACCATATGACTGTGGAATTTCCACCACAGGCTAAGGGCTGCACCATGCTCACTCAAGGAGGGAAACCACATCGACATTGATTGAGTGTACAATTTAGAATATAGAATACTTTAGACATTGATTATACCATTGTTATATTGCTGTCAGCTCGGGGAGGTGTTCTTCCAGCTGTGGATAGATCAAGGCTAATGTTAATAATGATGGTGGTGTGTATATTTCTATTAAAGTGTCAGTGCTTGTTGAAGTTGATGGTGGAAAAGTATTTCAGTCATAAACTGTGCACGACCGCCAGCAGTGGATAGATTAAATCTGCTGCTGCTGATGATGATGTGTATATTTCCGTTAAACTAAACGAACAAAAACTAAAATAAACTTATTTTATTTCACCAAGTAAGGCCCACTGAGCTATATAGCTGTTCTATTTAGAACCGACCTGGCCACAATTGATGATAGCTCAAAGAAGTGGCTTACCATGTAGAAATTATACCATGTGGAAATTAAAGAACAGTGCTTGCCAAGGGAGGTGGTGGAAAAGCATTGTCAGCCTTTGTTTCTTCATTGCCGCCCTTTGATTCGTGCTAAAGGCAAGATTACAAAAAAATGAAAGTGAGAATTTTGCAAGGTAATAAAATATTTATGAAACAATGTATTCAGGATTTTCTTGATTAGCATTGAAGTTCACGCGTAAAAAAATCATCCAAAATTTACGGTTGGGTTTTTTTTTAAAAGGTCACTGTTAAAAAAAAGAATACACGAGAAAATAACTATTTGAATGCCAAATTAATGAATTAACGATGAAATGCATTTGTAGTCACTGTGCCAATTTATATTTGATTTTAGTTTGCATATTTCACTTCTGTGTTATTTGTATGATAGTGCGTCTGTGTGTTGTGCGAGCTCTGTAAACCAGCTGTGGGGGCTTGAACCTGTCAGCCTAAGAATACGCGCAAGTGTAATACATTTGAATCTGTGCCAGATCCTCCAATACTACCGATGTCCTAGGTAAAAATTCTCAGCTCTTATCCTTAGCCATGATCTATCAACTGCTGGGTGTAGGCACTCCTAAGCCACAGTTTTGTGTTCAGTGAGCTAAAAGAACCTCAGCCCCAGTCACCGATGACTGCATACAAAATTGTAGAAATTCGGTTTTGGATTTCATGAACCCCATCTCATCTCAAAATTATACGACTAAACGTAATATGCACTAGAATGCGTTAGACAGGGTGAACCACTCCCCTGTATGGGCGTGCCGAGTGCTGTAAAGTGGTTGGTGCAAGATCGGCCCCCTTGAAGGATATCATTAAAATACAAAAACCCTGCAATATCATAGCTTGTAATTCCAGAACGAGACACATTGGCTCTGCACTGGCGGTCCTAGAGTACAGCAAGCACACATTCTCCTTGGTTGCTGAATACCGACCGCTTGATTGGGCTATAATTGGTGAACACAAAAAAATAAACAAAAGAGAATGCGTGCGAGCGAGAGAGAGAGAGCGCGAGGCGTGGGGGCAGAGTGGCAGGCATTCCCAGGCGTGCGCTGGTCCTGATGAGCCGCTGACGGATGAAAGTTTAACCCCTGCAACATCCACGCGATCCGTGCAATCCAGAGCCGGGAGTAAATTTAGATTTCGGCAAACAAGTGCGTTGAGACGGGCTGCATTTCTGGGAAAAAGGCTGGCCCAGAGTGCGAGCGAGCACCTTGGTTGCTCGAAACAAGTTTTTAGCACCGAGATTGGTTTTGGACTTTGTGCGAAAAGCTCGTGATGTTCGTGTCAACGAGAAGCAAGTTTTTTTTAAATAGCTGTTTTCACACCCGTCTTGCCTGTCAATTTCCCCCTCAACTTTCTGCTTTCCCGAGGGACGTGGTGGAGGGGCCGCGTTGGTGGGGGTTCGAGGGTGGCGAGCGACCTGGGAGGGTAGGCTGGGGTTGGGGGGTTGGGGAATTGTTGGGGGGGTTTGTTGACCACCGTAGCAGCAGCAGCAACAGCAGCGGCAGAAGTAGTGGCGTAAATGGTTCCTTTCTTTTTCGACCCTCTTTACATCATGCGTGGACAGAAATGTGCAGCGCGATGGGAAAAACACGCATTTGATGTGAGGCCCCCTGACGCGACGTTGCCCCGTCTCGTGTTCCTTCAGGCGTGTCGTGTGCAACAGGTGGCAGCACGGAGAGTTTTTTTTTGGGGGGGGGGGGCGGTGTGCGAACGTCTGTGTCCTGATAGGGGGGGGGGGGTCCGTGGTCGTCTCCAAAGAATAGCAGTCGCCTCCAAGACGCGACCTGTCAGTTGTGGCCGGGGTGGACGTGGATGGGGGGGGGGAGCAGGGGACGGGAGGGGTAGCGCACGTGGAGCGGTGGGGGAGAGGTGGGGACAGAGTGGGTAGACCTGTGCTGCCCCCACCTCCCCTCAAGCCAGCGAACTCCCCACAAAAGTGCTGATTAAAGCATTAGGACGTGATTGCTGTGCCCCTGGTGATGACCCATTTCTCAATTCTTAAACATCCTTTTTTTTTGTAATGAAACCCTCCCGTAGCTGTAAATTACATTCTTTGAAAATGTGCGCTTTGCTTCACAGATATAATTCCTGAGCTGTGGGATAAGAAATCTTAGCTGTGGTCACAAAAAAAAAAAATCGTTCCTGGTGTGCTTTCGTCTGTCTGTGCTCTGATGCACGTAGCGGCTGTGAGGTGACATAATGCATTCTGGCTGTTTTCATTTCTCCGCTGCAGTAATTGACGTGATGAGATGTCCAGTTTGGCATCTCTCTCTGTCTCTCCACTCTGTCCGTATTTTTTCTTTTTTTGTTCCCCTTCCTCATCATCTCTTCTCCCCGTCTGGCCCCGTCTCTCTCTCTCTTTCTCGAACACGGTTCATTCGCGGCTAATGCACGAGCCTGCCATTGTACCGCACTTCTGGGTGCAATTTACAACATCGTTGCGAATGGGAAATGACATTGCTGGTGTCGCGATAATTTCAAGGGGCTCCTTATCAAACCACCCAAACACCCGTGATTGCTCCGAACACCCACCTCGTTGTCGTGGCATACGCTATCGAGATCCCGCGCTTGCCCGTTCTCCTGCACGTGCTCGGGTTTCATTTTTGTCGCCGGCGTTTTTTGGCTCCTGAATGTCCAACCGCAAAGACGACAGCCGCGTGTGCACGTAACTCGCTCTCAAGACAGATCAAGAAATGAGACCCGCGGGGGAAGGCAAGGGCGGCTGTAATCAGCCTCATTGTCTGCCAGTGTATGAACTCCGTGCCAGGCGCGTCCCGTGCCAAGAAAGCAACTTCAGATGCTGCTGCGGATAAATGTTTTATTTACGCGCTGGGAATTGACGTAGAAGCACATTTTCGAGGTTTGTGTTGCGGCAGGATTTGACCCAAATAGGTGACTTTGTCCAGGGACATGGAATTTGACACACGAGGCTTGGCTCTTTGTTGCCCAGTTTTTGTAACGTGCACTGGATCGCGGTACATTGTGTGTCCTCACATCCAGTTATTCATGAGCACTCCATAAATTCGGTAGAAAAAATAGCACAGATGCACATATCCTTGAATTCCCACGAGCATTTTTGGCCTTTAACCTCACGCTGAGTTGATATGATTGGATATGAATGTGACTCTGCAATAATTAAAATTGGTCACTTTACGGTACACAACAGAGAGAGCACTCAGGAAATAAGTTTATACGGGTCCTGTCCGAGCGCAGCGCGTGTGGGTAGAGGCTGGCCGTGGTCCGTTAGAGTGTGTGGGTACATGTGTGCGTTTGTGTGTGCGGATCGGTGTTACAGCGTCACGTGGGCTGGCTGTACTAGAATCAAAGGCACCGCTAACCGGACATTTGATTCCTCACCATGGTGCATATCACCATTTACAATTAGAATATGAAATTGACATGGGTTTTCAGTGGTTCAACCGAGCACACTGATGCTGTGTGTGGAACAGCACTGGGGAGGCAAACTTTTTGTGCCAGGTGTGTGTGTGTTTTCCACAACAACAACAGCCCACCATATACATCTCTGCCATTGCTGTATGTATACCAACAGCACCTTCCAAAGCAATTTGGACAGACAGGGATGTGTATGTAAGGCATGCCCCAACTTAAAAACACCGTCTTACGAACACCCGACTTACGAACACCCGCACTTACGAACCAGCTTCCATGAATTTTTTTATTTTTTAACATCGACTTAAAACGCGAACTCGCAAACCGATTCGCGGAACTATTTTGTCCAACGGAGCGATCCTCCGCGAGATGTGATGATCCAGCCTCTTGCTTGCGTGAGATGTTGTCCGCTGGGCCACCATACCTGTGATGTCATATGCCACGACATCAAGGTGTAGCTTTTGCCCGTGCCCGCCGTCGCTACTTTGAGCTCATGGCACGCGACGCAAAACCTTTGAACTGCGGGCCGCTAGGGTTTCCGCAGCGAGTTTACGCCGTGGCCACCCCCTGGTCGAGCAAAACCTCGCTGGCATTTTGCGGGCGTTGCGTTAGCCACGTACCTGCCAGTTTAAGTTTCACGTCCTGTCAAGTAAGGTAGCAAATATATTAGGCTGCGTAAACACGTGCCGCCAAGTCGCATGCATTGTACGGAAAATCCTTTCGCCCGGCGAGGAATTCAAAAACAAAAGTGGCACTGATCCACGGTCAATGGACGGAGTGCGGCGTGGGTATTTGCCGGGTTGCCATGAAGAATTTTAATTCAAAGTTGTAGAATTTATACAAATACTTTCTTGACAGAGAAAGAGGGGATAGAAAAATTGAATTGAAATGCGAGTTTAACAAAACATGGCAGTTTTTTTTGAAGCAGGATAAATGTATTGCTTCCTCCTAACTCATACAAATAAATGTGATTGAAAGTGGGAGCTGTAAGTAGAGACACTTCGTCAGCTCTTAGCGAAATCATGAACGGAAGCATTTTTTAAAATGGAAAATGCGTTGATTATTCTAAAACATAAATTCATATTGCTAAATTCGATTAACCAAGCCCATCTTTTGGATGGAAATCGCCATTGAATTTCCGCGACATCAACACGTCGACTGGCTGAAGTAGCAGCCTCTCTGTACCGTATAAAAAAAACCCACTTTTGAAAGGAGGAGAAAACACTCATTACATGACAATCACAGTTCGCATTGCGAGAGAGCAAGATAACTTTCCCTCCCCTAAATTCTTTACCGAAATGCAGCTGTTGACTCTTGCGTCGAGTAACCCCTCCGCCGCTCGCCCGGCCCGGTCCTCCTCGACCGCTCGCCCCCACGTGCTCGTGGGAGCCTCCCACAATAAGCGGGCGACACTCGGAGTCCTTAAAGCAGCTTTACCTAACAGTGTCTCCCCCCAGCCACCCAATGGAAGCTTTTCAAACGTGGATGAATGCAGGGGGCATTCAGGGACCCTGATGAGAGGGAGGGCCCCCGATGTTTTGTTCGCTCGTCAAAAGTCCCCGGCGAGTGAAAAAAAAAACAGGCGTCTGTGTTACAACACGGGAGTACGCTGCAAGTTGCGTGGGCGAACGTGTAAATATTAGATTTACGTGACACCCCCCCATTGCACGCCGTACATTCATCTTTCCCGCCCCCCCAAGAAGGCGTTGGGCAGATTTTACAGTGTCTGTGTCCACCAGATGAATCCTTAATAGGTGGCCTCGCGTGCTGAGTGATTGTACATTATTTTCCCCGTAAAGTACAGTAAATAACGAAACAATCTCACCTGCCATAAAGTAAAACGTTACAACTCAAGTATGGCTTTTAACTGCACTTTTAAATTAGCTGAGGTTTTTCTTCTTCTTCTTTCCCTCCAGACAATTGATAGCCATCAACTGCACTATTGTGGCTTGTGTGCGTGTTTAACTGTGTGTGTGTGTGCATGCATGCGTGTGAAAGCTGTGCGTGCGTCTACGACTGCGCGCGTGTGTGTTTGCCAGCATGTGAATGTGTGTCTGTGCCTGTACGTGACATCGTGCGTGCATGCATGCATGCGTGCGCATGTATGTTTTTGCGCGTGTGTGCACGAGTGCTAACGTGTGCCCTGTGCACGCGTGTGATCTGAATGCCTTCAGATCGCTGCTCGATGGCATTGATGCTGGATTTAAAAGTGGTGCTAAAAAAAGGATCGGTGGTTATAAATGGCTGTGGGCCAGACTCTACAGAGACTGCATTGTAGGGGATTTCCGGGCCTGGGAATGCTAAGCACAGTAGTTTGTCTTTCTATAAAAATGTTCTCGCTCACTGACATAAGGAACTCAACAACATTTGCCTTTGGCAAGTGTGCTCAGAAAACGCCGACACGAACGCAGATAAAGGGCTTTTGAATCATTGGGCACTTCTTGCTATTGGGTGGACAGGCTAATTTGAGATGTATCATGCTTGCCTGTGAGTTCACGGTTCACCGGTTTGGATCCAAACCATTCCTCGATGCTTCGTGATGCGTAAAGCACCGCGGAGCGTGCTGTCTCTCGAAAAAAAAAACACGCGGGGGTTTTGGACGGGTTTTTTTTACTCCCTCTTCCTCCCCCTCTCTCCTCGCCCTCGGTAATGGACGCCGAAGACACCCGCCGCAATGCTTCGTTGAAGTAGGCCCATTGTGCGCCAGGTCATGACCAAACAACCGAGCGCTTATGGGAATGCATGCACTTCCCAAACAAGTCGAGTCCTCGTTGGAAACAGGCTTCGGTCGGCCCGATGGTAACAGCCCACGCTACGCGGTTCAGCAGAGCGGGGCGCGGCTTCCTTGCGAACGCGTCGTGGTGCGCCGCACGCCTCGCGGACCCTCGCCGCGTGATGGCGTTCAAGCGAGCGCCGCCGATGAAAAACGCTCTCCCGCGACGGCGGCTCTGGGCGCACACTCGGCGAGGTGTTAACTACCTCGCCTGGTATGCAGGAGGTCGTGGGTTCGATCCCCACCCTGACGCCTGCTGCTGTATATTTGGAGTTGACTTGTTCTCTCTCGGTGTGGTTTCGTGGATTTTTCGACGGGGCCCTCCAGTTTTTCACCTCGGCATTTAGAAACAACATGCCGTTTAGAGTATTTGGCCGCAATACATTTCCACGTGAAGAGCCACTTCTTTGAACTATCATTGGTGATAGCCAGGTCGCTTCTAAAAAAGAACTATACAACTCAGTGGGTCTTATCTGGTAAAATGTAAAATTGTTCATAGTTTAGTGTTTTTTGTTGCGGAACAAGTTTCCACAGGCGTCACTTCCACCCAACTTCGACTGATGGAGCCCGACAGATCTCGCGTGAATCAGTTGGCGGCTCCTCTTCCCCTTTGCCCGAAACGGCACGAGGGGACCGGCGTTTCATTTCCAGGCCAGGTGGTTATTAATCCTCGGCGACGGCGCACTTCCCGCGGCGTTCGCCCCCCCGGAGCGGCTGCGGCGAGTGGGCCGCCCCCGTACAGCGAGGGCTCTGATTGCGAGAGAAAAATAACACAGCTGCGGATCAAAACTCTGGCGGCCGCGTGACGACACGCACGGGCGCGCGAGTGCGCGAGTGAGAGATTGATCACGAGTGCTGAAGCTAGAGGCGTAGCCCTGCAATTGCTTGCTCACATCACTGCGGGCGGAAGGGCCTCCACTCGAGGGAGCTCCAGAGAGTCCCCTCCAGAGGGTATTTTGGCCTACTCTTTCACACTGGTCAGTATAAATAATAAAGAGTATGATTCTTACCCCTGCACAGCCACCTGCCCCGATCACCTAACTGTAGTTAGGGCACTGTGGTGGCGAGATGTTCACTACCTCGCCTGGTTTCCAGGAAGTCGTGGGTTTGACCCCGACCCTGACGCCTGTCAATTTGGAGTTTGCATGTCCTCGCTGTGGTCGCGTGAATTTTTTTCCGAGCCCTCTGATTTTTCTCTCCACATTTAGAAACGTGTTTAAGCTGCCATAAATTTCCACTTGATAAGCCACCTTGTTGAGCTATCGTTTGTGGCCAGGTCGCTTCTGGAAAAAAAAAAACCTCTAGCTCATTGGGCCTTACCTGGTAAAATAAAAATAGCTTAGTTTTTTTAGTTTTGTACCCAATCATACTGCTGGGTTAGGTGGAGAGATTTAGGACACTTTGACAATTGTTTCAACTGCCGTGCCGGGAGATCAAACCAGAGACCTCCGGATTGCAATCCAGTGTGCCAACCATTTACACCATGGCAGCGTCCCTGGACTCGTGACTAATCTTGAGAGCAGTGGCCGTGCGACATTGGCTTGGAAAGCAACAGACGGATACTCGGCTGTTGACGGTGACAAAGATTAATGAGCAACTTTGTCTTGATTTTTCTAATTGGTGGAAATCCAAGCGAGCCATTTTGCGTGGCACAAAGCGTCCCCTTATGTGTCCCTTTGGTTTGTAACCGACTCGACGAGCCTAGCCTGGAGACATCCCCTTTTTCTCCCACATCATTCCTGTAAACGCTGACCCCTATAAGTGGAGAGGTCGGCAGTTACAGAGGCAGCGACTCGTACGAGCCTACGAAATCACCGCCACACCTTATAAGCGAACTGAACCGAATCCATTTTTCGAGCTTCGCCAAGCGGAGGAAAAAGCTGAGAGGCAGTGCTCCGTTCATTACAAGCACGTAAAAAAGGTTACGTGTTTTTTTTTCTTTCACGAGAGGGCACAGCTTACTGACTTTATGAACAGTGCATCGTTTCGCCCGGTACATGATCGATGGTCACCCTTGAATGCCTTTTTGTTTCTTGTGTTGAAAACGCGCGGAAAGGAGCGGTGTTTTTTTTTGGACAAACTCACAGGGCTGTAAATGTGGCTCTTTGGTCTGGCCGGTGGGATGCCCGGCGTGGACTTAAATGAAACCTCTTGGGGGGCATTCTCCGCAGGAAGTGACCTGTGACCCCAGGCGTGGGCCTGGTGGATGTCCTGTACCTGTCATGAGCCGTGCGAGTTAGTGCCACCGCCAGCAGCAGCAGCAGCTGCGATTCGCGTGAATCTTGCGTAGTTTTGTTACTCCTGAGTTAGGAAGTTTCACGTCTGTTGAACAATGGCTGGGATTTGCTCACGTGAGCTTCTATGACGAAAATCTGTTGCGAAAGTTACGCGAAAGGTTGGAGCAGCATATGTGCCTTCACCTGCCCTGGACTATGACTGCATTCACTGTTTGGTTTGGGGGAGCTGCAGAAACATTACCTCATGAATTTTAATTGAGTGTAACATATATTTTTATTTATATGGTGGCATGTACTGTTAACCCATCAGAACTGTTCTACATAAACAAGCGCTAAATTCCAACTGTTGATTAAAGGAACCAAATAAAGAAGTGATTGTTGCGGGATTTTTTTTTTATAGCGGGGTTACGTTTAATCAAATGTCACAAAGCCACACAAACGAGGCAACGGCGCAATAATGTATCATTTGTATTCTGGTGGTCGTTAGGTTATGGGGTATGTAGTATTAGTTATATCCGGTAATTGGATATTCCGAATGTGACAGGCCGGTTTAGCATAATACAGTCCTCCTCTCTGTGGCACTCTCGTTTGCTCGCTCATTCACGCTCGCTCGCTCTCATTCGCTCTGCAAGTCACCCTCTCATATGCTCCCCTCTCTCCTTCTCTCTCTCTCTCTCTCCAGTTCTCGTTCATAAGTTGGTTTATTCCCCAGTCTGGCAGCAATCAGAGCTCTGGGCAGTGGGTCCCAGATGGGAATCTTTGTTACTCGCCGGCACCGACTGCATGCGTACGCCCACAGCGCCACGTGGTTCGGGGAGAAGCACTCCTGTGTGCTGACACAGAAGTGACCCGAAAACGCACATTTTCTCCCCCCCCCTCTCCTTTTTAGGAGCAGTTCTAAAACAAATGAGCTGGCAGTGATCCCTGACATCAGTGCCTTTTGGGTAACGTTTTTCGACGGGGTTGGGAGTGGTGGGGGGTGGTGGTTGTGTGTGTGGGTGGGGGGGTGTAGGAGGATGGATGGGGGTTTGCCGGAGTTGGAGGGGAGTGGGGGAGGCAGTGGAATGAGGACTGCAGTAAACGCTCACCTGTAGGGGCGATGGGAAGTGCCGCGCTTGTTGCGTTTAATATGGATGCCCTTTGGATACAACCGTGCTTTTCTGCAGTATCGAGTTGCTTTTGTGGCCAGCAGCTGCATCTTGATCTGTTCTACCCTGTAGATTTACAATCTAAAATGAGGGGGAGGAGGCAGTCGGGGGGGGGGGGGGGGGGCAAAAATGGACTCCGAATGTTAACATTTAGATCCTGTTTCCTGCTCAAAGCTGCTGATCTCACCGACCCTGGAGGCTGATTGGCGCAGTTACGTTTGTGGCGACGCCAACCGTAGCATCCACCTTTTTTCTTTGTGCTTCCTCGTTTCCTCGTTTTTTCCGCGGGGCCCCACGCTCGCGGTAGAAACACAGCAACGTTTTTATGTTCGTTTCGTAAGAATTACATTTTTTTTGTTTTTTCGCGCGCGAGGGCACCCAGGACGCCTCTCTCCGCCGCCCCTTTTCCTCCCCCCCCCCCCCGTGTAAACGCGTGGGATGCGGCCGAACCCCCCAATATAAACTATCAAAGCCCCGGAACCATGATTAAATAATCCCTTTCATCTTCCCGTTTTGTCCTCCTCCTCCCCCACCCAGCCACCACCGCCAAATCTTCTCCGGTTACCATCTGGACCTAAATCACCAGCGAGGCAGGAAGGAGGATGGCTGAGGTTAAATGGAAGTTTTCCAACTGTTTTGCTGTGTATGTTTAGGTTTTTTTTCTTTCTCCTAATGAGATGCATGAAAACCCCTGGTGGCTCATACTCCTTATCTGCGTCCGCCGCCTGCTTTCCAAAGAGCAGCCTGAAGTACACCGTCGTCGTGTGTGACGGAGGAGGAGGGGGGGGGGGGATTAAAGCCGATCGTGCTGGCGGGCTCAGTGAAAGGGCTTCGGTCTCCCAGGGATGTGGAGACAACTGCCGATGAGGGACTTTCCGTGTTACCGCACGCGCTGCCACGGTTTAGCCGCGGCACCGGTTCCTTTGTGTCTCGTTTGGCGAGATATAAAATCAATGTTTGTCAAGCGGAAAGCCACCCACCAGAGGCGGGGGAGTCCGCGTCTGGTTTAATGCCGCGCGGCAGCTGGAACCGAGAACCACGGCGAAAACAGGCGAAGCCAAGAAGCAGAATCCGTGCCGAGCGAGCGGAGCCGTGCGCCGAGCGGCTAATCGGCGTGCGTCCGCAAAAATCCGTGGCAACACGGCAGCCTCAGCACCCCCGTCACCGCCACCACCCCCCGCCTCGTGTGCAACATCGTTTGTTTCAGTCCAAGCTGTCCGCCGTGCGAAATGTGCCCCGTCTGAGTGTCCTTCATCTGATTTGCCGGGCTAATTTGAAAAAATGAGACGTCGCATCTCATTGCGGTGTTCCCCCACTTAGAAATAATTAAGTTTGCCCATTCCTTTCTTTCATTTATCCCATTGTGCCAGATAAATGGCGGGCGTCTGAGCATCTCCGAGGTGCGGAGGAGCGATGGAGGGGAGTACGTGTGCGTGGCCACAAACTCGGTTGGCGTGCGGGAGAGTAAACCAGCGCAGCTCTTCGTCAAGGGTGAGTCCACCAAAATGAAGTCCAGATATATATTTGAGTGGAGGTCCTTTGACAATAACCCCTTAGCCTAAGGCCACCTTGAGATGAAAGACTACCGGAAAAATGGGTCTGTGCTGCTGGTGAGGCTGTTTTTTGCATTAATTGAGCATGCACACTAGGCCTGTAGCAATTCACCTACCCTGAAAAAATGATGAATTGTCATTATTCCGGTGATCGTGATGTAATTGAAGAATCAATTCTTTGCCATCTTAATTTGAACTGCTTTGTTTCTCATTTGTTGGTCTTATTTGTAGTGTTCTTAGGACCATTAACTTTAATGTAATCTTTGTATATAATTAGCATTCATTGCAAACAATCGATTCTTCTACGTACGATTGGATGTAATGCATGCTGGTGTCATTATTGTAATAATTTACTTTAATCGTCTTCTTGGTTCTTTCGGTAAAGTCACGTAGAAGGGAAGTAATAAAATAATAAAAATAAAACATAATAAAATAAAATAATTCTCACGACGTTTCGGCTACAACGCAAATCGAAAATTATTTTAATCGATTCATTATTGCATGCACACATCTTGAAAACCCAGGCCTCGGTCAAGCTGCACTCGGCGATGTGACAGCAATTCTCTTATCTCCTCTCGCGACAACACAGAAAGACGGTTTACACATTTTGCAGCTGCCAATTCACGTGCCGCTGTGTTTAAATATCCTGCTGTAGAGATTAACGGTGCACGCACTCATTAGTTAATAACTTCTGCATTATTACATCATTCGGATGGAAGTCCTCTCAGCAGCTTCAAATTCATGAACTGAGTATTGGGAATCGGCAGGTTTAATATAAAAAAAAAACCCATTAATTTTTTTTGGAAATGTTTAAACAGATTACACCGCACCATTTTACCGTTTATCCACCTCGATCATCGGCAACAAAGACATTTCATTACGGACGTCACGGTCCTGTGCACCTTAGCGCTTCCCAGTTATTGCTGAGTAACTCTCGGGAGACGGATGACATTTTGAGCATTTGAGCCGAGAAGCGGGCGGGCGGACGGACGCATGGACGCTGATGCATGTACGCACGTATGTTGAACTTCTTTCGCACCATACGTAGCCGGCCGTGCTGATGAATGTGGCCTTCCCGCGCGTGCTCCCACGCTCGCCACGCTCACCGAGCTCGCTGCGTGCGTTCCCCTTTCTACAGAGAGGCCGACATTTGTGAGGAAGCCCCTGAACCAGTTGGTGGCGGCGAACGGCAGCGTGGAGTTCAACTGCGAGGCCCAGGGCGACCCGCGGCCGGACGTGAGCTGGACCAAGCTCCGCGGGGAGCTGCCACGTGACAGGTAGCAGAACCACGCGTGGGCGCGCTCGAGACGCGTCCCGGCGATCCGCCCGCCCCGCCACGGCTACTTCTTGTTTCTCTATCCTACGCTTCATTCCTCACGGCAGCCGCGGCCATTGGCTTTAAGTGAGTGACGTTCGCACGTTTTTTAACGAAACCTGCCTTTGGCGCTGTGCGATGTAATCATCGCGAGGTGCTCACGTGGACAGTGGTCTCCTTACGTCTCGTGTTTTGCATTTAGTAATTTCCCGCACCTCTGATTAGCATGGTTGTGCTACGTACGGCGTGAAAGAAGATCGACATACATGCATGCATACATTTTGCGGCGAAGCCACGGTGCCTTGATAGCACTGACCGCTGTTGTCACAGGGTGACAAAAATCTATTTCTCTAAAATTACGACATGCCCATGTGTACATTAACGTGAATGTGAGCGCAACCTCCGCTGACATGATCGTGAAACGTTTTCCCGAGTGCGGTGGACACGGACGATTAGATAAACCCGACAAGTTTCATTGCCGGTCTGATTGTTGTCAGTCCCTCCGACCTCCATTAGCCAGTGCCACCTCGATCTCTGACGAGGAGCACAAGGATTGACGAGCGTCAGGCCTGGGCTGAGACTGGTCAAGCTTTTTACCGTGTGATCCACGAGGCTGGTACTTGTTTCCCGAGAGCTCGGGGACGTATGGCGATCATGAACGTGATCGATAAAACGTGCCTCTTTTTGGCCGTAAAGACAAGTAAGCGGGCTTGGGCAGGACACGTCGAGAAAGGGATAATGGCCGCTGGTAGTGGCAGTCAAAGGGGCGGGGGGGGGGGGAGAAACACTCCCCGAGAGGATGATCCCTTTATTGCGGAGATGAAGCGAGCAGATACGCTCGTGTGCAGGAGCTGCTTGGCTTGCCACGTCGTGAGATCGTGAGAGACGTTTGAGGCTTGGGGAGGCGATCATCCAGCAGTGTATAGATAATAGCTTATGGTGATGACATTTTCTTGCATACATATGTTCATATATATTGAGGGAGTACATGTATATACAGATTGTGTGCAGCATAGACGGAGTTTGTGGGGGGGGGGCACGCGGGGGTAACGCCCATCCCAAACTTGACACTTTTATTAATTTCTTTTAAGTCGTTCACAATAAATAAATTACATTTATGCAACCCCGATTCCTAATGTGAGGGACAAAGCGAACCCCTGGCCCTCCACCCCCCCCTCCCCAAATATAGAAATCAAACTCCGCCGATGGTGTGCAGCCATGCATGTACATAGATGGCCAGATGAAAATGCATTAAACGCTCCTTCAAAAAGCTGTAAAATCTCAGCAAAAACCCTACAGAGAAAGGATTTCTCTGGATTCCATAAAAAAGCAGGCATCTGTGTTACAGACGTCTTGCCCTCGAATGAGGCCGAAAGACGACCACTCCGGCTGAAATGTTGATTTCCTCTTTGAGAAATAATACGATCTCATCTCTTTATCACTACACGTTCATGAATATATTTATCATAGATGAGTAAGAGTGTGCACATCTCTTCTGTGTGTACGTGTATATATCGTCATTATTATATCCCAGGAACATGGGGATGTTTCATATCACGTAGTTTTCCCAGCTAATAAAAAAACCCAACCCTATAAATAATGAATGAACTAACGCACGGCTGTAAGCCGTCCGCTCTTTTATCGCCGGCGTGAAAGTGTCATCGCCGTCGTAAGTTCGGTAGTTCGCGGGAAAGATTAAGCCGCGAGCTTCTTTTCTCTCGTCCCCCCCCCCCACTCTCTCCTCTCTCTCCTCTCTGTTTTTCTCGTGGCGCTCCAAGGGTTAGGCACGCATCCGTAAGGAGGATGTTGCTGGAATGAACCTCGCAGAGTTGGCAAGGCAGAAAGGGAGCGCCAGACCCAATCCGTTCGCTTGTCAGTCGATGTATCTCGGCGATAATGTGCGGCGCTGCCAGACAGCGGAGTGCCGCGCTGTTTATACGAGGGGTATTGGGTTACCTGCTAAAGGGCACTTGAAGATGCAGGGGGAGGCTCTTTTACACGCTACTCTCCTCGATGCTGTTTGTGAAACTGAATCCCGTTTCGGATATTTTGAAAGAGGTAAGCCTCTTAGCCACCGTCACGCCCGTTGTGTTCGGTGGGAGACGAGGTGGTGGCCAAAGAGGAGGAGGGTTTTGGGGGTAACCCTTTGCACACTTAGCAGACTCTTAAAGCCTTCCTTTAATCGCGTGCATCATTAGCGAATTTCTGTCTGTTTTTTTTTTTCTTCCCATGCCTGTTTTCATTTTGGAAATTGGACACGATGTAGTCCCATGCGATCTGCGATGTGGATTTGGAAGGTGTCAGCTAATCGGATAATTTAAAAACGCGCATGTCCACCGTTTTTTGACGCGAGTTTCCTTTTGAATCACGGTTTCTAAAGCAGACGCCCAAAGGCCTAAAACGTAAAGAGTCCAACTATAGAATACATTAATGATAACAAAGCAGGTACAAATTAGGATAATTACCTAAATAATAATAACTATTAAAATATATTCATATCATCATCAGCCATGATCAGTTCACTGCTGAACGAAGGCCGACCCGAAGCCATCGCCATTTCTTACAGTCCTGTGATGTAATAATCCATCTCGTGTTTGCACGAGCTGATTCCATCACTTCATCTCTGGACATCAGCTTTGGTGTGTTTCTCTCCTTGGACTGCCACTCTGACCTTAGCCTCGACCATCAGCCATCACCTGCTATCATACATTCTAGTGTCCTCACATTTAATTTCTTTCGATTTAAAGCTTTCGTCACTGCAGGGATTCATATTCTTGGTTCTTTCGGTAAAGACGTGACTTTACCGAAAGAACCAAGAATATCTAATCAGATACAGTAAACCAAAACATAGGCTGGCAGGTGGTGATAGCAGTGGTGGTGTGTGTGTTGGTGCATGCTCACTAAGCCAATTGAGTCACTCGCCAATTGACGGTCAGACGCCTCCTCACCACTCTTCTATCGCTACTAGCATGGCTACTGCTCCATACACTTCGACTCGACTGTCCGTTTAGTTTTGTCTTATCCATAATGCAGGTCAGAAACACTTTTTTTTCTGCTCCTTCCCTCACACTGCTCCACTTTAGGCTTCATCGCCATTGTCTCTTTTTTACAGTTCTCATAAATGACCCTCGCTCAACTCTAGAATAATGTGAACTCTCACGCGTTTTAAAGCTCTGATCGTGCCGATTGTTTGTCAGCCGCTTGACATTTTGGAACTTTTGGGCCTTCTTTTGGGCCTGTGCTCAGCAATAAAAATCAGCACTAGTAATAACAATGATATCATGAGCACGATGGGTGTGGTCTGCTCGCGCCAGGCATGAGGTGAAGGCTGACAACACGCTACGCATCTGGCTGGCGCGGCCATCCGATGCCGGGACGTACACGTGCGTGGCCTCGAGCCAGCTCGGCAGGGCCGAGGTGTCTGCCTCTCTCAACGTTCACGGTGAGTGCCCCCCTCGGCTCGACGGGCCCAGCTGTCGCTGGCTGTAGAAAAGCACGTTAGCCCATCTTGTCTGCCGGCCGCAAAACTCGTAAAAACTCTCTCAGCTCGTTTTATAGTTTCCTCGTTGGAAGACTAAAACCATTATCTGTCACGCTCCAACGGTCGGTTGGGTTGAGGGACGCCTGTGGAAGCTTGTCCCGCTAAACCCTGCTGCGGCAACAAAAACACTCAACTATAAACTATTATCTGTCTTACCAGGTAAGGCCCACTGAGCTCTTTTTCAGACGCGAACCTGGCCACAGATGATCGCTCAACGGAGGGCTTCATCACGTGGAAATTTCGAGCAGCCAAATGCTCTAGATGCACGTTTCTAAATGTGGAGGGGAAAAACCGGAGGACTTGCTAAATAAAAATATGCAGGTGTCCGGGTCGGGATCAAACCCATGACCTCTTGTATACCAGCCGAGGGTAGTTAACATCTCGACCACCGCGGCGGAAGATGTGACCGCCCCAAAAAAACCTCCCACAAACAGTGCTTATCTAGTGAGATAACGTCACTAAGCAGTGTGTCATGGGCTGCCTGACGTGGGTGTGAAACCTTTTATTCGATGAGACCCAAAGAATTTGGAATGACAGTCTGGTGTTCCGTCGTAGCACTCCAATAACGTCCCCGCCTTTGCATCGTATTACATTGTACAGGAGCGAAATCTTGGTAACATCACCTGCGCGCCCTCATGAAGTCATTGACCGTAACCTTAATAGTACAGTTGTCTGCTCAGCAGGGCTTCAAAGCCAGTTGTTGGACAACCCAGCGCACACACAGCCTAGGCGTGTAGCGACAAGACAGCAGCTGTTTGTGTTTTGGTTCACAGCTTTCTTGAATGCGGTGTTTCCCAACTGCAGTCCTCCCAAACTGCCCACCACCCCCAATACAGCTTTCTGTGATTGCCAAACAGGTGCAAGCAGTGTGCAGTGACTTCATTTTCATATGAATAGTATAGATCTGTAATCTCCACCGTGGCGGGTGGGGGGGTCACGAGGTTTGGACTTGAAAAGAACGCCGCTTTAATGTCTTTGGCAATGATACATATATTTTGTGTGTGTATTGATTTGTCTTGCAGTCTTCACACAATGGAGGGTGGGAGGGTGGATGGGGTGTATTTCACGTAACAAGCTGGCACAAGCACAACCTTTGGCAGGGAGACAGCGGTGTGTGTGCCCCAGGCCTGCGTCACCCGCGGGGCAGGCGGGCAGTGATCCCCATCGAAAAAAACTTACCAGTGTGACGGGGCGCCAGAGGTTAAGAGATGTTTCCATACACCGCCGTGCACGCACCGCCACCGCTCGAGTGCCAGCTCAGCATGGCCCGTGGCAGCACGCAACAGTATAGTGGGCGCCGCGGTGGCTAGGAGATGTTAACTACCTCGCCTGGTGCACAGGAGGTTGTGAGTTCGATTCTGACCCTGACGTCTGTGTGTTTGGCGTTTGCATGTTCTCCCCATGGTCGTGTGGGTTTTTCTTCGGGTTCTTCGGCTTTTCCCTCCACGTTTGGCTGCTGTGATTTTCCACATGATAAGCCACTTGCTTGAGCTCTTATTTGTGGACAGGCCGCTAAAATAAAAGTTTTAACAGTTTAGTTTTAGTACAAGCACATATACGGTAAATATTGGGTGAGCTGTGGCACAGTGGGTTAGTGCGCTACGCGACGAACTCGGACGACCTGAGCTCAAATCCCAGCCGCGGACAACATCAGTGGCGAGCGTTAATCTGAACCAGTCCTGCCCACCACCCCACCCCTTCAACCAAGCCACGTTGATTAGCATGGCGAAGTGTGGTCACGCAATCCCCGCCGTGAACGGCGTGACATAGGGAGTCCGTCATCCAGAGTTGAATCGACAAAAGGCTGTTAATTATTTGTGTTGTACATCCTGCATATTATTTGAGTTTCTCCCACAACGTGTGTTGCTGTAGCTGTAAACGAAAGCCTTCTTTCCAAACGCACGCGAGTTTTTGGCACGCTCTGCCCGGTCCGTAGAGTGAACCTCTGCGAGTGTTCTTGATGGTCGCGCGACTCCCGATGGAGCTCGGCACGTGCTCGGCGAGCGTGCCCGTGCTGCTCGTGGACGCGATGGCGAGGAGGAGGAACAGTAGCGTCAGCAGCACGCAGAGACGTGTCGATTCGGTGCCACGGCTGCCAGGCTACCACACCCCTCTGGCCGCGCGCCATTGGAGGCGGACGGCACATCCTTTGTTCTTCCCATCACAAACGCGGCTCGCGTTTTGCCCAATTTTTTTTATTCGACTCGTGCCGCGCGTTCCTCGTCACGACGTGTGACATTTGGCTCAAACGTGCCGAAGTTCCTGAAAATAAGATCCCTTGCACGTGGAGCGAAACGTCGGACATCCTGACGAACAGCACGCGGTAACAACCAGAAAGTCGCACCGGAGACACGTACAGCACAACCACAAAGAAACCCGCGCAGTGAGGGTGCATTTGGTCGTTTCCATCTCGTGGATAAAAGTTTTTTAGACCACTTACGTTTGCTTCGTAACGATCGGGCACGCAGATAATCAAGAATATTCTGCCGTGCGGATTCACCATTGAAACAATGCCTCTGGCTCTCAGTGTGCCCATTTCAGCAATTGCTGCTGCTTGCAACCAAATTAGGTGGTGACCCCTTGTCTATGGGGGGGTGGGGGGGGGGCGGGGGAGTTTCTGTCGCCGGTGATCATGCCATTAACTGTGCCGCAGCTGCGCAAAAAAGTGCTGTTTTAATGCCTGATTTAGCTGGTTAGTTTAAATTTGTTACTGCAATAAGCAATCCCGTTGCAGTAATATCCTGCAAATTATCTTGTTTTTTTCGTCTTCTTCTTCTTCTCACGTTGAAGAAATTGAGCATGAAAATCAATCCAAAGTGCGTCAATGGCACAGCGAAAGTGTTTTCCATTTCCTGTGAAAAAAAAAACCCAGAATCAATTACCCCACTTCAGCGTCGCTCGCTGCCACATCTCTAATGAATTAGTTCTCCGCCAAGAACCGTAAGGGGATGCGGCGCTGTTTGCCTCCGCGTAGATCACAGGACGATCCTTGTCATCAAAACGACAAATTAGTCCTTGCGGGCGCAGTGCTCTCGCCGTGGAAGTCTCACGTCTGCTGCTGGATTTCCTGGCCAAGCTGCGATGGCGACGGAGTCTCCGCAAGTCATCCATTGCTTGTTTGTCCTGCTAAACTAGCGCTGCTGTGGTCCTGGCTGCAGCATCTCTGCTGGATAATGACGCATCCGTTCAAATTGTCTGTGCGGTGATCAGGCAAACACGGGTTGTGGCCCACGATCGAGAGCAGAATCAGAATATTGATTTATACCGGAGGAATTCGATGAGCTGTGAAGCTACTTTTTTTCCCACAGATCGCTAACTCCGCAGGTACCCCCCACCCCGCACCCCCCCCGCCGCCTCCTCGGCGCACAGATCATTTATTTTCCAATCCCATTTTTCCCGAAACAAATAACCGAAGGTTAAGGCCTCGTATTTGAGGTCAACAAGGGGCAGACGGTTTTACAGAAAGAAAAAAAATACGAAACACGTGCGTTTGATTACTCAATATTGATCCAGACATTGCTGGCGAGGTAATAAGTGTTCAAGTGGTCCTCCCCCCCCCCCCCCCCATTTTCTTCTTTATTAATCAGAGGTATTTTGATTGGATGTAATTGGAGGGTGATTTAATGACACGGCCAGCTTTGGACATGAGCCAAGCAGCTTGTGTAAATTATAAAAGAGTAGAGAGTTAAGGGGGTTGCTTTGACCGGTTTGAGGCCCGCTCTGCTTGCTCAGCGCAATGGAGCGCGCCCTGGGCAGTGCTGAGGGTGAAGCCACGGGGCCTGGGATATTGCAAGCGATTGCACGTCTCCTAACGCTGTTAGCGTGGGACGAAGGATCCCCGACGATTATCGATCCAAATGCATTGAGAGGGGCTGGCGGGCGGTGAAGAGGCGGCAAGAGACGTGGCTCACGAAGACAGTCGCTTGTTTACTGCAGACAAGCGCTTGCTGCGAGGGAGGAATTAAAGGCTGGGGGGGGGGGGGTGAGAGCGTTTTTGCCGCGAACTTCCCCCCAATATTTTCTCGTTAAAGTGGCGCACCTGGTGATCACGGCGGGCGGGCGGGCAGGCGGGGGGGCCCCTTTGTGCCAAACTCTGCTGCTGCCGCTACCGGCGAGTGGGGGGGGGGGCGATCTCGAGATTAGCCTTGCATTTGGGAGCCCTTTATTAAATAGAGCAGGCAAGGGAAGGGGTGGGGTGGTATTTTCAGTAAACAGTTTTCATGAAAAAAGGAGCGCAGCGAACATGAAATGCCAACGCCAGTCGCTGGGATTTGGGAAGCCGAGATCAAAGGGACGAGACGAGCGGTGTGAGGTTTGTGAAATTCCTGGGGGGATGGATGGGGACAGTTATTGGCCCCGGAGAGACAGAGATTACTCGCCCAGCGGGGTAAAGGAGTGACGCTAAAAAGGCAGGCTGTGGCGCGACCAGAGCGAATTGCGGTACCGGCGATGCGCGCGTGCGCGTGCGCGGCTGGAGGATAATGGGTAAGACCGGGGGGTAGCGGGGGCTTGTGCTAATATTTCTGTCTTGGAGAATGCCGCTGACAGCAGCTGAACCGCGAGGACATATGTGCACGGCCGTGATGGTGCCTCAATGGAACCCATTGCAGCTGATTAGCGGGAGGCCATGCACATGGCCCCAGTACCCGCAGAGTGGGTTTTTTGTTGTTGTTGCAACAAAGTAGAAAGCGTCGCTTTCAGTAACGCGAAATTGTGGACGCGTTGCGTCGATGCAAATTCCAATTATTATATAATTGCTTGCGAGCTCCGGGAAGACGCCTTTGGCTTTTGTCCCGCAATTGGCACCGTGCCCACCTGACTCATGCTTTTGCGTGGCTTTTTGGTGAGTTCGAAGTAGAATGGTGGGCGGACAAACATCTGTTACGATTACAATAGTAGCGTGATGATGATGACTGAAAAGAATGATATTTCAATGAATCCAATGGTAGTATGATTTGAAAGCTATATTGCAATTCAGCGATCCGTCAATCACAGGGAACTGATCACTCCATGAAAGTTTGTTTGCTCGCTCTCCCAGGTCAGGTCGCCCTCTCAAAAAAAAAAATCCAAGTTGCATTTTAGAAATGGCATTTTTTGTTGTTGAATATAAGCGGACTGCATAGTTTGTTGTCCTTCCCCCGCACCTCCGATTAGCACGGTTGGATAAGTACGGGGCGAAAGAAGTTCAATATACATATACATCTTATCACTTGCTGGCGGTTGCTTCTCTAGTTATGAGCAGAATGGCAGACACGCAAAGATACTTCAATAAATCATGACGGGTGTGACGATCAATTTTTAGACGCTGCTAATCAAGGTCAGGGCTGGGCCACTAACAGTTATAGGGGAAGGTTGCTAACCTTTGCTTGCTTTTCATTGGACTCTTGGCTAAATTATGAACGCGGTGTAATTAACCTTTGCGATGGCTAAGTCAGTTGGACGAGTACCCAGAATTGTAGTGCTCGAAACACGTGTTCTGTGACTTTGACGACTCCCAGGCAGTTTCTTTGGGGATATTCTGCAGGGTGGTATCAATTATACGTGATTGTTTAAAATTTATTCCATTAAAATATACTTCGTGAAATATGTTTGTAAATTAAAGTTGCTTCTTGCAAAGGCAAAAACAAAGACAAAGATCTCCCGTATAGCCTGAACAGACTGTTGGGGCAAGTGCTGTTAGCGAGCACCTATGAAGGCTGGCATAGCATATGAGGGGTGGGTGGCCAACACCACACCTGGCCGCCTTTGTCTCCCTTCTTCTTGGTTATTTCGGTAAAGTCACGTAGAAGGGGAGAGCATTTCAGACGCTGTCTCCCCGACAGACCTGGTCTTCACCTGAGGACGGCTGCTTGCGTTGTGGCCGAAACGTGGTGAGAATTATTTTATTATGTTTTATTTTTATTATTACATTACTTCCCTGCTACGTGACTTTACCGAAAGAACCAAGAAGATGAATCCCTGCAGTCACGAAAGCTTTAAATCGAAATTTGTCTCCCTTGTGGCAATGCTTTTACACATCGCACTAGGTACGCATTTGAGACTGAGTAGACCTAGGGGAGGCCCAGGTACCGATTCAGATAATCGTCACCGGTGTTGGCCGTGAGTGGGAATCGAACTCAGGCCGTCGGGTTCGCAGCGCAGTGCGCGAACCGCTACACTACCGCTACACTACCGCTCTCCTGCAAATGCACATACACACACAAGCAAAGGCACACACACACACCCGTAGATGCTCGCGTATGTGCGCGTACACAAGCACACGAATAATGGCACACTACAAGGGTATGCTGATTTACACACACACATGAGTCGACACATACGAACCTGATCTCCCAAGTATCCCCTGCCCCTCGACGTGTACATACACCCACAATGCGTCTCAAAAAGATCAACGATAGACACGTGCTCGAGTCTGTTGGGTCTCATCAGAGCCTTGCAGACATATTCCGGCCAAACACAACACACACTGACACGTGCACACGCAACGACGTAGCTATCCTGTTAAATCCCTGACAGGCAGGCCACGTGCCGCTAGTGAGTGCCTATTAAGGCCGGCACGGCAAACGTAGAAAGAAGGCGTCGGATAACTCGACTTTTTCCCTCGGGTGCCGATGATGGCAGGCTGCATCAGGTACTCATTTTCACGTTGAGCCGACCAAAGGGGCAGCCAAGTCAGGTTCAGATACTGCTTGGTAATTAGCTTTGTACAGCCATGAATTGCCAGGATTGCAACACGGTGCGTGAACCACTGATACCACACCCACCCACTTACGCACACACAGACACACCTCACCTTATAGGCAACAATGACTTCACCTGACTTGATTGAATTTGCTTAGAACACCACAACAAAGTATGTTTTACCCACAATGCTGCGAAATAGTATTGGAATGACTGTTTGAGACTTGTCCAATGGTAAATGAATGAATTGGTTTAGGCAAATTTCATTACAGCCACGCTTGTGAAATTAACGGTCAGATAGGGTTCTGTTGAAGCGTGGGAGTGTGCCCTTGTTTAGGCCTGATATGGTATTTTAAAATGTCTTTTGTTCCGTAATTGCCCTGTAATTGCCCTGTAATTGACACTGCTATTCTGGACAAAGCTATTAAACCATAATAAAAACATTTACAAGGAAATTTGGGGAAATGGCAGGCCATTAAGTCACGTATGGTCATTTTGGTTATAAATTGCAACCTTTGGCTCATATAGTCTTACTGAATACATTTGGTTAATAACACTATAAATCCTATTACGGACCACGAGAAATGGAAAACTCGGCTTTAACGAAAATTATATGTGATTTAGCAGACGTGCTGCGTAAATAATACATGCTTATTACAGTTGTTTATATTTGCGTCCAACGCATTTGAAATGTCAGCTGCAGTTACTCTGCGAACGCATTGTGCCGAGTGTGCCGTTTCATCTGTGCTTTGAAGCTGCATGTGGATGATGACCCGTTGTTTTTTGTCTTCCCTCCCCGCCCTTCTCTCTCCTCCTCTCCCTCCCTGCAGTGGGCCCCTACGGTAAGTTAAAGAAGCGCAAAAAAAGAAGCTTGCACCTCTCCATTGTAACGCTCCTCCTCCTCCGCGCGCCGCTGCGCGGTTGCTAAAACGACGCCGCAATTAGGCCTCCGAACGCTCGGTGCTTACCGATTGACACAGACCGTCTCGTCCTTACCGTGGCACTCACATAGCCTCTCATCTTTTTTAACGCCTGGAATTATTCCCCCACCGCGCTTTAGAAACAAAGCCCCCGATCTGCCTGCCTGCCTGTTCACACCAAATTCTGCATGACAGCACAGTTTCCTTATCCAATTTACATAGGGTTACGATAAGAACAATATTTCATAAAGCACGCAGAAGTAGAAAATGGCAAGTGAAACGTTAAATGAGTCGGAAGGAAATCATAGTAAGAAATAAATAAATAAACAGATGGAAATGAAGCTGCTCCTTCTTGTATTATTAAGAAAGGCGGTGAGGAAAAACAAGTGGGGGGTGAGGGGGTGGGCGTGGAGGATCACACTCACCCTTTTTAAAATAGCTAATTTTGCAGAGCCACAAATTTCCTGCAACACATTTGCTTTTTATTCGGCATTTAATAACCTGCCCCGGAGCTCAGCTCGTGACAGAGTTTTGAAATGTTATAGCTACAGCTGCTCGGCGGAATGCGAGTAAATTGGATACGGGAGAGAAGATCGCGCCGACGGCTGCGTGCGATTACATTTTGCGGAGTTCACGTTGGGCTATCTGTCGGGCACTGCGGCTGGCCACTGTGTTCGGCCGCCAGCGCCCCGGCCACACCGCCACCGCCGCCACCGCCGCTCCCTCTCATGCTCGTCGAACAACCGCCGCCCGGGACGGGACGGGGGGGGCCGTGAGGCCCTGGGGCCTTCTCCTTGTGAACGTCGACGCGCGAAGTGGTCGCTCGCCTCGCTCTCGCTCAAGATGAGCAAAGCTTGGCCGTGACAAACGACATCGCGGCTGCATGCCTCAGGTGTTGATGTATAAGTTTATTTTTAATTAGCTCATGTATTGAAGCGTTGACAGCGGGGGTGGGGGGGGGGTGTGCAGTATTAAAATTAGAGCCGTGTTAAGTGAGATTCATGCTAATATTCCACGGCTTGGTTAGCCGTTGGGATAGATCGGCACGGAACCAGGTGGCCGTGATTATGAGCGTGGAATCCGCAGAGCCTTGGAGGCGAGGGCTCTTTCAAAAGGGTGTCAGCGGGGGTGCGAGAGAGCTGCTTTAGCAGGGGGCCGAGGGGAGTTGGGAGGCGGAGGGGTAGAAAGCGTTGGGGGGGGGGGGTAGCGGGGGGTGCGTGAGCAAGTGTTTTAGAACAGGAGCGAAATTCAGGAAAGAATTAATTTTGTAAACCTGGTTTGCACCTCCAGACGGCCCCTAATTATCAGAAATAGCAGCGCCGCTGCCTCGCGGAATGCAAGGCCGGCCTTGGGGCGACGCTCGTAATTGGGACACGGACCGCGCGGCGAAAGGGAACTCATTTGTGCCGCATCAGCTGTGGCCGCTGAAAGGAGAGGCGCGCTCGCCCCCTCTGCGTGGCGCCGTCCCCCCGAGGGGGTGTCGGAGAACCGCGACCCGGGCACCCTGCCCCCCCCTGTGCAGTCGGCGAGTATCGGGCGGACCCGGCGGCCGGTTTTGGTAGCTCGCGTGACTGGCGGTGAGCTACCAAAATAAATAAAACTAACGCCCTCGCCCTTCAGAAAGTGCTTCTTTCAGCCCGGTGATCGTGAGCAGCTGTTGGTATTTTTCAACGTGAACCTGATTCCGGTCTGCGTTGGGTAAATTGTTCCCTTGAATGTGACATTTTCTCGCGAGCACGCCCGCACGGCTTGGCTTTTTTTGTTTTGCGAAGGGCATCCGGGCTCGCAGCGGAGGATGTTTGGAAGTGAATGCTGTCACGTGTAGATTTTGCTCTGTGCAAAGCTTTTGTCTCAAGTGCTTCTAAGCAGAAAATTAGAGATTTTTTTCTTTCTTTCATAAAGCATGACAACAAAGGCAACAATTTTCTCATTTTGCGGATTGCTTCTGTTCTCACAGATTTGAACGTGTGCGTTTATTCCTTTAATGTTTATTTTTCTCGTATCACTGTTTGATGTGCTTATCTTAGCCAGACACTGGTAGGAAATTATCTTTCCCTTTGTAGTGCCATGTATGTCCAGTGTTTTACCAGCGTCAGATAATTGTTTATAAAAGACAAATGTGACAGTGTTCGTGCACGTGTCTTCACTTGCGCGTTCATGTGTCCACCTGTATGTGCGCGTGTGTGCCCATGCACTTGTGTGTGTGCCCATGCACCTGTGCGTGAATGTATGTTCACGCACCTGTGCATGTGTACCCAGGCACCTGTGCATGTGTGCCCATGCACCTATGCGTCTGTGCACACGTATGCCCATGCACCTGTGCGCGCGTGTATGCTCATGCACCTGTGCGTGATTGTGATTGTGTTGGTGGTGATTATGATTCAGCATCCCCCCAGTTGGTGGTGCAGCCACGCGACCAGGTGGTGGAGGAGGGACAGACGGCCACATTCCACTGCCTGGCTGCTGGGAACCCACCTCCCTCTGTGTTCTGGCAGCGAGAAGGCACGCAGGTAGGAGCCGCTGCGCCACTCATTTGCGCCCATTCCCAGACAAACAAGCTGGCAAGCCACGGCATTAAGGGAGCCTCGATTGAGTTAACGATTCAGTGGCGCGTGGAAATGTGCGAACGACTACACGCCAACGCAAGTTCGCGAACCGATTCACACGTTCGGCATGAGCTTACACGCTTGTGCTCTGACTCGCGCACAGTAATTGCATGGTTACGCAACGTAATATTAAAAATTATTTTTGATGTAATCTGTTGCAAGCCGTTCTTGTTGTGAGTTTGAGTGCCCTCTCTCTGCGCAAGCGCCCCTCGCATGTACACGTAGTGAAGGAAGCAATGTCTGTCAAAATCCGATCGCTGACAATTGGTCAGGTGCACATAATTGGACGATATTTTCAAAACTTTCACAGGGGCACTCATACTGTTGCCTGTTCCCTTTGCATAATTGTTTTTTCCACATTAAATGCACCGGCTCATCGACTGTTTACATTTTTCGCGCCAACAATGCCACTGTTGTTACGCGTAGGCGTGTGCATCCAACAACACAATACAAACAAGCCAGACAATAAACCAGAGACAATACAAATGAAAAAACAACAACATTGGATTCCATTGCGGAATCGAACCATGTTCCCATATCGTGACAACATATTAAATCGTGGGTGGAGGGAGGTAGGGGGTAGGGGTGCACGTGGGGAGTCGGTGAATGATTACAAGCATCATCCAGGAGAAAAAAGTAACATAACCCAGGGCAACGACCATGACAGGAAAATTATTTGACAGTGCAGCATAACGAAGTGCCATTGTTGGCACAAACTTTTTGAAATAATTGGAACAAATTAAGACGATTATTATTATAACTTATAGCTTTTTGTCAACCCGACGTTGAATAAAAGCCTGCGGCGTTGTGTTTTGGCTCATGGCAGTTTGTTTGACTGTTCTTCACCACGCTGATTCAGGGGTGTCTCAGGATAGGTTCAGATGCCGCTGGTCACTGATGTACGCGGATTCAAACTGACGTCACCTCGCTTCAATTCTCCAACCGCTCATAATGCGTGCAAACGGCCCGAGGATCATGCGCACAGTTTCGATTTTTCTTCGTCAGAGTTCCACTGGCCCGCCATGACCCCGGGGGTGGTGTGTGTCAAACTCGTGTGCCCCAGACGTTGGGAATCAATCTTTCACTTTCGGGCTTTGTGGGAGCATACCACCTGTGATCTCCCGGCATAGCCAGCGGCTTCGCACTTCTAACGTAGATATGCACTTACGATCAACCGCTTCACCCTCTGCAACACGGGATTCAATAGTGAGTTTGCCGCTTTTATTTCTTCATAACGATGTTTTTTCTCTCTCTTGTTGCGGCATTTGATGTGGTGTTTCATAACCGGATACCTGCAGCTGTTTATTTCTTTATTTTACTTTTCGTAGCGGCTAAATGGCACCCGGGCATATGAACACTTGATGGAATGTGCCCCCTTTCGGTCACCGCTCTTCCCTTTTTCATCTGTGCCGCCACAGAATCTGCTCTTCCCGAATCAGCCGCTGCAGTCCTCCAACCGCCTGTGGGTGAGCCCCAGCGGCGACCTCGCCGTGTCGGACGTGCGGCCGTCGGACGTCGGCTACTACATCTGCCACTCGCTCAGCGTGGCCGGGAGCGTCGTGGCCAAGGCCTACCTCGACGTCACCGATGGTACGTACATATGGACGTATGTTGAACGTCTTTCGCGCTGGTACGTAGCCAACTGCGCTAATCGGAGGTGCAGGGGGAAGGACAACAAACTAAACACAAAATGCAGTTCTAAAGCAATGAGTTTTCAATCATCCAGATGAGTTACTAGTGCACAGCTCCAGCGGCTTCCTAATATAGGAAGGAAGAGCGTTTCAGACGGCCGCAAAAGCGCTTTTGGAAGCGCGCGATGCGATGACCGTCTTTGTCCGATGGCTAGCCAGAAGTCGGTGTGAGGGTCAATTGAGTGCGCATGACGGTACGGGGCTAGCGTCACGAGCATGAGGAGATACAAGTCACCAAGTGCAGCTGCAGTGGTGTTCAGCGGGTTGACGGACTGGCACGGTGTGCCTCACAGCAAGGAGGGGCTGAGTTCGATTGCCAACCCAGGTGCCTTTCTGCATGGATATTGCATGTTCTTCCCCTGATTGTTTAGACAATATTTGGTATTGTGCAATATCTTGACAGGTAACTGGGAAATCTCATGGGGTTTCAGTCTTGGAATTGGTACAAAATAGCGAGGTGTTGCAGTTTTGGTGCTGATATTGTGAGAAACCTGCTTATGTCCTAGCATCATGGACCATTCAGGTGTCACTCATAAATACAGGGAAGGGTGAATTTGCTGTGCCTCATTGCGCAATCCACAAATGTGAAGGAGACATCACAGCGATACACTCTGCTGCTGCTGCTCCTGACTCGGTTGCCTGGCTTGACCACCTGGATGTGAAATTGTCGTTGTTGCTCTGCATCCATGATAGAGGTTTTAGGGTTAGATCGTGTAAATATATAAATGTTGTGTCGTTAAAACCCGCCACCACCCGACACAGCCAACTAGTAAGGGTTGTCACGTTAACAGAACGTGGCCAATTCGTCACTAGGACAGCACACCGGTGTGTTGGAGAGTCAACACACCGGGTGGTGGCAGGTTTTAACGACACATATTTACGCGATCTAACACAAAAAACCTCTATTATGGATGATATTGGTCGCGAAAGCGTCCGTGTTAAACTGCCCTGCATCGATGTCAGCCATACGAAAAAGAAGACTGAACAATTTTCTCGTTTTTCCCAAGGTAAGTGTTTAGATTAAATATTTTTGTGCCCTGTGAAAATTCTCTTACTTGGGGCTGCATCTGCAACTGTTTGTGCCAGGGTAATCCCATATGTCTGGATACTTTACAATCTGTAATGGTGCAGTGTGGCTGTAAATCTAAATTTTAGTACCACATGGGTGAGTAAATCTAAATGTTTTGCATTGCACACTCGTAAATTGTCGGCCCGCTTGTAGGCTTTCCTGGGTAAGTGAAAACGTAAGTGCCTAAATCTAATTTTTACATCCATCCTGCATGCGCCCAGCATAATTCACTTCACGGGGCCTTTGATGGAGTCGGTATAAAAAAAAAACTACGAAAGTTACACATTTCCGCGTGTCTCCCCTCCCCCCGCCCGTGTCACGCGCAGTCACGCTGGAGAACCTTCCACCCATCGCCCGTCAGGTGGCAGTCAACCAGACGGTGCCAGTGGCGCGCTCCGTGGTGCTGCCCTGTCAGGCGGTGGGTGGCAGCGGCGGCGGCGCCACCACTCCCACCGTCGTTTACTGGCTCAAGGGTGGCACCAGGATCCCGTCGCAGGACGGTCGCATGTCCTGGCAGGAAGGCCGAGGGCTGCAGATAAGCTACACGCGGGTACGCCAACGTACCCTCGCCGTCGCTTGTCAGTGGCTCGGGCCTCACAGGCCACCCCGCCCCCCCCCCCCACCCCCCGAAGCTTCTGCGCTACTGTCGCTCGCTCGACAACTTGTCGAGGGGGACCTCTTGAATGTGCCGATGTTCACCGACGCGCGCGTAATCTTTACCCTTGGACTTATCGCGGAACGGAAGGGTGCGTTTTGTTAACTGAGCCGCCTTTGTTCGCCGAGGTGCAGACAACATTTTTTCGTGTTCTCAACCTGAGAAAAATAATTTATCTCCATGGAGGCCCACCGGCTTGTCTTGCGGCTGTTATCGGAGCGATGAGGCGGGCGGTAGTTTGGAGCTGATGGATAGGTTAGCTGAAATGCTTTCGCACTCAAGGGAGACTCCCCATCACGGCTTATCTGGGCATAGTTTACCCACACTCCCCTCTCCAGTATCCCACCCACGGACACATGGACACATTCTCTCACACACTCCCACACACAGTTACAATGACAAATATACCAATATAACCATACAGCCCGCTGGGGCAAGCGTTGTTAGTGAGCGCCTATGCATTCTGGTATGGTGCACTAGGGGGCTGTGTGGCCAGCACCACGCTGGGCCACCTTTGTCTCCCCAGTGCTGATCTTTACGCACTCCCGGAGATAATAATGATTGAAGGTTGAGTCAACCTAGTGAAGATCCACTATCGTTTCCGATACCACTTACCACTGGTGATGCCTTTGGTTAAAAAGCAAACTCACGATGCTATATTCATAGCACACTGCCCAGATACACAAAGGACTAACTGGACAATACACTAGAAACACGAGTACAGTTGAAGATACGACTCGCCAACTGATGTTATCCTCGGTCGAGAATCAAGCACGGGGGTCGGTGTGATCACAGCAAACCAACGGCCCCCACACTCACAAAAGGCTGACGGAGGAAAACACAGTCTGGTATATTGAGGTATGCTGACACACACAGAGACAAAGATCTCCCACATCGCCTTCAGCAGACTGGGCTATTAGTGAGCACCTTTTAAGGCCGACACGTCACACGAGGGGGTGGGTGGCCAACACCACACTCGACCGCCTTTGTCTCCCCAGTGGTGATGTTTACACACTGCACCAGGTACACATTTGAGGCTGAGTCGACTTAGGGGAGGCCCAGGACTGATTCTAATAGTCGTCATTGGTGTTGGCCATGAGCGGGAATCGAACCCGGGTCGCCAGGTTCATAGCGCAGTGCGCTAACCGCTGCACTCCCTGCTCCCCATGAGCACACACACAATACAGACACACAGACACAGAACCACGTACATCTAAACTCACACGTATTTGTGGCGGGTGGTTATTGGCCTTGTCAGTGCGTGCGAATATTTAATCTCTCTCATGCCAGAAGGGAGTGGTTGGGGGCTTTTTGGATTTTTTTTGAAAGCAGCCTGCGGTTTTTTTTTGGTCACCTGATGTAACAAGCAGAGCTATCACTGGCAATTCGACCACAGGATCAGCTCTTTGTACTTCCTGTAGCACGCGATACAGAATTTTTTGTTTTCTTTCTCCTCTTTCTGCAAATAACTAAAAACCCGTTTTTAAAAATAGCATCGCGAGACCACGCTTACCCCGCATCACTCCCCCGTCCGCTCCAGCCTCCAGCCCATACACGAACCAGCTGTTTGCAGCGCCACAGCTTCTTGTGTGAGACTCAAACCATAAAACAAAAACGAATGATGTTGAGTTGGGGAGTAATGGAGTCCCTCTGCAGTCATTTATTAAGTCCCGATCAGCTCAGTTTACAGGAAATCCACTTCCCATCCTTTAGCCAGAGCTCAGGATGCAGGAATTGGGGAGCTCAGTAAAGTGGCTTTGTGGCATACCAATTCACGGAGCACAACGACTGAGCTTCATTTAAAATGTATGTTTGCCTGTCAGCGCCAAGCCTCATTGTTTCTCGGTCGGCTATAAATATGCCCTCTTTGCGTTTAACTCGGTTGGCGTTGTTAGAAAAATGGAAAAAAAGGTGGGGGGTGGGGGGAATGTATGGCCCAGTCGCTCGGCGCTATTATCCGCATTGTGTTTAAAAATCCTCGTATAAATCTCGGCTACAGGAGCGCAAACTCGTCGTCAGATAGAGCTCCGTTAATCTTCTTCCTTGCCCGGTCTGTTTTTTCTTGGGTGTGGTTTGAACTTATCAAAACAACACTTCACTTTAGAAGCAACAGCTCTCCTCCGCGTGAGTGTGAGAACCACTCCAGACGTCGTTTTCACAGTGTCATATCGAAATTACGTCCGCTTCAGTCGAATCATTACTTGTGTCGTGTTTTTTGTGATAATTTCACGACTGAAACGTGTCACATTTCAATTGAGGAGTCGTAAGAGCTTTACTTGGAGGGGCGGTGGGGTGGGTGGGCAGTGGCACAGTCACAGTCACTGACACATCGTGTTACTAACCTGGTGGACCTCGGTTCGATTCCTGGCCACAACTAACGTTATTGGCGAGAGATAGCTGAACCAGTCGTGGTGGCCTCTCCTTCACCAACCCGCACTGACCAGCATCATCAAGTTTGGTCAAACAACCCCCATGACTGGCATATTTGAGGGGACGTCTTTCATCCAGCAGCGGATTGACAAAGGGAAATTTAAAAGCAAACTATTCTGAATCTTTCAGCAGGCTCATGTGACATTATCTGCAACTGCATTCCTAAGTATATTACTTAAGCTATTGTTTACAATAGTTTAGTTTTAACATCGGCGATGATTTTTAAAACACAAGGCAATTGAGTGCTTCCCCGGCCATAAAACGAATCCCATAAATGACAGACGAGTTTGTTATTGTAACATTACAGTCCATTATGTCGCTGCGGTGTTAATGATTGCCGTGAGTTAGCTGTTAGCTGTTTACTTGTGGGTTATTTAATGATAGATGTTTGCTTCCAGGTGGAGGACACTGGGATTTACACCTGCGTCATTTCAAATGCAAATGGAGAGACTTCCTGGAACACCTTCTTGGAGGTCAAAGGTAACTTTCTGTCAGAGCAGCAGCTACTGCGCGCTTAATTACAAAGTCACAACGATCGGAAAGCGATTTTACTAAATCATAAAACATATGATTAGGATAAGGTACTTTCAAATTTAGATGGTATGATTTGAACATACGGTAATGTTATGACACTGCATATGATGCCATGAATAAAATGATGGACAGATTAAATGCGTAATCATTAGTTACCGGACTGAGGTCATCAACTCGCCACACTTGAAAGCATTCTGAGTGGCTGGCATCTCAAAGGCGCTCGCTGAGCGATCAGACATGGTATTGGCCCCTAAAACAACTGGCCACGTCGCGTAAATGTTGTCGCTGTTGTATTTTTGGAGTTTGCATGGCCTCTCTCTCCCCTCGGTCACGTGGATTTTTTTCTCCTGGTCCTCTGGTTTTTTGCCTCCACATTTGGAAACATGCATTTGGGTTATTTTTCTGCTTTAGTTTTCCACGTGATAAGCCACTTTGTTGAGCTATCATTTGTGGCCAGGCCGCTTCAAAGAAATAAGTTAATACCTCAGTGAGCTTTATCTGGTAAGATAAAAATCACGTAGTTTTATTCGTATATTTTAAGTTAATTGTTTACCTCTCCCATAACTTTGCACTCCTATCGTGTTTTTGCACTGTTTGTTGTTGTAACGTTCTGACCCGCTGCTACTGGACATCTGTGAAGAAGAGCAGTTGTGGCTCATCGGATTCCTCCAGGACAAATAAATATTCCGATTCTGTTGTTGCGGCTGCAGAGGGCAAGCGGTACACGGAGATGAACGCGGCGCTGGCCCCGCGCGGCCCCTCGCGTCCCGAGATTGTGGAGGTGAGCCGCAACACCGTGACGTTGTCGTGGAAACGGGATACGCTGCAGCCAGCCACGTCCTACATCATCGAGGCTTTCAGGTGAGTGACCCTGAACCTGATCACCGTTAGTGGTCACGATGCAAGGCTGAGAAGGGTAGTCCAGTACTCTTGGGTAATTTTAGGCCAGTTGTAACTAGCGATGGCCGCTGCAGCATTTTAGATTTAGAAAACTAATTTCGTTGCCCACACCCGGACATATTTAATCACTGCTCCCTCTGGTGGGCACATGGGATGGCAGCACCTAATTGCAGGCAGGGGTCACATGACTACCCGAGGTTGTGTGCTACGGAGACCAATCGCTGGTCATCATAGAAAGTTTTCTACAAACTGTTTGCTTTGATGAGAAAATCTTAGTTAATCTCTTGCCGGTGACCATTGACATTGGCGATTGCTATAAAATTGCGCGAGAATTAGCTTAGTCCATTATGGTGTGAAGCCAATGACAGTGGTGTAACTATTGAGTGAACCAGTGATTCAATGGCACCCACGGGCTACAGGAGCCCCAGGCACTACGTTATGAAGAGGGGAGAAATTGGAATGGTGGTGGCACCATATCTTTCCTTGCACCGCCAGGGCCCGTGCCAGCAATGCCATGCCTCTTGTGATATTTTTTTTAAGTCTTGGTGCAGCATTCAGAGAAGGAGACCGGTGTAAGGTACCAATAATGTATGTTGAACTTTTTTCGCACCCTACGTAGCCAACTGTGTTAATTGGAGGTGTGGGTGAAGGACAACAAAAAAATGCTGTTGCAGTTAAGTTGGCCTCTGACCGGACGTCTGTGTGAATGCACCTGTCCATGTGCAGCCGCTCGCTGGGGAAGGGCTGGAAGATCGTGGCGGAAGGCGTCCGCTCGGAGACTTTCACCGTGCGCAGCTTGCGCCAGGGCGCCATCTTTGTGTTCCTGGTTCGAGCTGTAAATCTGCATGGCGCCAGCGAGCCGAGCGCCGTCTCGGAGCCCGTGCGCACAGAAGGTGATGATTATAATGATGATGATGATGACTTAGTACATTCTTACAGCACAAGGCTTTCATGCAGGTGCTTTCAAATTACTCAGTTGCGATTATACGCAGCAATCATCGCCCGCCGACTGGCAGACGAATGCCCCAGGTCACCCTTGCAAATTAGACTATCGTGTTCTCTAGAGATTTCACGTGGTTAAAGAAAATCAACTTTAAAAACTTCAGTAAGGGTTGATGTTGCTGCTTGTTTTTACCCGATTTAAGTAATTTACGAGTTATCCTTCAATTTGTAAAATTTGGACTGTGACGCAGGTAACACGTTTGGCCCTTCTCTTTTGCTAACGATGTCACGTGATCTTCCACATCCACTGTGAAGCAAGACGGTGCTCATTCATGGTTAATCCACGGGCATCGTTAACCAGGGTGGCCACGGGGGCTCTCGCTGTGAATGTCTGGAATAAGCCATGAACCGTTTGTCGCGTCGCTGTCGGCCGTGCTCGGCATCGATCGTGGCATTCTTAGGTACTAAAAACAACAACATTCTTACAAGTAACTCCTTAGGACTGAAAGCCTCCAGGATTCGTAGACCACATTTGCTCATGCTAACGGAGAAAAAAAACGAAACAAAAACGCTTTCATTACTCCTTGCAAAATGGTCAAGAAAGTACGATGCACCATCGTTACCCATTCCATTCAATCGGATTGTTTTTACCTGTTTGTGCTTGCCTGTAATGAGAAACAACTGCTACGCATTCTCGTCAGCATAATCATAGTCATTATTCTCGACATTGCATTCCTCTTTTTCTCGTTTTAAACAATTTCCCCCAGCATTGTCCCCACTTTGGTTGGTCGCTGGCTCTCTGTCCGCAAACCGTAACTCTGTTTCACGTCACAATTCCAATCTCTTTCCACAGCTCCGCACATGTGTTTGCTATTGTTTTCATGAATTCCTTCCTGGCCGCGTTATGGGGTCGGGAACTCTGCGCTCATTTTTCACTGTTTTGTCTCAAACTGTGCCCTCATCATCCCGTGGCCGTGCGCGTTTATCAACGGTCACCTGATCCTCCCCCTGTCTCCTCGTCGCTTTCGCTCCATTCTGTTCCCACCTGCCATTCCCACCGGGTTGAACCCTGTGCACGCACACCCCATCGGTGATGACTCCTCAATCCTTGTCTCATCATTGCTTTTCATCACTCGGCCGCCCCAATGTGTTTCCCAAACACTTCTGTCATGAAATGTGTTGTGTCCGGTCCTGTTACATCTCTACTGTCCTTTTATTTTGACAAATAAAGGATGAATTACTTTTTTTTTCTCTCACCACCCACTATTTATTTTCGATACTGAGCCACCGACGGCGACGTTTTGAAAGCACAAAATTGAAACCCATCTTCTACAACGGCATCCGGTTTCTCCCCTAAAAAAATATATATGGCCATGCGTTCGACTCCTTCAGTCCCCCTTATTGTCTAGCCCATGTGGCACGTGCTCTCATGCAGGCCCCTAGCACAAACAGGGTTCAGACACGAGCCCTGAATTGACCCAATTTTTGTGTCCGATTGCATCTTGACTTTTCTTGCTTGAAGCTGGCTGCAGCTCACAGATGCATGCAAAACAAGCCTACGGGCTTCTTTAGTCGTGAAAGGCATAAGAGAGCTTCAATTCCATGTAAAATTGACCTTAACATGCAATTTGTGCCCACTTTGCATCAAATTTAAGCTTCAAGGGTACGCTTTTTCAGCTTTGTAGTGTAGCTTGTAGGCCCATACGACTTGAGCTTAATAGCCGGTGTTTGCCTTGAAATAATTCCACATCATTGCACGAACATTATAGTTTAATCTGCGTGCAATTGCAGCTAATTTGTTGACTCCCTGATCATTTTTATTATTTGCATATGGGTTCGGTGTAGAAATGTGATCTGGATAATTCTGTGGACTATTTGGAATGTCCACATCCGTTAACGCATGAGCCAGTAGTTCGTGACAGCAGCTCTGTTTTTGTCAGAATCATCATCATCAGCGGTGCCTTAAACGTTTAGGTTGTGGGTACCACAAGTGATTATTTGGCAATTGGCTCTCTCCATATTTTTGGTTCACGTAAGAAGAATAGAAAAATGTAAATAATAAAATGATAAAAATGTTATACAAATAATACATTTCAAATAATAAAAGCAAAAAAACAACAATAAAAAAGTAAATAGTAAAATAAAAAATAAATTGAAAATAATAAAAGCAAAAAACCACGACGTTTCGGTCACAACACCAGCGGTCTTCATCAGGCAGAGAGAGGGGGCAAGCCTCCATATGTAGCTGCTTATGGCTCTCTCCACCTTCCACTGGGGCCTGTAGGATGGTGGTGGAAAATTCCTTCTGGTTTCAGGTTAATGCGGCCAAACCATCGCAGCCTCCACCTTTGTTATTTCCAAGGCAGTTTGTGTACTAAAAACCTATTAGTCACCACTTATTATTCCATAAATTCAAGGTACCTTTCGGAACAAGAAATAAGATCTCCAGCGGAGGGGGGCATTCTGCCAATCAAGCACAAGTATATTTCTGATCACCAGATGACGGGAGTTGGTCGGCGTCACTGCTTTCATTCTATTAAGTTTCGAGACACATTTGGATGATGCATACGTATGTATGCTGAACTTATTTCACGATGTACGAAGCTAACCATGCTCATCGGAGATGCAGGGTAAGGATGACAAACTAAACATGAAAAGCACTTTTCAAAGAAATGACTTTTCACTTCTTAGAAAACTGACCGCAACATCACAAATCACTTCTGTAAACAACTGACTATTGTGGGACGTGGGCACGAGCGGGAACACATGGTATAGAGCTCGTCAAGCCAGCGGTTAGCCTCGATCAGCGAACGTGGACGTGTCGGCCTCACGCAGACCCATCACCGGCGGAGCCCGGCCTGGACTCGGCGCTGATCCAGAAGGAGCTGGGACGCATTTCCATTCACCTGCAGGACCCCGTCACCCTCAGCTCCACTGCCCTACGCCTGCACTGGACGGTACGAGCGTTTCGGAGAGACAGAGAGTGCCGCCGTACTTCGTGATGCTGCTGCTGCTGCCGCTCTAAGGAGTTTGCATGTCTCTCTCTCTCTCTCTCCCCATGGTTGTGTGGGCTTTTCTCCGGGTCCTCCAGTTTTTCCTTCCACATTTAGAATCAACATGCATTGAGAGTATTTGGCTGCTATGAATTTCCTTGGCAAAGCACTGTCCTTTAATTTCCACATGGTAAGCCGCATGGTAAAAATGTCCACATGGTAAGTCATTTCGTTGAGCTATCATTTGTGGCCAGGTCGCTTCTAGAAAAAAGCCATATAGCCCAGTAGGCCTTACCTGGTAAAATAAAAAGTTTAGTTCATCAGTCGAATAAAGGAAAAAAAACTCTATTAATAACCAACTAGCTTTCAGCATTAGCACCAGGGTTATAGGTCAGGGCGAAGGAGATAGAGTTAAAGGTTTCAGGTCAGGATTAGGGTCACCTTAGTTAATAGTTGACTTATAGTTGGCTATCGCGGACAATGATATTATGTTTTGGAGCAATCCACCTTTGCACTTAGCTTGTTCCTTTGTTTACAAGGGGCAATCTGTAGGTTTTGACAAGTGACGTTTGAACATTTTTGTTGTCGTGATCTGAGGTGAGACCCAAGTTAGTGGTCCTTCATGTAGGCGCTTTATCGTGCAACGGAATGGCACTGTCCAACAGTTATTGACCTCCTTTAGTGAATTATTGCGATACAGGTGGTTTGTCCGATTGCTGAAAGGAGCAACATTTTAAATACTTGGCAAATTGGCCTCTCTGAGTAACGAATCACAGTGACGCAGCCGGGTGGCGCGGTGGTTGCGCACGCCTGTAACCCAGCACTGTGGTAGGCAGCGAGAGTTGGTGGGATCGCACAAATGTTGTTGTTTTGTTACTTTTTTTAAATTTTCTTTGAACCTATCTATGTGACTTTACCGAAAGACCCAAGAATATGTTGTGAAACTCCTTTCCTGCTGCGTGTCGAGGTGCCATAGCCTGGCTCGCAAGAAGAAGGCAGTACAGCAAGTGGAGTAATCGCCATCTGTTTCCATCTGTATGTGGATAGAGTGTTGCCCCTTCGCACAAGAAATGGGTTTTCTGCGGGTGCTCTGGATTCCTTCCTCGCTTGTATAAGCATTTATTAACATGTTAAAATAACAACCTAATGCAGGACTCTATTATAATATTATTATTATTATAACTTTGATTTACAAGGCATTACCTTGCTGATGATGCTCAGTGAGTTCAAATAAGTACAAGGTTTCCTTATGTCGATAAATGCTGCTGGAAAGAATGATTTTTTGTGGCTGCCATCAAATCTGTGAATTATGAGTAAAATCCCATCTCAAAACAAAAATATTGCATCTTGAATATATCTTCAGATGAAATAACGTTTCCCTTCAGCGATCAAGCATACACTCAAAATGATTTATTTTATTATAGGTACGTTGCTGTAATGAGCTGTAACGATTAAAATTTAAGAAATACAGGCATTGAGTCTTAAGTCTCCACATGCTGTCAACTATCCTGTTTTTAAGCTGCATTGGCTGCACCACGTAGAATTTTTATTCACATCCTCACTGTTGCAGAATGGCGATCCTCACATTTGAGCAGAATGAAACATGCGAGGCATTTTTAATGAAAAGCAAATTCACGGGACACATTTACATTCTTATAATATTAAACTGCCCACCGATGTCCGGCTGAGGTGCTGCGATTATTTACATTGTAAAGCTGTATTATTTTTTCGTTACGGCTGCGCATTTTACGGCAAGGACAATGCTGTAATTAACGTGCGCTTCTTTTTGAAACCGTGAAGGTTCGAAGGAGGTGGAATTGGATGCGAGCGGGGAAAAAAAAATGTCATTTAAATCGAATTCTGCCCACAATTCATTTCCCTGTCGCCCGGCGAGGCAGTGCCAGCCCGTTTCCCACGCAGCCCACGTCGCGCCTCAGGTGCTGCTCGTCCGCTGTCGTGTGCAAAGGTTAAAGCGTGCGTAATCCGTCAAACCGTCTCGCCTTGTTCCTCCCGCCACCTCTCTGCGTCGGTGCTACTGAGCCTGCCCGGTGCCGCGGTTGTTTACCCGCGTCCCATTGCCTCACCGCAGCTCCCCGCGTCTTCCCGCGTCTCGGTGTCTCTCCGAGTCTTTCCATGTCTCCCCGTTCCTCTGTGTCGAAGTCATTTCCCCGTGTCTCCCAATGCCTCTCCGCATCTCGCTGCTCCAGGCATTGTAATGGTGCTCACCATGTCCATGTCTCCATGTGTCCCCATGTGTCTCTTCCGCGTCTCCGCCACACCTCCAATTAGCACGGTTGGCTACATGTGGTTTGAAAGAAGTCCAAAAAAGAAGTTCAACATACATACACATCCAAACATCCCCTACTACGGCCTTCCTTCGCGCTGTGCCCCTGCTCTCCCGGACATCCCCTCCCAAATTCTTAATCAGTCTTCCCTGCCGCCTCCCCCCACCCACCTGCGTCGTACGTGGTCGACGCGAGGAATGAAATGGGATTCCCCCCCCCCAACCCCGCTCGCTTTACCTCTTATTCGTAAGCCCGGCATTTAGGCCTCTTTGGCCCATGAGCCCTGGGGTGCAGTTGCACGGCCTGCACGCTCAATAGATATGCCCCCCTCCCCCCCCCGATTAGCCTTCATCCTGTCCGCCTCACTTGCACCTCCCCCCCTCGCAGGTGATGCAGCGGCCGCTCTACCTGCAAGGCTTCCGCGTGCTCTACCGCCCGCTGTCGTCGAGCCGCTCGGCGTCGGGAAACTGGTCGGTGCTGGAGGTGCGCTCACCGCTGGAGCACGGTGCCGTGCTCAGCCGCCTGCGCAAGGGCTTCTCGTACGAGGCCAAAGTCAGGGCCTTTTTCAACGGCTTCCAGGGCCCCGACAGCGAGGCGCGACGCGGCTCCACGTTCGAGGAAGGTGCGACGCATGCTTTGGCCTGCGCCCGGCGCCGGGCCTGCTTTTGCGAAGATTCGGAAGCTTTGCTTTTGAAGCTTGGGTCGAAAGTGTTCACTGTGAACACTGTTTTGACGTCTTCTTGGTTCTTTCGGTAAAGTCACGTAGAAGGGAAATAATAAAATAATAAAAATAAAACATAATAAAATAATAAAAATGAAACGTAATAAAATATTTTATTATGTTTTATTTGTATTATTTCCCTTCTACGTGACTTTACCGAAAGAACCAAGAAGATGAATCCCTGCAGTCACGAAAGCTTTAAATCGAAAAATTGTTTTGACGATTGGCCCTGTTTTTTATTTATTGTGTTCATGTTTTCAATACGAGAAATAGAGGAAGCTCAGAAGCAGGGTGTATGACGTTCGAATGACGGGCATAGACGTTTGTAACCGTAGGCGCGCCCCTTGTTGATGTAGAAAAGATAGAGATTTTATTTATTTCAGCAGGGGGCCTCATCCGCTGTTAGCCTCTACAGATGCTGTACAGCACAGATCTTAGTTACGATCGTGGTTACATAGGTCGTGATGCAAACGGCAAGTGTCTGGTAGTTGTGATCTGGAAAACAATAGAGGGGGATGAGTGAAAGGAAAGGGAGAGAAAGAAAGACAGAATAAAGAATGGAAAAGAGAAGAGTGATGGGCAGTAAGTAGACAATAGGGTGAGAGGGTCGGGCTAGCAATGAGTCAACAAAAGGCCATGTTTTGTTTGTAGAATAATGTTCTGTGTTCTTAAAGTGCTTATTGAGCATCTTAAGACTGTTCCAGGCGCATTCTCTGTATCCATTTTTGGACGACGATTTTCAGTATCCTTTTGAAAAACAGAACTCGTGTTTTCTAAGGTTTGCAAAGCAAATTGAAAAATGCAATTAAAAGAGACCTTACATGTTGTGAATGTAACACTTATTTGTTATGAAGAATACAAAAGCGTCTCAACTTAAAATGTAATCGGTTATTTTTTGCAAAGCTAAGAGCACCCAAGGGCTGCAATTTGTATTTTGTCATCTGTGCCATTATTTAAGCTTTTGTTTGTTTTGTGACAAAGAAAATACCAGTGTTTGCGGAGTTCCAAACAGACCTGCGTTTCTACACGCAACCACTTTTGTGTGTTTTCACTTTATTTACTTTTAATGTATTTAACTCTTTATTTTTCAGTATTTCTAATTTTACAATTTTGCATCATGGGCTACCGTAAACTTCTTCAGGGCTCGTTAATTTCCTGTGCGCCTCCAATCCAATGAAACTGCATTACAAGATGTGCAAAGTGCTCTTGGGTCTAGCTAGACTGGCCTGCACAGTACACATTCAGCAGTCAGTGATTTCGATGTTGCTCTTATGATAATTGTTTCAAATGCAAAATCGTTCCCATGACCAAAGTGCCATTGGCTGGTGCTCTTTTTAATGTCAGCAGTCCTGAGCCCTCGGCGAAACTGGCACTAACACTGGATCCATTGCTCAGCAACCTCAAGTGAAATTTGCCCCGGGTTTTAATTTCACCTCATCAGCACACCTCCAGCCTTTTCGTCATTCCACCCCTGGATGAGGGCCCTCCCAGCACCGTGCGGGTCATGGGGCTTATCTGACCATATTTCACCATGCTAGTCAGTGTGGGTTGGTGAAGGCTTTCATGCGATTTGTGTAAAAAAAAACCGTTTTACTTCTGTAAAGTCATTTGATTTTGCCTTTTCACCCAAGTTTTGCCAATTCTAATATTTAATCCTCGATTTAACCGTTGTGCAATTTTCTTTGCATTTCTGTACAGTAGTCGCTCTTGTAACCCTGGTCTCCCCTTGAAAAGGAGACTAGTTGTCTCAGTACAGTACGGCCCTTTTCTCAATCCACTGTTGGGTGTGGGCCTTAATTCCCATGCCGTGCAGGTTGTAGGGGTTATTTGACCATACTTCACACATTTGTCAGTGTGGATTGGTAGAGGCGGAAAACATCGACGTTTGAGCACCGTTCTGCAGCGACTGACTCGCCCTCTGCCGGAAACGTGACCCTCCAGCAGCCTACAGCACCCGTTCATAATTGCTTGGTGGTCGCCTGTGCAAGCGATATCCAGATCCTTTCCGGGTGAATTGGTCATGAGCTTTCACCTCCTTGAAATTAATTATAATAAAATATCATTTGTATTCATAAGGCGGCCCCTCAAACAATGGATCTCAGAGCGCCTTGCATGTAGAGGAGGAAAATAAGTAAGATGCAACAACCGGGGAGAGAGACTAAAGAGAATAAATAGACAAGATAGAGAACTTGAGAGAGAGAGAGAGAGAGGCCTTGTCTAATAGGTGGATCTTCGCGGTTTGTCTGCCTGACGTGTTTCTACGGTGCAGACAACATGTCTGTAAGACAACGCTACTGCTGGCTTATTTTCAAGTACTGCAGCCTGACCAGGTGGAGCCCATTATAACCAGGGATAATGATGATGATTATGATGGGGCTGAGTTAACCTTAGCCAGGATTTGAACCCACGGTCTCATTATTTGGGATCCCTGCTGATGTGTAAATCAAGTTATAGTCTAGCCACTTGTTACAATTAATGGGTGAGAAGAATTTAATTTTTAAGATTACAAAAAAAATAGCGCAGTTGACAAGTGTTTAATGTAGCAACACATCCGCAGCCTTTGACGACGTAACATGTTAATTTCCGGAGGTCTTTGCACTGAGCAAAGTGTCCGCTTGACAATGCAGCTGGCCTGGCAGTCGTGGCGGCGCTCGTCTGCTGGAGTAAAATGGGGTCATTTAGAAAAAAAAAGCATGAAAACAATTTTAATTGGCATGTAGTTGGATTGAGATAAGACAAGCTTGTATTTTATCGGTAATTTGAGAACAATTTTACGGCTCATTTATCGAGAGCTGCTGGGCTAAAATTACACGACTTTCATGTTTCTTTCATCGACACCACCCGTTGGTACTGTACTGGATGGAACATTCTTTCATCTGAAAAGGGTGTGCGAGAGAATTGGCAAATTATGCTGTGCGTTTGGTACATGAAACTCCATTATGTATATATATATCCTCATTTTACACAATGTCTTCTTATTGTAACACTGCATGGCAATCAAGGCACAGGATGGAGCGCTACACTTCTTGAATTCCTATGACCTCAAGACAGCAAACCCAAAATAGCTGCTATGCAGCCCATTATCACGTTTCCTCTATTCTCACATTTTACCAGCAAGAACTACGCTGCTATCTTACGGCAGTGCCCAGCAAGTGCTGTGGTTTGCCACTTAAAACATCAGAGATGGGCTGGCCCACGGCATGTTACAGAGATAAGCAAGTGATTTTTTTTGGAACAGCAACAGATGTTATAAATTTATGTCGGGGTTCTTTAGCCATTTAACGGCGCTGCCTGCGAGCTGGTAAATTGCTTTGGTGTCACTCTTTACTGGTCTTAATGGACAGTCTGCAGTTGACCACGTGCTTCACTGTTTGTTCCAATTTAGGTGAAAAAAGCAATGTTTTACAATCCCTCTTTGCTTATTCCCGAGCCAACTTTTCCGAGTCTTCAGGTCTTGACGGATTTTCGAGGCGGTAGTTGAGTCCTGATGCCTGACCTCGGTTTTGTCCCATGCCTTGTTTTGCTCGCAGCTCCGAACGCGTCGCCGCAACACGTAGAGGTGAAGCGGTGCGAGGAGCCGGGTTGCGACAGCATCACCGTCACCTGGCAGCCACCGCAGGAGGAGCTGCAAAACGGAGTGATTCTAGAGTACAAGGTAAGCTGTGGATGGGGATGCGGGCGTTTGAGTGAGCTGACGCCATTGGAATAGCCGGGAAGTGCCTCGAGGGTTCTGAACGTCGGAAGCGAATGTGCGCAGGGGATCAGCAGAATTGACAAGCAGGTAAGGCTCACTGCGCTACGCAGCTCTTTTTCAGAAGCAACCTGGCCACAAATGATTGCTCAACAAAGTGGCTTATCACATGGAAATTCATAGCCAAATACACGAAGCACATCATTCTAAGTGTGGAGGGAAAAACTCAAGGACCCGGAGATAAATCCACGAGACCACGGGGAGAACGTGCAAACTCTAAATATACAGGTGTCAGGGTCGGGATCGAACCCACAGCCTCATGTATACCAGACGAGGTAGTTAACATCTTGTGGATAATGGGGATACATTGGTGTGGTGGTTGGTGGCTGTTCGACCTCCAATTGCTCTCCTAGTGCTTGTGGTGCATCTGGATACTGCGGGCTCATTGTTCTTTGTTTTTATGTTGTAATTACACACGATCCCACTGCCCTCTTCATGGGTGCCATAGGCAAAATTAAGGGTCCTCTTTTAGAAAGTGTAAATAAATATTCCAATAAAATGTTGGAATTGCCGAACAAAGTAGGCTCACACACTCATTGTCGGCCACCACAGAATATCCGCAGGGACCTTTCCTGCGCCTCTGCTAAATGAATGCTTGGGCCCAGCATTAACGTTTGGCTTGTTAAGAAGTTGAAATAACCGCTCGAGTTTAATTGCAATTTGAGAGGTGATCTGCTATTTTGATCACCGTGCGCTCCCCCCCCCCCCTCCCGAGCCAAATCAACGGAGCACAAGGTTAATGAATGATGTAGGCGATCAGTAAGTCGCCTCTTGACAGCCGCCTCTCCCTCGCGCATCGCTTCTCCCCCCCCTCGCCGCCACCAAAATTCTTTGTCTAATCTTACAAAACATTCCCCAGGGATTAGAGTAGCCCTTAAATTCCCCATTGAGCTAACCCCCATTTTTTTTTGCCTCGCCTAAACTGTACGCCTAATCCCGCCAACGCTACCAGCGTAATTGGAATTTGAGAGGTGATTCGCAGGTGATGTGTAATTTTGTAAGCAAGCCTAGCTATCGTGTTTCACTTAATGCTTGGAATTAAGATAAATTGTTTGAATTAAATGTTCGTATTTATTTATTTATTAGCAATACATTTTTTGTTTACAGTTGATGGAGATTAAAGGAGACTAACGTGAACTTACGCGAGAATAATTGATCCCTATCCATAGCTCGTGGCACCAGACGTGACGCACGGGGGAGGGCTACATGTTGGCGTGCGTGGGAGTAGTGGCATTATGATGGGCGCAATTCCTGCCGATCAGAGTTCGATTCCCGGGCCTGGCCAACATCAGTCGTGAATTATCTGAACCAGTCCTGGGACTACCGTAGATTTACCGAGTCTTAAATGAGCACCTGTTGTAGTGTGTGAGTATCAGCACTGGGGAGTCGAAGGCAGCCAAGCGTGGTGCTGGCCACACGGCTCCCTTGTGCGCTGTGCTGGCTTTAAATGAGCGCTCGCTAACGCCGCTACTTTCTCCCAACAATCCATGTTTGCTGCACATGGTTCTTTGTTTTGTTTTTAAGCGTACGTGTGTGTGCGATTTACGGCATTGCCGCGACGTTCGGGGCATGGTGCCACAATCCTGCTCATCCGTTTTAAGTTACACAGCCTCGCATATTCGTGCAAATTGGTGTCCAACCCGTGTCACAGTGCGCGGCCACATTCTTCAGCGACGGAGACGCCGCGCGCCGACGCCACACAGCCCCCTAGTGTGCTGGAATAGGTGTTCACAAGTGACACTTGACCCCCAAAGTCCACGGGAACTAACACCGGTGTGTGTGTGTGTCAGGCACAAAGGTGTGTGTTGTGTGTCTTAATCCATGGGGAGCAGTGGCTTAACGGTTAGAGCACTGATCCCGGCAGCGATTCCTGGCTACGATGTACAATGTGAGAATACGTTTTGTGTCTGAGCCGCGAGCAGCCTTCCATGAGGTTGACTCAGCATAAATGTGATCAAGAACCATCACCATAGAGTGACAAAGGCAACTCGATGTGGTATTCATAGAACAGCCACTTAATGTGCCGTGCCAACCTTAATGAGTGCTCACTCACCAAATATGCCCCCAATATTGAATGAAGCTTAACAGTGGGCGATTTTAAACCGAGAAGCTATTTGGTGCATTCTCATGATTGGGGTCACAATTCCATTCCATATTCAACTATTTAATTCATCTCGTGTTCACCATCTCTGTTGCATTGTTTCCTATTTATTTTGTCTCATTTGAACATTTTTGTTTGTTTGCTGCATTTGCCGAAAAGAAGCAACGGCGTAAAAATTCAATGAATTGTAAATAACTGATTCGCACGCACGCGGTTTGATTCATGCATCCTGAGTGAAAGAGTTATTTTAAAATTGCTGCATTGACGCGAAGCTACACGCCCGCTAACCAGGAGACCCTCGTCTTTGTGTGCGATTTTTCCACGTGCGTGCGTGCGTGCGTACGTGTGCGTGCGTGCAGCTGTGGTGCATGGGTAACAGCAGCGAGCTGCACATAAACCGCACGGTGGAGGCGTCGTCCCGCTCGGCAGTGCTGCGCCCGGTCGTCTCGGGGGTCATGTACCGCATCACCGTCGCCGCCGTCAACTCGGCCGGCACGGGGCTGCGCTCGCCGCTCACCGTCCTCGGTACGCGGCGCCGGCTGAATTAAGCTTCGATTAGCCATACGAGTCGTGAGGCCACCCATATATCTTTTTTTTTCACCAGCACATCGGGTGGCGGGCAGTGCGGTTAATTGCATGATCGATTGTTTTTGCTGGCAATTCAAATTAAAGCGATTGACCGCACCTGACGACGTGGGTGCTCCGAAAAACCCTGAGCCCGGTTTATTTTGATAATGAGAGTGGGGTTTAATTTATCCTTTTAAACGGTGCGCACTCACTCCCTATCCCGGCCACACTCCCTCCTCCGACAACTAAAACTAGCGAGGAACAACAAATAACCCGAACGCACCACCACACACGAAGAGAAGGGGGTTTTTTGGATAATATATCGAAAGTGAAAAAAAGCACTCTAAATTCCTTCACATTATTTTTCCCAGCCCGCGCGTCGGTGTGATTGATGCAATCTGTGTTTAAAGCAGAGCGAGGTATTCTCCGCCTTATTAATTGTTGATTTATCCTCGTGTTTGTTTATCATTAATGTGTCGGCGGGGATGTGGGTGTGGGGGGTGGCGAACTTATTCTGTGCGTTCACCCGTACGACAAAATGACCCGGTGAGAAGAGGTGGCGCCGCTCTCGCCGGGGTCCCACGGGCGGAAGATGCATCGCCTTGTCCCCAAAGGGCGATCAGCTCGGAGACCCCGGGATGTATGTGAAGAATGCAAATGTCGGGTGTCAAGTTTTGCTGTGAATCCACCGGGGATTTATAGTGACCTCCTCGGGCGTATGTATAACAGTTAAGCGCTGATGGTTTACACTGGGGAGACATTACTTACCAGGGCGGCGTACTCGCGCAACAAAAAAAAAAACCCATCCCCAAAGTGACTGTGAGGAGGTCCTGAGCCGCGGAACAGCGCCGGGTTAAATCGTGTCACTTCCTGGCCAGACATCTCCCGCGCAGGGGTCCGCTCAAGGGGCGAAGGGCAGATATATCAGCCCTCCGATGATGTTTTCTAACGTGTCATCCATTTGCCTTTTGAATCGTCCCAGATCTCTCCAAACAACGGAGGGGATGAGCGGGTCGAAGGGAAACAGTAGGGAGTGGGAGGATCGTGTGTTGTTATTTTTTGGCAGCCGTACCATTGCGACGACGGGGGGGGGGGGGGGGGGGGTGGTGCCCCCCGGCGTAATGGTTATCGCGCTGATTTGCCATCCAGAGGTTGTGGGGTTCGATTCCCCCTCGCGGTGCGGCAGTCGAAACAATGGCAGGCCGCATGTGGTGGGGTAAAGTGTAGGTATTCCCGCCTCTTACCAAGACATCTGGGCAGCTTAGAAAAATAGGCCAAAATACCCTCTCAGTGGGCTTGTTAGAGCTCCCTCTAGGGGAGGCCCTTCCGCTAGCAGTGGCGTGTGCGGGCAGCAGCAGGGCTGCGCCTCTTCATCTTCACCGTTGCGGAGACGCGCCGGCATGGCTCAGCGGGGCCATGCCGGCGCTGGTTTCTTTGCCCGACGGGCGTGCCCGGGAAGAGCAAGAGACGTAATGAGTGCCACATGTGTAGGCCACGCGTGCGTGTGCGCGCGGGCCGTGCGTGCGCAGCGCACGAGCGCGCGGACGCGGAGATTTTCTCTGCGAAAATAAACGGGGCCGCTCGGGAACGGCCCAACGCAAACAGGCGCCAAGCCGCGAGGGCAGCGAGGGCGTCGCGCAGCGGTGGGCTGCAGAGCTGGGGTTGGGGATTTCTCAGCAGGTAGAGGCCAGGGCCCTGGCTGTTTTGCTTCCTCGCACTTCCAGCGGGCCTCAACATGTGCCTGCCCGCCTAGGTCCCAGCCGACTTCCCCGCGCGCTGTCACGTAAAAAAATGCAATTGCGCTGGGATCTGTCAGCGGAGAGGCCTGAACCCTGCGCCTAGGAACTCATTGGATTTTAGTTGGGGTTGAGGTTGGGGTCGGGGGTTGGCAGATGAGGGAGTGAGGAAGCGTCTGTGATTTAGCTGTGAAGGTTACACACGTGCATATACACTATAAATATACTGGCGTTTTCATTACGCACTTGCGTGGGGCTTTCGATATGCCGCGGCGTATTTTGATTAGGGATCGCGTTATCTTTCATGCTCTCCTATCGGATATAAACTGCGTATATTCACGCAAGGGTTAATTTGTACAGAGTGTCACCGGGGATGCTGCGATTTACGGCCGTGACATTATCGTCGACGTTTCATCCGGAATCGCTGTGGGCCCAAATTCGCCGGGAATGAGAACGCTGGCACGCCGTGGGTGGTGTGGAATAGCGATGGCATCGGCGGCGGTCTCTTGTCTGGCCGTGTCCGCATTTTCCTTTTCCTGCGCCGTCACGTCCGCACGGGCAGGACGTTTTCTGCACGATGTGCGTTTGGTGGTTGAGCGACTGATAATTGAAATACGCAAACCGGGTAGGTAAGTAGAAGAGGAATGAAGTCTGGTTGATGGTAAAAGCAAATACTCTCCAATTACATCTTCAGCTGTTGCTATTTGCGTAACAAATTCACAAAATACTAAGATTTCAGGTAATGACCTTCGTTGGAAAGTGCTATTCTGCTCATTTGCACACTTGGACAGTACTTTTCTTAGCCAGTGGTGGAAAGTCCGCATTCCTGTGGCAGGGATGAGTCTTTCCATAACAACACCACCACTGTTGACTTCCCCACTAAGCGGCAATAATTGTATCAACCAGAGACGAATGGAGGGTTGAGTCAACCCCTGTTGACCTGGATTTGTACTCATAAGTGTGCAATCGTAAGCCATGTTTTCTACTGCTGCGCCGCTATAGCCCACTCTTGCTCAAGGTTAATTCTTAAATTATTAGCTTCTGTATTCTGCTAAAACAGCGGCAGCATCTTTAACAGTCAGCATGACGGGCTCATGCACCAGCACCTACTCGGTTCCTGGGAACATTTGTGAAGGAGGTGGTGAGCGGCGGTCGGGTGACCTGCCTCCGAGCGCGATTGCCATGCGGCCGTGCGGTGGTGCTGCTGCAGGGGAAATTGTCAGAGCAACTCCCGTGTGATGTGAAGCGATCACTAAAGACCGCCACACGTCAATCGCAGTAGAGGGCTATTGTTTGCCAATGTCACGTCCAAAATGCCAATTCAGAAAATTATCCGTATCTGAATTAACAACAAAAATCCCTCTTCTTCCTTTGTATGGCCATGCTGGTTCCCACATGGAGGTAAAAAAAAAAAAGACCAAACATTTATTTCAACTCTTCGGTCTTTCCGTCACAAAGGGAGGTAATTGTATCTGAATGGGACCTCACCTGTCTCGCGAAATGAAAGGACTGACGGACTGAAAGACGGTCGACAGCGGGACTGTGATCACGGAGAGGGCCTTGTCGTTTGAGTGACAACGAGCGAAAGGTGGCCCTGGGCGCTTGCATGAAAGGAGGCGGGTGCGGTTGACCCCCCCCCCCCCCTTATCCGTGTGTGTCGCGGTCACCCGCAGCCCCGGTGGCGAGCAGCAGCAGCAGCAGCCAGTTCGACACCTTCGTCAAGACACCGGTCTTCATCGCCGTGGTGGTGTTTCTCGTCCTGCTTGTCGCGATCGTCATCGCCATCGTCGTCTACTGCTGCTGTTGCCGCAAGCGCAGCAGCCCCGATCCGTACCAGGGCGCCACCAAAGGTGCGTCAGCCGTATGAAGTCACCGAGAGTGCGCTGAGCCTAAGTTGTACATACGTACGTAGCCAACTGTGCTAATCGGAGGTGCGGAGGAAGGTCAACAAACTGAACACAAAAATCGGTTCCAAAGAAATGCGTTTTCAATCCAGATTTAAAAGTGCACAGAGTTGACATTTGCATGGATTTCACAAAGCCATTTGCTGCACTTTTGATGATGAAAGCGGAAAGACTACTGACAGGCTACAGTGAACGAAGCATGATATCGGAATTGCTTCTGAGGTGTTTCTCACCACATGCAATTCACTATTTGCATTTGAGAGCTTATCTTTTAATGTTAACGTCTGTCATTTCTTTTTTGCCAGATCCTTCCTTCACATTCACTCCAACAGGTGAGGTCACCAAAAATATCCATTTCCCTTTCCTTCGTAACTTGGCAAACTTGAGAGGCTCTTTTGTTGCTGAATGTCACACCGTGACCCTGCCAGCATGCCCTCTGACCCTGTGGTGCTTTGGCTTGGCAGCGAGCGAGACAGCTGCGCTTGGCTTGGCCGTGTCGACGTGTCACTTGTTCAATTGATTTTTTTGTAATGTTTCTCTTCAGTGAGTGTGGGTTTTTTTGTGTGTCCCCTTAGTCACCTTTAACCCCAAGGACGACACCAGCATGATGAGCAATGCGAGGTAAGCGATCATTTTTTTTTGTGCTCGTAAAAAAACACACAAAAATTGCACCATTGATGAAAAGTTCATAAAACGTCGCAAGTCTGTGAATATTATGTGTGCTATTATGCGTGCTATTTGCACATAGCAATGGTTTTATTTTGTACTGCATTTAAGGACACAACACTGTTATATGTTTTTTTTTCTTTTGTCTCGAAAACATCAAATAAATTCTGCTCAAATGTTGCCAAAATCAACAAACAAAAATATTGGAAAAAAGTCTCGGTCACCCACTCCTCGTGAGCCAGCCACTCCATTACTGCCTTGGCCCAGAGTGAGCACCTTCCCCAGGTTGGCTGGACCAGAAGTAGGAAATGTTGTAAATGAAATTCTTGTTCCATTTATGCGCTGGTGATAAATGTTGGGACGGCCGTGGGGCTGGTGTTCCCATGACGATGCGCCATGGCGGTAACCGCCCACAGCTCTCCGTCGGCATCAGCCCCCACACCGCCACCACAGCACAACTTTTGACTGAGGAGAAAAAAATATCAAGATTACACATTTTTTTCTATTGTTAAAACCCAAAATGAACATTATTTTTGCACATTTTCCTTTAATTCCCAATGCGATGAAGCTGGATAGACCCACCGAGAATTACAATACCTTGTGTGCAGTGGTTTACATCCTCCAAAGTTTTAAACATAATATGGCTAATTTAACAATTGGACAAATGAAAAACTAAACTACCACACATGTCCAACTATTAGAATTGATGTTTGGTTGTTAATTTTTTTTATTACAAATTTTCATATTGTGGTAGCCGACGTGCTGTAGTTGCTAATGCTTACAGGGCTCAGACTGCCAACCCTCGTACAAACTTGCTTGGTAGCTAGAACACACTGACTGATAAGGCTGCCCAGCTGCCCAAACATCATTGCCCTCTTTCCCGGGGGTTGTGCAGTTTTCTTGGATGATGGCGGGGTCATGCGAGTAATGGGATTTTTTTTTTTCTTTTAACTGGCTCAGATTTCCTTCCCATTTTTTGCCCTCGCCTGCTTGTGCAGTTACCCGCCTTTCGGAGGTCCCGGGCAGACGTGGACGGAACCGTGGCAGAACGCCGCACTAAATCAGAACTCGCCTAGCCAGGCAATCCCGGACTACTGCAGGCCAGGTGCGGTTACTAAGTGCAGGTGTCTTGCCGAGGGAAGGCGCGGGGTGGAGGTTGCAAATGTGACCGTTCAAGATTGTGGCTTGCGTGAAGTTGTGGGTCACTTTTTGTTTACTCCTGTAATTGTCTATTTGTTATTTTTGTCAACTTGTCATGCTTTGCTTGCGGCTACCTGAGAACACAATGCATCTCTTGCAAGAGCGGTCTGGGTTAGGGTTTATCTCAATCATTGAATATACAGTACAGATATACGTGTTAGTAGAATTTAAGAAATTTGTTTATATATCACTTAGAATATGACAAGTGTGCATATTTGGTCAAGCATTGTGAATGGATAATGCTATGTTTTATGTATGTTGGCTTGACTGCATTGTAGCTACTCTCAAATCTTTACAAAAACATGTAATTTGGCCAGCAATCACATGGTAAATTATTGAATGTCTTATGAGTGTGGTGACCAACAAAGGACCAAATGCCATAAAGGGCTTTCCTGCAGATGCACGGATGAAAAATAATATCAGGTTTATTCCTTTCTGGCAATAAAACAAGGCGTTCAGATGTTCAAACACCAAATAGTTACATTTTTCAAGGAAAGTCTGTATTAGCCACACGAACATGCAAACAAACATGCTCTGATAATATATGCAAAGTCTTTGAAACTGATTGGCCTACACCAGAGACAGGCCTTCTTTATGGCCTAGTCTCACCAGTGTCACTGGCTAATACAAACTTGATTCTTTGCAGAAGGTATCTATTTGGTGTTTGAACCACTTAACACCTTTTTTATTGCCATAGAGGATAAAACCTATTCTTATATTTCATACTTTGATATCTGGAAAAAAGGTACCACGATAGATGCACGCATTTTGGATTCTTTTGCAGTCACCACTGAGTCCCTTTTTTGGTTGCTCTTTTCACCGTAATGTGTGCACTTTGAAAATCAATTTTTGAAATGAACCACTGAATGAGAAATTGTTTATTAATTGACAAGAGCAACATTTACATTTCCTGGGGGCCTTGCTGGGACACGGTCATAAATTATTACCCCCAAAAATTGGCAAACATTGTACAAAGCGGTAATGAAAAAGAGATAATGGCAGAGAGGGCCCCATTACTTACCATCAAGTGGCTGACATTTCTTTAGTGCTGACTAAACACCTTCTCCCCCCCCCCCTACCTCCTCGTCCACCCTCTCTTCCCACATCGACGTCATCGCTGCTCGTGCCGTTAAGCCGACCATCTGAGTCCGTTCCGGAACCAGCTGGAGCAGAAGGAGACGAACCTGCACCGACCTCGCACCCCGGAGACACCCGTGTATCGCGAGGTGGAGCCAGCCCACCAGCTGAGCGGCACCCAGAACTTCCCGGGGCCCAGAATCAAAGAGTGCCAGGTGCCAGAGGCCACCCCAGTGGAGCTCGCACATCTGCGCGTTTTGTTTTTATTGTTCGTTCGCACTCGTGCTACGTGCAAAATCGGCTCGGTTTTTGTCGTCGTTTTACAATTGCATCTTTTTTTCTCGTGTTTCAAGTTTGAGAAGCTTACATTTCAGCCAGTGTAAAATGTAATGACACATTTTTTTAACTATTTGTATCTTACCAGATAAGGCCCACTGAGCGAATTGTAATTTGGCCAGCCTTGGTGGGGAAGTGCAGCCCCACTGTTGCGTGAACCAGAGGTCACTTGCAGGGATCTCAGAAGCAGTTCTGTAATATCCACTTCCGTGGGTCGTTCTGGAACATGAAGGGACTGCTTTGCGAGAGATCCGATATTTAATCTCATTGGGCGATGCCGTGTAATTGGGATAACATTTGGGGAAAAAACAATATCGGAATCAGAATCTTTATTAACCTTAGAAAAAATCTGATGATCTATGGATCTCTTTTTCACAGATGCTCAGTGGTTTTCAGAGATGTCCAGTAGGACAGCTGCATACACTCGCCCACCCTGCCAACCCAGCTGCCAATCTCTCCACTCGCCCACTCGACTGTTGACTGACGGTCTGGCTTTTGCGTTGCGATTGTCATTCACTCTACAGGTCCTGGGCAAGACGTCGGCGTATGCGGCCTCCCCGCCGGCGCAGGCGGCGCTGTGCAACAACATGAGCAGCACGGCGCGCGTCACGGACAAGCGCACGCACAAGCAGCCCTTCTTGCCACGCGCGGACGGCTTGCCTGGCACCAAGAACCACATGATCGAAGTCACCAAGCTCAACAACGGTGAGGGAACTGTGACTGTGCTTATCGTTGCGTCAATCAACTGCTGGATGAGAGTCTTCCCCAAGCCGTGCGGGCCTCTGGGGGCGGGGTGGTCATCCGAGCACACTGCACGCGAGTCACTTTGGGTTGGTGAAAATGGGCAGCGTAGACGTCGGACCACAGAAGTACAGTACAGCAACGGTATTGCTGCACTGCCCTCTGTTGCCAGCTGAGCCCCACAGCAGCCTATAACAACGTCTGTGTTTATGCCTGTATATCCAAGCACAATCAACCTTGTTTAGCTTGCAAGGCCTCAACGGACAGGGTGCATTCCAGGTGATTCGGTCATTGGTAGCATTCTAGGAATAGTAGTTACCCACCAGCTGGGTGGCTCTGTGATTGGGGCACATGCCTCACCGTAAGAAATCCCAGTTGGGAGTGAGCTCAGCCCATCTTTCCTCCATTATAGGCACATAAAATAAGTAGAACTTTGGGGGACAGCAACAATGGGGGTCAAAACTGATGAACTTACCCATCATAGCAATATGGAATTCGCATTGCAGGCTCTGGGCTGTAAATAAGAAATGAGTAGCGCTCCATGCTCCTTTACACAAACACGACTTAGATTTTTCAATTAATCAATAAATCCTCACTGGCTGTCCAAGAATCCAGAGGGTTATTGCTCTAAATATTTGGCTAATTGGTTTTTGGGTCATTTTGTGAGTGAAGGAAATATAAGTTCCCAGAGAAAGCCAATGCATACGTGGTGATAACATTAAGAGGCTACACAGATGGGTTAATAAACCCCCTGACTACACTCCCTCTTGCAGGCATCAACTTATTTCACGTTACCCAGCAAGTGTGCACCTCATGCACGACGATCCCATCTCTGTGTGATCCAACAACCTCCACCACTAAGTTGCTGTTGTACAAGTGTACAGCGCGACACCAGGCAATACTGATATTTAGCAGCGTCTGTGTAAGGTGAGCCACGTTTTAATGATTCTCGTAGAGAATTTACAGAATCGGTAGCCATGACTCAATTTCTAAATTTCACGGAGGGTCACAACTTTTGCCTCTCGAACGGTTAAACTCTCCGCCTGAAATCTCCCCTCCATGGGGCGGCCCGGAGCGGTGGAATTTTTTTCTTTCTCATGCAGTAGCAGCAGTGGCGGAGAGGGACAGAGCAGCTGTATCTTCTGCTCCCACGCGGAGAATTGCCACTTGCCAAGGTGACCTGTTCCACCGCAGCACCGGAATTCGGTACATCGGCTCACCGGAGCCCTTGTAGCGAACGTTGGATATTTATTCTGTTCCTGAACACCAGTCATTGTTAATCAGATCATTTATGGGCCGTTCTCTCTGTCCGTTGAGATCAGGATGGGATGAGTGAGGGGCCTTTAATTTTGACTTAACGGTATCGAATGGACACATGTTATTATAGCTCTGGTTGAGCCACAGGTGTGAATGTCACCTGGATATGGGCACATATTGTTACTCATTAACTCTAACTCCCAGCTTATCATGCCACACACACACAGATCGCGCGCCTCCTCACAATGGCAAACCCCAGAGTGTTAGGGCGCAGTGCACCTCTTAATAGCTTCGTCAGTCTGATGCCACAAGTGAGCAATGCGGCAATGCTGGGGGTGGCGTGTGAAGGATTTCCGACGTGGAGCATGTGGCGTGTGGCTGGCTGGCTGGCGCCCGCTTGCTCGCGAGAGCGGGCCCTCTTGGGAACCACCGCCGTGCCGGCTGCGTTCGCGTGCTCACAATGGGAGCGCAGTTCAGTGGCGGCAAGGTGTGGAAGTGCGACTTCCGTGTGTGTGAGCGCGCGTGCGGGCTAGTGTGGGGGGTGGTTAGGCGTGTTTGTTTACGTTCGTGGGTGCTGACAGCTTTGTCGGTTGGTTTGTGTGCACAGTGCCGTCGAGAAGCAGTGTTTGTGTGCTGTTATTGCAACTAAGTGAGTCTCTTTTAGAGTGGAAATAAATTATGCGTTTTACTTTTTCGCTTTCTTAGCTTACCCTCCCTTTGGGGGAGATATATAAGACTGTGACACGAACATACGCACGAGTTCAGGTATGCGTTGGCTCACTTGACACGAGTTGGGGTACACCGATTCGACCTTTTATTCAACGAGTGAGAGGTCTCGACTGCAATGATGAGATCGTAGCCTGAAGTCTGACATTCTGCCACCCACTACAATGGCAGGATGGTGACCTTGATCAGCTCTGCTGCGGTCAATAAAGTCGCGCCTGTCAAAATACAACGCCGGTGTGCTCCAACTTTTTTTGTCACGAGTGTTCATATATTGACGGCAGTGTGATTCCTTTTGCGCATCTGTGTAGTTGTGCGCAGACATGCGTCCAGTATTTGTGCATGTCAAACCTAAAAACGCGTTTGTCTGAACAATCTGTTGGTAATTTTTTTTCTCACGCGGCTGTGGGTCTCTGTAGTCCTTGGTATGTGCCCTGTGGAATTCAGCTTGGTAGAATTATGCTTCAGTACTGAAGGTTCGCAAGGTCATTAGGACCATAAGCAGCTTGTGTACGCGCGTGTTTTGCGTGTTTTGCGTGCGTGCGTGCATGCGTGCTTGCGCGTGTGCACAACACGGATTAACGGTAAAGCGTGCAGACACTTGGACCAGACGGTGACAGGGCCTAACTTGTCCTTGAAGGCTCAAAGTCGATCTGGGATTTGCTGCCACATGGGCCTATGAACAAGAAAGAAGAAAAAACAACAACCGCCTGGTTGATAATTTGCTTTTAGGATTAACACCGCCTGTAATGTCCCCTTCCAGCCACTCTTGTAGGCATTAACAGGAAGGCAAATATGTACCCTCTCCAGCCTCACCACTTCACTGCCAACGACAACCAGAGACCTCTTTTGTCTTGCAGCAGTCCGTGCGCGGATTTCATCCCGCACCCCCACCGCCCGTCCCCCACCTCACTGCCTGACTTTTAAAAAAGCCATCACCCCTCACGACCTCTTGACCCGCTGGCTTCTGGCCCCCTTTCTCTCGCTCACTCCCTATCTCACCCCCCCCCCCCCGCCGCCACCACCCCTTTCTCTCGCCAACCTTCACTTTTAGAACTCGCGATGACGGACGGCCGGGGGGAGGCGGTCGCCCACCACAGCACCCCTGAGCAGAGCACCATGGGCTCCCACGCCAGCTCCGAGCGCAGCAGCTCATCAGGTGAGACGGCGGTGACGGGAGGCAGGTGGGCCGCTTCGTGGACGAGGCCGAGAGAGCTGCGCGTCCAACGTCGTGTGGCCGCGGGGCGTGAGCAGCACAGCTTCGCGTCTCGTTGTTTCTCTTTGCGCACTCTGAAGTTCTCTCTCCAAGGTCAGGTCCATGGCTCAAGCTGCCACCTCTTCGTCCAGTCCACTCCCTCCCTCCTTCTACCTGCAAACACCACACTGCGCACGAGCGTTCACGAGTCACAACGATGACTCCGTTGAGGTCAAACAGGAAATCGTGGACAAAAGTCAGTCCGCATATTTTTATTTTCGCCATCAACCAATAGGTCTTCCGGACTAATGTTTTAAAAACAGCATTTGTTTAAGCAGGAAAAAAATTCTGGTTCAATGTGTTGGGTCTCATCAGTAGGAGCAGGCCTGTTTAACCAATGCTGTCATGTGACCAGGTGTTACAGAGGCTGGAGCCATCAGCGCTGTCTAGAAACTCCGTGTGCACAGCCGCAGGTTATTGTGGGTAAAGGATAAAGATAATTATTTAGATAAAAATCAGTCTTTCCTCATAAATAAGTGTATAAATTTCGATTTAAAGCTTTCGTGACTGTAGGGATTCATCTTCTTGGTTCTTTCGGTAAAGTCACGTAGAATGGAAACAATAAAAATAATAAAAAAAAACATAATAAAATAATTCTCACGATGTTTCGGCCACAACGCAAGCAGCCGTCATCAGACAGACCTGGTCTTCACCTGATGCCGGCTGCTTGCGTTGTGGCCGAAACGTCGTGAGAATAATTTTATTATGTTTTATTTTATTATTTTTATTGTTTCCATTCTACGTGACTTTACCGAAAGAACCAAGAAAATAAGTATATGTTTATTCAAATGATATTTAGATGAGGTTAGCTGAGGTGGGTTACCCCTCACCTTCATCAACAAACACAATCTCCTGCTGTCCAGCTCTGCCCTCAGCTTTGAAGAAGGAAACATTGACTCTATATCCAGTTTATACATCTTTCATTGTTGACGACGACGACGACGACGACGATGATGATGGTGGGAAAATTGCATTGTTTTCAATGACAAGGTGACACGTTGGAAAGAGTTGAGGAGTGGATAAAGGTCCTCATTCGAGTAGTGGAAGTCCTGCTCAGTTAGATTAATGAATTACATTTGGGTGAGGTAGAGGAGAAATCTGGCTGTCGCCTGATGAAGCTGGTTGTAATTACTGGCAAAACGTCGTACTCGGATTGTGAATGTTGAGGCTCGGCTCTCCAACACACCGGTGTGCTGTACTAGTATACTACACTATACACTACACTATATACTACACTATACACTACACTATACACTACTCTATACACTACACACCAGTGTGCTGTACTAGTATACTACACTATACACTACACTATACACTACACTATATACTACACTATACACTACACTAGTACACTACACTATACACTACACTATACACTACACACTGGTGCTGTACTAGTATACTACACTATACACTACACTATATACTACACTATACACTACACTACTATACACTACACTATACACTACACTACTCTATACACTACACTACTATACACTACACTATACACTAGTGCTGTACTAGTGACGAATTGGCATGTTCTGTTTACGTGACAACCCTTACTAGTTGGCTGTGTCGGGTGGTGGTGGGTTTTAACGACACAACATTTAGATATTTATGCAATCTAACCCAAAAACCTCTATTATGGATGATATTGGTCGCGAAAGCTTACGTGTTAAACAGAGAAGGTGAAGTTGGTATGATGTAGACTTTAAGGAGTACCATGATCAGACCTCTTGATTTAAAACTATTAATGTACATGTACGGCTGTTTGGGTCAATCCACTGCTGAATGAGGACCTCCCCATGCCTTACAGGTAATGGGGGTTATTTGACCATACCTCAGCATGCTGGTCAGTGTGGGTTCATGAAGGTGGGCAGCATAGACCGGGGAGCATAGAAAATACACTACAACGACGGATGTTTCTGCAGTGCGCTCAGCTGGTGAGCAGGTAGCCCTTCAGCAACCCGGCGCGCGTGCGGTCACCCATCAAAGCACTGTTCAGGCTCAAAGCTGCTTGGCTCTTAAGATCTAACAAGATCAAGTGCATTTTGGGAGAATCAGCCACAGGCGAAAGTTATTCCTGACCATCCAGAAATCTGCAAACATCGCAGAAGAGAAATCGCAGCCAGACGAACGGAGGAAGTCACATGGCGTCGTACGTGCACGTGCGTGCGTGTGTTTGCTTGTTCCGGCAGCGCACTCGGGGAAGAGGAAGAACGCGCGGACACCCAAGACGGGGAGGCAGGCGGTGCCGGGAGTTGCCGAGCCTCTCCCGCCCCCGCCCGCTCTCCCGCCGGCTGAGCTGGGCAGCGCGGGGCGAGCGGCTCAGGCAGAGCACGAGCGGTGAGCGCGGCGACTCTCCAAGCGGCCACCAGGCCACTCGGCCATTACTTTGTACCGATTACCTTTCCCATAGCTTGCAATCCTATCGTCTCTTTGTGTTATTTATTTTCATTGTGTTTGTGACAACTGAACGCGAGCCCGTTACGAAGTAAGCGTCGGTCGCCGAACGAAGGGGGGGAACAGAAATTCCCCAAACAGCAGCCCTGAGTTTGATGCTACAGGGCCGAGTGAAGGGGGGAGAGCTGGGCTCACTGCCCCACCCAGGTGGGCACCACGAGCGGGGCGGGGGGGGGGGACATGAAGGTTTATACAGGGAGTGGAAAAGGGTAAGCGGAAAGATAATTCACATACTGGGGGAAAGTAAGGGACGGGGAGGTTTTGTATTATTGCAACTTTGACCCGCCTCTAAAGAGCTTCATAGCTCATCGGATTTCTCTAGGATAAATACATATCCTGATTGTGTAAATTAAAGGCAGCTCTCATGATCTGCATTCGGTTCTTGAAGAAGGACCCAGCACATGGAGAGAGCTGTGCGGCATAACCACGCGCGGCACGGCCGTGAAAACCCCACACAGTCGCACAAATTAAAAAGAAAGCTTCTTGGGAGTACGATCTCTTCGCTCCTATCTCGCTCGTTGAGAAATGCCCAGTTCGCTTCAGCTCTCACACCTCATTTGCTTTCACTTGGGCAATATACAAGTGGGAAAAATGTATACGAGAGAGAAAGAGAGAAAATACACGGACAAATATGAAGATCCCCCCACCCCGCCAACCCCTGTTTTGCCCTGTGGAATACCGTGGCTTGTACAGCTGGCTAGCACCTGTTAAGGCCGGCGCGGCATACGAGCGAGTGGTGTGGATAGCGCCATCAATGCACAGCTGTCTTTGTCTCCCCCGTGTATGATCACATCGCCGCTCGAAGTACTCAAATTTAGACCCCGAGTCCACCTAGGGGAGAACGAGGCTAGCTTGAGATGCTGAGTGCTTCTGGTGCACACAAAGGCAAATATCCTTCGTGTAGCCTTTAACAGGCTGTTGGGGCAAGTGCGGTTCGCAAGCTGCTCCTATTAAGGCCAGCACAGCACATGAAGGGGCGGGTGGGCCAGCACCACGCCCGGCCAACTTTGTCTCCCCAGTGTTGATTTTTATACACCGTTCCAGGGGCTCATGTAAGGCCGGGGTCGACCTGGTGTACGCTTGAACACACGTGAAGTGAGCAGTGAATAAGACCTGTGTGAGGATGTTTTAAAAAAAAATAGAGAAGAAAAAATCATGAAAGAGCAATGCTGGACTTTAATAATAATAAAAAATAACGAAAGTCAGAACAGCTTTGAAAGTAATCTGAAGTGAAGTTCGGTTCAGAGCTCGGTTGATTTGAGGACAGGAGGGTGGTTGGTGTCCGCCCTCGTTTTTCTCAGATTTCTCAAGTTTCCCCCTCATGCAGGTTCCATGTGGCTTCTCATAATAAACAATGGCGACGGGTGGCTAGAACGTGGCAGTATCATTTTTACAACGCTTGCGCTTGCTAACGAAACAGGTCTGGACACTGTTATCGCTGGGGAACTTGCTTCTCCGCCGCCGTTTCGTGCGTCCGCCCACCCTGTGACAAACTCGAAATGTTTGCAGCTGCTAACGGTCGGAATGGCATCGCATTCCCCATATCCAAAGCATCTGAACAACGCTGTCTTGATGGAGATTATACGTTGACGGGTTTCAAAAGGCGGTCACGATCAAGAGGCGAAACTGACGAGCATCCTGGTCGTGCGCCGCCTTTGCCCCTTTTGGGGCGCTATTTCAGAGTGGACGAAGGTAGCGGGTACCCGCCCGAGCGGGTGTACGAATACCTGCAGCAGAACGAGGAGGAGCACGATGAGGATGACGAGGAGGCGGACGAAGAGGACGACTTGGTGGTTGATGAGGGGAAGGCGCGTGGGCCCCAGCAGTACGCGCACGCGTCGTACAGCCTGCAGTCGACGGCCCCGTGCTCGCCTGCCAGCCCCGAGGAGCGCAGGCCCATGATCCAGGCGCACAGCCACGAGCCGCCCGGCAGAAGAAAGAGGGCGGCGCTAGAGAGGGCCGCGCGGTGAGCTGGTAGCATGACAAAACAACAACAACAGTCTTCACACTGCGCCCCGAAACGCCGTGATTTAATTCAGTTGTTTTCATTTATTTGATTTGATTTTTTAGCTACGTGACTTTACCGAAAAATCCTCAAAGAGTATGAATCTTTGCAGTCACGAAAGCTTCAAATCTAGAATGAAATAGGTGTTAAGATGTTCTAACACCAAATAGATACTTTTTTACAAGGAATCAACCTCTTAACACCTGTTTTATTGCCATAAATGGTAAAATCTATTCTTATTTTTCATACTTGGATACTGGTATACATATATAGGTCCCATAGATATATATTCACACTGGCATGCTGGGAGAAAATAAAAAAGCGACACTTGTATTCCTTCATTCTTATGCTTTTTTTCAGTTTTTCCTGCAACTTTTTGTTGTTTTGTAGGCACTACCCAGGACGCCCACTGCTCTCCGCAAGGTCCCCTTCACCGCCATGCCTGTATGGATACATCACGGGCCCGATGCCCTCCGATCTGGAAACGGAACCGGCGGAAGAGGAGGAAGAGGAGGAGGAGGAGGCGGCCGTGGCAGTGGTGTCGGCAGGGACCGTAAGCGTGTACCCCAAGGCGGGCACCGTTGGGGCCGCCCGATTTGATGCCAAAAAGCTGCTGCTGAGCCTGGAACACACGTCGGTGTCCAGCCTGGGCGACCCCGAGAGCTCCCTGGCGGGGTCCATGCTCAACGGCTGGGGCTCCGCGTCTGAGGGCGACGGCGACGATGAAGACGGCGGCGGCTCGAGTGATGGCGGCGGGGTCGGCGGGGCCGGCGGGGCGGGCGGCGCGGGCACCGGCGGGGCCTCCAGCGACGGAGGCTCGAGCGAGAGCTCGTTCCGCGTGGACGCTGACTTCGCCGACGCGATTGCGGCCGCCGCGGAGAGCGCGGGACTCAAGCTGCACCACCAGCATGCCGCGGCGCAGGCCGCGCAGGCGGCCGCGATGGGCGTTGTGCAGCCCGGAGCTGGCGTGCAGCAGCAGCAGCAGCAGCAGGTTGCGTCCTATACGGAAGGTACTGACTGCTCCCCACCCCCACCCCTACCCACCCCTGCCAAAACGCATGGAATGTTACAAAACAATGCTGCCGTTGCTTTTTTGGAAAAACGAATTGCCGTGGAGCATTTTGAAAAAGGGCCGCTTGTTGTTCCGGCCCCGTGAAGGTGACACAAGCGGCAGGTGTGCCTACGGTGTCTCCTTGCCAGTAACCTTGAATTTGATTTCCATTAATGTTTTCATTTCATTTTATAAACGTCCCCCGTGGCAGCTATAACTGCAGCAGTGGCAACGAACACACATTTGCGGCTCCCCATATGTCTGCAACAGACTACACTTTTATGAGTGCGCACGTGCGCATGTGTGTACGTGCGCACGCATACGCCCTTGCATATTAGGAAGAGGCTCACACTTTGCCCGCTGTACACAGCTTTGCATGAGGAACACATGTTCAACAAAAAAAGAGGAGTCGTAATTTTTTTCCCATTTCACCAAAAAATTATAACGTTTTTGAAAATATAATTTTCAAGACCCTGTGCCAAAAACATGGGCAGGTGGAGCCCAATAAACAGGAAGGGGTGCTGTGAGACTCTGTGGCATAAAACCCATTGGTGCGTAAAATGTCAGTGCGTCTCTCTGGCACCTGTCAGACTGTCACGTCGCTTACAGTCACACTCCCGTTTGCTCGCCTTCTTTTCACTTGAAAGGAAGATGAATAACACTTTCGAGAAGACGAAGAAAGAGGAAGATGGGGGAGAAAGAAAGAAAGATGAATGTCTCCATAATAAAGCTTACACACAATTCCGGACGAATTTTCCCTCCATTTAATCTCCGGTGTGAGCAATGGGATAACGAATTCTCTCGACGTGTCTGGTAGATTTCTCAGCGCGCCCCCATTGTGCACAGGGCGTCCATCGTGGAAAGGTTTTGCTGAAGCTTAAGGACGGCCATGAGAATGATGTTCATGCCCCTGGTGAAAGAGTCAATCAGTTTTAGTGTCTGGCGACCGCTGTAAATCTAACAAAAACTTGGGAGGCCTTGCCTGATGGCTCGCTGATGACTAATCATGGTTGCGTCGTTCTCTAGCTCTCTCTGGTATGTGTGAATAAAACTGACCCCCCCCCCCCCCCCTCCAGATTTTGCGCTGTACAGCCGCCCGCACTTCCCGGCGACAGGGAGCCGAGCGCTGCCCGGAGCCGGAGCCGCGAGCTTGGGCCCCGAGCGGAGGTCAGGTGACCCCACGGGGACCGTCAGCGCCGGCATCAAGTGTTAGGCCCCACACCTTGGCCGGTGAGGGCAGCCCCCATGATGTTCGACGGGATTTTTTTGTATTTGGTTTATTGAGATATCAACGAGGTAAATTGTAATATTTTACAGTCCTTTTGCCAATCTGCTGCTGCAAGAAGGTCTCCCCACGGCGTGTCGGCCGTTGTTGTTGTTGGACGATACTTGCCGGTCAGCACGGGTTCGCGAAGGGGAGCGTCCACTCACCACTGATTTTGATTCGGGACGACGGGTTCTTCTTAGCAGAGTGTATTCGCCACTGTTCCTCTGCACCACCGCTCCACCCTGTTGATGAACATATTTTGGTTTATGCCTTTTCATTGGACATTTTTAAGGTTGGCTTGACGAATAAATTGTTCAACAACTTAATTGAAAGTTGACTAAGTTAATTTTCAAAGCACTTGTGTTAAGTTTGAAACCATTTGATGCCTGAATTATATAAATAATATATTTTCCTATTGACTATGGATCATTCCAAACACTCATCATTATTTTATAATTTACTATGGATCATTCCACTCATTACACTGGTCAACGCACTTTTGCTGCCATAAGGTATTCCAACGGTTTCAAGGTAATTTTGGGATGCTGATTTCAAATCTGGCATCAGTTTTTGTCTATCACATCAGGTTTTTGAGATATCAAATATTGCATTTTCAATAAAAACTGCAGAATAAAAATATTAAATAAATGTGGATATCTACATAAAATGATATTATAAACACACCATCCTAGAAATACAGCACCATATTTTAACACTAAAGCAGTCACTGACTCACAACAACTTGCAATCATAAGTGACAGAGTTAATTTCGGGTAAAATCAATGAAAATGGGGTATGCCGATAGCATAAAATGAGATGTGATAGAGCAAATCTGAGATCAGATTTGGCATCAGCACCCTGAAATTAGTCTAAAACAGCTGCAAAAGTCCAGGCCAAATTTTTTTTTTCTGTTGACCAGTGTAATTATTAACGGTAATAACCAAACATCCGAATGTGGGACCCTCGTAAAAAAATACTGTTTAGTCTCAGTCAGGCCTTGCCAGGGTAACCAGCATTATTATTTAGATAACATAAAAACAAAAAAAATAGTAATAACTCTTTCCATCCATTTATTCTCCTAAATATAAATGTTATGGGAGTGGTGGCGCAAAGGTGTTAGTACACTGTGTTAGTTGGATTCCCAGCCACGGATAAAATCAGTCGTGAGTCACATCTCAACCGTTTCTGGGTCCCGACTTCACCAATCCACAATGACCAGCGTGGTGAAGTATATTCCAACAATCCTCGTGACTGACACCACAATGGGAGGCCTTCATCCAGCAGCGAATTCACAAAAGGCGGTCGGTTATAATGTTGTAATTTATATATAAGCCGTGTAACAAATCTACGTTTTTTTTTGTTGCCTTGGTATCATTTCATCGTTATTCAGGTGCGCACCCACTTCTTGTTTTTGCCACTGAAGGTGGTGGAGCTGATGGAGTAAAGCACAAGTTGGGCCACGGTGTTAACCCACCGTCCCTCCGTCGCGGTACGGCGGGCCCTCACGCCTGGGCCTAACCCCCCGCCCCCTCGCCCCCCCCCGCCCCCCAACCACCACCGCCGCCGCGTCTCACTCTGCCGGAGCGCAGTCTCTGGAAATGATCGCCATACGGAGAGAAAGAGAGGTTGTTGGAGCAACATCCCGCGCTGTGTAAATTTGACTGTAATTTACTATTATAACTCTCGGTGTTGTTTTAATACGAAGAATAGTCACCCGTTCCCTTATGTCCCACTCGTTTTTGTTCTTGAAATTACAGTACTTTTGTAGTGTTTTTTCGATTAAAGTTGGTTTCTTTCAAACAAGTCTGAAAGCTCTGCAGACTAGAAAATGCACTGTGAAATAAAATTGGTTTAAAAGCACAAAGACTAACAAGTAATGTTTATTGTATCTTTGATATTGACTTTTGCTACTTAATCTTTGAAAACTATTGAATGATTTGTTTTTGTTTCTTCTGGGAGATGACGAGGGATATGTTGGGAAGATCCCTTTGTCTGAGAGGCAGTTGAGTTTTAAACGATGGTTACTAGACTGCTGATAAGTTGGTTTTAAGAAGCACACAACACAAAGAGTGTTCTAATATTTTTACTGTTATTTTAAATATATAATTTGTTTTGAAGCTGCGTTTGTTGCCTGCTACGAAGGATGTACGTCTCCTAGTGGTGCCGCTGTTTAGATTGCTCATATTTCATGTTTTACTTTGTCTCTTTATTAAACAGACGTACTTATGCCTAGACTGTGGTTTGAATGATTTATGTAGGACCAATGTTAATGAACGTTATTGATTAGTTTGAACTTTTTTTTTGCTCTTTTATTTTAATGTTATTTTCCGTGTGTAAATGTTCAGTATAAAGCACAAGATGATACGTCCTCTACCTGTTTTGTATAGGTTGTGGCAAAAGCTTGATGGTTGGTATTACTGGTAATGTCGATGCTAATCCATTTATAGGTTTAAAACATTACAAAGCTTCCAGTGCACTCTGTTACACCCTTAACTTGACTACAGAGGACCCCATGGTTTCGCAAAATGAAAACCAATCACCTTTTGGCAGTTTTTTCCAAATTTGTTCGTAACATGGACGTTGGCTTTTCCAAAAGCATGGGGGGAGGGAGGGGGTGCAAGGGGCCATATAGTCATTGTTATGGTGGAACCGAGGATTATACATTGTGTACATCACGCTAAGGCTAATAATTTCTAAACCACTCAAATATTACCTCGTGACTGCTCATGTAACGTGTCTGACGTTCAATAAAACACAAACACGCACGCACGCACACACGCACACAGACGCGCACGCGTTGAAAAATGATCGTCGTAACAAAAAAATTACAATTTAAAAAGCTGCAATCGTTAAATGGTCTGTTATAAAAATGCAAACACGTCGCTGTGCAGGTGTCATTTAAGCTTCGGTGAATGCGTACGGTAAAGTCTTGGTGACTCTGGCTGCCATCCCATCCCCGAGTCTGGCTTGTACCCCCCCCCCCCGGAGGAGCGAGTCTGCCCCTCTCCGTGTTCGTGCATCAGCTGCCGCCGCTACCCCCCCCCCCCTCTCCACCCCGGTGTCTGAACCTTCCTCGTTTTTATTTATGAAACCGGCACGATCTTAGAAAACACACTGCAATCTCGCATATTCTTTCTCCTTGAAAAAAAAAATGTTCTCTTTTCATACTAAAAAACAAACAATTAATAATAAATGTCTGTGGAGAGTGGCTGCTTTGTTGTTGTGCATGGCTGCTGTTGAAACGCGAACGTCGGGTTGCGCCGCGCGTGGTTTTTATTTTTACGAATCGGCTTCGCGCACAACGCACACGAGGGGGGGCCCAGCGATGAGTCGTGCATCCCGGCAACGTGGGACACATGGGGTGGGGGGGGGGGGTCAAGGAAGGTTGTAGCCAAAAAAACACAAGAACTCGGTGAATCTTTGTCGATTCTAAATAATTCTAATTATTGGCGAATTCACCGCACCCTCTCGAAACTAAACTATTTGATTTTTTATTTTACCAAGTAAAGGCCACTGAGCTATATAGCTCTTTTTTAAAGAAGCGACCTGGTCACAAATGATTCCTCGATGGAGTGGTTCGTCGTGTGGAAATTTATCTAAATGGTGGAGGGGAAAACTGGAGGACCCGGAGGAAAATCCATGCAACCACAGGGAGAACATCGTAAAAAACTCCAAATATACAGCAGGCGTCAAGGGTCGGAATCGAACCCACGACCTCCATGGATACCAGACGAGGTATTTAGTTTGGCTTTGCCCAATACTTCACCATGTTAGTCAATGTGGTGGGTTGGTGTTGGCGAGCCTTAGGGTTGGTAAAAAAAAAAACTTGCCACTGTTGTTAGCCATGACCGGCAACCAGAGGTCGCAACCGGGTACCCGATACCCGTACCCTACCCGATACCCGTTTGCGACCCTGGTGCGGCCGGGTACGGGTAGGCCGTGAGTCACCGGTGAGTAACCGTTTGTCACTCATTTCGGGTAGGGTACGGGTAGCGTACGGGTACCCGTTTGCGACCTCTGCCGGCAACCAAATTGAGGTCCCTAGATTCATAGCACGGTGAAATAACCACTGCGCCACTGCTCCCCGTCTGGTAGATGCTGCTACTAATACGTTAATGCCCCTTGTTTATCCAGCAAAGCTTCACCGAGCCTAGGGACTTTTTTTCAGGAGGGTTTTACATTGGGATGTTTGGTTAATTCTATTGAGGAGTGGCAATGGAAGGAAAAAAACCTGGGTGTGCAAAGAGAAAACCCATTTATGTAGTGCCACCTTGTGCCTGTGGCTATATCACCTGTTATTAAGAGATGGAGTGCATTCAGGGTGATTTGGTCCGTGGCCCGTACCAAATCTGTTACGTGGGCTTTCTGACAATGTCAATGCCTCACGAAAGAAAAACAACCTTGGGAAAGAACAGGCAGGAGCGCACTCTCGTGATGCTGCTGTGACGTTACTTCTAATTGTACAGTTCAGTTAATTTTGTAGGTATAGCCCTGTGAGCCATTCGGTTCTTGAATCGGGTGCAACCGCAACAAACAAAAACATGAACAAGAAACATCTTAACGTGACGACGCGCAACAGAAAAATACAGGAGAAAACAGCAAAGTCTTCCAGAAAAAACACCGTATATCAATGCTGCGTGCAAAAATCCCAGTGGGATGCAAGTCAAACAATAACAACCATAAGACAATTTAGATTAAAGTTATCAGTCTAATTCTGTACTACAACAAACAAATATGGCTAAACCAAAATGTTTTCGAAATCACCAAAATAAAGCTATAAATATGTATATACCGAACACATCACCGCAGTGGCAATTACTGCAGGGCTGCCGTCATGTGTTCTTTCAGTGTCTCACCTCTTGAACCATTTGTGGAGAAAAAGTCAAAAGAGCGTACATGTTGCGAACCTTCAGCATCGCAGAAAAGCTTCTATTGATGGTTCAAGGCAGTGTTAATGAAAGTGGTGGGTTTCATGAAATGTGTAAAAAGACACAATTTTATACCTAAACATGAAAAAGAATGCAGCATTTTGCCGATTTTCACACCAATGTATTTGCCAAAGTGACACGTATTTTTTCTTCAACATATAATGAGACTGTCTCGGGCGGCGAAAATGTGTTGCCTCGCCTAACTTTATTTGACAAGTGATATTGTGATGTAAAGGCTTGGTAGTGGAAAGTTGGGCGGAATATTCACTCAGTATGTCCACGGAAAATTGTTACACAGTGCAGAGAAGACCTTGCGCTACACCAACTCGAGATGATGTGCCAAGGCACCTAAACATGAAAAAGAATGCAGCAAGGCACATCAGCAGCCATGATAAATCCACAGCCGGATGAAGGCCTCTCCAGCCGTCACCATATCTCACGGCCCTGCGATGCTGCATTGCAATCCATCTAGCACCTGCACACCAACTGATGTAATCGTTTCATCCCTGCCGTTGACGTCCTCTCGTTTTACAACATTTGGCTGCCACTCTCACTTTTAGCCTTGACCACCCGCCAGCATCTCTCCTGGCGCGTGCCCTGCCTCAAGCCCACAACGAAACTTTTCCTAACGAGGCACCTGTGTGTCTTGCACGGCTAATGACAGACGCGCGAGGGAGGTTGGGGCCTGACAATCAGCGATGTCTCCGTAGCAAACGGCCTTCGGAGCGAAAATGATGTCACCAACCCGCGTCGCGCGTTCTTTGATTTATTGTATTTGAGCGGTGAGATAAGGCGTTCGATCACGCACACGGGGCTTTATGATACCAGGCGGCCCGTATCTGTATCTGCTGATGAAAACACGCACACAAATCAAAAAGAATAACTTAAGCCGGCTAAACGCAAAGGTATCACCCGCTAATTCTAATTATCAGTTTAATTATTACTTAATGGGGGAGCCAATGATTAATCCGAGGGTTCGGCAATAAAGCGATCAGCGCAACAGTTATTGGGCAATAAAACAATCAAACTAAACAGGCTCGGGTGCTGCGGGAGGGAAATTATGGAAGAGATTGGGAGCCATCCACCATCTGTCAGCGGCGGGCGAGAGCAGCAAGGGGAAGGAGGTGCGTGAAGCAATCATTGCCCCGTTTCTGGGTTGTCGCACCCGCGGCTGTCTGCTCGGTGCGATATGAAGTTTATAAATCAAGCCACGCGGCCAGCCAGCCGGCCCGCGCGGCCGGGTCCGTCTGCGGCGGGAGGAGGACTGCAATCTTCCCGCGCAAGACCACCGGCCCCATCCACCCCCCACCAGCCCTTCCCAAAAAAAAAGTATTTTAATCAAAATGTGGCACAAACGTCTGCTGCCCGGGTTGAATGCTCACGCCGAGCGAGTTCATATTGCTGTCCGCCACCCCCTCCTCCTCCTCCCCCAAAAAGGGTTTGCTCCGAATCCAAGGCCCCCCTTTGCCGTGGGTAAATTGTGGACAGAAAAAAAAGCAATTACTGAACATAATAGAGCATAAATGATGGAGTGGTGAAACATGGGGATATTTTCTCTTTTCAGCATTGCCATAAATCAAGATTTGCTATTTACGGAGCTAATGGGACGCGACTCGAGGTTATTGTGGTTGCAGAAAGAACGCGTCTTCAAAAAAAATATAAAATGCACCGCGGTCATTAGCATATAAATATGGCATCTGGCCCGAGCCGAGGGCTTCTGTTGAATTGGTGGGTTTTGTATAATCCTCGCAGCGCCGAGGAGCCGTGCCTCTGTCCGATACATTATTAAAAACGCTGAAATGTGGTTAACCCCGCCTGCCAAATGAGACAACAAGGACTCCGATTTTTGAAAGCCGCCCTCCGTGGCAGGTCGGATGGAGTCTCATCAAACGCCAGATGCCAGGTATCCCCCATCGCCAACCCTCCCCTGGCCGTGCCCCCCATCGAAAGCACACAGGGCCCCCCACAATCCACAGTGTTGGGAAGACCCTTTACCACCCAGTCGATATCTGGACCACGCAAAACCATCGACCCCTACCGCGTGTCTACCGCAGCGTGGTTGGAATGGGTCCCTGCTGCGATAAATGAAATGCCACCCATCCACCCCCCTCCTCTCTTCGCAGCCCAGTTGCTGCCCTTCCTTCCTCTTCAGGCCCGTGGGCATCGGGTGCAGTTGCATCACCTGCGCACTAGATCGCCACGTCACTATCCAGCCAAAGGGGCCCTCACTTCTACACCCTTGCTATCGAGTGTAGCAGTCGGTGCAAAGGCACCCGGGTTAACTGGTAGGCTGGGCCCATGAGGTGGCTAGTAGGGGAAGAGGAAAGGGTGTTATGGGGAGTATCCCCCCCCCTCCCCCCCCATTTCACGACTTGCACCAGGGCCTATGCCAACTCACGCTCCGCCACTGATTCACTGCCAATCGTACAGAATTACCATCATCATCCACCTTGTAGGCTACTCGGCAACCACCACCACCACCAACCTCGACGTCCGTCTCATTACTCGGCACACGGCGTCCTGCACATTCCTACACACCGTGCGTGGATCATGGCCATTCGGCACCATCTCGCATGGTCCCAGCCACAGGAGTCGTCCCATGCATTACCACCACCGCTCAACCATCGAATTACAAGTTTCTCCATCACCAATCCCCATAACAGCCTCCTGCCTCGGCTACCTTTGTCGATGCAGCGCGTTGGTGTGGCGGGGGGGGGGTGGGAATACCCGAGGAGGATGGTGAATAATACATGAGCCGCTGCCGCCGAACACGAGAAGTGTATCAGTGAGTGGAGCGAGAGCTGGCACTGCATGCTGGGGGGGGGGGGGGATGAATACATTTCATGAGCAGGTGTGAGCGTCTGTGTGTGCTGCACTACGAACCCGGCGACCCGAGTTCGATTCCTGTTCACAGCCACCGACGCCAGTGACGATTATCCGAACCTGTCATGGGCCTTACCTATGTTGAGTCAGTCCCAAATAAGTACCTGGTGGAATAGTGTAAATATCGACACTGAGGAGACAAAGCAGGATGGGCGTGGTTCTGGCCACCCACCTCGTCCTGTGCTGTACCGGCTTTCAATAGGTGCTCGCTAACACGCGCCCAATACTGGACATCTGTAAAAAAGAGCTGAAAAGCTCCAGGTTCTGACTTTCTCCAACGATATGTTGAGGCTATGCAGGAGATCTTTGTCTCTTTCTACCCGGCATGCTTTAAAAATAAATAAATGTGCACGCTTGTGCATGAAAAGTACGGGGATTGGAATTTAAACGCATTGGAGGCGACCAATAAGATAATGTTTGGTGAGTTTCAGGTTATTAAAGGAGATGATGCACGGTGATGCAGTATTGCTGTTGTCAGTTTTCCATTTGCTTGAGAATAATAACCTGCAATGAATGATGGTTGATATATCTTTTTACCATGCTGATTCTGTTTTGTATATATGAAAGCACATAAACTAAAATTTCCAATGAGCGGTGAAGGAAACTGCCAGACTTAATGTCTACAATACATAAAAGTACAATAAAATGCACCACCCTTTGTCGATCTACCGTTTGCTTGAAGGCGTCCTCATGCATGCCTTGCCCGTCGTGGGGGTTGTTTGAACATACTTCGCCATGCTGGTCAATGCGGATTGAAAGGGGCAACCCATAACCGGGTTTTAATATCATTCCTGATGCTATTCGCCACAGTGGGGAATGACACGCAGGGTGTCTGAGCTCGCAGGGGCAGCGTGATAACCACTCTGCCAACGGACTGACTCGAAATGACAAAAAATAAACAGGCGAAATACGTTCAATGTGATGTTTGTGTTCGCATTTGTTGACGCGAGGTAACCTCAAAATTGCATTCAGAATCAAAAATATTGATTAAGACGGGAGGAATCCGATGAGCTATGAAGCTCTTATTTTTACAGAGCTCCGGTATTGATTTCACTCAACCAAAAGCGGCAGGAACCGTTCATGAACGATGTGAACCAAACGCTTTTGTTGCAACATTGTGTAGCAAATGGTAAAAATGTTGCCTTGTTTTAACAAATTATCGTGTCTGTAATTCGACAATGAATACATATACATATTTTCAGTGGTTACATTTCATATTACTGGTAGGAACCGACAGGTTACACCAGCCCACAGGGGATTATTGTGTCCGTCGTGCATCCAAAAATGGGAGGGGTGGGGCTGGGTGAGAGAGGGGAGGGTGGGGAGGGGCTGGGTGGGGAGGGGAGGGTGGGTGGGGGGTGGGAGGGGTGGGGCTGGGTGGGGAGGAGCTAGTCACCCCGTGGTGCCCTTATAAAACTCAACGTTTAACCTACTCACGCCGGCTTGTGCCCGCCCTCACAGTCGGGCATATTTGCGGAATACACCACGCCACCGTTGACCCTGGCCATTGACCGAGCAACCCAAAGTTCCTACCAGCTCCCTCCGCAGCAATGTGTTTTCATTGCCCATAATTCTGCATGAGCAGCACGACACATGAAAAACAGGGGTTGAGTGGTGGCGCAGCGCCTAGCGCATTTCACTTTGACCCAGTCACCTGTGTTCAATTCCCGGCCAGGGCCAACATCAGTGGTGAGTGATATTCGATGGTGGTCCTCCCCCATTGACCAACTCTCACTGACCAGCGGTCGTGAAGCATGGTTAAACAGCCCACGTGACTGAAACGGCAATCGGAGGAGACCCTCATCCTTCGGTGGATTGGCAAAGGGCTGTAGAAATACCGGGGTACCTTTGTGTGTTTTTATCGTGTACAGTACACGAGTGAGCCCAATGGAAACCAACGCAGGCTACACGTGGCCCGTGTTGGAGCTGAATGGCGTTTAAGCGTGTGAAATACGGCTGCTGGACAGCTACTGGCTTGGGAAATGGCACCGGCATTCCGAATCCACCATCTGCTCTGCCGGTGTAACCTGTTCTCGGGTAAAATGTCCCCAAAGAGCCACGTTTATCATGTGAGGTTGTGTTTTTTTTTTGTGTGTCCATAGGCTCATACATAGACCGGGGATGTCTTCGTTGGTGGCCCCAATGGCCGGTCTGGCCCCTGAAAATGATTGACAATGGGCTGTGTTGCTTGGGATGACATACAATGACAAACTGGGTTCTCAGGGGTAAACAGTGGCAGCACACGTCGAAAGGCATGCAGCTGTTTTTCTACGTTTGCGTTTCAAACGCCCCATAAATAAGACTGAGCAATACAGTTCTTTTTTTCCCCCCATCTCATAAGCAGTGAAAACGATCACAATGGCATGTGGTACTTTGAAACCGCTGATGCCTATTACATAAAATAACACATTTATGTTTACGCAAGCTGTTTGCACAATGAAGTCACTCAAATGTTCTCCCATAATGCATTGCACCGTTTGAGAATATAGTCTCCTAAACACACATACACCATTTTTAATAAAGTATTTTTTTTATCAAATTTGTTCCACACCCAATTGACAACTTTTGAAAACCTACCCGTGTAAATAAATATTATTTATTAAAAATCTGTTCACTTTTCAAGGCACCCCATTGTAAAAAAAAATGGAAGTCATAATCTTTGCCCTTTTCCACCCGCCTCTGATGAAGGACCATTAGCTGATACGATAGCTTATTAATACATTTCTTTCAGTCATTAAACAATGTTTATTAATGTCTGCAGTAGTAAAGTACTTTCAACCTGTGTTCCTACAGCATCACCGATGCAGTCTCCGCATTTGTACTTATTTGCCGAATATAAAGTAATTGGCATCTGTGAGCGTATTTTGGTAAAGTCACGTAAAATTACAGTAATTTTGCTGTGGCGGTTTCACCTGAAAACGGAGGCTTGTGTTGCTTCCGAAACGTCGTGATTTAATTTAGTTGTTTTCATTTAATTTAATTAATTTAGTTATTTTTTTACCTACGTGACTTTACCGAAAAAAACAAAAAGTATGAATCCTTGCAGTCACGAAAACTTCAAATCTAGAATCTTATTTTGGTAGTCTGATGATCTATGTAGGTTGACTTGCTGCTCTCTTGTTGTTGAAAACAGTCATCAGGCTCTGCAGAGTGAATGCCATCCAATTTCCTCAGATACAGGACATCTGATCACCTGACTAAAATGTGTCACAGTTTCCTGATGCTCACGTTAAAGTAAAGCGTATGCCAAACTCATCACCCAATTCGCCAACCCGCACTGACGAGCATGGTGGAGTACGCTCGAACAACCTCCATAACAGAGAAGTGTGGGAAGGCCTTCATCCAGCAGTGGATTGACATTACATTTTTCAGCACAATATATGCACGAGGGATGTTTAATATGCTGCAGTGATTTAGCCCAAAGAAATGGGGCTTCCAAATAAGCCCAACTGGTTTGAAGTACAACCTGACATACATAGCGATGATGTGTATACGCACATTTTGTGCGCGTGTAAAAGAGCCGCCGTTGAGAACGCACGCAGTTAAAGTTGTCGGAGATCTTGGTATTTTTACATGGAACTCGATCTACCAGATAACCGCCAGTTTTGTATTCCGTTTAAATTAAAACAACTTCTCGAGCAGCATATAAATGTGTCGAAGCAGGTCCTGAGCACTAAAATTTAACGCACACGGAGTGTAGTCACTCAAAATGAAGTGCAGAATAACTTCGCATTGTGCCTTGTCCCACACGACTTTTAGCAAAAGCGCATAAAACCAGTTCCCTGGGCCTTTTTCTCCCTCTCTCTCTCTCTAGAGTTTAAGACGTGTTCGCTAAACGCTAATAGGACATTCTTAGGAGAGGGAATTTTAATACGTCTCCATTAGCGAAGCAGTTCCTCCCGCTGCCGTCCATAATTTACCCTTCGCAAGTCGCAGTCACATCAAAACGGGCCACCTCTCCTGCTCTGTGCACGGCCCTTGTGACATTCTATTAATTTTGCTCACTTCCCGCAATCATTTGCAGTCGGAAATTGAGTTTAATTTCCACATAGCGTCGTGTTTTACGCGTGCTTGTGTAGCCAAACTACATTTACCAAACCCACCCACCCGCCTACCACCACCACTACCAACTTCCTCATTACTCTTGCCAAATTAACCCTCGGACTTGCTGGGGACAAGGCGAGCACGTGAAGAAGTCATTGCCACACAGCCAGCAAACAGCATTTGACTCCAAAAGATGTTCACTTGACCACCTCATCATAGCATCCTGTTAGATTGAGTCAACTTGAGAGGGGCCTAGTCTGGATTCAGATAAAAGTTGGCATTGTGCATGTTCAAGATTTCAACGCAGGACATTGGTATTGTACCACAGTGTGCTAACCATACATGGTAATCAATCCGGTACTCGCCTGGCTTATGGATGTGGGGGGGGGGGGGGTGAATCTTTCTATAAGCTAAGGATTGTCAGCCAAAGGAGAGAACGCATACAAGAGGTTTTCCACCACGCGTGAAGGAGTGGATGGTAGCAGCACTGGATTGTGACAGGTGGGAATGGTGTGGAAAGGCCTTCATCCAGCAGTCGATAAAAATGGGCTGATGATGATTACATGAATATGTACGTGCTCCATTCTCTTGAAGGAGTGTTTTTTTCACGGAGATGTATAGCACCTGCAATGTCGTGCCACCGTGGTTATTTTTACACAGTTCATATGTCATAGGTCATATCTGGCGCATCATTAATAACCTTCGGTAGTGGCTCCTTCGGGTATTGGCAAAATATATTCAAGTGCTGTGACTGACAGACTCGTGGACAGAAAAAATTAAGCTACATATCATGCAGACATGCACACACCATAACCTTCACGAGTATGCTATATAATATCACCCATTACACCATTCGCCAACCACCATAAGGCCATATCGCATGCAGCACTGACGAGTTCCCAGAAGAGCATGACCACCTACAAAGTATCTGGAAATGAAAAAAAAAATCTGAAGTGCTCCCTGGGAGATCGTTGGTTATTGGAGGGAGCAGCATGTGGCAGGGGGTGGCTTTACACGGAGGGCCAATTACAATACTGGAGGTGAGTGCCACAGACACGTGTTCCGCAGGCTGTCCGAGTGTAAAATGTGACTTAGCCGACAAGATCTGCACGCCGCTAGCATGGTCATACCCGCAAGGTCCTCTAAATGGCTGTAAATTTGTCGCAAGCACCAAAATAAACTCTTGCAAAAATGCACTCGGCTTGAAGTCCAAACAATATATTTTTTATCGTGCTACCAATCATGAATATGGGGCTGAAAGAGTAAAACCTTCCGATTTAACTCTCTGCTCAGTGGCCGATCCTTGGCTCAAATTCCCTCTTCGATCATCAATTCTCTTCTTCACTTCCCCGTATGGCCTCTCCTTCCTTCAAGTAGTATCGTGGCATCTTCATCTTCCTGCCTCTTGGCGCCTTTCCCAGCATTCTTCCACAACTACCTTCACCAAGCTTTCACCTCCGAGAATGTGTCCAATCCACATCTTTAGCCCTTTCTGCATCGTAACAATTCGACTTCTCCTGCTTCTGCTCCAGACTTTCTCATTACTGATTTTCTTCATTCGATGCCAAACCCACATCTGAATACTTTCCAGTTGTATACTTGAATGGGTTTGGGCTGTGGTAATGACTTGTTAGTATGAAAGCTAAACATGAAGCTTGACAACATTTTATGGAAAATCAGATTACAAAACTATTTAATATTTATTTCATGTACTGTACAAAGCAAATCATGCTTATTTTCCACAAAAAGTATATATTTTACGTAAACCATCAGCTGCCTGCCTTCTTGGAGGGCATTTTATCAGCAGCATTGGATACAAGGAAATCGTGACTGGTTTCGACATTGAGTGTATCATCAGTCGTCAGGCTTGCTTGAACCAATGCTGGTGAACTGCACGATGTTTAAAGGCAAAGACCCTTTCTGAAAGAAATTAGTTCTAATTCTACACAAAAGATAATGTACTTCACAATGTCGTCGTTATTCAGGATTTATTGCACACTCCCGTAATCTGCCTTACCGTTCATGTCAACAGCAGCTGTGCCAGTACCGGGACTTTAACGTGGCACTTAAATGCCACGTTAAGGCCAAACCTTTCATAAAACCCAGTTACTCACATTTTCCAGGTGTAATAATGCAGCAGTGCAGCGATGACCCAAGACAAACACTGCGAGTATTGCGTTTTGTGGGAGATCGATCGGGCAACGTTGTTGTTTGTTGTCCTATCGCATTCTAAACACCCGCACTTCACCACGAGGAGCTCACGGCACCTGTCGAAGACCAATGTGAAGATCTCCTTCTTGCGTTTTTTTCCCAATCATTTATAGTCATGCCACTCGGCCACATCATCACCACTTCATTCCAGTTCAATCATAATTTATCATTCCACATTCTAGCCGTTCTAAGAGAGAGTCCTCAATAACGTGGACGACTGTCATTTTGGCAGCTCCACAGTCACGTGTTGTAGGGTTTGCCATCACGCCAAGACGGTGCCAAATTAGCACACAAAGACACCCATAGCCACACACCAGTCTGTTCAAACCTGGTCCAAGACGATTTGGTGAGCTCATGCCCATGCACACGTGTGAATGATAGATAGTGAAGATGCAAGGCGGTCTGATCTGAGTGTGAAAACCTGTGTGTGCTGAATATATGTAAAGTTGAAGTGTGGCTCTTTCATTAGCTCATGAAAAATAACTGCTCAGCTTGGTCGTGCGTTTGTAACACATGCAGGAAGATGATACACCATGGACCAGCTGGCATACCTAGATTTATGTTTGTTTGCGTATGCATGGCATGGCAGTCTGTCTGGGTGGGAGTTGTGGCGTCCAAGGGCTTTGGGCCTTGGTGCGTGGTGTGTCGGGGAGAGAGGCGTGGGGTGGAGTTTCGGCTGTGTTTATATGATGTGAGAAGAGTGGGGTTCTGGGTGCAATGTGTAAGACTATCGGCTACGTTGTACCGCTTTGGAATATCAGGTGTTGTAGACTTGAGCTGAGAGGTGGCCAGGAGATGGCAGTGCAGCAATGGATTAAATCTGTGTGGAATTTCGAGTGTCATATCCTCATATCTTTGTGTTTTTCCTGGGCTGTCCAATTTCCTCCTAAATGCCGAACACTTCTTTAATGGAATTGGCCAAACATTCCATTGCAGGACCCTTCTGAAAAAAATAAGCTTTGAAACTCAGTGAGGCTTTTCTGTATAAATAAAGGGCATTATTATTGTTATTATTAGTGCTACGGATGTGATGTAATGTATGGGTGAGGGAGTAACATAGGCTTAATGAGAGGTTACAGTTAGGATCTCTGTTATCGCAGCAGGAAACATGAACTAGAAAGTCATTTAGCAGCACAGGACATGACGCCTGCCTCTCTGCTTTCAGCACAAAGACGCTCTGTTACAAAACCACTGCAATTCTCCGACGTTTCACGGGCAAATAATAACTTTTACAAAAAATGTAGTCGTGCTTTTACGAGGTGATTTTTGGAACCTGGAGCGAGGCGACGTTAAAACATTTTCTCTCTATTTTTGTTGTGCGTATAATTTCGCTCTCACAGATGAACGTCCGCACAAGGGATTATGAATACCAGGTGTGAAAGGCAGCACGAAAGCAAAATAGCGGCGGTTTTTTTGTGTGTGATGATCTACTCGGCCCACAAATTTCAACAGCCTGGGAGGTATTGCCAGCTGAAGCAAGTTTCTCTGCACAACCATTGATTTGTGATGCTTATGCACACACGCATACACACGCGACATGCACGACTGCTCCCTGTTCATGGAGAGGACAAAAACTTGAATCTTTTTTTTCACCAAGGCCACACATCACTGCAATTCTTTCCCTACTTCAATTCTGACAAACGACCTATATCCTGATGCCTAACGTGGAATTTTCATTTGTAGACCTCTATTCTGAAGGCTGTATTTCCCTTTCTTTGGCAGTGGTATGTATGATGGTTCTACAACTTGCATGTTATGAAAATACTGGATCGTCGCTTTGAAAAGCTAAATAAAATATTCGATTTATCGTGTTGATAAAAGCAAAACAAAGTAAAGTTTACTTGTGACGACATGAATACAACACAGGAGGAGCAGACAATCAGCCATTCAAATCTTGTGTGGTATGAGGCTGTTTCAGATCTCGGTGTTGCACGAGTTTCTAAAGCGTACGATGGAATTTTGTGGAATAACCTCCAAAGAAAAGTCGACGTTTTAATGGCTAGCGTTGTGCATAGAGCCACTCTATGCTCAACCCTTCACTCACCCTTCGCTCACTCTTCACAAGAGGCGGAACTTCATAAATGTGAAGTTGTATCCCTTTGTCGCTTCAATACAATCCTTCGGCACCACCCAACGCCGTTTTATTAACGATTCAGTGCACTGTCTACACAAGGCACTTCTCGGAAGGCCATTTCAAAGATCTACAGCTCGTTGTGAAGACAATTGCCTCCCAAACTCCCAGATGAACCTTTTTTATTACATCTTTTATCCTTTTATACGGCGAGACAACCAGACCTACCATGTGTATTATTTGAACTGTACGTGGGGGTTTTTTTTGGTGTGCAAATGCCATTGGACTCGCTTACAACAACAATAAAAAAAGGCTTTATCCGAATGATCTCTCAGTCTGCTCTACTGCAATGAAAACAGTCTGAGCCCTCCTTGGCTATATCTCACCACCAGTCATAAACCAAACTCAGTTCTCATTTTTGTGTTGTTGTTGCACTGTGGTAAACCAAAGCAACGAGTACACACACACTCCACTTTTAAAATGTAGCTGTATGTCATGCCAGAGATTAAATTTAGGGTGAGGCCATATCATACGGTTCCTAAGTTTTGGTTGATGTTTGTGCTGTACAGTATATATTTTCACTGACGAGTCAACAGATATATAAGAAGAAAACACGTACAACACAGAGTTACGTGATGGTTTTAATTATACGACAAGTATTATTGTCGAAGGTCAGCCACCCAAAACTCCAAAGCATTTCTCTCTCTGATAAAGAATAATAGACCTGATTCTAAATATGTTTAAAAAAACGTACAGTAGTGACGTGTTGCGTCATTGCAAACCTGTAAAATTGAGAAGGGGGAGTGAATATTCTTAAATAATTAATATCTTAACATCAGCACGCAATATTCTCGTGCCAAATAATGAATACATCAATTCAAGACTACTTTACACATATGGCTAAACATTACAGATGCAACGTGACTCCCTCCACTTTACCGCCCTCTGAGAGCAAAAGCATTCCCCCTTACGATAGTTGATGTTTCAATTATTCTCGCAAAAGTTTAAATTGGCCGTTGGCATGGCAACATGCGAACGTGAGCGCACATGGCTTATCTCTGCTGTATTCAAATGACTGCAAGGGGAGGCTTGCATTGGAGCTGCTGGTGAAATTAATTTGCATACATTTACGGCGCATCGAGCACGATCTCATCACGTCTGAGAAGCTAATCAAGTTTGCGCCTGGCTCGTGCGTCGCAACGAGAGTGCACCATATTCTTAGGTTTTTTCGGTAAAGTCACGTAGGTAAAAACATTAAAAAGTAAAATAAAATAAAAATCACGACGTTTCGGATGGCAACACAAGCTTCCGTCTTCAGGTGGTACCGTCACAGCCACGACAGCTGTATCAAGTAAATGAGAGATTGCAGGAGCTACCACTCCGTTTATATAATGGTTGGAGAAGGTGGTGGGGCAAGGGCCGCATACTTTTTATTAATATGGTAAGGTGAGGCTTAAGACTAAGAATAGACTGCATAACAAAGGCTGAGCCTTTGTTATGGAGAGGTGCGGTTTGTGACTCAACCTGTGACAGGGAGACCACCACTAAACATGGTACAACTGTAATAGTTGTCTGTCAAATAAGATTGGCAAATAAGTGTAGTTAAATCTTTTTTGCACCACGCGCGCAGAGGTTGTTCGTAGGTTACGTGGGTGGGCAGCCGTGGGCAGTGCAGTACAATGTATTGTTGTGCAGTGCTGGACCTTGATGCTTCTGCATCTACGGCTTCACCCAACTTCACCGAGCCGTACTGAGCAGCTGAGTAAAGTATGGTCAGATACCGACGGCGAAATGCATGGCGTTGGGGATGTATTCATCCAGCAGTGGATTGACACAAGCGTTGTATATATATATATATACAGGGCCTGGGAGGAAGAGTTAAATGAAATGCCTTTACTTTGCAATCCACACGCTGAACACTTGACTTTTTTTCAGTTTGTTTTAACAAATGTACCAAGGAAAAAGCGAATGAGGTATTTGCAGGCTATATCATATTTCTCAGATCATAAGTTTGGTTCTGTATAACAGCAAACAGACCTTGTCAGAATCCAAACACCATCGCACGAAGCAACTGCGGGAGATGCTGGGACTGAGGATTTAAAACTGCAGTTCTGTTCAAAATTCACGTGTATTAAGTAATTAATTAATTGTTGCAAATTACAACACAATTGTTAATTGTGGCCCGAAATAAACAAATAATGTCAAATCGGTCAAGCCTTCTACTCGTGAAACATGGCGACGCAATTTGTTAGTTTGCAAAAAAAACCCATCGCTGTAAGTGTGCATGTAAAATAATAATCGTCTTCACGATTGTCGTCTTCGCCTGAAGACGATTACTTGCGTTGCGATCGTAACGTCGTGATATTTTTATTATTTAGATTATTTTTTCTATCTAAGTGGCTTTACGGAAAGACCCAAGGAATACGATCTCCTGCAGTCACGAAAGCTTTAAGTCAAAATTTAAACACATTCCTGCGGAGGGAGCTGGTAGGAACGTTGGGTTGCTCGGTCAATGGCCAGGGTCAACGGCAGCGTGGTGTATTCCGCAAATATGGCCGACTGTGAGGGCGGGCACAAGCCGGCGTGAGTAGGTTAAACGTTGAGTTTTATAAGGGCACCACGGGGTGACCAGCCCCTCCCAGCCCCACCCAGCCCCTCCCCACCCTCACCCTCCCCACCCAGCCCCTCCCCACCCTCCCCTCCCCACCCAGCCCCACCCTCCCCACCCAGCCCCTCCCTGCACGACGGACGGACACAATAATCCCCTGTGGGTTGGTGGAACCAGTGGGTCCCTACCAGTACAAGTGTCATATATTTGCTGTTGAATGCTCGTCTCGGCGGTTACGTGTTTACAGTGGTGACGAACCTACAGGTTGTGGGGTGCTTGCTAATTGCCGTTTTATTCCTTTTATATATTCTTAATTGGGTCCTCTGAGCCAGAGGAATTTCCATTAACTATCAACAATCCTAAAAATAACAACGCTTTGGAGAGCACACAGAAAAGTAATTGGAAAATGGAATTGCATTCGGGGGGGGGGGGCTTAGCTTTAACTGGTTACGGCAGAGATTGAATCAATCTAATTGTAATTGCTACAATTACTCTTTCGGTGTGTGCGAGCAGGCCCCACGCGACTGGCTTATGCCGTCTTGTTAAATCACACAAAAGCGCGAACATCAACTTACGAAGAAGTGGGCCCGATGATTTGGGTCCACAGAGTGGCAGTGTAAACCCATTTGGGTGGCGCTAAGCAGAATCGTGTTGTGGCTTCCCCCCCCTCACCCCATCCTCCTTACAATTTAGGCAATTTCTAAAGAGATGACATGTGGCGACATGGGAGACATGGAGGCAACAGTTGAGGTGCAGTGAGAGAAGCATGATGCAGACAAAATATGAGTGATTTGCTGTAATTGGCTTTTACGGATCTTAATTTTAGCTCATATTTAGTACAACCCTATTTTTTTAATGAAATCTGGGGGGGTCCCTTGAGCTCCTTGGGACCCGAATATATTTCTTGGTTTTCATCTGCCCAGCGCCACCCCCTCCTCCACCCGACTGGGTCCACAAGAACACCGGTGACTGGATTGTAATCCACCGCACAACCGACTCAACTCCTTACATCTAGGGCGTGTTCCTCTCTTCCTGTCCAAAAAGGGGGACTTCCCGGTCACACGCTTGCTTTGGTGCCAGGCCCGCTTCATTTGTATGCGTGAGCCGTGTGACCTGTGCGTGCGTTGTCAAGAGAAAGTTTGCCGTCACTTGATTTGTGATGGTTATGGGGGAGTGGTGATGGGGGGAGGGGAATGCCTTGGGGTCGACTTCAAGGTATCCTGTTGGGCTAGAAAAAAAAACCACCCTCCATTATCTCACGAGAGCACACACACGCGCGAGTGCTGGGGTGGTGGCCACGTGTGACCAATAATTCGCATTTAAAATAAGAATCAGCCCACACGCAATTCAAGAGCCCGTCACACCGTCTTGTCTTTATTATAAAACTTTAATTTATTTGCATTCGTGGCTTGAAGCAAATCGAAACCATGAATTGGGGTGCCCATCGAGTGAATATCCTAAAGGCCTTTGATGCACGAGGTTACGCTTGAGCTGTTTTTGCAGACTTGGTTTCAGGGGCGGTCTCTTTGGGGCCCAGTTTAACGTATCCAGCTCTGCACGATGGCTGCACACGGGAATATGTGTGGGGGGGGGGGGGCATGTACAGCGCCACTTTGAATTTCAGCTGCAATTGGGGGGGTCGTGTGACCTCACCGCCTATCATAATGCACATCTCAGTCATCAAACTGACGTCATCGCTTAGCACTGTGACCTTGATGGAATATGAAAAACAGGGGAAAAGCAACATGGCACTTCAAAATAACGAAACGCACAATGTCTGAAAAGAAGCGTTATGAATCAATCTTTTTATTTTATAATAAATGCTACGCAGCTTTGAATTTTTGTTTTATCGTATAATTAACATTTTGTACTTGCATCTTCTAGATGTTACTTTAGGGTTTGTATCCATGTTGATTGGCTGACAGGGCCGTGCCGTGCATTTTCTCGCAGCGAACTTGTGCCACGTGCAGACTGCGATACAATTTTTGAGCCCTGGTCAACGAGATCCCATCATTTTTATTTTACTATTATTAATTAGTATTTTTTACCTACGTGACTTTACCGAAAAAACCTAAAAATATGAATAAGAGATTCCAATCACGCATGGCGCGCGACGTGGCGTCACAAGTGACGTCATTACGAGGTACACGTGTGCGGTGTGACATCATGACGTTGGCCGAAAAGGCTTATCTATTGAGATGCAACGCAGTCATCGCTGGGGTGCCGGCCTCGCCCATGAGCTGCACAGATCTCCACAGTAGAGCTACGGCTCCTCTTACGATGGGGTACATTGAGGTTGGAAAAGCAGATACCGCGTAGCCTGGTGCATGAGAGGCCTTAAGTGAATGAGCCACATGTATAGTGGTGGGTACGGACAGTGGTGGGTGATCTCTGCACGTCAAAATGTTCCTCTTGCAATACGTACAATGGTCAGCTAAGTGTCACAGCAAACGGAGAGCGAACGGGAGCGCATTTAACGTTTTAGGGAACGGGGGTTTATGTCGGGAAAGGGGATGGGGGGTGGGGGATTATGTGTTCCCGCTCTTCAAAATACTGCTTGTCAAAAACACGATTCATTAAAAAAAAAGTTTAAAAAAACCTCCGGCTTAGCCAGCAACAACATGCCTGTAAAACAGTGAAACACACTACAGCATCATTTTACATGCGCATCCTGGAATAATCCCGGCAAGGCCTCTGCGGGAGAGCCTAAAACGTGCTCTTAACGGACGACGTATTTACAGAGGGTGCTACAAAGAGATGGAAATACCCATTGCTTGCAGAGGCCTTGCGTTGTCGCACATCCTTTACATTATTTTTTAATTACATCATTTTTTTACTGTACAGATTACGTTTTTATTTTCTGTGTGTGAAAATTCTATCCTCACAATTTATAACGGTCACCCCCCCCCCAAACACGGTACGAAGGCAACGAGTCAACAGGCTGCCTGGCATACCAATTACAGGGACACCTCCACACATCTGGCTTGTACTAATTTTTTTTAACAAAAACGATACGAACAGAGAATGTCACTGTAACCGAATGAACGTCGGGTAAAAATAACAGGAGCAAAAGGAACAAAATTATTGTGCTTATAATCTATCTGCAGTGCAAACATTAAATAACAGTGATTAATCAAAAATCAATGTCGATGGCACGAGTCCAAAGAAACATGAAAATCAACGCCACAAACCAAAACATTAGTTTTTTTGCCAACGCAGACGGTGGCGGTGACGGGAAGACATGGACATTGCAACAAAAGGACGGGAAAACTTGACGGTGGCCTCAGTGAGAACAGAGTCCACACTTTACCAGATTCCACATGGCTTGTAACACAGAAAAATCCGGTTTGTTTTAAATATCGTCGTAAGGGTTGCCAGCCAGGTCCTTTGTCTGTGGCCGAACATTTTTTTTACGGCCGTTTAGAGCCGCTAAATAACGCCGAACAAGTAGGAGACTTCAATTGCACCATTATTCCCCCCCCCCCTGCCGTATCCAGGAGGCCAGCGCGACTCAGATGGCCATCCACTCGAGTGCAGCTCACTCTGCCAAAAGACACAAAAGGCATCAAGGGATTAGTTCAGCTTTCAAGCAGTGGAAAGGGCAGAGAAAAGGCGGCAACAAACATAAAGAAAAACGCAACTATATCTAGACGCCACCACCACCACCACGTTGATGAAATACTAGTTTCACAAATAATATTAGCGCACTGAAAACGAAATCCTGAAATCCGATGACTGTCGGTGTCATTTGTTAGACCCCACGCAGGTTTGTTTTGGGTTAATAAAAATAGAGAAAAAGGCATCGTCACTCAAAATGACAAACGACAATGCTTTGTTAGGATGAGGAATTTTGCCGACGTGGGCAGCTGGGTGCTGATTTTATGGTTACGCTATCGCTACTTGTTTTGCCTGGGAGCTCACCATTTCTGGCTGTTTCTGCCCTCCTGCCGTTGGCAGAGCCCTTTCCTCCGGGGCCCGGTAAGGAGCTGTGAGCAGGCACGTGTCCCCTGCTGGGAAAGTACGGCTTGGAGTATGGCATAATATCTCCCTCGCCTTCATCTGTACAGAAAAGCAAACAACGAGATGATAGACCATTTCATGTGAGGGTCAATAATTCACCCAGGAAACACTCTCTAAGTCTTGAGAAGTCGTTTACAGGACGGTTCCACTAGATTGGGGTTTAATGGCCAATTCCATCAATGAGAGTTAGGCTTCATATGAGAGGGAACCAGAGTATCCAGAGACACTCAGCACTGCAATCTCGCAAGTCTTCGTGGTCACATATCCAAGTACTAACCAGACTCGATCGTGCAATATGTTTTCCATGACTTTTTGTTTTGTTTGTATGTATGTATGCATCTCTATCCCCACTTTTCACCATTTGTCATGCTTTTCAGTAATTTCCTGTAGTCCATTACCATTCAGCCTTATAGCGAAGATGTCGTCAGCGTATGTTGTGAATGCACACACCTAAAAAAAATTCGATATAAATATCGCTCGATTTGGTTTTTCTTATATCGAAGTGTGAATGATTGTACATAACAATAACTGACAACTATTTTACTAATTACTATGTAAAATTTAATCACATTCATATAGTTTTATTGCATTGAAAATTGAAATGATGGTATGTAAAAACAATATCACATATACACTCTTATTCGGAAATGTGCAGTTCTATGTGATAGCCAAATAAATATATTAGTGTTATTTAAATTACTGTATTCACATTTAAACCTTTATAATGCATGAGAGCCATCCGAGTTTGGAGACTGACAATGGTAATTTTTTTTGCAATTTATGCCAACCAGGGCTCAATATTTGCCCTAATAATGAAAATGTCAAAAAGCTGAAATTGTAATTGCTACAATGTAATTACTTACTACAGCTAACTACAACTAATTTATACAACTTATGCCAAGAAATAAATATCTGTATGTAATCCATGTAAAGTACATATCAATTAACAGTTCCGATGTTAGCATCAATTTTAAGTCAACCATACATGACGTATTTAATTTAATGTATGATAAAATATACGCTAATTAGAATACCTACAAGGTACAATACAAAACATGTGTACATTCAAGTCCTGAAAATTGTAACTCCAAATATTATCAATTGCCAGCGTGTTGGAGGAAAATGTACGTATGCCACAGGGTACTTCAAAGTTTTCTCAAATTGTAATCCACGATAGTACCTCGTTTCACGACTAGAAAAAAAAATCTATATGAACCTCAATCAACGTTAAAATAACTGATGGCAGTGACAGTGCCAGGACTCGTGTTGCTTAATCTGGGACGTGATCAGGCTTGTTGGTCATTGCCTTTAATGTGTGCCCTTTTGAGCATGGATTTTTTTTTTGGAACAAGACTGATGACGTTGCACAGTGCTCCTCGAACAAACCGTTGATTGTTTAATCTGTGGCAGAACTCGGATGATCTATTTCACCAACCTGGCACCGTGTCCAGAGTGATATTTACCATTGTAGTAGAAGTTCATAGAGCCAATGTACTGGTCTCGTGTTGAAACCAACTCAAATAATCTGGCAGCAATTCAAAAGTACTTGGCAGAAAGCAAAACGAGGCCCTCTCTAGGTGCTAAATCAACACAATTACATAACATTTGCCAAAAAACTTTTAAATAATTGACGTGATTCCAAAAATAACAAAAAAACTCTGAATTCCGAGCTTGCCAAAAATAAAACAATTAAAGTATCACAAAGCTGCGGCTCTGAGAATCCATGCAGCCGGCTCTTTGAGACCTCCTAAATGTCTTCTGTGTCCATAGGTGATCGCAGCTCCTTACCCGATTCATGGTAGAGACGTTCAGCTGATCCCCTGGTTTCACGAGACGCCAGGCCCAGGTCGGAGCCTGTCAGGCCCTTTTGCTGCTGCAGGCTCATCAGCCGCGTCGTGCCCATGGGAGGAGGCAGCGGAGGTGGTGGCAAGTCTGTAACGGTGCAGGGGAAGCCCAGCGGTTTGGCATTCATTTTAAAACAGCTAGCTTTCAACAAATTATCCTCTCTGCACAGGACTGTCCCATGGTGCTGCTCATTGGGAAATGGTGATTTTTTCCATTGTCATTTCACCAAATTGTCCCGGGGTTCCCATGAGACCCCATGGGGCGTTTCTGTAAGAGCTATTGTAGCCAATTACGGCTAAACTCCGGAATTGCGATGTTTTGTGAGTCATGACTTCAACACTATTTAAATGTTAATTATTTCTTTTACTTTAGCTTTCAAAAAGATTGATGTTAACCTTAATGTGATCCGCAGAAAAGCCCCACTAGATTGTGCGCCAAAAGGCTCAAAGCCACATCACATAAACCGAAAAAAAACTCCCAAACTACTTTGGCTGTCTAGCCTCTGTCTTTTTCTTTTTCCTTAAAAGTGGCAGCGATGTGAATGACTCTTTTGCCAAAAAGAAAGAGAACTCGGGAGAAAGAAACTCAGGGAGAGCGAGAGGGAGGGAGCGTGGCATTCGGAGAGAGAGAGAGAGATCACGAACGAACGGGAGATAAAAGGGAGCGGGGTCATTGTGGACATTACCGTCCATCTTGCTGCTGCCGTGCTTGCTCTTCTTGCCGGCGCGAGGCCTTTGCCCCGGGCCTCCGTCCGCCAAGACCGGGCTGGGGGGCCGTCCGCGCTGCCTCCCGCCATTCTGGGATTTTCCTGCTGCGGAGGGCGACAGTGCCACCTCAGTTAGTCCCGTTACGCTCAAACCGTTCCCTCCTGCAGATGAATCGCCTTCTTTTGTTTTTCAAAAATACTTTAATGAGGCTCGATGGAGGACGGCTTGGGATCTTCTATCGCAAGCTACTTAATTAGAAGCTCATTATGGTGTTTGGTCAAGGAAGGCTGTAGATACAGCCGCAGAATGGCCGATGCTCCAAACCATCTGTTTTAGTCTTTTGTGTGTATATAAACGCAATTTATGACCATATGTTTAAATTCGGTTTTGCTTCGTAGCTTATTTTAAAGGGGTCGATGGTCGTTCGCCATAATATAAATCTTGAGACAAAATCTACGAAACACACTGCACGTGCCATGCATTTATATAAACTGTCTGCTGCAGAAATCTGCTAATGTTCAAGATAAAAAGGCAGAATACTTATCCTTGCCTCAAATAATTACAGTAGATCCCCCCAGGGGGTTTCTCTCAGCACACAGGAGTCTGAAGGTTAAATATGAAATTGGGTTTTTCCTTCTTTCTGCATCCAAATTCACGACGAGAGCATTATGCCCTTGTTGCACGCATGTTGAACCTCTTTCGCACCGTACGTAGCCAACTGTGATAATCAGAGGTGTGGGGGGATAGACAACAAACTAAACACAAAAATCAGTTCTAAAGAAATGAGTTTTCAATGTGGACGATTTAAAAATGCAAAGCTCCCAGTGGTTTCCTAATATCAGAAGGAAGAGCGTCCCACACGGCCGCAGAAGCGTATCTGAAACCACGCGATGCGGTGACCGTCTTTGTTCGATGGCGAGCCAAAAGCCGGTGCTGCTGCGAGGTTGAACCTGAGTTAGTGTACCCAAGGCATGCCACACTGACGGTGTCGAGCAGAACGAATCCTGAGAGCAGAAAGTGCCGCCGGTTTCCAGTAGAATAATGAGAATGAGCCGAGTCTGCCATTTGTAAATTACATTTTTCCATGGGAAAATATTACGAATGAGTGGTGTGAAAATGAAAAATGTAATCAGCGCATGTTACCCAACTATGACATACGGATCAGAATTGAAGTTAATCCCAGAGGAAATGTAAGATAACGTGAAAAGTACACCGAGAAGCGTGAAGAGACGCATGCTTGGAATTACATTGAGTAGAAGACACACATGGAAGACAAATTACAGACAATAGAATGGCTGTTAAGGATAATAACTGGGCCTAGGCAGGACACATCACCGATAGAGGTTATGATGGCTCGTGGATACGACTGGTGACAGTACGGCACCTCCGATCAAGCACAGTTGGCTATGAATGGTGTGAAATAAGTTGAAATTACATATATATGTGTAGAGAAAAGAGGAAGCACATGAGAGGACAGCCAGGAAGGAGGCCGAGCGGTGAGATCAGCTCATTTACGGGAGCCAGAAGAACTGTGGCATTGCAGGACCGCAAGGGATGGCAAGGGCATGGGAAGCCCTTAATCCATCAGTGGACAGACCGCGGCTCATGATGATGATGATACAAATATTACGAGAAGTCTTCCTAAGCTGTGCTACATGAGGCAGATGTCTTGTTGCCTGCATCAACCCACAAGTCTTTACCATGTGCTTTAAAAATAATCCATCATATTGCCACGTACAATTAATCACCACGAGCACTGCGTGTAACTTCGGTGGGAGGTGAAGTTGCAGAGGTACTTGTTTCATCATAACTGTCCTATTTTTATCTACGCACAAGCGCAGTCTTATTGCACATGCACAGAGACATTGATTACTTTTCAAGGAAAAGACAGCACATCAGCACCGTATAGCCTTCACAGACTGTTGGGGCAAGAGATGTTAGCGTGCACCTATGAAGGCCGGCACGGCACACGAGAGGGTGCGTGGCCAACACCACGCCCGGCCGCCTTTGTCTCCCCAGTGACGATGTTTACACATTGCACCAGGTACTCTTTGAGGCTGAGTCACACATACAACAACAACCGCCATTCGCCACCAAGTGGCGGTGACGTCACCACGACGCTTGTGCCAGGCGATGTGCACGTTGAGGCCAGGTGAAGTGTCAGGAGGTCACGGGGCAGATCCAGGTGCCACGGGTCGACTGACTGAAAGGACTGGCTGATGCACCACCTGTGCCCCCTACTGTGCCAACTTGCTGTGCTTTAGCCACCCGGCGCTCTGCTCATTGTTGTGAGCGTCGCTCCTCCGCCCTCCATTGTTGTTGGAGGGCGACTGCCTCCAACTGCCCAGTAGCGTCCTTCACGATCGACAGAGGTCGATCCTGTCACCGCTGGTACGGCAAGTCCACTTAGCTCCACATCCTCCTGTACCACATCACTCCATCTCTTCTCTAGCCCGTGCCGCGCCCATTTAGCCCCCTCTATCTGGCCGAACAAAAGCTGTTTAGGCATGCGGTGACTGGGCATGCGGGCTACATGACTCAGCCAATGCAGCCTTGTCTGCCAGAGGAGCTCACCGATGGGACTTTGTCCAGATCCTTCAAGGATTTGTGAGCTCCTCAGACAATCCAGCCTGGTTAAACCCAGGATGGATCGTAGGCAGGCCAGCCTAAATGTTTCTAACTGGCAAAGATGTTCAATTAGGGGGGTCCACGTTTCGCAAGCATAGAGAAGGGAGCGAATGACCGTGGCCGAGAAGACCTGAAGCTTCATGCGGAGTGACAGACCAGGTAGCTTCTACACAGCTCGACTGATTCGGAGTGAGACCTCTGCTGTCAAACCGGAGCCGGTCATGGGCACACTGCCCAGGTATGAGAAACTCTCCACTCTCTCATCACCAATTGGGAGTTGTGGGGGTGGAGTGTCCGATGGTACAAAATACCCAGGCAGGCGCTTAGTTTTGGTGGGGCTGATGGTAAGGCCCCACCTCTTAGTGGCACGCTCCAGGTTCAGCAGCAGCACCTCCAACTCCTCCTCTGAGTGAGCGGCAATTACCAGATCATCGGCATACATAACGTGGTTGACAAAAGTGGGCCATCCCTTGACCGCACCCGGGCATCGATCAGCCTCCCATTGTATCTGTACCAGATAGAAATTCCTCCGGTACAGCCATAGAAGGCTTCATGAACTACGTGGTCAAAAAAGATGTTAAATAATGTGGGAGCCAGAGGACATCCCTGTCGCACCCCAAGATGAACAGGGAATGGCTCCGACTCCTGGCCACGTAGTTTTACCCGGGCCCGCTCACCATCATGAAGGTCCTTAATGATCATGACCAGCGGGCCAGGGACTCAGAAAGCACGAAGAACAACCCAGAGCCCAGGCCTATTGATGGTATCATAGGCCTTGACCAGGTCAATAAAGCAGAGATGTAGGTTTTGTTGGAATTCCCTATACCTCTGCTGTAGCAGACGGACAGATAATATGGCATCTGTGTTTGAACCGCCCTTTCCTGAAACCGCATGGGGGCTCCGCAAGCCTCTCCTCAGCGTGCCTGGCAAGGCGATGCTGAATAATCCTTGCCAGGACCTTTCCCGGCACACTGAGGAGTGAGATGCCCCTGTAGTTGTTACAGTCTGTACGGTCTGTGTATGTATGCACAATCATACATACACACACACACACACGCATGCAAATTATGTTGAACGACTCTTCTGATGAAGGTGTCACCATAACAAACATTATTTTTTTCTTCCCTACAACATATATCCTGGGGGTTAGCTTACAAGTGACATGAGTCACGTGTTTTTTTTTACACATTACATCTGGCAGTGCAGCCAAAACCAGTTTAAATATAAAGCAGTGTGCATTAACAGTACATATAGGTTTCCAAGAACCAATTACACCGGTGACATTTTGAAACATGTTTGCCAGTCGTGAACACAACTAAGGTTATTACATTACGACTGTATTAAAATAGCTTGTTTTCACCCGTGTCGCAGTGCATGAATCTTCGTTTTTAGCACTTCAATATCAAGTTTTGCATTAGCTCTGCACTGCAATTCCTTTGCAGCTGTTGGTACGAATAAGCCGACGAAAGCCAATTATAAATGGGGCCCGCTACAGACTTAATTGTGTCATTCACTGTGCACGACCGATAGACGTTCGTGTCACATTTTTTTACCGGCCATCAGCCCTCTCAGCTTACGCAAACCGGTGCCAGTTGGTTTTTTTCTCTTCCTGGGGGATTGTGCATTCCTGCCATGGGACCCCTGCAGCCTCCTGGGGCCTTCATATTGTTATTCACATTTTCTTATTTGTAACACATGGCCCGTTTTCAACTCGGCCGAAACAAATATCTCCCACGTTCCTCGTGGGAATCAAAACATACAAAAAAACGATTGCTGAAGTGCAAAACCACTGAGGACACTGCACTGATTTCGTAAAAGTACGGATGTATGAAATTGCCGATGACATTTTTCGGATGATATTTCTCATTCTTTCAATTTATTTTAAAACTAAGAAAAAAATCTATGTAAAATTGCAAAAGGCTCCAGATATTTTTTTGGGTGCAATGCACGAGGGCTTACCGTCCTGGCTGCGTGGCACGTCGGGTGAGAATCCCCGAGCCCATCCGTTCTGGCCGAAACAAACCCCGTCCATGTCTGTTACCGCGTCCCATCCATTGGCGGAGCCTGTGGGCCCCACAGTGTAAATGGCAGTTTGTTCGGGAGTTCAAATAACGGGGATTAGCAGGAGGTCACAGGTCACCGGGAACCGGTTGGGTTCACGGGGCATTTTGCGTGGAATGACCAAAGCTGTCTTGGCTTGCGCTTTCAAACAAATGTGGTTTTGTTGAGTTAATTCGTATGAAAAAGCATCATGACCTTATGTTAGGCTAATTTAAACTTTCCATCTGATAAGCCGAGTATTTTGTTGGCATGTGTCTCTAAATATAATTTGCATGTTTTTTTGTTTGGAAACCCCATCAGTAGAGAAGTTTCAGCGTCATATTTTTGTTTGTTATGCCAACAGTAGTGGTTATATAAAAAAAATGAAAGATGAAGTGTGGTTATGCTTGAAATATATAAATACAAGTTTGTTTACATACATCTCTTTGACTGTGCCTTGTTATATGACATTATTTCCCCTCCAGCTCCTTGTCATCACTCCGATTTTTATAAATTTAAATTGACCAATCCCAGGGTCCCATGCTGTCACCGATGCCCTTGTGGTGATCAGATGGCCACTGCAGAAAAGACAGCAACGCAGGAAGGAGAACCGGGAGCGAGGCCGTGTGATCCGTTCTAATGGGGGCAATATGTAGGGGAATTGCACACTGCACATGCAACGACTCGCAGAACGTGCCCTCCCAAGGCTGTCGTTGACAAGTCACCGAGAACAGTTAAAGAGCCCAAGGGCCCTGTCAAACGACAAACATCTATTAGTGGCCAATTGGAAGTATGTGGCAAGGTTGAAATTCTTTTGTGCGCGTCGGGGAAGCAACTGATGGCAACTTGGCAGAGAGAGTTCGCCAGAAGCCATACGTAGCCACGGCAAACAGAGTTTGACAGAATGCGAAGCCACTCCAGGTCAAGATGCTGCCTCGGGCACCGCTTATGCCTTGGATAACTGATTTTTCTCCAAATCGAGTGGCAAAATGGCAGCACTGACACCTGGCCCTCTGAGTGGCCGGCCAGTCTAGCCAGGGGCACTTCAGTGTGAGGCTGATCATTCGGCGAGGAGGATTTTCGCTGAGCAGCAAGAGCATCCAGAAATGCAGTGAGGGCTCTGCGTGGGATTAAGCAAGGTTATAAAGATTGGCTGCTAATCCCTCAGGTCTAGCTGGCATGATGTATTAAGTGAAGTGTGTGTGTGTGTTTTTTTAAACATAAAAGGGACATGAAGAGAGGGCGAGATTGACAGTACTTGCAAAGTAATGTCCCTGACTATCTCCTATTTCATGAAGAAATTGGAATTTTCTCTTTTAGGATAAAATAAATAATACAAGAAACCAATGACATTCTGGTGATGAATGCTACTATTTGTGTGGCTGGTGACACTTGTGTGTGTGCGTGTGCATGCATGCATGTTGGTGTGTGTATATGGATATTTGTGTAAGTTGGAACAGCGTTTAGCACGCTGCGCTATGAACCTAAGAACCTGTGTTCAATTCCCAGCCACAGCTGGTGTCAGTCACAAATTACATGAATTGGTGTTGGGTATCTCTTACGTCGACTCAACCTTAAACAAGTACCTGGTGCACTGCGTAATCACCAGCACTGTGGGGTTGCAGAATCAGCTAGACGTGGTGTTGGCTACACCACCACCACCGTCGTGTACAGTTTTGACCTCAATAGGTGCTCGCTAACAGCACTTTCCCCAAGCAGTCTGTGGTCGGCTTTCCCCTTTGCTGTAGAGCATCTTTATGTGTGATGGCATTAAGATGTTGTTTAAATCCACATTGGAAGAATAATAATGTTATTTTCAACTTGTAATGAGGCCGCACAGAATTTGATCACTCTCGTAGAGGGATAACGACTCGGAGGCACGAAGAACCACAGACGAGCTGGAAGGCAGCCAGATGGTGAGCCGGCACCAACAATTGCCCAAGCTCTGCTGCCCTCTATATTAAGGTGTAATTTGCCACTTTAATGGGTGTTTACATGTGGGAGGAAACTGGAGCACCCGGAGAATACCATACGCGTGCGAGGGGGAAACACTCTATGCCATACAGACGGAACAGGTTGAGTCCACATTTATCGCTCTACTGCCTTCTCCTGGTACGCCAGCATATGGCACCTCCTCAACGCCCACTGAAGGGAGTTTCCCAACATTTTTTGCGATCCGCCAACCTCCGTTGCCTCCGCAGTGCTGGATCACAGGCCCCGTGCATAGCCACCAACGCCTGCGTTGTATGCGAATCGTACGTTTGTGCGCGGCGGCTCTTACCGTGCACGGAGTTATCCGCATGGTCGCCGTTCGCCGCGAGCGTGTACTCCATGTTGCGCAGCGGCTGGTGCTCGCTGGATCCTGCCTCGCCGTCTGGGTCCACGTCCTCAAGCCTCTCCGGCTCCGAGTGGCACAGGAGCGTTGTGCCAGGCAAGGTGCACGTCACCGCTGGGCCACCATACAGGTGGGGTATGGATGGGGCCCTGGGGATGGGCACAAACGTGCCCTGACCGCCACCCCTACCAAAGACACGCAGAGATTCCCTGTAAGTCATCCTCCATCTACGATTAGCAAGGTTTGGCTACGTGCAGTGCGAGCGAAGTACAACATACATTCATACAATTGGGGTAAGTGCTGTTCGCGAGCACCCATTGAGGAGAGAACGGCGCACGAGAGAGTGGTGTGGCCAGGGCTACACGCAGCGACCTGAGTGGCTGATGCTTACGCTGCACACCAGGCACTCATTGAAGGCTGAGTTTAACAGGGAAAGGCCTGCTATGATAACACAAGATAAAATGCCACCTGCAAATGATGATAGCCATGCCCGTGATTTAAACTAAATTTCCTGGGACCTTGTAGCGCTGTGTCTGAGCCATTGCACCACCACTCCCCAAATATACACATTCAAAATTACAAACAAGTCAGAGTCTCATGCTTGGCCTCGCTGATAGTGGGGCAAGTGCTGCTAGTGAGCACCTATTAAGGCTGATAATGGCACATGCGTGGGTGATGGGAGCAACTCCACAAAAAACTCGGCAACTTTTGTTTCCCAGTGCTGATGTTCGTGCCACAGTAAAATCTTCACTTATTTCAGGTGCAGTGGACCCACACGCAAGCCCTGGCTAGGTACACGTGGCACCTGCCATCGACGTGCACGGGGAGTAACTTAGCATGGGTCTCCAGAAAGGAGTGCCACCACTTTCCACTCTAAAGGACGAATGACAAATATCCCCCGTATAGCCTTAACAGATTGTAGGGGCAAGGGCTGTTAGCGAGCACCTATAAAGGCCGGAACGGTACACGAGGGGGTGGGTGGCCAGCCCCACGCCCGACCGCCTTTGTCTCCCCAGTGGCGATGTTTACACACCGCACCAGGTACTCGTTTGAGGCTGAGTCGACCTAGGGGAGGCCCAGGACCGGTTCAGATAATCGTCACTGGTGTTGGCCGTGAGCGGGAATCGAACCCGGGTCGCCGGGTTCATAGCGCAGCACGCTAACCGCTACACTACCGCTCCCACACAGTCACATACACACGTGCGCATGCGTACACACACACACCTGCAAAGTGAGTGCACATTTGAAACGGTAACACACAAGCAGCTAGGAAGGCTGCTCATTTCGCATTAATTATCATCATTAGGGGGGCAGCGAGAATGCCGCTGCTTTTAAATCAAATCCATTCGAGGCTGCGTGCTACGTTGGCCATCACCTGTCTGCTCTAAACGAGAGAATTACATTGGGGCCAGTTCCTTGGGGAGAAGCCCGGGAGAGATGTGAACACAAAGTTAAACACCGAACAGAGCGCCGACACGAACAGCATGGCGCGATAAGCAATTTTCCTAGGTGGTAGCAGTAAAGAAAAGAGCAGAGAGAGAGAGAGAATTGGTGTGTGGGTGGGGGGTGGATCGGGTGGAAAAGAACTGAAGACGAATGCGGCGCAACACTGGCAAGTGCCGTAGGGACCATCCCTTCAATGTGAGGAGATTGGCGATAAGTGCTCCTGCCCTGGGCCACCATACATCACAGCCTTAACCTGCTTCTCCTGCAGCGCCAGTTGCTGTGCCCGTACGCACGAACACACGCACACAGCTCCGTCTGGGCGGGCACAAGCGGCCTGGAGCCAGTGACCTTTGCCTGACCCCTGCCCGTCATGGCTCAAGATCCCTGTCGTGGCCTTCGAACCTACAATTTCAACTTGGCCCTGAGGAGGAAACTGCGTCTCCGCGTCCCCCCCCTCTCTCTTCGGCGCTGGCGCACGCTCGATTTAGCCGGAGTCGAGCGTTTACAGCTCTGTCACCCGATGTGCGGTGAGGCGTGACGTTGAGCATTCAGAATTAGACACCGGTCGTATGTGGTCAACGTTTTCCAACAAAGATGGTTACAGCAGAAGCGCCCTTTCAGATTGCGCTTCTCCGGCCGTCTCGAACGCTCTTTCTTCCGATGTTGGGAAGCACACTGGAGGTATGCACTTTTAAATCGAGATTGAAAGCTCATTTCTTTGGGGCTGCTATTTGTGTTCCGTTTATTGTTCTTTGCTCGCACCTCCGATTAGCACAGTTGGCCATGCATGGTGCGAAAGAAGTTCAACGTACGTACAGAGTGCTCGTCGCAACTCTGGGCCCTCGCGAGCTGCGCGGGGTAATGAGTGACCATGAGAAATATTTTTTTTTATGGAAATGAACTGAAACTTCGGTTAATATCTCAATCTCACGTGTAACTATGACGTTCAACGCTTGCACGTGCTCATAATGATTGATCTCCTTTAGTGTGCTCGTAGCTTAATCGCATGCAAACATTTGTAATTGCATACATTTGTATGTTGTGTTTCTACGTTCATTCTCCCCTGGGAAAAAACCCTCCATGCTTTATTTCAAATTGCATTGTTGTTCACAGCAAAGCCAGCGGAATATTTATAGCCGTTGAACGGTATCTTCATTCTAGATTTGAAGCTTTCGTGACTGCAAGGATTCAAATTCTTAGGTTTTTTCGGTAAAGTCACGTAGGTAAAAAATTAAAATTAATAAAAGTAAAATAAAATAAAAATCACGACGTTTCGGAGGCAACACAAGCTTTCGTCTTCAAGTACTTACTTGATGCAGCAGTCGTGCTGTGACGGTTCCACCTGAAGACGGAAGCTTGGGTTGCCTCCGAAACGTCGTGATTTTTATTTTATTTTTATTTTACTTTTATAAATTTTAATTTTAATTTTTTTTTACCTACGTGACTTTACCGACAAAACCTAAGAATAGGTATCTTCATTGTATTTATGACACTCGTCAAAAAATAAATCACTTAATTTTATCGCAACAACTGTAGTCGCCATATTCCAACCCAAGTCAAAGTGAAGTGATGCTCACTCGTTGATGAGGGCAAATGCAAGAGGCAATGAAACGGCGGCGGTGCCAGCTGCCCGGGTTGACAGCATTGCTCTTTGTGATGCGCCAAGCAAGGGGCACGTGAGCGCAGACATGTTTCCGACCGCATAGCCGCTCGCGGTTGCGCCCCGTAGGTGAGCCCTGTGACGCATTTTTAGGTCGTTGTCGCGTGCCGTTTGACACGATGTCCGAGGTTTTGCGCCACGTGCTAGGAGCTTCTTCCCGTTCCTGAAGAGACTCCCCGGTGGACGCGGAGAAAAACGTCGGATGTCACGCCTGAAACGACGCGTGGAACGACCCCAAAAGAAAATATGATAAAGTATTTTATATGATGTGAAGGAAACTGGTCCTATTTGGACACATATATAGGGTGGATAACAACAGGAAAATGAAAAGTTTGTTGTTGACAAGAATGGAAGGAGCCAGAAAGAGAGGAAGACCTAACAGAGAATGGCTTCACGACGACATAAGGGAGATTGGTGTCAGAAAGATGTGGCCACTACTTGAGCACATTGACACAAGACAGAGGAAAGTGGAAACAAAAGCCGAAACGTGCAGTGCACACCTACGGGCCACCTGCCCAATGTGGGGCTGCAACGGCGATCTGCGCAGTCGTACCTGTTCGGATGCCTTGCCTCCCCGGGCGACGGCGAACCCAGGTAGCCCACGCCTGTGACCGCGTGCGTCCTGCCCCCGCCACTCGGGCCCTCTCCCTCCTCGCCGCCGTCCCCGTGCAGGTACATGCGCACGGGGAGCGGGGGGCCGCAGTCGTCGCTGTCGTAGCTGCGAGGCGACACATGGGGAGGAGAAGATGGGAATTGGCTACGAACCGCGTGGCTCGGGTCTCCCCCTTCGTGATGAAGCGAGCGCTGAAGGAGCGATGGGGTTCTGGCTGAGAGCTGCACCATTAACCCTCTCGCCTCCCCCGTACGCTGGAAGGCGAGCACCGCTGGGTGGCGAGGCTTGCGCCAGGGTTAGCGGCAAAAGGGGGGCATTCGGGAGGTTGTTCTGGCCTTGTGCCCCCCTCCCCCCAAGTTTTGTACCGGCTAATCCATAACTATTTTGAGGATTAGCCACTTTTTTCTCAGCGCTCTTTGTTGGTCCAAAGCTTCTACCCACCGCTTACCTGACACCACAACAATTTCAATTTATATAGCGTCTAAATGCAACTGTATCTCAAGACGCCGTGCAAAGGTGAAAAAATACATTAGGGAAGAAGGAGGGAGTCTGGAGGGGAGTGGAGAGTGGGTCAGGGCAGGGAAACACGGGAGAGAGAGAGAGAGGAGGGAGAGAGCAGCACCGTTGCACAGCCTGGAATGGAGCAACTGGAACCCAGCAACAACAACAACAAGCCTCATATACACAAGCTGTGCCGCCACACTGCCTTGACAGTCGACTCGACACCAACTCTGACCTCTAGGCTGGATACTCTGACCTCTAGGCTGGATACTCTGACCTCGAGGCTGAGGCATCCTCATTTCTAGCAGTCAGCCTGTGGCATGCATGCCTGCACATTCTGGGCAGCAGAATTTTGCACACACATATATAAATATAAATGGAAGTAGAGCTCAGCGAGCATCCACAGCTGTAATAATAATACAAAAATGTTAAATTTAAATATTACAAATAAAATATTAGGGATTATTTAAGTGAAAGTGTCAAGCTCAATAAAATATGCTTTCGTTTTGAATGTTCAATACTAAAACTGTGACATAATTAAGATCAGCATTCCATTTATTTTGGTGTCAAGACATTTGTTTTTTAAAAGTCACTTCAAAGCTAGAGTTACCAGATTTCCCATGCAATAGATATCATTATTAACACACGCTGCTTCATAAACACACAAAGCATTTCGGACAAGAACCCTAAGCGTTACAGTATCCACGAGTTTGACTGTCATTTTTAAAAAAGAACAAAAATTACACTCACAACTGGTTTCAACCTCTGCTATCAGTGGAATGCTTTACATTTGAGAAACATTTGTTGACCATCATTATAAGGCAGACGGGAATAAAAAAAAAGCTTCCCACTCTTGTATCCAAATTGTGATCCATCTGGACCATGAGGTTTTCTTTGTTTAGGTCACACTGCCGGTGTTGTGATTGTCGTTTCCGCCGATGATGCCGGTCACACAACAAATTCGTGGTGTACCAACAAACAAAGTTCATATTAGAGGTTTATTTTGGGGTTAGACCACGTAAATATAATAATGTGTCGTTAAAACCCGCCACCACCCGACACGGCCAACTAGTAAGGGCTGTCATGTAAACAGAACGTGGCCTATCCGTCACATATATATTTATGCGATCTAACCCAAAACACCTCTATTATGGATGATATTGGTCGCGAAAGCCTACGTGTTAAAGGTGACAAAGTTGCACCCGCGGCCATGCCGATTTGCAAAAACGAAAATACCCGCACACCAATCACTTGACCAAGTGCAAATCTATACAGGGCGCAGCCCTAAGTGATCAGAAATCCGTTACTCTACTCCCAACCCAATACGCCAGAGAAGCGGCTCCATTTGTCATCTGGGATAAGATTCCTCGTCAAAAATATGATTAAAGGAGCCTTAATTTGGGATTGATGCAGCCGCTAAACCCCACCACCCCCACCCTCACCTCACCCCCCACCCTCACCCCCCACCCCCCCACCCCCGTGTGCTGCCGCGAGTTGCAGATCGCAGCCGACGGGGACACAAAGACGACGGTGGCGGCAATAACCCTCGTCGTTCCAGAAAAGGGATAAAAATATACAACTGCATCGCGCAGTCACACAAACACCCCATTTCTGAGAGAGGCGCTTTGCCTTAACGTGCAATTAGTTTCACTTGACACCATCTGCGCTACGCACGTAAAAGCGGCGCTGTACGCGCCAGAATTTTGATTTTATTTCGTCCCGTTTTCATTTTAGTGCACTAATACTTCCCTCGCAGGGCAAAAAAAAATCACAAATTAAGGTTGATGCCTCTGACAGCCGGTTAAATGGATGTGTTTTCTTAATAATTCATCGCGCAGTCGCCGTATGAAGTCGCTGCCGGACGCGAGCCCGCGGATCAGTGAGCTCAAGCAGAATTCTTTCAGGCAGCCTCTCCACAGCGCTGATGCCAGCCCTGGGGAATGAATACCTCTAGGCAAAGGTGCAGTCCTGCAATTACTCGGTCATACCTTCTGCTGCAAGAAGGATGTTCACCGGTGGAAGCTCTACAGAGTTCCCTTATGGATGGTATTTTGGTCTACTCTTCCATGCTGGCCAACCATCTTGGAAGCAGTGGGAGTACCCACACTTTACCTCACCACATGTGTACCGACGATCAACGAACTGTGGCATGCCCCCCCCCACGCCCCCCATTTTTACTGCAGGAAAAAAATCTCCAACTCAAAAATACCTCTAGACCAAGGAGGGGAACACACTGCTCAAGGGCTGGATCCGGCCTTTAAGGTCATTTTATGAGGCCCGTAGCCGCTTCTAAATGGCCCGCTAGCAATATTTATCAATCACTGCAATTATCGTGGCCACAGTAATCAGGTAAGAGAGGGGATTGTTTTCAACGTGGCAACACTGTTTCTAATTTAGACCGCTAATGGTGAGCCCTAAGATGTGTTGTGGTTTTATTGGATAGCGCTTGGGTGTATGTTAATGTACATTATTTGAAAGACATATTTGGCCTTCAGTAAAAAAACAAGGTTTCCAATGCCTGCTCTATAGAATACTATTACAAAAAATTGCAACTGAAAGCTCGAGAAAAAGATACACTTCAAATGGAGATAATAATGAACAGCTGCTATTGAAGAGAATTTTCCAAAACAAGGACCATGGCATTATTAAAACTGTTCTAGGTAGCAAAACCAGGAAGAAAAAAAACTATCAAAATAGTGTAATGTTCACCTCTATAATAGCATAACCCCAATATAAGTAAACATGATGCCAATATCCCCCATATTAAATCCCTACATCTCGAGATTTAACCTCTGGGGTGACATCGCTGCTCGGGTGGTGTTTACATCGAAAGCTCCAATTGATACACCGCTGCACCCCCTCAGACCTTCAATTCCTCACGAGCACGACTGGGGGAAAATAAATAAACAAGTGAACAAGCGAGGGCCCATCCCATCGAACCGCGTAACGTGCCATCCCGTATTTTGCCTCATGTGCTAAACCCCATACGTATGAATCACTCCATTAGAGGGAAAATGGAGACAAATGCCCTAAATCAAGGCGATGATTGAAGACATTTCCAAAGCTACATTGAAAAGAGAAGCTATGAATATTAAGTGTGGGTGCTGGGCACGTGGCACGTGGGGTTGCAATTTTTTTCCCATTTAGCCGGATGGCTGGGGAGGAGGAGATAATGTTCACTGCCGAGATGGTAGGACTCTATTAAACAGGCTATTAGATTAATGGGAATTTGTACACGTTGCTTTGCATGCGGGGTTATGCGGCCCGCGCGCTGCACACGGACACGCTCCATAAACTACGGGTGGAGGGGGGAGCGGGCGATGTGCACTCGCAAGAGGACTTTCCGCCAAAAATTATTACCCCACAGAATAGCAAGATGCCCGACCTATAGAAGCCTTGCTACGCCACACCATACCGTTTAATTAATTGGTTTAAAGTCACGTGTTTCTCACATACTGGGTGATAAGAGGCTTGGAAACATGGTCAAAAGGCCGGGTGACAAATAGTTGCCGTAATTTAGTGTTGCAATTGTTTATTTAATGTTGCACTTAGGTGCAATCTCCCATAATTCCATGCATTTCTCAATAATAACTGACTGACGTTATCCTCCGTAGTTGTGATCCATTTCTTACCAACTACAGCAGCAGTATATATGTAAAAAAGACCGTAATTGTAGCTTTCAATCTCACGGTTAAAATTCAATAGGACGCTGTCCAACGAAACAAACAAAGGCGAGTGAAATAAAGCATGTTGGTGCGTTACGCTTTCAGCGCATTCGAGCAAATCCACTAATGGGAGCCCCACACACATGAACGCACCCGTCCTCCTGGAGACCTCCGGACTGGTCCATGTTGCATCCCGGAGGGGGGTGAGACGGCGGCGGTGGGAGGAACTCGGACCAGTTCACTCCGGGGGCCTTTGCCGCCTTCGTTTTGCTCTTGGACTTCTTTTTCCCGCGGCCACCTTCAGTGAGCAGAAACAAATTCAAATTGACAACGGCGGTATTTATCGACGAGCTCAACGTCAATAACACAACGCTGCAATATAATACGAACAACGCAGTTGATTTACGCAGCAAGTACAAAATTCAAGAGTTTATCTTTTTTATTGGAAAGGTCAGGAACGTAGTTGCCATACAACCAACTAGCGACGACCTCATAGCTCCGCTTGTTGATTGTTCTCGTGCACACAACAGGGTTGGCACAATTCAATTACATTGTCGCTGCGACAACAGCAAAGCCCGGAGAATATAAAATAACTACAAAACAATATATTGCAGGCATTACACAGGCTTGGGTTGTCAAGTTGACCGCATTGTACGAGTCTGCCAACAGAGATCTGGCCGCCGACTCGTGCAATATTAAAACTCCAGACAGGCACATGGCTTTGGAAGGCAAACAGAGACGCGGGCTGACACGTGCGGTGAAGGTTTTACCCTCAGTGGGAATGCGTCCAGGCGCTCTGAGTGAAGCGGCGCTGAGTGGTGCGAGCCGACAGTATTTAAAAAAAATGAAATTGCAAGTTGCCTGGCCCCCTCGCCACAGCAACCCCTTGGTGTCGCGTCGCTCCACCACTGGCATGCTCACCGGGGCGCCCGTTCGGTGCGCTCATGCATGCCTCCGTCCGGGCCAACGACGCATTTTGCCAGAGGGCCCATCGTCTCGCCGATGCTTCACATTCTCAAAATGCGCGTAATTTAAAAATAAATAAATAAATTGTACTTCACTGTAAAAATAAAGCGATCAGCGTATGTATGTTGAACTTCTTTCGTGAGATTTGACCTGAATCGTTTTGTCCACCTGCACTGCAAATACACTCTCACCTTGATTGTACCACCAACTTAGCCTGACCGACTGCTGGGCCAGGTATTGTTAGCGAGAGCCTAATAAAGTCGGCATGGGATCTAATGTGTGCTACAGTTCGCAGTACCACACATGCTTAGTCACCTTTGTCTCACAATTGCTGATGCCGGACACAGCACACTAGGTGCTCATGTAAGGTTGAGTTGACCTAGGGGAGGCTTAGACTAGATTCAGGTACGAATTACTACCGGTGATATGCATTGCCAGGAATTGCAGCGGAAAGATTTTTGTTTGTTTCGATATATCACCATATTTACTGTCATAATCATACATACAGTTCTCATATGATTTGTAAATAAATGTTTCTTTGCATTCGGGTTGCTCGGATTGTAGCAGTCTGCTCACCCCATTCACTGCCGCTCTCTGCGTGTGCAATTTTTATTTTCGTTTTATTTCTGAACCGAACAACAGTAGCTGTAGCGGCGTCTTCCCAAGAGGTCCCTTTTCAATATTGAAAATGTTCTAAAAAAAGGATTGCTGAATATTGCTTGAAATCATCGCCTGTGGGTGCAAGTGGCAGTGTTTATGATCGAGGATGGATGTTGGCAATCGACGAAGGCAAATTCATACCCATGGGCATATGTGGTTATGAGTCCCAAAATAGTGATACTTCAAAGCACGAGCTATCCTTGCCTTCAGTTAAAAACGGATTTCTCTTTTACTTTACACAAGCTGGGGGAACAGAAAAAAGATAGCGTACTACGACAGGTCAGCAATGTTCGCTACACTTACGCACGGATGCATGCATGATACAACAACATCCAATTAAACTTACAAGATACTGAAAAGAAAAGAACGAGGCAGCCGGGTGGTTCAGGGTCGTAGTGCCGAGGCAGGACCACTGGGTTCGAAACCTTTGGTTCAGCCAACCGTGATTAATCCAGGTTCTTAAGAATATTGCTTCCTCTCCAATTAGTGGGGGGGGGGGGGGGGGGGAAACATTTTTAGATGTATTTTTACACAATTTAATAAGAATTTACATTTACTTGTAAGGCGCCTTCCAGATCTACAAATGAACTGTTTAATTGTCGTGAGATAAAAAAAAACAAGTATCTCGTAGCAGAGTGCATGGGAAAGTGGGAGGCTTGCTGTTAATAAAAGGCAAAGTACAGGATATTTTGGGGAGAAATTGTGTTAAAATGATATTCTCGAGCCTTTTTGCTGAAACCCATACTGGCCCCAATGCTCGGTGACATTTCTGAATGGATTCATCTAAAAAACATGATGCCAATAGCACAACCGGAATGCTTTTAAACAAAATAATAAAACAAAACGCACAGCATTATGAATACGTAAGACAAATTCTCCACGTGATGGGTCAATATAAAAGACCTTGGATGTTAACCCCCTTAACCCTGCTTGTCACTTGCAAAATTTGGCAGTGTCGCATACAAATGACAATATTGCATGCATTCCCGTGGGCATAGGTGTGCTTTTTTTAATGTACCGCATGACAGACAAGCATGTTTACAGACCCTGAGTTGACACATTCAAGCAGATGCATTAAATAGACTCTGACTCCCCTTAATTGTGTTACCTTAATGAAGGCAGACTAAGGATCTTACTCATTTATCTAAAGTAATCTGACTGCAGCTTATGTCTTCTTTGTTAAATACATACTCGTATGTATATATGCTCATCAATGGGAGGGGGGTGGGGCGGGGGAGCGGTGGCACAGCGGTTAGCACACTGCGCCATGAAATCTGGAGATCCGAGTTGAATTTCCGACCACCGTCTATCGTCTCTGGCGAGCGACATCTAAGTTGCCCATGGCCTCCTCCCCCTTCACCAACCTGTACTTGACCAGCATGATGAAGTACGCTCAAACAACCCGCACAACTGAATATAGGGGCGAGGCATTGCTCCAGTAGTGGATTTACAAAAGGGCTGTAAATTATTATGATTCTACTTATTCATAAATGGATTACTTGCAGTGCATCCATTGGCACAATTATTTTAGACATTTGTCTGGAAAACAATTAAACTAATTATTTGCATTATTTAGCATATATATGCAGGGTAAAGTAGTAAAAATGTACAGCGCTGAGTGCTGCTACTACACCAGGAGCTGTTATTATACTAGGCATGATAACCATAGCAACTCATTACATTCCCTATTCATTTGCTTTAATGTATTCACCCACGATCCAAACTCATCCATCCATCCGATAATTGATTTCTCAGAAAATAAAAAATCGGTCAATAAATCAATGGTCAGTAAATGTACGCTTTATTAACTCGTTTGTCTCTTTGGTCGCTCGCTTTGCTCCCTGCCAGACTCTGACCAACCTGAAGAACCGCTGCTGCGATCGGTGCTGTGGCGTGAACCCAGGGAGCCATGGTCCTGGCTCGGGCCACCCGCACCGCCCAGCATGCACTGCGGCCCACGCCGTTCTGGGGGTCACGAGGTCGTGCAGGGGTCGCGGCGGAGGTCACGATTGAGGAGGGTGGCGAGGGGGCCGTTTTGTGGGGGATTGGAAGAATTTGCAATGGGAGCAACAACAACAACAACAAAAAATTGAATAAGCGGCAACACAAAGCGAGACAAACAACCACCAGTGAAAGAAAAATAATAATCAAAGGGTAAATAATGAATCAAGGCAATTAAGCACAACGTGGGATCAAATTAATCAAAATATATATTCATGTTCACAGCAAAAAAAACTGAGCTTGGTAAGCAAATTAAAAAGCAGCATGTGGACGGGAGGGGTTCCTGTGATTTATTATATTTAAAATATTTGTTTTTCCCAAGACTGCTGTGTTGCCTTGCGCTAATTAAAATCAGATGTGAAAACCACAAACACCCCTCGGTGGTGGCGTCACCTTTGTCCCCCCTGGCGCCCAAGCAGAGCGCATCGTCGTCACAGCTTCATTATTGCGACGGTGAATATTTTTTTTATTTTATAATCTGCCGCGGGCATACACTGCTCTCATCTTCTTCAAGTTTCCCTTCCGTTAACCCTCATTTGGGCACGATTAAATGCGCGCCCATCCGGCGTCACGGGTGAACGACAGGATCTGGAATTCTCACCGACAGGCTTAAATGAACGGGGGGAGGGGGGGGGGTGGAATTACCGTTGGCAAATCGCGCTTGCTCCGACGGCACGCCGAAACCCGCGGGCCCTGCAGGGGCTGCCCCTCGCTCGGCCGAGATCTCGTTGGCGATGTTCTGCTGGATGATCTGCGTGGTGGCGTACGGCGTGGCCTGGGGCGTGGCGCCCGGGCTGTAGAAGGCCGCCTCGCGGCTGACGTCGATGCTGCTGTAGATGGCTCCGTCGGACGCCAGCGTCGCCGACTTGGCACCCTCCGCTCCCATATTTGAGAAACTGGCGTCTGGGTTGAGGGGAGAGGAGCACGGCGAGCGTTGTGAAATTCGCATCGGTGTGAAATTCGCATCGGTGTTTGAACGGCTTTTCTGCACACCACCACGCACTGCTCATTTCTTCAGGATCTCATATTTTCCACGTTTACATGTGATAGTTGGAGATTTAAAAACAAATTTGTTGCAGGCAAAAAAATAATTTGCTTCAGAAAAAAAGGAGAGTTTCTTGGGCTTAATTTTTAGGGGCTCTTTGTATTCATGACCAATATATTTAAGGACTATTCCTTAAACAGTTTAACTTTGCAATTTAAACATCCTCAAGTTTGATGGTGGACTTTAAAAATACTTTTGAAGTTAGTACTGTAATGTTAATTTTGTATTATAACATTCAGGTGGAAGAACACAAACATTTTGTGCGCAGCAAGCCATGTCAACAACAGGATGGCAATGTTCCGTGTGATAAGCACAAAGACAAAAACCCCCAAAGTTTTTCGGAGATAAAAATAAAATCTGTCATCGGGAACTCAATGGAAATAGTACACAATCAGATGCAATTTACCAACACACCCAGGGCGCCGCACCAAAATGAGAATATTTCAGAAGACAAGCATTACGCTGTCAACCTGCAGTCCAAGGTGAGCCGAGTAAATTAACGGAAACCAGGAGGTGGGCGTGCCGTGCTGACGTCCATCCTCGTCCGGCGCAGAAATAAGGCAGATACATCGAGAGCCTAGGAGTCTGAGAGCCATTTACCCGCTCCGTGGGCAGGGGGTCCTGGGTGGGAAGCAGCGATGCAAACTAAAGAATGGCTCTCACGTCTCGTTTCACGCTTCCCGTGGAAATGACGAACATTTTTCCTGGCTGGAAATCGTTGTGACTCTCATTCGCAGTTGTGGCCAGTGACCCACAAAAGCCAACAGACCGGGCTGCTTAATTCCACGCGCACACGCAGATTACCCCCTAATGCCAGTTTTGCAAGATCCCTACAAACATTATGCGTGTCCTTTCTTGCTGCCTAAATATAAAAGCGGATTTTTTTTAATCTGTAGGCTTGACGCAATACTATCATTCAGAATAGTATCATGTTTGAAGACAAAAAAGTGGCATAAAAATAATAACAATTACTATTTCAACTGAGAGGTGTGGAATGAGTGTTGTCCAAGACACGCTCTTACACAAGAAATCATTCTATATTTAGATGCCAAAGTTGGAACTCAGAGTTATCGTATGAGATTCATGGTGGCAAGAGTTTGCTATGTGCTAAGCCTTTCGATCAGATGTCATCTTGATAGCCGAGTGTCGATATCCTACAGCAGATGGCTTTCTGCCATTTGTAATCGTCAGCATCTCCCATGGAGTCCTCGCAAATTGCCCACATTGTACTGACAACTGTTACTTTTCCATCCTCAACTCCTTTTAGCTTCCATTCCCCTCCCCCCCCCCCCCAGTTGACCCATCTTCAAATATTCTCCCCACACGCCACCTTTCCTCTCATCAGATTACTCAGTAATTGCTGCTTGTGCCAATTCTCTGCCAGTACATCTTCACTTCATTCTCGTCGCACCAACTCAATGATTTATTTTATGCTGGAGCACCGCATCTCGAGCCTGCTTCGTGTTTTCATCTCATCCTTCTGCAGTGCCCATGCTGCATGAGCACATTCCACTTCACTCCAGAACCAAAGCTTTCATATCTTCGTGCTCAATGTTTTGTTTGGTGTCTGACATTATCATTCCCCCTGACCTTTTTAAAAAGCTGCCTTTTGCCATTCTGATTATTTCTCCTCATATATTTGTTTACTGCATGCACAACATGTTTTCATTCATGAAATGACAACAACAATTACAGTGGCAATATGACAATGATATTAAGCATGAGAAGACCATAGGACTAACATTTCTCGTGGAGGAAATTTGACGGGCCACTAATATTTCTTTTCAACAAAACATTTAACAAAACCGCACAATGTAAAGACTATGCTTGAGCAAGATAAATAATTAATATAATGTTCAGACATGTCTCTGCTTTTGTAAATTAATCTTTGCCATCTAAGGCCGCTGAGACAGAGCCTTGTGCCTCGGACGCCTCTAATAATGTTGATCATCAACGCGACAAAAGAACTATGAATGATGTTCATTAAGTCGAGCATGGGGAATCACAGGTACAGCTGTTGTGCCGTTTGAAGTTGGCCAACGTATGCCCAGCTCGAACATTAGCAGAGGATGAAAAAAACCCCGTTGTTTTTGTTGCAGACTACACAGGGAGGCTCATAAAACAGAGGCTTGCGCCATATTTTGCTGTCATCGTTCCATGAAACAAACTAGCGGTGTCACACCCGCAGCAGGCCTCAGGCTGCTCTATCACTGATAGCCAGTATTTCTCATCCACGGGCTGAATTGGACCTTCTGAATAGTTATTAATAATTTTGGCATCTGGCCTACCTCCAAATGTGTAGAGTCGTGATTCGCCGGCAAAGTATACATATTTAATGACATCCATTTCATTCAAAATCCTCTCCACAAAAGGCTGCACTATATCTTCCACTTTCCAAAAACACATACAGCCTTAAACAGTCATTTAAATAAATTGAATTTCAACTTGACACGCAAAGCATTCACTCGCTCTCGCAGAGAGAGAGAGCAACTCAAGAGGCGCGAGGAGCCACAGGCAAGTAGGAAAGGCATCCAGGTGGCAAGCCGGCACCAATTTTCCAAGCTCTGTAGTCCTCTCCATATTCAGGTGTTATCTTCCAATTTAGGAGTATTTACACGTCTGAGGAAAGCGGAGCAGCCAGAGAAAACCCAGACGTGTGAGGAGGCAACAACACTCAGGTGGATTTCACATTTGCTTTACTGCCTTTTTGCGGCACCTCCTTAACGCTCACAGGAAGGGAGTTTCAGAACATTTGTGTGATCCACCATACCTCGCTTTATCAGCGCTCGATTACGGGCGTGTGCGAGTAGTGCGCAGCTAAATCATCATCATCGGGCTACCAAATTCTGGACAAAGTCTTCCCTCGCCGCACACCACCCCTCGCTGCTTTGCGACTCCACAACCTGCAAGACGGTCGCTTGACGGGAGGCAAGTGCGGGAGGAGAGGAAGAGCCGGGATGATGAAAGACGCTGGCCGGGGCAGCCGCCTCACCTGCGTGCGAGAACCCTTGGTCAGCGGCCTCCGTGGGGTGAGGGCAGCAGCTGACGGCGCAGTTGTTGGCCCCGGAGCCAAGTTGCAGTGCGGTGGAGGGCCACGAGTCGGCCAGCCACGGGTAGGTGGGGTCGCTGGGGTTCAGCACTCCCGGCCTGTGGCGGGGGGGGGGGGGGACGACGATGACCACGATGACGACGATGACGCACGACGCCAATGCTTAACGGCACGGCCACTTGACGCGAGCGCCACACTACTGCGGGCGTCGGCCATCGCGCCGGGGAAGGCCGCCCTTTGACAAGATTGTTACACGCCTTTTTTGCTTAGAAGCCGCCCCCCCCCCCGCCGCACCCAAACCCTCCTCTCAAACAAAAATTTCGGCTCGATTATCATAACAATTGAAAATCACGTGACGTGTTCTCCAATTATATATTTACATTTTTAATCGCATTGGGGTGTCAACCGACGTGGCAAGCGGCGTCGCGAATGTTTTCAAAACAGCCAATGGAACGGCACAAAGGAACTAATTTCGTGCGTTGCAGAGAAAAATGGGAAGCGATTGCCATAATCAGCGCTGATCACAGAAGCCCACTCTTAATTGTGTCCAAAAAATCCACTTGGCCATTTTCCAAGCGCGTGGTGGTGGTGGTGGTGGTATTGCTGACAAGCGCGGCTGACAGGAAAGAAAAGCGCAGACAGGGAAAGCGTTTTCTTTACCGTCCATTACTCATGACTGTCCCCTGCGTCCTCTGGAAGGTCACTGTAATGGGAAAAGCGAGAGAGCGAGAGTCAGTGCCGCGGCGAATGCAGATCCCCAGCCCAGCGATATTTTTCAACCCACATGACATGGGCCATTTACCAGTGTGACACCCATGCACACTCACACAGAGCGCACGCTCGCTCGCGCGCACGCACGCACACACAGTCAGTAGCAACGCCATCGTACACACGTGCACGCGGAAATAATCTCTTTACAGGCTGTCGAGGTAAGTGCTGTTAGCAAGCGCCTATGAAAGCCAGCGTGGCAAACGAAGGGTGGGGGAGTGACCAACGATGTACCTTCAGGTACTCATTTTTTGTCGTCGGTTCACCACCTGGCTGGTGCCCCCCCCCACCCATCCTTGTGTGCGCGGGGCGTAACAAGTTGCAATTCTTATCATCATTATTTTAGTCGCAATTTACGGGAAGGCTCCAGGCCAGAATCAGATAGCGGGAATTAACCACAGATCCTTCTCCAAAGACAAAGATCCCCCATACAGCCTGTAGAGGCTGTTGGGCCAAGGGCTATTAGTGAACTCCTATTAAGGCTGGAATGGAGGAGGTGGTTTGGCTGGGTCACTCTCTATACACACAAAGATCCCCCGTATAGCCTTAACAGATTGTTGGGGAAAGTGCCGTTTGCGAACACTTATGAAGGCCGGTACGTTACACAAGGGGGTGGGTGGCCAGCACCACGCCCGACCGCCTTTGTCTCCCCAGTGGCGATGTTTACACACTGCACCAGGTACTCATTTGAGGCTGAGTCGACCACATACAAACACACACACATTCAGACACAAATGCTCACGCACACAACACAATCACACATGTTCATGCACTCGGATGATGAACGCACCTCACGCACACACACACACAGTTGCATTGTATTTTGGCTGAGTAAGTTTAATAAGGAGCCCCAGTGGCTAGAACATCTTCACTCCTTCCCACCCCCAACTCCCCCAGCAAGTAGCCTCAATTTAAGCCACGGGGTCTCTTGTCTTCTCTTTGTCATCAGTAACCCTTAGCCCGGTCCTGACCGCCCTCCTGCCTCCACCGTAACCCATCCCGAGGCGGTTCGGCGATGACCTTCATATCCGTGATGGATTTTATTTCACGACAGTGGCACATTTCGTGAGGACGGCACACCCTGGGCCAAGTCCCCCATTGCTCAATGAAAAAAAAATTATCCAAGAAAAATCAAATATCGCATCACCAAAAAAGAGATAAAAGCATTTCCCCCAAACACCCTCCCCCCCCTCTTTATATCTGGCTGATTAAGGCGTCCAGTCAATAACAATGTTCGTAGCTTGGATCCTCTGTTCTTTTTATTTTCTATTTCTGCGTCATATCAGCGGCAGCCTCAAAAAATCCGCACGATCTCAATCACCCGTTTGGCAGCAAGCTCGGCAATTTCTGCAGGAGTGGGCGGCCCAGGAGTGCAATGCACCTTCCCTGGATGGGAAAGGGGCTCTAAATATGAGGCCATCACGCAGATCAGTTGCATTATCTGCTGTCGTGCAGTTTCTAATTCTTCCCTGTAAAGGGTGCACACTTGCCAATAACCTCTTGCAACTGATTGGTATCAGTGTTCGCATTGTTATCCCTGTAAAGCAATTAGGCCTATTAGCTCCATTAACTTCGCTAGCACCGATCGCCTTTTGCCAGCCAACCGAATGTTGGGACGTAAAAAATTCGCGACACTGAATTGTCAATCAGTCTCATGCATCGGAGGCACGTTTAAAGAAGCAAGCCATGGCAGTGGGGTGGAGGGTGCAAAAGGTTTACAGCCCACTCCTCCCTCCCACCCCGTACCCCCAACAGGAATCACCAGTTCAAACCCCCAGCAAGTACACGAGATACAGGTGAAATATTTGTCTCTTCTAGCAGCAGCTTTATTCTTTTAAAAGTACCAATGCGTAATGGGTTAATCCATGCATATGCATTGAGCTTAATCCACACTTGTGGGTTAGTGTAGGGCCCACTTGGGCGAGCGAGCGCACTGTGATCACGGGTGTTTTTTGCGAACGGTAATTCCGCCCTCCCGTCCGTGGCTGGAAACATGTAAAATGACTGAAATTAGAACGTGCGATGCAGCTTAGGCCCATACCTGCAGGCGTGAAGGTGAAGGAGCGAACTGCAATAGCAGGCCCAGCGTGAACAGAGAAGGGGGGGGGGGCAGAAGCACAGAGACAGAATAGCAGAAAGAAAAAAGAATCAAGCGTTAGAAAGCAGCTACGGGTGTGAGACGGCTCTTACAGGCGGCGGTTAAAAGAAGCGAGATTGTTTTACTCTTAAACATAAAGTAGATCAGCAGCAGGCCCTGGGCAGTGGGCTGAAGATAGGCAGAGGATCAGGCTGCAAATAAACAGGGACAGGTGCGGCTGCACGGGGCGACCATGCCATTTTTTTGGTTTATCGGCAATAACGCCGCACCATTGATTTTTTTGCTGCTGCCTCATACATCAGCTCGGCACATCACTCCCACTTCCATTCCTTCCCCCTGGCACCCGACCGACCGCCTCCCCCACCCCCCCCCCCCGGCCCAGTCCCAACCCGAGGCCCAACTGCACAGATTCCCCGACGAGAGCCGCATCCGACAACAATTAGGACGGCCGGTCGCTTATCCGCTTGCGGTGCTGCAGCGGAAGAGTTGTCGCGTACATAAATCTTCCTCGGCAAGATATTGGGTGTGAACACGGGTCAAGGGTGGTGAGCCATGCGGCACGCGTTTTAGCCGCCGCCGCACTCACGGCTTGACCTCCAACCGTGACCGCCCTCCGAGGCGCTTAACAGGGTTCAAGCTTAACCACATGCAGAGTACTCGTCGAATAAGGCCCCGTTAGGTACATTATGCGTGGCATGAAGCTCGTGGCCAATAACAAAATTGATAATAATTGAAATGGATTTTTTGGGAGAATACAATTTGAGGCCCAAAGAGGCACCGCACTCGTGATCTAATTGCCATTGAGCAATGGCCATTATCATTTCGAGGTCTTAAGAAGGTAGCAGGAAAAAACCTACGTTACCTTGGCAAGGGCATGTATATCCACAGGACAAATGACTGATCGCAGAGGAGAATGGACTGAGGTGACCCTTTCCAGCATCTTAATAGGATTTTAACTCACAGACAGTTGCACGATTGGGAGTTCTGCTGTATTACCAATTCAGCTACACTCCAAGCACAATTCAGGGATACTTAAGAGAATAAAAAATACAGAACATTCTCCTTGTTGAACATTTTCAGAAGTGCACAGCAAATAATTCAATATTGCAGTTATTATTGCCACATTAAGCTACCACTTATGCTGAGGAAGTCATATTACTAGTCATTTAAAAAATCAATGTGGCAAATATTTTAATGGGGAAGTGCATTAAAACGCAACTCTGGTAAAATGCAACCGGAGGAGCTCGGGCAGACGCTTGCAAGTTGGAGTGGGCGTAACAGCTGCTTGCCAAGGTGAAGGCAGGTGGGCTTGGCGGTCAAAATTGCACACGTGGTCCAACATCCCAGCAAAGAAGGGGTGGCCATAACGGCAAGCCCAGCGCTGAACCAAAAAGCTCAGAGTTATGGGATGCGAGTGCAGTGATTGAAAGGGCGAGCATGCCACCACCGCCCGCACACGAGCCCACCACGCGGTGGTGGCACGCACGCATGCACGGGACCGGGTCTGCCTGGCAAAAGGCGTACCGGCGTAGTTGCTGAGTCCTTTGCGCTTTTTGCGCCGGCAGTAGAGCCACACGCTGAAGCTCATGAGGATGACCCAGCAGGCGCCGCCGATGCCGGCGATGAACGCGGGCTGCTTGACCACGTCGGATATCTGCCCGGCAAGGCTCACGTTGCTGCCGGGCTGCATGGAGACGATGCCTCCGCCGACGGGCTCTGTCGCCCCGCGATGGCAAGGGCGGCGCGGGGAAACACACACACGCACACACGCCACCATCATCATCATCACCTGTTCCTTCTGTCAGCTTCTGTCAGCTCATAGGCGACGCTGGGGCCGGGTGAAATTTCCTGTCGCCATTGTCTTTGTTTCGCCCGTATTATGCAACCCACATATACACGAAGAAACACACGCACAAACGTAGAAACACAACGAAGCTACAAAGAAACACAGACACACACACGCGCACGCGTGCGCACACACACACATGAGCACACAAAATGTAAACAATTCATTGAAAAGGCCCCTTTCTTATTTTGCCTGCAAGTGTTAAGATTCTGGCAAATTACCGGCATATTGAATAAACCAGCAGAATAACTGCGTTGTTATGTTACAATTACTGTGCACAGAACGAAATTGGCAAGCGTGCGCTGTTTCAAGAATGTCTAATCACAACTGCGTGTGCTTCTAATATTACCTGCCATCCTTTACTGTCACCTCTTAATTACAGTGCACATCTATTATTAAATTCCCTTTTAGTGAACAAAATAAAAAACGAGAGAGGTTATTGCAACCAGGAGTGGCAGGCAGCAGAGCCCCAGTCTTGCCACTGCTTGCCTATGTGTGCATCTATATATCGTTAGTTTGCCTTCGAAAGGGCTTGTTGTTCTGGCTCAAGAATTAAGTGCATCCGAAAAAATCCCTATCAATTCTTCTCATGCCCCATCTGTAGTTACACTGATAACCACCACGGAAATCTATTTCAATAAATGTGAGTCGTTGCAGGAGGCAAGCAAACCTCGAATGTATAAAGACTCGAGTGGGTGCCTACACACGATATATATACACACACACACAGACGTGTGCTCCATATAGCCAACGCTTCACCTTTGATTTTTGCACATAAATCGTTTTCCCTTTCCCCCCGGTGCGCTCACGTAATCCGCGGGATAATTTCACCTCATGATATCCACGCCACCCACCCGCCAAAAAAAAAAGTAATCAATTTCACGGCAGAGCAAACTGCACATGTCCAGACGCGGTGGTGGCGGTGACAGGAAACCCTGGGTCACTTGGCCACGGCAAAAAAATGTTTATTACCACCCAATTTCCAAACATAAAAAGAGACGTAAACAACAACACAAAAAAAAACCCAATACACAAACGCTGACTGAAATCTCAATTCAGGTGCACGTACCGTGCTTCAAGCCCGGCGGTGATCAGTTGGAGCGCATGGCTTTCTACCGGTGAAGTTAGTGTCGTAAATCAAAAAACGGTGCTGCCGACATGAGCCTTCAACTCTCCATCGATTGGCACCGAATAAAAAAAAAGCATATTTCTTAAGACCCATGGAAGATTTATACACGCTTTGATTGCTGGCGGGAAGGTAATCTTTTTCCGGGTCTACATTGGCCACCTAATATGACCAGGTGTCACAGATTGTACCAGAGAATGTTTGTCTTGATTAAGGGAAGGCACGGTGGCCGTACATGAAAGCCAAGTTAATTTCCTTTAAATTGCAGGTGCGATGCTTTTTGCTTGAGTTAAAACCAGATTAAGAAACACAACAAAACAAACAAAACCTCCTGTGTGCACGAAACATACGCACGCAACTATATGAACTGAACTGAAAATAAATGCTGAGACATTGGTGATCATGCACCACCTATATAAAACAGGCAAATTCTTTTGCAACGCTTTCAACAAATCATCATCTTCCAGCAACCTGAAGGCAGGATTGGTGAACCATGCAGAGAGGCCTCATGCATGAAAGCACAGTAATCAGGTTCCTGACCTATCCGTGTAGAGTTAAGGGTCCCCCCCCCCCCAATATTTCGTGCAAATTTCCTCTGGTCACTCCAATTTCCCCTCACCAACCCACAAAATAGGTAAAAGCCGCTCATGAAATAAAATTGGTGAAATATGCCAAGGCAGGACAACGGTGAATGCGAGTCTTCAAGACTCAGCAATGAATTGTACGAAAACATGCCGTTAAATTCCTAAATCGCGAATCACGACAAAAAACATTTTTTTATAGATATTAATGTTTTTTTGGCAGGTAAGGCCGACTGAGCTATGTAGCTCTTTCTTTTCAGAAGCGACCTGGCCACAAATGATCGTGAGACGAAGTGGCTTACCAATGAGAAATTTAGAGCAACCCCAAGCACACCAAATAAACTTATACATTTTGCAAAAAAAGTATAAAATTATCTCCACGCTGGACAGAACGGCTGCTATCATGGTGCTCCGGGCCATGCCTTCCCAACGCCTCCTGTGCAGGCACGGTGCCGGCATTCGGGGCACGAGCATCGTTCGCGCGGAAGTGTTGCGATCGGAGGGTTTCGTGGATGTATGCGTGTTGAACTTCTTTTGCACCGTATGTATCCAAATGGGAAAGGACGACAAACTAAACACAAAAAGCAGTTCCAAAAAAAACTGTTTCCAATCGAGATTATTTAAAAGTTCATAGCTCCAGTGGCTTCCTAATATCGGAAGGAAAGAGCGTTCCAGACGGCCATGGAAGCGCGTCTGAAAGCGCGCGACGTGGTGACCGTCTTTGTTCGACGGCCAGCCAAAAGCCGCCGCTGCTGCAAGGATGACCGGAGTTCGCGTGATGATGGTTTCCTGCCCCTTGACGAGATCAGCCAGGGTATTGTGGTTCGTTTGTTGAAAGCACTTTGTGTGTCATGGCCGCTCACCGAGCTGGATGGCCCGGGCCTCGCTGTGCACGCCGACGCCCGCGGCGGTCGCCGCCGCCACCTCGACACGGTACGGCACGCCCGGCACCAACCCGCTGAGCACCAGCGAGCGCACGGATGCAGCCACCGTCTTGTTGACGTGAAAGCGCGTCTCGTTGCCCAGGCACCACACCTGTCCGTTAGGGGGTGAGGGAGATATATATATATATAAATATTTCACCAGGTAAGGCTCACTGAGCTTTAATGCTCTTTTTTAAATGCGAGCCGGTCACAAATGATAGCTCAAGTGAGTGACTCATCGTGTGGAAATTTATAGCAACCAAACACTCAAAACACATATTGATAAATATATATATAAAAAAATCGCCTGACAATAGGAAAGTTTGGCACGTGGTAGCGCGCGGGGGAGTCGCCAAAGACCTGCTGCGTTCAATTTTTGATAGAGCGGCTTCCGCGTCCCGTCGATGCGTGTGAAGCTTACTTCAAGCCACCGCGTAAATTTTCATCCGCGCCGTTTAACGTGAAAGGGGGCGCCGTAAGGTGCTGCAATTTAATAAGCCGAGCAGACTCCTTCGTTTAACCAGTTGGGAGTGTCCACTGACATCCGCAGACCTGTGTAATTGTATTTCCTCAGGAGGAGGTTTTTAATTTTGTACGTTTTTTTTCCTTTGCGAACATGAAAAAAAGCGTGGGATATGAAGCGTGATACGAAAGCACAGTGACGCCACGTACATTTTTTTTGGCTTCATGTTCGAGCAAACCAGCCTAACCAACGACTGATAACACCGGTGACAAAGCAAACCGGCTGCTAATGGGTACATGCATCATTTTTTTTGTTGAAACAAAGAAAATTGAAACATCACCCTGGTAGCTTCAGACACTGAGGCAGAAGGTTTCAACGTATACCCTGTATTCCTGGATGAGTCCATTCTGGTTTTCGGCAGGGGGGGAATCCCAAGTCACAGAGATGCTGGTGCTGTTGCCACCTCCCATTGTGTTGACCGTCACGGCCTGAGGAGGTGCATCTGGGGCTGTTGACGGTAGGGGGGATGACACCGCACAAATTGAATGTTAAACAAAAGGCGCACACAGACACACGACACATTTCCCCCCAAATGCGTCGGGCAACATCCGTGTGTGAAAAAGGCACTGAGTAGCTAAGATCAGCGGACCACAAAATGGGTCTAATGCGACTCAACAGTTTTGTCTAAAAAAGAAATTGAGTGAGCTCTTTCTTGCAAACCTTCTTCCGGCGTCCGAGCAAACTTGACGTCGCTGTCAGCTCCCTGGAACTCGTTGAAGAACGGCCGGACCTTGATCTCGTAGCTGAGCCCCTTGCGGAGGTTGGTGAGCACGGCGTTGCGCTCTGTCGGAGACTTCACCTCCAGAATCTGCCAGCTGCCCAGGGCTTGCGTGCCGGACACCGGCCGGTGCATCAGCCTGTAGCCCTGCACGAACTGGGACTGACGGTCAACCTGGTGGGAGAGGGGAAGGTAAAAAATGCCCGAGGGAAGGAGCGAGAGGAGGGTGGAGGGGGGTGTTTGTGGTGTGAGCTGAGTGATTTTTTTTGTCCCCCCCCTCTCCCTGCAAGTCGTTAGGGCAGAGAAGGAGTTAAGTGGGGAGGAAATGATGTCGCTGTGGTGGCAGCCTCCTTGCGAGCTGTGGAGGTCGGCAGGCCGTGCCCAGAGGAATTTCCAACATGGGGAATAAGTGAATAGAGCTGTGTGCGCTGACACCGAGTCCAAAACCGGCTTTCATCCATTGTTGAAAATCTTATTTTAGCTCAGGTCAAATACAATACAGAACACGCAAGGTATAGTGGCAGAAAGACCATCGCCCAGATATGGATTGTGCCGAGCCAGAGCCCCAGCGCCTTGTACATGAAACATGCAAGCTGCTGGGCACTGAAGCAGCACTGCAGGCACGCTGCCGACCAATCTTTTTCTTTACACATCTTCCCCCAATGTTATCCCGATAGTGTTGAAGTCATGTCATGAGACGAAAAATCCATTCACGTTCCTCACAAAGCAGACCAACCCATCGTGTTGGAGATTGGCCCGCAGAAGCGGATATCACAGAGCTATCTCGAAGATCATTTTACGAAGGGCAACGCCACTATGAGTAATGCTGACTTATCTGTTGTGGAGTCGGTGTGTTATCCTCCTACATGTGTTGGCTTCTCACGTGAAAAGAGCATACTCAAAGAGACTGGCCAAACATTCCAACCGGGGTCAATTCAGAAAGATTCGGTGCAACTCCAATGGAAAAAATAATGTCAAAGAACAAAATCGGGCAGGAGAGCTGGGTGGCAGGTGGTCAGGTAGCTAGGTGGGTATTCAGCTGCGATAAATGTCCACGTAATAAGCCACCTGACTGAGCTGTCATTAGTGGCGAGGTCGCTTCTGAAAAAGAGCTATATAGCTCAGTGGGGCTGACCTGGTAAAATAAAAAAAATGTTTACGGTTGTTAGACGTGCAGGCAAACAGACGTGAGGATACATCAAGATGGGTAAATGTTTCCGACGACTAGCAACCACCGTGGCTCACCGTCCAGGTGACCTGCACGGTGGAGGAGGTGAGGATGAGCGGGGTGTGTAGGCGCAGCACCACGTCGCCCAGTTCCTTCTGCACCTGCCGGTGGTCGACGCCCTGGCCCGTGGGGCTGATGTCTGTCGCAAACAGCCGGTGGGTCGATCAAAAGCTTTAGTCCACCCGCACGTTCATCGCCGGATCTACGTTTCCACCTGTTACACTTTCTAACAATTCCCGGCAAGTCACATGTTTAGCAAGGGGTCCAAAGGTGCGAAGAGAAAAAAAGATAGAGAGAGAGAGAGAGAGAAAAAGATAAATCAAAGACGCAGCAAGGGCAGGGGTGGGGAGTTTGTGCGCCACGCGGATGCAGGACCGCGTCAGCACTCGCACAATGCTTGAAACATTTAGCACATATACAGAGGTTATCTTGGGGCAATCGTAGCTGATGAATCGACCCGAGTCGCGCACCGCTGCCTTAAAAGACCACAGCGGGCCCGGAGGCAGATAATGGAGCTGCGCTAACGCGCTCCTCGCGCGCGCGGTAAAATGCGGCGCCTTCACCCAGAGCGCGGGTGCGGGGGCTTGACACGAGAACAAACACGCCGTGTGTGCCAGCGACTGTGTGCTCGCGTGAAAACAATGGTCTTCCAACTGCTTACACGATGCGTAAAGCGCAAACAATTCGTAAATGACTCGTGTTGCAAAATTGCCAATCAAACCGGTCCCTTTGCATTGCGTGTGACCTCACATTCATCAATATTTCCTGGCAGCTTGAATAAAGCATGCAGCATCCCAAGGGTGCGTGTGCCTGTGCTGTGCTAATTTGTGTGTGTGTGCGCGCGAGTAGATGGGTGTCGTAGCGGTTTGCACACAGCAATATAATCACAGCAAACCTTAATAAATTATTGACCATGATGATGGACATCAGTGGCAATTGGTAATTGAACGTGTTCTGGGCCTGTCTAAAACGACTAACTAGTGTGGTGGTGTCCAGTTTAAGGCGCGAGCGGCCAGAGGTATTATTCCGGCCACACCACTTACCTATGTGTCGTCCGGGACTTAATGGGTGCTCACGAACACTGCACTCATTTGCAAATGTACGTGTCAGCATATGCGTGAATGTGTGTACACTTGTGTGTCTCTGTATATGTTCATTTTACCAACAGGGAAAATGCACTACATTGTAAAAATAGAACCCAGTCATTTTCACACCACCAGTTGTCATAAACTGCCCTTAACGAGAACAAATAACACGATGATGTATGTCACCACCTGGGCTATTGTGTCCGATGTTATTGCTGGTGTGTGTGCTCCTGTGTGTGTGCGCGCATGTGAGTGTTAATGTACCTATATGTGTGAGTGTGTATGAGTACGAATGGTGCGATGGCACAGCGGTTCGTGAACAGGCTATGAACCCGGCGAGCTCAGTTTGATTCCCAACTCATGGCTAACATCAGTGGAAAATATCTCAACTGGTCCTGGGCCTCCCCATCCATGGGGTCGACTCAGCCTCAAATATACCTGCTGAGGTGCGTAAACGTCAGCACTGAGGAGACGAAGGTTTGCCGATCGTAACCATTGGGCCGTGCTGCCCCGTCTTTCGTGCACCATGCCGGGCCTGAAAAAAGGTGCTCGCGAACAGCACGGCTTGTGTCGGCATACGCGGGCGGTTACCTTGCGTGCGCACGGGGTCTGAGACGGGGCTGGGGTCGCTGAGTCCGTGTGCGTTTGCGGCGCGCACGATGAACAGGTAGATGGTGTTGGGGCGCAGGCCCCGCAGCGTGAAGGCATCGCGCGTCACGTGCGTCGCCACCGTCTGCCAGCTCGTGCTCACCGATTGGCTGACCCCGAGCAAAGGGCACAAGGCAAACCGATTATTCTCGAGCAAGCGCTCAGACGGCGTTGTCATTATCACCGTCGTCCTCATCACGAGCCATTCAATATCCACCCGGCGAAGGGTTCGCTGTGATGGCACCGGCTGAACAACAAGGAAGACTCGGAAGGGATTTAAGATCTTGATTGGCGCACAGGAATGTAATGATGCACTGTCCCATAAATTTGACGAATGATTCAGGGTCTTGATTTTCTCCAATTTCTTTTGTCTCGTTTATTCCATCTCGTTAATATTGTCCCTCCCGTTTTCACCTCTCACTTGTCGAGTTTTGTTTGTCCTTTTCATCTAGACATATTCAAGTACGATCAACCAACCCCCCTGTGACCAACACGATGTGGGGGAGCACCTTCATCCATCCATCAGTAAATTGGCAAAGGGCTGTAAGTAAATTATAATTTAAACATGGTTTGAGACTCAGATGGCACTTACGACTTACGCAGTCCAATGTGCAGATGCGCATTCGTCAGCGTTAACGTGGTTTACTCCTCAAACGAGCATCGAGGCGATACAGCCCTGAGCCAGTGGGGGAAATTGTAAATTCCTATGCTTGCAGGGGGTTGGGGGCAGAAGAAGTCTATCTGTATAAAAAAACGCTGTTGACTTCCCCACGAAGTGGTACTTATTTTTTTGTATCGACCCCAGAGGGATGATGGGCTGGGTCAACCTCCAAGCAGGCTTTCAACTCGCATCCTTTTCGATCGTGTGGCAACACAAAATAAAACAATTTCTCTGGGGCTATTGTGAACGAGGAACAATATTGCAATCACAGTCTCCATCAGAGAATTGCGTTGCAATTTCCATGTGTGCAACTCTTAAAGAAAAGCTTTTAATGAGAAGGGATTTTCCTATCATTAAACCCGCTCGTGTTTACTCTTCAATCAATCAACTGGTGAAATGCAGTACATTGCTTATTGCAGTTACATTGTAAAAAAACAAAGTAACATTTTAAATACACAAACGTTATCTCATCAACCGAATTTCAGCAATGGCTAATGTATTTGAAAACAAAGGCACGTCAAAACAAGGGGGCATAGAACCTCTTCCAAAAACAACAAAAATAAAAGTTACGTGTATCATTTAGTGATAGTATCTTGACAGGGTGCTGCAATTGCTTTCCGCCACTGATTTCGCAACCAAGAGGTCGCGGAGTTCAACCTCCTGGCACGACAGATGAAACAACGGTGCAAGGATCTTAAATCCCTGCCTCCCCCAACCCCCGCCTCTGTCCACCTAGCAGTCGAAATGGGTTAACCAGAGTTCGTCAGGGTAAAGTGTGGTGGCGAAAAATGTGGTGTGGTAAAGTGTGGTGGTGTAAAGTGTGGTGGGGTAAAGTGTCGGTACTCCCATCTCTTACGAGACTTTGGGCCAAAATACTCTCCAGAGAGGCTCTCTGAAGAGCTCCCCCTAGTGGAAGCCCTTCCTTCAGCAGTGGCGTGAGGAAGCAATTGCAGGGCTACACATTGACCTTTAACCTATTTATCTTGTAATCTCTCAAACTGAACGATAAACAAAACTACATATTTTTATTTTACCAGGTAAGGCCCACCGAGCTCTGTAGCTCTTTTTCAGAAGTTACCTGGCCACAAATGATAGGTCAACGAAATGGCTTATCACGTGGGAATGTATAGGAGCCAAATACTCTAATACATACGTTGATTCTAAATGTGGAGGGAAAAACCAGAGGACCTCGAGAAAAATCCACGGATGACATGCAAACTCCAAATATACAGGCATCAGGGTCGGAATAGAACCCACATCCTCCTGTATACCAGGCAATGTAGTTACCATCTCGCCAAATTACATCTTCCCATAATAAACACACAATTATTTAATAAATGCTCTGTGGGGGAAAATACCTAGTCTAATGCAGGGTCTTGTAACCCTGGCAAATGCATAATACAATTACTTAAACTTTCATGACACCAGCACGTAATACCTTTGTATTATGAATTGTCACGGAGTCCTTAATGTCTCATTTACATGCCGAAATAGGATAAAAATCCCTTCGCAAACAGCTACTTCAAGTGAGCTTCACCGACAATGATCCAGCTCTACCAAAACGAATATCAAAACATGTAAAAAAGGAAGCCAAACCACGATGTTTTAAAATTGCAGACCGCTTGCATATTGCCGCCTGTCCTGGTTTTCCCAGGATTGTTCTCTTTTTGAGGTGCTTGTCCTGAGAAATCTGTCTTTCCACGACATTAAAAGTGCCCTTTTTTGTCAGTTGCATAACAATTAACAAAATACAAGGCAACACTTTCACGTGTAATTATCCCCTTCTCTGTTATTTTTAGCTAACATTATTTTCATGATGTGTCCTGGCTTTTTGCACCTCATATTGTGTCAATCTAAAAGCCAGCCCCAATGCAGCCACAACGGAGGCCTACCTGAAGGCCTCGATGATGTAGTACAAAATGGGAGAGGGGCCTGTCGGCTCAGGCAGCTGCCAGGACAGCGTCACTGTGTTCTTGGTGACGTCTGTGACCCGCGGCTTGGACGGAGGTGCGGCCAGTGAAGATGGTTCAGGCGGCTGGGGTTGGCTCGGCACGCCGTTCTCTGCCACGGAAGAGATAGGCGTTAAGTTCAAGGCAAGTTGATTTGGTGTAACCAGGGGAGAACTCGGGAAAACCAGGGTAAGATTGTCACAATGACAAAAGTGAAACAAATAAAGTACAATCTTGATTTGAAGCTTTCGTGACTGCAGGAATCCATACTCTTTGGTTCTTTCGGTAAAGTCACGTAGGTATAAAATAAAATAGATCACGACGTTTTGGGCGCAACACAATCGTCCGTCATCAGGTGGGAAAGCATGGTCTGCTGCTGAGGCAGACTGTTTTAAAAGTTTTGAAATGGGTGTAGCCCAAGGGTCATAAAGAAGTGGCTGGATCTAGTGATGTTCATGTGAGAAATTAGCATGTAACTGGGTACGGAAGTGGCTATGTTAATGTGAGAGATTAGCATGATGTTAATAAAGTACAGCAGTAGTGCAAATAGAAATCAAAGAAAGAAATCAACTAAATCGCATGAGATGTTTGGCCACGATGACCAACCACATTTCTCGGCGGCTCAACCTGGACACCTGGCACCGAACTGCCATCCCCTTCCTTTATTGAACCCGCCTACTTTGACAACTACGCCCACTCAGTCACCAGCCCCACCGACACAGGGAGTCGAGCATGAGGTCAGAACATTAAAAAGTTGGAATTTTTTATTTTACTTTATTGCAAATTCTCCAGGACACTGGGACAACCTTTTCTGAAACCGGGACTGCCCTGGCCAGACCAGACCTGGCATAGCTGTGCAGCGTGACCTGTGACGGATAGACTCAGTGTCAGATGGACAGGCCAGATTGATCCATCCCAATGCTTGTTTGTTTATAACATCTGTCAAAAGGGCACCTTGTTCTTGATAGTGAATTTAACAAGTGTATTTGTCATTGTCTCTTTGTGTGCGGCCACAAATACACACATTGTGGCTGAGTAGTTAGCGTTCTGTGTTAGAAAATTACGCTACTAGAGGTCAATTCACATTCATAGATAACGTCAGTGGCAAGTGGTATAGGAAACCTGTAACGGGCTTCCACTAGGTCAACTTCGCCTTAAACGAGTGCTGATGCTATATATCTCAGTACTGGGGAGACAATGGTGGTTGGATCTGATGCTGTCCCAGCTTTAATAGGTGCTTCCGAACAGCACATTCCCCAAACTTCTGTATGGCTATAAGGCAATGCTTGATATTGGCTAGAATAGTCCAAAACGCCATATCAGGAATTATTTTGGCAGGCTGCATCCATCTCACCTTATTGTGTCCTTATGACACTGCGGTGGTGTGTGCGAAAAAACTTGAATGAAATTGGCTTGGGGTGACCAGATGCCCTTAAACACAGTACAATACTTACGTTTAACTTTCGGGTCCTTTAGATGAACTGTCTTTAATAAGGACACTCAAATGCCCGCGACATCAAATCACATGACTCATGTGACATCACGTGTTGCGGAAAATATCGACTGTGAAATTAAGCGCTGCATACAGTTTCCTCTGGTCTCCGCACTGGTTTTGTGTGCTGTGCTACAATATCAGCGACGTGGGCTCATTTACGGTCACTGCGTATATGCCAGTGACAACTGTTTTAGTGAACTTGGCCCTTTGGCTGACAGCCTAAACGAATACCTGGTGCTACGTGTCATAATCAACTCTGGATGCACTAAGAATCACCGAACCTACAAGTGCTGCTGCATTGACTTGAATAGCTACTCACCTGGCTTTGCAGTCTTTCCAGGTTACAATGATTATCCCCTTGTTCACTTAAAACATAGTGTATCTTTGTGTTGGTATGTGTAGTGCAAGACCCTCTAGATTAAGTGGTGGTACAGTAGCAGAAGACACAGCGCACGTCAACTTGGGCTCCATTCCCGTGGGAGGTGCTAAAATGGGTCCTGTTCGTGCGGCATAACCATGAACGCGGTTGCAGACATTCCGATCGTCATTTGACATGACATCGGACAGCAAAGACCGGACCGGAGTAGTACCTCCCACTTGAATGAAACTGTTCCGTAATACTGTTGTAGATAACAGCTGCCTGACACAAATTAACATTCAATGCAATTAACTCAATTTACCTATCTTTTACAACTGTGAGAGTCTCGTTTTTGACGACGATGCGGGCTTTCGCGACTGTTAGGGTAAAAAAAAAAGAGCAGTTGCACGGTTTGCTTGGAAAGCGTGTGTCGTCATTTTAATTTACGTGGCACAATCCTCCCTCTCGCTGGCCCACCATCTATCCTCGTCTCCCTCTCGAGCCTTCCCACTTTCCCCAGCGACATTTTCCCCTCCGTCTCCATCCCAAGACCAAAGCCGAGGTCTGCTGGTCAGCTCAGAGCCCTTGCTCCCCTTTTTCTCGTGGAAGCTGCCCCCGAAATCAAATTTTACAAATTGCGGAATGGAGGTGGCGCTTCGCCTATATTCCCATTTCCCACATCCCCGCCTTCACGGGGGGTGGGGGGGGGACAAGGCAGAGATGCATGAATATTTGATGCGGCACACTAAGATGACATTTCCAACTTGCGTGGCAGCCGAGGGCTGGTTAGTGAGGTACGCGTGGCAGGGCTAGGAGCTCAGGGAGGATAATTCCCCTGACTCGATCAGGAAGGCAGCCTGAATTTAATTTGGCCAATTAATGCGCGCGGTGCGACAGCACAACCGCACAGAGAAACCAAGTTCCTTCTTTCTTCGTAGGGAGGTGGGGGGCACTTAAGAGTGAAGTTGCAAGAAGATTATGGGAACGGGAGGGGGAATGGCTTGGAGATGGTGGGAGAGTCGCTCACATGGCAGTACGATGCAGGAGGCCCAGCGGTAATAAAGCACATCAAAATTCTCCACCGCATTCCAACATATCGCACTGTCTGGCTCGGAGCACTCACAGCACAATTTACTATGCCAACAGCAGCCTGTCACGGTTCACATTTCAGAAGTGCGGTTGTAAACAAAGTGTTCGTGGAACGGCAATGAAAAGACAAGGCGGGAGATTTATACAATATCTGCCAAGTTAACGCCGAGGAGTGTCTTCTGTCTGGAGGGTATTAACTCAGGGTGAAATTAGGTATTAATGTATTGTTTGTGATCGATTCTTACGCTCAGGATACAAGGATTGAATCATGCATGTGAGAATATTTTTTTTATTTGTATACATTGTATTTCATTAGTTCATGTGACCTCTGCAGCCACGAGCTGCGCTACAACGCACCACGATGTGAATTTTGTAATAAAAAACTATTTTAGTGTTGAATCGTCACCCCAAAATCTTAACCGTTACAGGCCTTGCATTGACAGCAGCTCATAGGTAGGAGTCGATCTCCTATGCCTTGAACTCCTCTGTTCCCGTTAACACAGCACACATTCCCCATGACCCCTGTGCTAAAAAGCAACGAATACCTTGAACGTCCATGAAGGCACTCCACGTTGTCTCCCCGCTGGGGCTCACCGCAACACAGGTGTATAGGCCGGCATCCATGAGCTGGCAAGGGAGGGGGGGGACGGAGAGATTTAGCGACGCAATTATGTGGCCGCAAAAAAAAAAAAGCTCATTTCACAGGTATCAAAAAATCCCCTGCAGCTAAAGTGCTCCCCGGCCCAACAAAGCAGCGTGTGCGCTTACAGCGAACATAGCCAGGAGATATACGCTGCCTCCAAGTCTCCCGTTTAGGAACAAGGCTATCGACTTTCCTGTAATATTCCCAAACCAATATTGGCTTCTGTAATAGCCTGCTTCCCAAAATAGCAGCGCAAAAAAAGCTTGAAAATAAATGAAGAAACAAAAAAACACACCCGAGATCATACAGAGAAATGGAACAACACAGACACTCTGTTGATGTGTGAGGTTGATGCGGCTTTAATGTACAGATCTACAATGAGAAATCCTATCAGCACACCACAGAGCAATTTGTTTTATATTCATTAGCAAATGTGGCTCTATCTATTCTTTGTCCTGCTAAACAGAAGGCAATGCTATCAGAAAAAAAGACTGATGAAATAAATACAAATTATATTTTCCCTCTTTGAAGCTTCAACGTCCCATTATGATACAATTTGTCTTCAAAACGTGCAAGGTTATTTTAAAATACATTTTGAATAAAGGAATGACTACGTTAAAAAATATATATCACAAACAGTGCAGGTTTACCTCCATCAAAACCAGACGGCCAATGCATTTCAGAGAGTTCGATTTTTGCGAGCAAGGTCTCCCGTCTTAATCACTCAAACTTGCTGGGCCTGACATTCCAACGGAACACAAACGCTTTGCTTTCAGCAAGCGTGCGGTACGAAGGGCTAGGTGTGTAAGGCTGGGTCTGGACCAGAGGGGGATTTTGTAAAAGGCTTGCCAGAAGAAGAGAGAGGGCGAAATAAAATGTAGCGACCTACACCTCCAGCCACCTCTCCCGCTATATCTCTCCCTATCCAACCATCTCGCTCTATCTCTCTTTTTTTTTTAAACTTCCATCTCTTCCCCGCCCTCTTTCTCTCTCTCACCCTCTCGCTCTCTCGCTCTCTCAATCGATATCCATTTTCGCCACGCGGGCTCTGCTTCTGGGCCTTACTGCAATCCTAATTAAGAGGCTGAAAAAATGTTGTCGTGCATCATTATTATGGCCCGACGTGTGACGGATCCATTTTGAAAGCCAGCTATGCCTCCAGCAATGTGACAGAATGATTACATTAACAGGATAACATGCTAACTCCAAGCCATCGATTAACATTTACCGGCAAGCAGTGCCAGCAATCATTATTTTCATGCGCTTCTTCCTTAAAAATTCGTTTTGTTTATCCACAACACGGACGGCAGAGGTGGCTGCGTGTGGCCGAATTTTGCAAGGGAAAAAGTGGCGGGGCCTTTCCGCCAGTGACTGATTGAAGCCGACAGTCACCTCTAGGCGGTCGTGTACCCACGTGCCCCCCCCCCCACCCCCGCTGTAACCTGCCCTCCCTCCTCTCTAACGTTAATCACCTGTAGCTCTGCATTCAATCATAGCCTGTGGTACGTCGCCACCACACCTGCTACTCGCCGACAACATCCCATAATAGTCGCGGCATATACGCAATGCTGGGTTGGTTGGGGGGGAGGCGGGGGTCATCAGGCTAGTGGCGCGCGGTCTGTTTAAATTTAGTGTTTGAACACACTCACTTCGAGGGCCGCATTTACTTTTCATTTCATTTGAAAAGGCTGCAATGGATTTTCACGTCGGAATTGCATCATTCCGTGCATGGGCTTTTGAAGAGTGTGAGCACGCCTAAGTGTACTTTGGTGTTAAGTAATTCTGTATACTTATACACGGGTACATTTACGTCACTCTCGTCCGAGTCGATTGGTAAATGCACACCTCTTGTGTGGCGCACTGGAGTGCTCAAGCAGAGTACCGCACAATTCATCCCACAGTGCTTTGAAGAATCCTTCATCCACTCACAACATCCCAGGCACTCTTTGCGATGAAGAGGAAGAACAAGACCACCTCCTCAGTAACTGCACAAGAAAGTGTGGTACGTGCCCACGTCATTCGGTTGTCACTCAGTAGTTATTCTTGCCTCCGGGCGATCAGCCCACTTACTCTTCCTAACAGTCAAATGTATGTACTTAGCATGTCCTGTGCATGCTTGAAATCGCACCACATTGATGAGAAAGCATTATTATTGTAAACATTAGTGTTCTTAATATGGTATGTTACCGTGGTGTAATAGTTTGCACGTCTGACTTGCAATCAAGATATTGCCAGAAGGATCTCCCAATGGGCAAGGTTCTTAAATCCTGTCTGCCCGTCGCTGTCCACCCAGCAGCATGGATCGGTACGCCGCAGTTAGTCGATCAGCAGGTCAGGTGTGGAGGGGTAAAAGTTGGGTACTCCCTCATCTTGCACGGTGTCTGGGCCAGCGTGGAAGAGTAGGCCAAAAATACCCCCTAGAGGACTCCGTAGAGCTCCTTCTAATGTAGGCCCCTCACCGTGCTAATCGGAGGTGCGATTGAAAGACAACACACTAAACAGGACAACGAATGTTATCCTACCTGAACGTCCTTGATGCTCAGCGTGCCGCCCGACTGCAAGGCGAGTCGCGCGCTGCCCAGGCTGAGCTTGCTGCCGTCCTTGAGCCAGTGCACGCTGGGAGTGGGCATGCCCATGGCCTGGCAGGCCAGCAGTGCCACCGAGCCCACGGCCAGCGTCTGGTTGGCGGGGCCCTGCCGGATGATGGGCGGCGGGCTGTCTGCCAGGGCTGCGGGAGGGACGACAGCGTTGGTTAGACACCCGGTGAAGGCGATTTCGGGGGTGGCGGGGGCGGTCACGTCGTCAGCAGAGTGCAGTGCAGAAAAAATAATTTTCTGTACTAGTACGTCTGTGTTCCCACTTTTGTGTTCGCCACATTCGCCAACACCGACTGATCAAGTGTGGTCAAATAATCCCCGTGACAGGCATGGCGTGGGGGAGGCCCTCATCCAGCAGTGGATTGACAAACGGGCAGCAGTATGTGCCAAAGTACAATGATGGTTGCGGTTGCTTTCAAGTGCCCAGCGGTTTTAATGCAACTAAAGCTCCCTGCTTCGTTTGAATAGTCGTGATGCACGGTGACAACTGGATTCACATATCAATGTTGTTGAATTGTTATTAACGTTGTGGTGAATGTAGCACCTCAAGTGTCTGCAGGGGACGCGTTAATCAATTGCATACAATGCGTAGGAATTTTGAATATTTGATTTTCACACACGATTGGACGCATTGTATTGTGAGCATAGAAATGTATTTTCATCCAATGAATTTATCCATTCTTAGAGGGCTATTATTTAGATTCATAGCGAATGTGGACAACTATCAAATCGTGTTATCTACTGCAAATTAAACGTTACGCATGCTACGATGTAAAGATTTTCAGGATTAGGTTATTACATCCTTACATGTTATAGTGGAACAGTTATACCACATATGTATGATGGAAAAAATGGGTCTAACTTTTTTTCGCTATCCATTGCAAAGCAAGTGGCGATCAGGAATGACGAAAAGCAAATTAGACGCAGAACTCTCTCCAGCGCATCAACTTGCCAACCAAATCAACTGCAGTTGCCAAGTGTGTGACAGGCTCCTTTTGTGAGTGAGCTGAGTCAATGAAAACTCAAAGTGCATGAGAGCTCTTTCTAAACGAGTGCGGAACATTGTTTTGTCTCTCATTTGTCTAAGCGGAAAAGACAGCGATCCCAGGACCACTGCGAAACTGCCACAGACTATTCCTGGGACAGGTAGCAACCCTCGTGATATCCCTGTTGGCAGTGGCTCAGTATCTTAACATGGGCTCGGGGTGGCCATTATTTCTCTTTTTTTTTACTTAACTTTGAAAACATATATTTTTTGTTAGATCGTACCATTTCATGATCTATGTGGAAACACAATTTGTATTGGTGTAAATGCTTACCCCGAGCTCTCATACTCTGATGGTGCATTGTCTTTGAGTTGTGCGCCTTTTGGCGTCATCTGGTCCAACCCATGTGAGACTAGGCTCTAAGGAAAGCTGTCTCGGGTGTGGACCAATCAACTTCAAGGACAGTGCACATTATCAGAGTGATGTTTTTTGTTTGCATTATGACTGCAGGTATTGTGGTCTATGTAAACATGACTCCTTGTAAAAAAAGGTGTCAGTTTGGTTGCCAGATAGAAGGGTAAAAAAACCAATTATCACAATTTGTATTTTTCTTTTAATTGTTGTCTTTGCAGTGGCACATTGCCAGTTTGTTTTAGTAAAATAGCAGCGGTTGAACATTTCCTGTGAGTGACCACGCGAAGCCCACTCTATATCTGAACAGCAAATCAGAAAATCTCATGACCCGTTGCCGCCCCCATGACCACTATTAATCACGCATCACATCTCCATCGCACCCCGTGAAATGTATCCGCATTTCAACAGCGAGTGAAAAAATACAAGCAAAAAAATACATAACTATAGTAATCCACTCTACATTAAATAAAAAAAGATACACTCGTCACAAAGCGCTTTTAGCGGGTCGTGTGAAGTGTCCTTTGATAATGTCTGTGCACTTTCCGTGAATTTGAATGTTTCATTCACAGTGCCTGCGTTTAGTATTCGGAGGCAGCTGCGGCAGCTGCCTCCGAATACTGGATGCATGGTGATTGCTAAAAGGATGCCGTGTTTATTTTTCATCAGTATCGCGTCATGCTCGCCGGACGATCCATCAGGGCTTCTAACCTGCCATGTACCACTACAGGTATCATTGATGTTAAAAGCATGGGTGTGTTTTTCTATGAAATGAGCAGGAAATACACACACGAAACATTTTCTCTCTCCCTATTCTCATTACGCACGTCTAACAGTAAAAGTGCTCCAAAATGTGACCAAAGTAGCCTGCCAAAGTGCAACTGGAGTAATGTACTCACACACAAGCACTCAACATCGCTGCATGGATAGAAAGCCTGTATTTTAACGATACATGGCAGAACTACAAAGAAATATGAGCTGGGTATCAAAGACCACGAATAACAATGGTTTTGTACTTGGTCAAAAATCGCACATGAATCAACAAAACCACAAGAACCATTTTCCACTAAGTGGCAACGACATCGTCACTTGTCTCTGCGCCAGGCTAGGTGTATGTGGAGACCAACGTGGAATCGGACAGTCATAGGACAAACCCAGGTGCTGTGGGTTTACAAGACTGGTGTGAATGATGAATGGATCAATTTCATTACCCAGCACACGCAGGCAAGCATACACAAACACAAAGAATAAAGCAAAGATCCCCTGTATAGCCTGTAACAAACTTTTGGGGCAAGTGCTGTTTAGCGAGCACCTATGAAGGCCACCATAGCACTCGAGGGGGTGGGTGGTCAGCACCACGCCCGGCTGCTTTGTCTCTCCAGTGGCGATGCTTACACATCGCACCAGGTATTCATTTGAGGCTGAGTCAACCTAGGGGAGGTCCAGGACCAGCTCCGATAATCGTCACACACACTTTTACATACAGGAAGACATTAGCCGAGCAGTGTTAGGTCAAATTTCGATTCACAGCTTTCGTGACTGCAGGGATTCATCTTCTTGGTTCTTTCGGTAAAGTCACGTAGAAGGGAAGTAATAAAATAATAAAAATAAAACATAATAAAATAATTCTCACGACGTTTCGGCCACAACGCAAGCAGCCATCCTCAGGTGAAGAATGAAACACCACCAAGCTTGGAGCCATAAGCTTGGAGCCATACGCTCCAAGCTTGGTGGTGTTTCATTCTTCACCTGAGGACGGCTGCTTGCGTTGTGGCCGAATCGTCGTGAGAATTATTTTATTATGTTTTATTTTTATTATTTTATTACTTCCCTTCCACGTGACTTTACCGAAAGAACCAAGAAGAAGAAGAAGTGTGAGGTCACTCACCATCGCCGACCTCCAGCAGCGCCTTGGCCAGGATGCTGCCGGCCACGCTGAGTGCCTGGCACGTATAGTAGCCCGAGTCCGAGCGCTGTACGTCCGTGATGGTGAGGTGGCCGGTTTGGGACACCGAGAATCGGCTCGACGGCTGGGATGGCTGGTTTGGAAACAGCAGATTCTGCAGGGTGTTTGGTGGGTGGAGGCAGGAAGGGGATTGCATGAGGGTCATGTGGATGGCTGCCTTTTGTACCAAGTGAACGCTTAACTGCGGCTCGTGACGGAAGGTCACACGATTTGAAAAATGAGGCTCGTGGGTTCAGAAAAGCGTTGAGTGTGGGAATGAATACATGCTGTGAAAAGCATCGCATGGATTAAATTTCATTAATTCAAACCATTCGCATAAAAAGAAAACCTAAACAGCTTAACCATAATCCCTTCCCTCGTGTTTTTTTCCTGCAACTACCGCAAAACACATTGGGTTTCAAGATTTAATACGCTTTTGTTTTCGTACGTTCATTACTCAGGTTTTTCTCCCACCTAATTATATCACTTTCATAATTCCCCAAAACACAACACCCCAAGAGAATAAATTGGCATCGTTTTCAGAAAACGAAATCAGATTTTGGCAAACAATTACGTGAAATGTATCCCTCGAACAAAATTCGTTCAATTTCAGTCCGACGCACGTATTTTTTACGACTGGAATTATGCTCCCTGCGCCTAATTGCGGTTTCCGTATTGTAACTGCACCAGCGCCGCATTACCTGACTGCCCTCCCGTTGCCAGAACACGGCAGGGGGTGGGTTCCCCGTCGTCTCACAGAGGAAGGTGGCACTCTGACCCTGAGCCACGATCTGGTCCCTCGGACGCACCACGAACTGGGGCGGAGCTGCGCAAACACACGGGTTCAAAAGAGAAATCTAAATTAAGTGGTCAGTGGACACACACTCACACACACACGTGGGGATGGGTTAATGAAACATGCAGAACACAGACACAGAGAGACGTGCATGCGCACGCAAAACACACACTGTTTGCTTGCTGGACGCAAGGGTTCATTTGAGCACGAGGCTGAACACATTTACAAATGAACAAAAAGTAGTTATTGGGCTTCTCACTGCTTTCGTGATCGCTCGCGGTTTCTATCGCATGCAGATGAGCACGGAGTGAAGTGTGCACGACACTTGTGCAACAGCACACATTATAGGCACTCGAGCTAATTCAAAAACACTAACACACCAGCAAGAGAAACACTTACAATCAAGCCATTCGCGCAGGCCACTCCGCAGATGAATTCAAGTGCTGTTCCTCACTCAGTGGCTGATTTTAATGTTAATTGCCAGACATTAGAATTTAATTAATGAATCGTGGAAGCAGAGCAATCACATTAGCGCGAGTGCTCGATTTACACGTGTAAGGGTCCCGCCGCGTGCAGGATGAAAGGACGCGGCTCGCACACGCACACACACGGGCGCCAGTTTGTGCGCCGAAATGATAAAAGCCATTTACACGGGGAACAAAACCATCCCTGCTCTTTCCGTGTCATTAGCGCGACACAATTTACATAATACATCTGATGCTCGCCCCGGCCAGGCTTGACACATCCCCTGTCCCCCCTGGACTCCGCGGGGAGCGAGACGGAATATGGATCATGCCCGGGATAAAGGAGGCCCCGTTCTGACGGCGACCCCATGCCACCGATGCACATTAACAGCGCACTGATTAGGGGGAACATGCAGCCTTGAGTGAAGAATGCCATTACAGAGGGCATCACCATGAGCCAGTGGCCAAATACTTTGTAAAGTGAATGAGAAATGAATGAGACACAGCTGTGACGAACCTTATTTACACTGGGTATAATTATTGTGTTTATGTACGTTTAGCATAAACTGCAGTGCCGGCATGTCATATTTAATGTGTACATATCAAGTATCGTATATCACTTCCCACATGCCGCATACATTAGTTGTATATCGTACATATATATCTGACGTTCATATATCATGTTTATGTCAGTCATGTATCACATCTGCACACTACGCAATGTAGATATACTAATACAGTACCGTATATGTCTGCCCATATTTTATGATTTTTATTATTGTTTCGGTTGTATAAAACACCTAAATTATACGGTGAATTCAAAAGATTACAAAATCCCATGCCTTAAATTGACGGCCGGCAATTTGGGGCGATACCATTAATAGGAAAAGCACAAAAGAGAATGACGAATAGTCGTTGGTTTAATTCCACCTATAAATGAGCGCGCGTGCAATTGGGAAGAAAAAACAAAACAATTTTGCTGATTTACGGAGGCCGTGGGTGACAGGGAAGATGTGTGAGCCGCCGACAGGGCTTCCTGGGAGGTGCAGGCCGCAGCCTGATTTAAGGACGACGCCAAATGTTGGGTGGCCACGACCCCACTGGCTTATCTCGCTCACACACCGGACTCTCGGACGTCGCTCCTCGTGGACAATGAAATGGAAATGGTCACTTACCATACGGACGGACTGGGTGGACGAAGGAGGGGGGAGGGGGAAAGGGAAACAAAACACAGAGAGAGAGAGAGGGGGAGGAAAGGAAAACAACAAAAACAAAAAAAGGAAGATATGATTACAATGGGTAATGGATAATGTCGATGTCTGCGTCAAAAAGTTGATGGCGAGGTTGGTGACAAGTAAACGGCGCGCGTGCCGAACACAGATAGGTCCTCTGTAATGGTCAGCTGTTGTTATGATCACTCTCAAAACTCTGGCGCTCGCGTAACGCAAATGGCTCGATGACAGCGCATGGAATTTGTAAGAAATGCCAATGTATTTATTTATTTATCTACCGTGTAGGCAATGTACTTGTCCGCAGTGTGAAGTCTTTTGATTTTTCGTGCACAGTGTTTACCAATAGGTGACAATTTCTCTAACGCTATCGATGGTGCAATGGTGCATGCTACGCGCTATGAACCTGGTGACCCCGAGTTAAATTCCTGGCCATGGCTAACACCAGAGGCGATTGTGATCTAGATCTTTCCTGGGCATCACCTTTACCAACCCACTGACCAGCGTGGTGAAAAACGGTCAAACCCCATCTCACATGATAAAGCACGGCACGGGGAGGCCTTCATCCAGAAATAGATTGCCAAAAGCACCGTAAATTTAAATGATGGCACAAAATGTTAAGTCCAATAACCCACATGATATGCGGAGTGTGGTTGTGTCGGCACGGAGATGTTGTGACTTGGTAGTGTGGATGCGCGAGCTTGCGTTTGAGTGATCGCCGCTTTTGCTGAGCGGTGCACTCATGTGCCGCACTGGTGAGATGTACCCACCAGGGCGGCGTGTGGATGTGGTTGAACGTGTGCTTAGAGTTGGGGGGGGGGGAGTTGGAGGGGAGGGCTGGGGCGATGGCGGGGGATCAGCTGTACCGTGCACCACGAGCGATGCCGATGCCTCAGCTTTGCCCACGCGGTTCTCGCCAACGCACGTGTACGTGCCCTCGTCCGTGCCACCCACACGCTCCACACGTAGCGTGTAGTCGTCCTGGATCTCAAACCTGCCACGCCATGCCATGGCACATCATGTCACACCGTGACACACCGCACCGTGGTGTAGCATGCCACCAACACGCGACGCCACACCATGCCATGGAGAATCTACGCCACATACTATGCTACAACTCACCATGTCACACCACGATACACAAAGGTACCCAAGGCAAGGCCATATCATTACACGCCATGCCACACCACGGCGGAATACCACGTCACACCGGTGATGTGGCCTCGACTTAGCAGCGGATGTTAAAGATCTCACGATTTCATTCGTAAGAGTAGGGCATTGTGTGCCAGTGTTATGGTCCACATTTGAAGAAATTATTACCACCTAAATTACTCATTTGGGATTAAACATAGCAATCATTGCCCCAACCGTAAAAAAAAAAAACTTAGCAGGGTCCTCGTGAATACATTTCCAATATTCGGTAAGGCTTTTATGGCTAAACAGGCATAAAAAAATATACAAAACACGATGGTATTCTGTTCCATGCCATATTCAGACTCAACTCATCCGTTCCATCTCATCTCAAACAATGAGCTTTCATGACTTTAAACATGGGCTTTGTTGTTGCGTTTGAAAGGATTTTCATTGAATCCATTTATTTTTTATTATTATATGGTCAAAACGTAGATAAATTAAAATTATGGTAATGATGTGAAGGCCCGCCAAATGAAAAGCTCAAAGAAAGTAAAATATCCTACAGTGTTAATTGTTCTAATTTTATTTTTTAACAGTATCCTTATTCTCTTTTGACCAAGATTTTAAAAATACCTTTTTAAAACGTCTTGTAAAATATCACGAAAATACACACAGAATGTTTTAACCATGAACCACTGATTTCATAGTTCATTACATAAGCCAATTAAATGTTCAGTTTACACACAAAGCCACTCATGCACATATCCGCTTCACTTTCATGGGCTGCCAATGCTGCGCGAGTTTGGCAAAAATAGGTTGCAGCTATGTCCGCTCTGTCGGTGAGAGATACATTCGCGGCCAGGTTTAATTTTGCACCATCAATTCCCCGTCGTTGCCCATCCGCACGGCTAAGCGAGAGACGGTACCTCTGCAATGCCGTGGGAGCACTTTCATCTCTTCCGCGAGGAGTGATTTCAATGCATATGCTCCGAGGAGAGCCCTCGTCCTTAAAGCTGTAAGCCAGAGTGGCCACCAATAAGATTCCTAACCTAACCTTTTCAATCGCCCCCGGGCAGCACTTTAATAAGAGCAGGTGCTTTAAGTTGTTCCCCCATTCCTGTCCCTTCGCGCCAATGACAAGGGAAACCCGACAATAAGATTTTTTGCACCTCGCCCTCTTCTCATACCGCCCCGCACGGGTCAGCGGTTTTCGATTGGCTCAAAACATCACAAGAATATTATATTTTCCCCCGACCCGCCTCCATCCTCCTCCTCCTCCTTCTCCCACAACTATCGCCTCGCCGTCCTTGGGACAAGACCTGAATGTGCATTTGGAGAAAGTGGACTCGTCAACAAAAAGGCTGCCAATCTCTTTGGCTGGGAGGCGTAGGAGAAAAGGAGCAAGGACATGAGGAAGCAGAGCGATGTAATTAAGAAGAGAAAAGAAAAAGCTGCAACATTGACCGCATGAAAGCATAGTTTTTTTTTTAGTTGACAACCGCAATAAGTGACTGCTCTACAGCCGAGCGACATTTTACGCAAAGTGAATATTCTATGCTCCGTGCGGCCGCTCGGGGTTGACAGAGGAGGGGAGAGTGAGAGAGTTGCGATGGAAATTCCCGGATCCTCCGGTGCCTCATCTTACCTGCCCTTGGGGAGGTCTCCATCCTCCTTCCTCCACCGAACTGTCGGCGGGGGGTCGCCGTGGACCTCGCAGCGGAACTCCGCGTCCGAGTCGGCAAGCATCACAAGGTTCATCGGCTTTCGCGCGAACGTAGGCCGCTCTGGGGACGCGTCCGGGTGGGTGAGACGCAGGGATGGGACGAACATCAGTGAACGGATGAGCAACTCAGGTCATTAAAGGTCAGGGTTAAATATTCATGAAAATCTGGTTCTGAAGAAGTGGAGGCATTTTGAAGGATTCTAAATTCCAATTACATATTCTGGGAGGTGATAGATACATGGGCAATTCATTTGTACCATGCAAGAAATGGTAGGTACAATGCAAATGATGTTTGATGTTGGTGGGAACCAGCCTCAGTGGCTGGATTGTCAGCCAAGACCTGATGCAAGGATGGAAATTAGGGCCCCATGTCTGCAGTCATCCCTGACTGCAGACATGGGGCCTGGCCACTGTGTCCCACGGGCCCCGGGGCGGTTGCACCGCCTGCTCACTCGATATCTACGCCACTGTATGTATGTATGTTGAACTTCTTTTGCACCCTACGTAACCAACCATGCTGTGCGAGGGAAGGATAACAAACTAAACACAAAAGGAAGTTCGAAATAAATTAGTTTTCAATGGAGATGATTTAAAAGTGCATAGCTCCAGTGTTTCTCCGAATATCAGAAGGAAGAGCATTCCAGACGGTCGCAGAAGCACATGTGAAAGTGCGTGACACAGTGACCATCCTTGTTCGATAGCTAGTTAGCCCAAAAGCCGCTGCTGCTGCCATGATGACCGGAGTTCACGCGATGATGGTTTATGTTCCTTGACGAGATGAGCGAGGTATTGTGATTTATTTGCGGTAAGCACATGTGTTCTGGACCCCAGCAGTTCGCTGCAGAGTGAAGAAGTGTTTGGCCGGAGGGGTTGGTGGCACGTACCGAACACAGCGAGCTCCGCCGGTTCGCTGTCTCTCTCTCCGACCATGTTGGTTCCGACGCACACGTACATCCCCGCATCTGCCTTTTGCGTGTTCGAGATCATCAGTTTGCCTCCGCGGATCTGCGAGGAAGTAATCCACAAAACAAGATCACAGGGTGGACTGCAGGAGTGGGGACAAATGAATCATCCCAAAAAAGGCACATGCATGCTGCAAAAGGTGGTAACAAGCTGCCTGGAGTGGAACCTGGAGTTTGCTTTGGAAATGAAACTCTGGCCCAAGAGAGCCCTGGAGTATCTGGGGTTGATTGATGTGAGAAGTTTCGTGAATGTTTTGAAGATTGCAAGGTGCAGCTTATAACTTCTAAAAAAAACAACCCTGTGTTCTGTAGGTCTGCCAACAAGGGAATCAATAAAAACGGGTCAATGGAGCCATTCCTCTCAAACAAGCTTCTAACGCCAGGTCTGTCAGGCCTGTCTGGGTCAATATAAAGCATCTTCTGTTTGTTTCACTGAGAATTAATCGTCAGAGTGGGGAAAGAAAATTAACTCTGATATTTTATTGGATATTTTACCCCAGGGGATCAAAGTTTTGGTGGTATAAAAAAATGAGCCAAGATTTTGTTTCAATATATTTATAGTTTTTTTTTTTTAAACCATAAAACAGCATTCCCTGCATCAATATTTAGCAATGGCACGGGTAAAGTGCAATTTTGGAAAGGCATGATACTGGACAATCTGCATGGATAATGCATTAGGCCGGTATGCTTTCAGCTGGCAATGATATGCCTATAATAACAATACACTTGGAGGTAAGGCTTACTTTGACTGTAAAGGAATATAGTGGAGCTATGACGCTGGGTTCCCATGAGCACCTAACAGCCAAATTGCCAAGTTCATAATCCAGGCAAATGGGCTATTAGAGCTTAGGTTCTCACGGCAGTGATCTGCGAGCCCTGCCAGGCCATGTAGCCTACTTATGTAGCTCCTTCAGCAGCGGTGAACTAATTACTTGGTGACACTGCGGTGGTGCACTAGCACAAATAATAATAATGAAAAAAAAATGTCAACACATTCAGCTAACTCACCGCCACAACTTGCTTCTATTGTATACATGAAACGACTGCAGATGGTATGTAAATATATATTTCATTGCTCAGAATATTCTAAGTCGATGTTGAGGATTAATGCGATGACACTTTGAGTGGCGCTTCCGTGCCAGAAAGGTGCCATGTATGTAAACAAAAATAAATTTGTCTTGACATGTCTTGACATTCGTCAATAACACTGCACCGACCCCGTTGAACCCATGTTGGAATAAGGCCTGAGCTGTACCGAGTGGTTCTAGGAACGTTCCGTCAACGGCCCAGAACAGCTCAGACACACACCCCCCGTGGAACCTCCCGCTGCGGTTCCACCGGTGTTCAACAACAACAACAACAACAGCAGCCGCCATTTGCCATTAAGTGAACTGGTGATGTCACCACGGCGCCTGTGCCAGGCCAGGGCGTTCAGCCCATGTCTCACAAGCTCTCGCTGTCAGATGTATCTCCTTGCATGCGTGGCTTTCCTTCGGCTATTGTGATTCACTCGCACGTGCACAAATGCTCGCGGTAAAGGGATTGGGTAAGTGTCACAAAAGTTTTGAGATGATTAGTGGTTGGGAATTCTCGGGGTCCTCTCACCGCTATGTTGGTCTCTATGCGACCAACTATTTATTGCTCTGCAATATTTGCATGTTGCCCGTGGAAAATAAATGTGACATCTGTTACGGTAGCATGTCGAGCGTTTGCACCACGAACCAAATGGTCAGACCTTGAAAATTGGCAGCAAAATGTAATTATGAAATAAATCTTCCTTAACTGCCACGAATGCACATCGCATGACTAATATGGCACGTTGTATGGCCTCTATGCAGCAGAAATAAGCTTGAAATTTAATTCGTAAAGTGCATTCTTAACGGCCACATTAAAACGTTACTTTCTTCGCTAACAAGGTAAGCAAATTGGAATATTAAACAGACAATGCACACCTCTGCCTATTAAGAGGTCATGTCGCTGCTCTTATCAGGTGGTCCGGAAAAAAAGAATCCCTCAATGGTTTCATAGCAGAAGAAAGGTGTAATCCACTCCTGCCTAACAATAGACCAATTCTCACTGGCGTCCACTGTCCTCACAATTAAATAAAATATTCATATCTAAGAGCGCTATGAATGCGCAAAGGCGATGCATGCTTGGAATTACACCGAGAGACAGACAGAAGAACACGTGGATCAATGAACATGCCCAAGTTAGAGGCTTCATATTGACCGTTTATAAATATAAGTGAGTCATGCCGAGACGGGATGATAGCCAGTGGTTGAGACTAACCGTGGAGTGGCAGCCAATGGAGGGAGCAGGCCTAGGAGCGTGTCCACCCGTGGGGATATAGCGATGAGATTGGCCCTCGTGTAGCAGGCTTGGTGGAGTGCAACATCGTCAAACTGTGAGGGACGTCGATGGCTTGAGAAGGCATTCATCCAGTAGTGGATAGATAATGGCTGCCGATGATGGTAATTTAATAGCAAGCAAAGAGTGCCGACGTTGAAGGTACGTGAAATCGACGATCGTGACAGATGCATCCGCTTGCCCGGATGCAATCCTCGCGTTGTTACAGTCTGGGTTGAGAGAGCATATCCTTACCCATATCCTGCGTTTGACCAGAGCCACGATGACAGATATGGCACTTTCGTTTCAGTGCCGTCCCCCGGTGTAATGTAAATTTACCTCTCTGTGTTTTCACTTCAATAAACGTGCGAGTTTAATTAGGCTCCACTTCCTGGTTCAGGTGGCTGCTTTGTCGGCCGGCTGGCATGCGACGAGGATGTAACGTTGACGTCTGTCAGTGGCCCCGCACATCCCCGAGCCTAAAGCTCCAGGGAGCTGGGATCCGAGTCTCGGGGGCTACGAATGAAAAATGAATCTTGTCTCCACAGTCTGGGAATGTTTTAAAGGCGCCGGCGAGGTTCACGGTTTCAACACGCTCACCGGTGAACTCATTAAAGGGAGGTGAAAAAGAAAAATGGTCGCAAAAATAGCGCTTGCTTTGTTGGAATCATTTTTCCAAGGTGTGCGATTAGCGAGAGTATGTAGCTGGCAATTACTGTGTTACGTGCTACTTTTATTCTGGAACAAAGTGTTTCATGAATTCAGAAGCCAAAACGTGTTTTGTATGGTGAATTAGAGAACCCAATCTGCAGTCAAAGCTCTTCTGGGTTTAGGAGTTGAGAAAGATTGAGCCTCAGTAATGCAACGAGAGTTCTACGACATCATTAATGGTAAGACAAAGTGAAAAAAATCAATGTCGAAATGGATTATAGCCCTGCTGTGGTTTCTCTGCCCACAAATGCGGTTGCTTTATTGTCACGATTAGTAGCAGATGGGTGTCAGCGGAAACGCACAACCCTGAAAACAGCTCCATTCAGAGCGTCAATTTCTATCTTTCCTCGAGGGCCATATTCCTGGGACACACGGCAATCTCTGGGACATGTACGCACACGAAGGCAACTGTGTGCATCGACACGTATACATGCCTGATGGTGATTAACCAGCCCCGGTCACCTGGTGCTCTTGCAGTTATTTACAAGTTGTGTTCCTCGTCGTTATTTACTGGCTTCATTAGCTGTTACTCGGGCCAATCTGTCCGCACTTCTCGCTCTCGATACGACGCCGTGGGAATTCCGGTCGAGTGAGGTGCACATTGATTCCTTATGATTTCTGCGCTGGCGCTTGCTGACTATTCCCGACTCTGCGTCGATAAGCGCATTAATGCCGCGAGTGTGTGCCGCCCCCATCCCCCCTTCTCTACCCCCACGGGGCCGCTGTGCCCATACCGTCACACGCTCGTCCTTATCCGTGAGCGCCACTCCGTTGCGTTTCCAAGACACAGGTGGGCTCGGGGTGTCCGCGCGGCGGCAGGCACTCCATTACGGCCGGCTCCCGGGCTGCCACCACCACGTCCGATGGGTTTTGCCGGAATTCGTCTCGCAGAACTACGATGATGAAGAAAGAGAAGAAACAGAGAGATGCGTTTAGAAAACGTGACCTTTGCTCTCATCATCGGGGGGTGGGGGTGAGGGGGGTGCGGGGTCAGATGGCGGAGAGAAAAGTGTGACTTGACCGTCGCTACAAAGTGGTCACATTGCCCGTGTGCGTCCATTATAAATGATACATCCTAATGCACGCATGTGATAGGAAGGCAAAGGTCATGGACGTAGTTACATTGAATCCCATGGAGCATGAGCGCAGCCCATGAAAGCAGCCGCGATGTTATGATCACAATCGACTCATCAAGGTCAAGAGCACTTCCGAGGGCATTTAAACTCCGACACAGATAGAAGGGGAGGGGGGGGGGCATTACTCCACCATAAAAAAACACCACTGTAATAACGACGAGGACAACAACAGCAATAATACATGTGCAATAACGGAGCCGCATCCTGGGTGACTTGCCCCGAGCCATTTGACAGACAGCCTCTCGAAAAACAACAATAAAGGAGGCTCGTGTAGCGCGCGAGTGACAGGCTCATCCTCTGATTAGGGCCTCTAATAACAGGGATTCACCCCGGCGGCACTGAGCGGCACGAGTCATTGATTAAAGATTCCGAGCATCTGTTGGCTGCGCTTGCAGGCCGGATGCGGGCCGGTGGATGAGCGCGAGGCTGAACGTTTCGCGGGGCGGTTTATTGGAGCCCATCTGTTGTTGGTTTTGCGGTGGTGGTGGGGGGGAGTTGCAGCCCTGAGGGCCGGGAAGCGCCCGCCCGTCTCTAGCGCAGCGATAAACCGGGCCCGAGACCACGCGGCCGGAACGGGGGTCCGGAGCCCACCCGGCACGGCACCAGAGCCCGAGGAGTTCGCGGTATCGACGGAGCTCACGAACGGAACGCGCGCGCCGAGGTGCGGGGGGGGGGCTGGCTGGCGGCGCCGCGTTTGTGTGGCCACGCTGGACACGATCCGAGGGTCACGGCGCATCTCACGGTGGTCTCCAATGCCGAGACCCCCCACCGACCAAGAGGTTTCAAGGGAATGCGTGAAAATCAGCTCGCGGTAGCACCGTAAGAGCAATGCACTCTAATTTTTCACGTCGCATTCCATAAAAACAAAAACTTTTATGAAATCATGTTTTGGATTTCCTCTTCTTCTTCTTCTCAAAACGGCCCATTTGGAACGCTGAACGGCCCCTTTAAACGATGTTGAATGTGAGAGGCCCGCTTTCCATTTCTCATTACTCGCTCTTTATGAGAAGTGCAGTCTCCAAGGGCCCTCGGGCTTTGCGTGTATTAGCAACTCTAATATATACAGTGCATTTCCAATGCAGGGTGCTGACACCACGCTCCCTGTTCTCTCCCGGGCAGCAGAAGCGTGCACGCGCAAGTCAGCGGCCGGCACCCAGAGTTGTGCGCACAATTAAACGTGGCCCGTGTTACCTTATAACCTCGAAAGGTACGCGCTTGATTTAAAAATTATGCACGGCGGGAGGAAAAATATTGGAAGTGCACGCCGAGTCTGGTGACGCGGCCAAGTTTCTATCGCCTTCAAAGGCACGCATAGGAAGCCTGTGCAATAATAATAATGATGCCGTGATGTCATTTGGAGATAGTGGAACAACCGCTGTTGTGGGCGGTCGGGTCTCGGAGCTAGGAATGCCGCATGCACGCACGCACTCACACGCGCGCGCACGGCCACATCATGTGTGTGTGTGCGACCCGATTTCAATGCAGTTCATTACAATTTTCACATTCATCCCGTCGACCCCCGATCCCCCGCTACAACACACCACCCAACCGCCGCAGACAAGAGCGGCGGGCTGCATCTTTTTAATGGCGAGGATAATCCAAATGAGATTAGTTCAAAATGTGGGCTGTACACGCGGCCTTCACCGCAAAAATAAGAAATGACGGGGGGGGGGGGGGGGTCACAGATGGACCTCTTCACCACCGGCCAATGGTGCCACCAGGCAGAGATTATTTATTTATAGCTAATTAATTATACCACGAGGCTCCGCAAGAAGGCGTGCGGGATTAGGCAGGTGCTGGGTGGGATTATCCGAGTCGCAGCCCCGCTCACACCCTCTATGCTAATTACCGCCACACATACGCCTAATGTCATGTACTAAAGGCAATATTAGGGGAGATACGATCAGCAATGATGCGCTATTATAGGTTGTAAATCCCACCCACCGTCATATCTCCGCCCGAACCTGAATTTAAACCGAGGGGCAAGCTGGTCCGAGGGAGGCTGCGATAGTCGGCTTATCGCCAGAGGCCAGCAGAGTGAGGGCCTAGAAACTCGCCAAGCCCACTGACCCAACTCACTCCACCTCTGATGGACAGTTACATGGACACTTTCACTGGACTAAAAACACCCCACATTTTTAAAATATATATATTAAATGTAGTTTTCAAAGTGAAAATGCCATTGGAACGTCAAACTGTTTGGTGCGCTTCAGAATATTAGTCTTCATTAAAAAAATATATACTTTTGTAGAATAAAAACTGAAACTCCCCAAAAAAATACGTTGCCAACTTTAGGCCCTTGGAGTCGGAGGAGACACATTTGTCACATTGGCCGAGTTTTAAAATTGCACAAGGTGCTTGAGCACTTCCCTGCAAAGTCGAGTAATGCTCACAACTGTGTTGGTTACTTCACGTTCTCTAAAAAGACAGCTCCTTGACTCGCTAAGTGCACTTGGCTCACGGTCGATGGCGATAGGCAGCGGGCACCACGGTGGGTCAGAAAAGAACATGGCATTGCACTCACTACCCACGGCTTGCGGGGGGGGGGGGGAGGCCTGCCAGCACCAGCGCTGCCCAACCCAAACCCACTCACCTCCCCACCATCTCAGGAGGGGGGGTCTCACCACAACAACTCACTCCCTTCCCCTGGCTGACTCGTCCACCCTTTACTCCCCTCACCTTGTCATTTCACTCAGCTCCACCACTCTGATGCTCGCCGATGCCCTCCCCTCCTCCAATCGCCTCCCTCCCCCCCACCCTTCAATTCGTGTTCGCATTACATGATGTTGCTCATACAGTCTTCCTCTCTACTCAACAAAATGCATTTCTTGTAAATCCCAAGCTTGCATTCAATTCTAAATCCCAAGCTTGCATTCAAAGTTAAATTGCACAATTTAGACAATTCTGGGAAGCTGCCGGTGTCATCTTTAATAAAACAACAGATGAACATGAAAATAGATTTTTTTTTTTTTAAAGTGATCTTTCACCCAAGCAATTTTGACTCATCCACCGCTGTACACAAACCCATGTAATGCGCCTTTAAAAAAGTGACCGGGTACAGACGTCACCACGAGCAGCCTTGCAGGAATGCATAATACCATAACCACAAGTGGCTGACACATTAATGTACTCGACTCAACGGGGCTAATGAATAAGTAATTACGTGTATCTGGAGCAGCGGGGCTGCAGTGCAAAAGCTTCTGCCTGGCATTGCTACGAGTGCAGGTTGTGTGAACATTGCCACATGCTCCAGCCTAGAATTAATGCAATGCTTTAAATGTAAGCCTACGTAAGCTAGTGATGATGGTGGCATGTGGATTAAAAAAAAAATATCCGTTTTCCTTTTGATCACTGCCCAGCCGTGATGTAGGGAAGTAGCATAAGGCGAGGGGAAGGTTACTTTACGTACAGTGTTTGTGAACAGGTTTCATAAAAATAACAGCCACTATTATGATAATGAACTAAGAATGTTAGTTGACTGACCTTCGAAATCTCATATCAATATCCATTTATACAACGGAAAACGAACCATGTGGTATTAAAATGTGATTTACAGCCCCTTGCTTAAAACAAAGACAAACATCTCCCATATAGCCTGAACAGACTGTTGGGGCAAGTGCTGTTAGCGAGCACCTATGAAGGCCGGCGCAGCACACGAGGGGGTGGGTGGCAAACACCTTTGAATCCCGAGTGAACGATGTTAACACACCACACCAGGCACTCATTTGAGGCTGAGCCGATCTAAGGGAGGCCCAGGACCGGTTAAAATAATCGTCACTGGTGTTGGCCGTGAGCAGTAATTGAACTCGGTTTGCCGGGTTTGTAGCGCAACGCGCTAACCGTTACGCCACCGCTCCCTCACACACACAAACATTCATAGAATGGATCCACAGCTATATGGTTGAATGCCATCCCACTTGTTTAGACATATTAAAGCGATCAAAAAATATCGTAAGCAGGGGTGCCAGGGTCTCACATTGCAACAGTAACGTTGGGGCGCATGCGTTGGGGTTCATCCCCTTAGTTATGACCCCACCGGTGTCTTTTTTGGGGCCAGTGCTGGCCAGACTGTTGCCACGTTTGCACGGCCACTTTGAAGCGAGCCAGCCCCAGTTTTGGAACTGAGCCACTGAGTTCCCACGGCAGCCTGCCTGGGCTGACTCGACTCAGGTTCACAGCGGCACTTCCTCGCTTCCAGAAGCATGCAATCGGGCCCAGTACCTGAGCCACGGACGTCATGGGGTCAGCGCTAACGTGACGATAGCTCAGTCGATTCTTGCTTGGGCTACGGTTGCCTCATCCAAATGTTAGGGAAAGGAAGGGGGGGGGGGGGTGAGAGCTTCGGTTGGGGGAGGGATTCGAGTCTTCTTCTTCTTTCCTATGGCTGATGTAGATGCAGGGCGACAACTACAATTTCACATTCAGGTGGTCAGGTGGTCAAGTTAGACAACCGCATCAGGTGTAGCGGAGTGTATCACTGTGATGTCTCCTTCATATTGTGGATCAGGGCATTGCGTCGTTATAAGCTGTACGGTCTGTTCTGGATGAACACAGTCGAACACTGCACAGTTTTACATTTTACATTTGTGCATCAGGTATCCGCATCTGCTGCCACGGTTTGTGCAGTGCTTGATGTGGTTTAGGGTGGACCGTGAGCGTCGTGGACAGATCATAGATTGGAGTGGGAGGGAGCCGAGTCTGTGGCGCTATATGGTCATGAAGCGTCGGGACAAGAAATGAGTCCATGTCAGGGGCAGTCGCAAGAACAGTTTGGCACGGCTCCAGCCATGGATATTTAACTTTCGTGGAAATGCAGAATGTTCTACTGGGGCGAAAGAGAACAATTGGGCCACCAGGTCACTCCTGCCATGCCAGGAGAAGAGAGTGAAAACCTCAAACAGATGTATGAGAATGGGTTAACACGTTGTACAATAGTGTGCATGAGAGGGCTGCCTCCCTGCGCCCTGAATTTGTGACACCGAGTCATGGTTGTGGAAGGAGTGCGACAATTTGAATGTGAACCCCCCCCTCCCCCATATTATGCACGTTTAGTGTGTGACAGAATAATTATAGTGATGACAATTTCTTTCTTCCTTCTTTTTAAACCCCCTGGAAAATTATTTTTTTAGGTGTTTTGACATTCGGGGCACCTTGTTGTACAAAGCTGTTGAGTGGAATCCTGGTCTGATGCCAGGGTGTTCAGCACATGCGCTCGTTTATTTCGGGCATGTGGTGCAATGAGGAGGGGGGGGGGGCATAAAAACCAGTAGCGTGTCTTAGCGCAGTTCAATAAGTGGGATGATATACAAATGGTGTGTACGATAAAAAGACATTTTTACCAATTTTTTTTCTTTCAGATTTTGTGAAAGCTTAACCACATCAAGTGCCATCCCCCCTTGTGGCAAACCTCCTGTGGGAGGGAAACAAGGTGACAGTGTCCGAAAAGTTGTGTTTGTGATGGGAGAAGGGGGCAGGGAGGGAGGAGGTCGGGGTTCGGAGCGTCCGTGCAAAAAAAGCTTCACCACAATGGTTATTGATCCTTCCTCTCTGACCACAGCTCGCACCTGTGCCTGCCACATTACTGCGGCCACCAGAGCGTGCATAACGCCTCGGTGTTAATTGTGGAAGGGAGCATTTATCCTGGAGGCATTTTGTTGGAGTGCTCTTCCCCGTAGTTGTGCTAACATGCCTTTAACGTTGCGACAATCGCTGATGGTCGCTTCCCGGGACCCACATTCTGCACCACCCCCATCGCCTTTAATCAATTCTTGCAATCAACTTCTCGTAAGAAACACTGAAAAGAATAGAAAACAATCCACACAACCCAAAACTGGTTTTACAATCACGAACCTCACCGTGGGCCTAGTTCATACGGCTGTAGTTTATACGGAATCTGGAGATTAGCTTTGAAGTAGTGGCCTGATAACCCAGGTCAATTCATCTCCAGTTTGGGCCCCAAGTGTAGCTGCCACCATACCGATAATCATCACCAAACCATGTCCGACCGCACTGCCGCCCCAGACTGTCTGAGCAGCTGTTGGGAGCAGAAAAGCATACTGGGTAGCACTGTTGCGATGGTGACAGGAGAAAAACACGCTTCAATCGGATGGGCGTTGGTTTTGGTCGAGAATTTCTCCCATCGGCTGTGGAGAATGATCCAGAGTGAGTGCGGATACCGGCACGCCTGATGCGCACACGAACAAAAAATTGAGAATTTTTGGCCCGCATGACTCGCCGCCCGACACAAGACATCCAGTTACGTGCTTGATACTCTTGCAATCGGCCAGATTTGGAAGTTTGAAATGAAATGTAATCAACACCTTTATCAAATGGATTACAATGTGTAAGCGGTATGTGTTAAGCTCATTTGGAAGCCAGCAGTAAGTGACATTAAAATTCTTATCCGGGGCCAAGTATTGAATTTGGGTTTTTTTTTCCCCAAAGACGTCTGGTTAATGTGGGAGGGAATTAGGTTACAGTGTTATTGAACATTTAAATACCAGCGGCCATGCACTGAAGCAGCTCGTTCACAATGCTGAGGCCTCAAATCCTCGTGCCTTTGGGTGCATTACTCCAGCTGGTAATTGGCTCAGACTTATTTATCCGAGGACAGGTCGCATTGTCTGCCGAGATGACCATCTGGCACGTGAAGTGCGTGCCTCTAATATGGGGCCAGAAAGTGGGGCTTGCCAAACATGCGCTACATCTCTGGCCTCAACCAGACTCTCGCGACGAGCAGCGCCTTGACAGCGCTCATCCATCAGCGGAGTTTAATCTGTTCTTCTGCCATTGTGCCATTGTATAATCAACTTACCTAAAATGGCAGATGAGGAGTTTTAATTATGTGTCCATGTTGACAAATAGGATGGTGGCAGATACACGGTGTGCGCGGTGATCGGGGGGACATTTTTTATTGCGTGCAAATGTGGCGGCGTCGGCGTACACCGCTCGTTCAAACGCGTGCAGGGCACGGCGGCCACCAAGGGACGGGGCGGGAAGATAGGGTTGCTGGATCGAAGCAATGACGTTTCTGTGATACGATTCGCGAGACGGCGGCTGGAGGGGTTGACAGCACGCTGCCTGCAGGAGGCAGCACAATAAGGGATTTTCCACGGCTTCACGTTCGTTCTCCCCTGACATGCGCCAGCGATCTCCTGGTACTCCGGATCCACTCACACGCAAAACTGGACCCTCCTGAAAATTACCTTTTGACTTTGTGTAGGATTTTCTTGGCGAATTAACGCGTTGTTTTTATTATTATTGAAATAATCTATCACGAGATTAATGGCTTATTGTGAGAGGCCATTTATAAAAGAAATAAAAAAAACACGCTCAAAATCCCCATCACCCACCCCCAACTAAAAGCACAGGCTGCGCTTTAAAAAGTCTGACCGAAACGAAAGAGTGTACGTGACAAGAGCAGCTGATGTGACCGTTTTTTTCCGGAAGAAAAGCGTGCATCGGCGCTCCATGCCGTGTCGCCACTCAACCTTATGTGACACGTCAGCTCTCTTTGTACAAAATAATAATAATAAAAAAGGCATTGCAAAGAGCTATCGCAAAAATCTGTGCGCAACCTCTGGAAAGCACCACATGGCCAGAGATAGCTGGCGGTCTGGCGTGAGGACAGGAGTTGAGCCCATTTATGGCTGTCTCTTTCAGCTATGTTTTGTGGAAATATAATCAATAAGCTTGTCGTCCTCGGGTACACAATCGCTAAGTCCAACGGTCCCCATTTGCTTGCTTGTGGACACCGAAAACATTGTGATACACTGCACAACAGAAGACCACGAGAATGTGTCCGCACTCTGCAGCGATACATATCGCTGGATAAGCGGCGTGGATACAAACGGAGCCATCTGAATAAACTCACATTCAGAACGGTAATAAACATCCTTACAAATGAAGTGTCTGCGAAGAACGGGCCGCGAATGAACCAGATGCTGCTGCTCAAAATTAGATCACAAACTGTCTCTAGTGAACAGCAGAAAAATCTTTGTGCATAAATGAATGTCATTGCCTCCCGATCGACCTAGCCATGGCCCACGGCTTCCACTGCCGTGCAACCGCTTAAACAGACAACGCCCGCGAACAGCGCGAGGTGTTGTGACATTACCGGTGCGGATCACTTTGCGTAATTGACGTGGCCTTCCCCCTGCTCGTTTGTGGCACAACGCTGCTCAAATTGCCCCCCGGATGGCCTGCGCACTTGCGAGCGCGCGCGTGCGTGCGCGGGTGTGTGTGCAGGCACCGGACGCGCACACGCTCGGGCGCGCACATGCACGGGCCCGGGCGCGCAGCGCACTCGTGCGCACGGCCGCCTCCCACCAGGTATCAGCCCGCTCACCGTAATTGGCTCTGTCATGGCTTGTTCGAACAAACAGGGTCAAGTTCGCAAAGGCAATATGTTTGCATTAGAGGGCGATTCATGGGAGAATTTGGAATAATGATCGCACAATCAGCGCGGTCGGTTTCGCGGAAAAACCGCTCCACTCGCCGTAAAATTGCGAAAACACAATTATCGGTGCAGGCTTAGACACGAGCCCTCGGCTGGCTCACACATTTTAATATAGGCATCAATGGAGGATATAACGCATCTTTAATGGTTTAATTTTGGATTTTGCCACTGCCAATAAAAGTGCCGTCACCACCGAGGCAAAGCGAGCTTGACAGTGATAAATGCTGATGTGTGCGTCACGCGCGCGGCTGGGAGAAGTGAGCTCCGTCGGGGTCCGGGGGACATGCGCTGTGCACCCCCCCCCCCACTCCCATCCCAAAATCGCAGCACCCCTCCAACTCTCGCTCGCACCGCCCCCTCCCTGCTGAAAGCGCAGCCATCGTCGCCATCATGCCCACAAACAAACCTCGCCATCAAGGGACGTGAACACATCGCCTATTACGGTGGAGAGAGAGAGAAAAACAAACCAACATGATTTCTTTTCGGCGCGCATTTGAAGTGACGTTAACGATGCTGCGTCGGAAACTCCAAGAAGCTCCGAGCACGTGGAGCAAATATCGTGCAGAGCGATACGCGGCTCAACCAGGAAACACATCGGAGAGGAACATTGACGATGGGCCGCTCTCATGGATGTCAAAAATTTAGCACCTACCCCATAGCGAGATGCACTGAGGCCACATTTCGTCAGTTGCAGCCAAAGCGGCGGTTCCTTTTGACGGTGCATTTTGAGATGCCGTCGTTTTTTTTGTTGTTGTTCTGCAATCATGTTATTTCTTTTTTCTCTCTCTCTCCCCCTTTTGTGGTGCGCCCGGTCGCCCTTTTGTTAAGGCAGCTGCAGCCGCTGCGGGCGTCAAATCAAGTGACAATGGTGACTCCTTTCACACCCATGCGGGGGGGGGAGGGGGGGGGCACGTGCGAGTGGCCCTATCTCCACTCTCAGGGGCAGCCTGGCGCACGCCACTAGCAATTAGCAGCCTCAGCGGGTCAAGGGTCACCTCGACCAAAGAAAGAAAGTCCACAAATCCACTTTCTGCTCTCCACTCGCCGAAGACAAAGCGAGAGAAAACTAAGGCGTTCGTTTTACGACCGTGTAGGTTTTTGTCATGCTCGCGCCGTACCGCTCTCGCGATTGGGGCGATGTCCGACGTTTTTCTCCGCTCGCTGGAAGCCTCTTCAGAAATTGAATTGAGAAGCTCAGGTTTTTTTCAGTCAATTGCGCCAGCCGACAATGCTATACAATATAGTGAATATATATATGTGTGGTTGTGTATATAATAGGCTACGTTTTGGGCTATGGCAGCTATTTCCTAAAATGTCACCTATTATCATTTTTTTTACAGGCGATGGCTGTTCTTCAAAGCACATAGCTATGATGGCTACCAAATATATAATTTTTAAATAGGGCAGTGTTATTGTCAAATGTGTATTGTAATTTTTGCTTGTGCACCACTGCCAACACAGTATCAACATTTAATTTTATTTGAGATGCAGTGGCAGCTGCTTCAACTCAGTTCAGAGAGAGAGAATATAATTTAAACAAGACTTTTTTCTCCTTAGCTTAACATGTTTTTATCCGGCTCTGCCAAACTATTACAGCTGCAACAAAATTAAGTTCCATGCATCATTGTTTCTGGTTTTTCCTCCGTTGTTAGATTTTTTTTATTTTACCAGGTAAGGCCCACTGAGCTATGTAGCCAATGTCTTTGGTTCTTCCGGTACAGTCACGTAGATAGAAATCATAATAATAATAATAAAGTTGATAGAAAAAATTTAAACCACGACGTTTCGATCGCTTGTGTTGCGATCGAAACGTGATGGTTTTAATTTTTTATTAACTAGATTATTTTTTCTATCTATGTGACCTTACTGAAAGAACCAAAGAATATGAATTCCTGCAGTCACGAAAGTTTAAAGTCAAAATTTACGTAGCCATTTTGAAGAAGCGACCTGCTCACAAATGATAGCTCAACGAAGTGGCTTATCACGTTGAAATGTATAGCGTCCAAATACTCTGAACGCATCTTGATTCTAAGTGTGGAAGGAAAAACCGGAGGGACCCGGAGAAAAATCCACGCGACCAAGGAGAGAACTTGCAGACTCCACATATCCAAGCGTCAAAGTCGGCATCGAACCCACAACTTTCCGCATACCCGGCGAGGTAGTTAACATCTTCCCACCGCGGCACCCCATTATTGCCGTTATGAACCCTGTTCTTTGTAGTCCACCCCACACCCCAATCCCAGTCTCCATGCGGAACGAAGACCGACGGCGATGCTCTGACCCATTCCGAGTGGCGTCTCCACATCCTGACCAAACGCTCAAGGACGAGTTGACAAGCAGGGGTGCACGCTTACAAATGCAGTTACATGAGTCACGTTGCCTCCCTACCCCCCGCACCCAATTCAGCCGCTTTGATCAACCCACTGCTGGATGGATGCATGCCCGTGTCCCCCTCGGCCTCAGTACGCGTCGGTGATGCGGTGCGTCTGCTTTAAAAGCACGCACGGTGTCTCAGTGGACAGCTGACACACCCATGCCGCTTTGCTGCCCGCTGATTTCCCACAGATGCACCGTGCAAAATGGACAGCGCTTCCGTTACGGGAATGTTCGCGTGTGAGTATGCGGTGGTAGAAATCTGCTCATTTGTGGTCGCACGTTGAGTTTGTGTCATATGCACACAATAGGATGGGGAATGTTACTTTGAAAACTCAACGTACAGATACAAAAAAAGCAAAAAAAACCTATCCGGTTGCAATATTGTTTATGGTTTCTTTTTTCTTTTCTCACAGCGATATCATCAGCCACTCTATACAAGTGCAATATCAAGTGTCAGCAGAGACACCTGCAAACTGAATCTTACTTTTTCATTTTTTTTACGCCGGCTCGATAAGAATGAGAGGAAATTAAATTCCGAGGCAGGGACTATGTTGTGGCACAGGCCGAAGCCGACGAAAACCTGCGCGCCGTCGATGATTGCCCATAGGAAACCAGCCGCTGCGATCAAAAAACTCAAGCTATGTGCCGTGTTTTCTTTTGGCCTCCTCTCCCAAAGCGACTATTCTGAGATAACATCGCCCCGCAGTAGAAATGTGCGGTGGCGGCGGAAGGGAGAAAAACATCAAATCGTCGCGCACAGTAACACTGTTGCCACTACAAAAATATGTGTCCCTTCACACACTCAGACCGCACCATTCCAGAGCATCTGTCAAGGAGCAACCGTCCCCAAATGGGGGCGCGCATGCAAGGAGGTACTACGCTTGATGGAAAATCAACAACAGTGGGATCCTATCAAGAGAATGGCCTCCACACACACACGTGTAGGAATGTGGAATTTTCACCACTCGCTGCAGTTGGCCATGAGCGATGCCCCATTGCTGGTGTGTAAGCAGGAAGGCCAACTTTGACTTGGTTACAGACACGGTGCTGCGGAAACGTGCATATTTGTTTTCATGTCTTACCAGCCCCGCTCCTTCTCCTGTGTACACAGCCACGCGACATTACTTTTGTTTGACTTGCTCATAACACGACGGATTAGCGCCGTAAGAAAATAAAACATGTTTGTTGACTGTGACTGTTATCGACCGGTAATGATAGCGGTGATATGGGGGGAGAGGCCGAGCAAATTAAACGAGTGCACGAGTCGCAGTGTTCACGCGACCCGCGGTGCTCGTTACGACTTTTTGTCTTTTGTTCCGCGAAAGATGAAGGCGCCAGTGGGAGGGGGAGGCCCATGAGCGGCCGTAGCCTCGGCATTGCTGGGTTTTTTTTTTAAAGCAGTAAAAGCTGAAGCTGACAAGGGCTGGGGGAAGCGGGGCCACGCTTCAGCGCCGTTGCGAGTGATCTGACGTCGAACACGTGGCAAGCGGAGGAGGGGACTGGGGGGGCAAAAAAAAACTTGCCGGGTCAATTAAATCTGCACCGCAATTACCCCCCCTTGCACGTCAGTGCGAGGCGAGTTCACGCATGGCTATCCATGCGATTGCTCCCCACCCCCACCACCCTCCGATTTAAAAATGAATTTATACCCCGGATACTTGCATTAATTTCACAAGTAATTTTGCCTGGAAAGAGGATATAAAAAAAATCAAAGCACACGCAATACGGGGGGCGCAAAGAGTTCACATTGCCACTCGAAATGGTTCACTAAAAATGGGTTTTTAAACAGCGGGCGGGACTGGCTCGCGTGGGAGGCAAAAAAAAAAAGAATGTTGCCCGTGCGACGACGAAAAATCGTGGCAGGGCTTCTTGCGATGGCGTTATCTTTGATAATTGGTTTTTTACCCTTCTATCTGGCAACAAAACTGACACCTTTTTTACAAAGTCATCTTTGCATAGACCACAATACCTGCAGTCATAATGCAAACAAAAAACATAACTCTTATAATGTATGCACTGTCCTTGAAGTCAACATTATCAGAGTTATGTTTTTTGTTTGCATTATGGCTGCAGGTATTGTGGTCTATGCAAACATGACTCCTTGTAAAAAAGGTGTCAGTTTTGTTGCCAGATAGAAGGGTAAAAAAACAATTATCATATTTTTTACTGGCAAATGAGGTGCCAATGCCGTTATCTTTGTCCAGAAATCTGCAGCACAGGTCACATTTTGTGGAGTCAAATCTGTGGGCCAGGGCTGGCGAGCTGCCCCAAGCCCCCCCCCCCCGCCTCCCACCAACATCACCAGCTCAAGCGTGGCCCAAATCGGATAAATCAAGCCGGCCATACAGTCACACCCAAGGTGGATAGCGCCGGAGAGTGCCAGCTCTAGGTGTGAATTTTTTTCAAAGAGGCCCTCCCCTTCAAGGCAAAGTGTTTGTCGTCGGTCGTATTTTGTTGCCGGAACATTAGCGGCCCCCTCAGTTGCAACCCGCGGGTTTAACGCAATGAGCGGAAGACCAAGATGACAATGTTGCAAGCGAAAAAAAACCCCCATCTGTCAGGCGGCAAATGAAGCCGAAGAATTCAATTTTGGGCGAAACACAAAAGGACGGTTTGCAGGTTAAATTAAAATAGATTTGTGGGGTTACGAGCAGATGGGGCAGTGGGGGGGGGGGGGCAAGGGGAGAAGGCTTGTGGTTACTTGGTGATCGGAAGGTAGGCCGCGAGGGGCGAGAGGAGGCAGGGACGCAGGCTTTATAACGAGGTTTGGAGGGCCTGATATGGGAACCCATGAAGGGGGGATTCGGAAGATGAGGACAGATTTAGAGCTGATAAATTTACTGCCGTTTACAGATAGCGAGATATTTTCGCTGATTTATTTTACTGCCGGCTAAGAGCAGGCAGTAAATGACCTTACAAGGGTGTAAGTGCTGGTTGAAGCAGGCTAACACTTGCCTAGCTGCTCGGCCCATCAATCTACTCTCATTTAATTTCCTGGAGTACTCCTCGGGCAAAAGGGATGCATTTAATCCTTCCGTCTCATATGCATTTTTATGCACTGGGTGGGCTGGGAAGGCAGGCGGGTTCCAGATTATCGTAATGCCCCCCTGTTTTTGCACAAGTGTCACTCTCATGCCCGCCCCAGACAATCTCATCACGCAACCAGCCTCTGCCGCCCCAAGCAAGGGCTGTCCCTCACGAGGGTGACAGTGCTAAGGCCCCGGGGGAATTGCTTCGTGCTCTTTGTCCGTGAGGAGAAGCAGCAGCATGCTGTTAGCGATGTTTACCAATCAGCGGAGGGCGATGGGGAGACGGGGCGATCGGAGTAGCGCTCGCGCACAATGACCTGCGCAATTCAATTTAAACCTTTTTTTTCCTGTGCCACAAAGTTTCGCGCCATCTGACCGAAGCGTCCAATAACCATTACGGCCGCAACGCCCCTCGCCCAGCCAGCCGAGCCCTCGAGGGGATTTTTTGTTTTGAGATCGAAAGATTTTTTGAAGGACACATTTTGCAAGAAGAGGAAAAAAAGAAAAAAGAGGAAGAGAAATGCGCAAAAGATGAAGTGAATTAGATAACACGCACGTGACAAATGTTAATCAAGATAAGGAGAACATTCGGCGTATAGCTGCCCACGTTTTGTAGCATTAAAATTAAATGTTCATTCAAGAAGTAGGCTATATCTGATCCCGGCGGGATCGCTCGTTCGCTCGATCGCTTGCTTTGTGAGAGAAAGACGAGAATGGGCTCCACCGCACTCAGGCAACCGGTGCATTACTCAAGTAAGGACAGACAATGGGGATTCCTCCAGGTGCATCCAACGAAAGCCAGGTACACCTTATCTCCCTGGGCACCTGCCCTTATCTTCTGGCTCATTACAGGAGCGCAGATGCTGCGAGGTACAGTCTCCCCCATTAAGCCCTAACATTCTCCGCAAGGAAATGAGAGCCACGTTGTAGGAAGCCATTAGGACTGGCTCGCACACACAGCTGGGGGGGGGGGGGTATTGCAATAGGGATTCGTGTTGGGGGGGGGGGGTCGATTCGAATTGAAGCAATTCTTGAGTAGGGTTTTAAGGGCTCGGAAAGATGACCAGGTCAATTGCGTCGCGGGAGAATCTCGTTTTTTTTTGGGTGCTGAACACAATTCATTAGGTCTCGCTGTGACAGCAACAGCAAGCCTCGCGCGGTCGAGACATCATCATGCGGCAAAATGATGTCAGCATCTTCGGCGAGGTGAGCAAACGTGAAGGAAGGCCGCTGCAAGCGTATTTTAACAATGGCCAATTATCGGAGGTACTGCCAGCGTTACAGGGACTCGTAAAATAACAGGAGCCGTCGTTACACTATGACGAAAAACGCAACGCCGAAACCCGGCTACAATTACAGTGCATTAAAGAGACATTCATTACAATGCACGTTGTAATTCAGAGGAGCCAATTATGTAAATTAGACATTTCCGTTGCATGTCAATGAAGTATTCATGAAAAATCGCGGGCACCGTATTATGATTCCGTTCAATATAATCGGGTCCTGGGAGTTAACGCTATTACCACTAAAATAATAACAATGACACTACAAGTCAAACAACAGTAAAGACAGAGCGCTTCATGAAATTGCATTTCCTCTCAGGCTAGGAAGCAGCAAATAAAGATACAATTACCCCAAATGTTTTGACAACTGCCGCCAAGCAGTAATTGTGTAAGCGTGCAAAATATTGGAATGATTTCGCCCTCATGGAGCGCATCAGCAGTCAGGTGTTCTGAACAAATACTACTACTGGTCTACCAGATGCACTTCTGAATGGCACGTTCAAATAAGTGCTGCTGGTTAGCATGGATCTGGCAGGGCCTAATGGTCCAATTAAATAACACGATTTTTTCGTTTATGTGGTGGCATAGACACAAATATCACTTAGATAATGTGTCTCCCGGAAACCGTCCGTAGCACACCGCGAGGGTTTCGTCAAATAGTGCTTGAACAAAGGTGGATTTGGGGAACAAAATTTGGAAAATACGACCATTACAAGAACATTTTTAATCCCTGTCAGCTTAGTCATTGGCACCCAACGGTTTTGTGATCACTATTGCAATCATAGGAGCTTCAATGTATACTTGGCAGCTGATGGAACACTTTTGTAATTAATCTAATTATAATAATTTAGAGCCCTTTACCAATCCAATGCTTAATGAAGGCCTCCGTGTTAGTTATGGAGGGTAGGTTGACCATACTTCATCGCGCTGGCCAGCACTCAATGTTACCCATGGCAGGGAATCGAACTCAGGTAGAATAAGTAAAATTCACATCGCATCAGGCACTAATAGAATCAGTTTTTTTTTAATGAATTGACCCATGGAAGGTGCAGGCAAGGTGACGATATCAATCACCAACGGGGGTGTGTGGACAGAAATCACACCCAGGTCGAAGAGATCGTGGTGCATTGAGCAAAACACATCACCACAATTCCCAGCCATCACGCACGTATGCACCGCATATTATGCACACAGACAAAGATCATCTGTGTAGCCTGCATATACTGTGAAGGCAAGTGCTGTTCGCGATAACTTATAAAGGCCGGCACGGCACATGAGAGATGGTGGGTTCAGAACCATGCTTGGTCGCTTTTGTCTGCCTAGTGCTGATGTTTACATAGCGTACCAGGTACTCATTTTAAGGCTGAGTCAACTTAGGGGAGGCCCAGGACAGGTTCAGATTTCACTGGCCATTGGCGGATCATTCTATTACCATATATTATTTTTTTTACCAGGTAAGGCCCGCTGACCTACATAGCTTTTTTTCAGAAGGTACCTGGCGACAACGAAGCGGCATATCACGTGGAAATTTATCGCAGCCAAATACTCAAAAAATATGGAGGAAAAACCATAGGACCCGGAGAAAAATGCATTCGACCACGGGGAGAGAGAACATGCAAACTCCAAACATACAGGCGTACGGGTCGAGATAGAACCGACGACCCCCTGCATACCAGGCGAGGGAGTTAACATCTCGCCACTGCGGCGCCCCTATAAACACACACACACGCACACGCCTACACAAATACGCACGTAAGAACCCCGCTAATTCAGATTGCAACTGCACTCTGTCCGGACAGGAGACAAATCCTTATTAGCTGAACGTCGCCATAAATCTCCCGTTGGGCACACGCACAACACGCCGCGGAGCGCGACCAACATTACACAGGTACACGATGAGTACCGCTGCACGAAATCGTTATTAATAACCAGAACGCGACGTTAAAAAAGAAAAAAAATCCGTTAATGAGTAAAGTGGATTAGTGTACATTTTAACTTCACGTCGAGAGTTGAACAAATTGACTTACATTACTATAATGGTCGGACCGCAGAAATCGCGCGAAATGTAAAGTGGAAAGGTTGAATGATATGGCCGTACAAATCAGGCACGTAAAGTGTGCACGTGCCAGACGTATAGTTGCACAGTGTGACCGAGCAGAAGGTGAATGCACTGAGCTACGGACGAGGCAAGAGCGAGTTCGATTTCCAGCCACGGCTAACGTCAGTGGTCATCTTAACCCGCTCCAGTAACCCCCCCCCTCCCCGCCCGGCCGCCCCCTCCCCCACCGTGCTCTTGACCCTCTCTCCTCTCTCGCCATCCCCGTTCTGCCTCTATAAAATTACATTATTATGGTCAAAAAACTTGCACGAGAAAAAGGCGTGGGGAGGCTTTCAACCAGCGGTGGATTGACGCAGGGCTCCAAATTAATGCATATAATTGTGATGTAGTGCAGCACATTCTGCTGCATGTGTGTACATATTCCTGAGACCCATCATGCCGGATCAGCCTCTCCTTGTTAAATAACACTTTGCTCAAATTGAACTATTCATCATGCCGCTTTCTGAGGGCATAATCCAATAAACTTCTTAAAGCTCAGGTTTATGTGCTGCGTAAAAGGGTTGGTCTTTTTCATTATCTAGTGTTAAAGGGCTTTACCCCTGTCAGTGGTAAATGTGTATATATTGTGGAAAATCCATACAATTAGCCACGGGGACAAAAACTTTAAATCACTTCAATCTGTTACGCATACACATCAAGGTGTCGAAAGCCCACTCAATTTCTCTGCCCATGTTCGTTTGCCTACACTCATTTGAAACACTGACAGAATGCGTTTAATACAACTCCGATTTATTAGTCCAGTATTCCCTCGTTATTTGCAAACTTGGCTATCCGCGAATCGCATCTTGAACTCAACGAGGGGGGGAGAGAGAAAGTGTGATGAGATAAAGCGATAAGATTCGCATCATCATATTTTAGGGTAAGTTCATTTATGAAAATATTTTTAATATTCTTTGGGTATTTCGAATTCCTGCAGTCACAAAAGCTTTAAGTAAATTTTCTAAAACTTTAATATAAATTTGTATTTACTATGTTGATAATAAGAAAGTTTAATTTTGTTGCGTTATAATAATTGTGATGTGTTTAATAGCTTACTTACATATTTATTTAAGGTAATTCATTTATAAATATTGCTTTTCGTAGGCCAATATCGTTATCCACAAAATCTGATCTTCACGAAAGCCTCTAGAACGCATGCCTTGCGAACAAACGACGGAATCCATAATAAACGTTTTTGGGTTAGATCGCGTTATTTATAAATGTGTCGTAACCCTCCACCACCCGACACGGCCAACAGTAAAGATAGTGTCACGTTGACAAAATACAAATAGTTGACTACTTTAGCCCACCCGGTGTGTTGAAGAGTGAATCCACAACATTTACAGTAATTGCCAGCGAAACGTCGTACTTAAAAAACTGTAAATGTTGTGGATTCACTCTTCAACACACCGGTGGGCTAAAGCAGTGAACTATTTGTCTTTTGTCAACGTGACACTTTTTTCCTGATTGGCCGTGTCGGGTGGTGGAGGGTTACGACACATTTATAAATAACGCGATCTAACCCAAACACCTTTATCATGAATAACATTGGTCGCGAAAGCCTACGTGTCAAACGAGGGAATGCTGTCGCAATAAATACGAGCTTGGGCATGGGGCCCGCTGCCACACAACGCAGGTGATGGGCCTCACCGACCGTGCTCTGCGACTATGACCCCCACCTCGCAGGCACCAGAGGTCAACGCTGGGCTGTGCGCAAGAACGAGCACGGGAACGGTGATGCTATCTCGACACGTGAGGCATGCCCAGACTCCTTTTACGGCTCGCTGATGAAGACAACTTTCCGAGTATGTGTTACCCTTCTTGTCTTTGCGCACCCCTCGCTTGTGTAATTCCCTCTGTTCGGCTGCCTCGTCGCCACCATTTTTGGCCATCAGCTGTCTGTCATTCCTTACAGCGACAGGGCCTTTAGCTGGGATCTCCTGGAGTTCTTAAACGGGGACTGTGACGTCCCCCAGATTCTTGTTTATTCCCCAGGCCATGTGTTTATTCTTCAGCTTTCGCAAGCATGTTGCTTCCCAGATCCCTGCTTCAAGCAATGTTTATTCCTCTTACACCTTGGTGCAACAGATTTTTATCCAAATTTAACGGTTCATGTCTGTATTGTCTAAATTGCCGATCGTGCGCCGTAAGTGCAATATTCATGACACTGACGTTATTTTGTTTTATCCAGGAAAGCCGCAATGAGCCTCAAGACTCTTCTCAAGAGGATTTTTCGCAATGGCACATTTGGTCAATTCCTTATGAAGGAGTGTTTTGTATATGCGATAAACCAGAGTACTCAAGGAAAGCCCACACATATGAGGGAATACATTCGAAGCTATGCACTTAGTGGAATATAAACCCACTTGCTGTACTGCCATCTTGTTACCTCATTGCAGCCCAGTGGCCTTGAGAGTTTCACAACTCCACCAACCCTTGCTTCCAGAGGGCTGATTCAGAGACATGTGCGAGCATTCGTAGATAAAACAATAAACGCAAAGCAGTAAATTTGAATTATCCTATCAAGTTTAAAAAAAATGTAGTTCGTGTTTTCCGACGCGCGGTACGCTTCCAACAATAAACATACTGCCAAAAGTGGCAGCTCCTAGGCACCCTTACATACAGAGCCTATGATTGGAATGTTTGAGGACTGGCATTACCCCTCTTCTTGGTTCTTTCGGTAAAGTCACGTAGAAGGAAAATAATAAAATAGTAAAAATAAAACATAATAAAATAATTCTCACGACGTTTCGGCCACGACGTTTCGGCCTGTCTCGACAGACCTGTTCTCCACCTGAAGACGGCTGCTTGCGTTGTGGCCGAAACGTCGTGAGAGTTATTTTATTATGTTTTATTTTTATTATTTTATTATTTTCCTTCTACGTGACTTTACCGAAAGAACCAAGAAGACGAATCCCTGCAGTCACGAAAGCTTTAACTCGAGACTGGCATTACTTTATTTATAATCAACACGAGACGGTGGGGAAGGAGATGGGGGGAGGGGTCATTAAGTTTTAGACAAAAATGTTTCCCTTAGCAGAAGACACCAATGCAATCCATCCATTCCACAACGTTCGGACATTGTGAAGTGGTGGATAAGAAAATTAATACAATTTCCAGATACCTTAGAAGTAATATTGACTAAAAGTCAAAAAGCAATCATCAAACATTATGGATCGTTCATGTGGCCACAAGTAAATTACTGGCCAGTGTTCTGGTCACTGCTTTTAAGAAGAAAAGGAATCAGAATATAAAATGAGCTAATAACAAACAACAAAAACCAGAGTAATTGTCAGTTTTTGCAAGTGTTTCATGTTTACACGGCCACATTGAATAAATGCGATGTTACTTTGCAAGAATCTATAAATGGTGATTTCTGCGGTCACATTTCCAACAGCCTCTTTCATTGTCCCAATCACGTTGACGACCACCAGTGCAGTGTGAGGGAGCTGTGGATTAGCGAAATCAATTATGGCATTTCATTGATTTGTTGGCAACACGAGAAAGGCTCTGACCACGCTTCTAGGGAATAAATGCAATGCTGTGTTGTTATGTAAAGGGGCTCAGTCACTCTACACATGTGTCCTTCCATTTTTTTTTATCTGTTGAAAAACACATGCGGGAACCTTCGAAGGGATTTTGTCAGGAAGATACGATTTATTTTGCTATGAAGAAGGACCATTGCCCGACACGTCGCCTTTAAAAAAGATGATCTCTTAAGGCAGTGGTTATTGATGATGTGTTGAGTTTTCTTTCTCAGCAGTGGTGGAGCGAGGCCAATCTGAAATATGGATGTGGAACTCAGTGGGCTGTCATCTGGCAGGATACAAAATATTGCAATTATGTATTTATTGAGAATGGCTGTGTTGGTTTCCACGTATTTCTCACTTGCGAATATTTTTGCCAACGTCTACAAACAAAAACGAATTATCGCAATGTAGAGTTTACATAAGGGGAGGTGAAACCGTGATGCAGGTGTTCATGAACTGCACAGTTAACCCAGCAACCTTAGTTCGATTCCCGGCCATGGCTAATATCAGTGGCAAGTGATATTTAAACCAATTTTGTCCCTCCCCCCTCACCTCTTCGCCAATCTGCACTGAGCAGCATGGTGAATTATGGCCCAACAGATCATGTGACCAAACACGGCATGGCAAGGCCTTTATCCAGCACTGCACTGACAAAGGGCTTCAAATTATTATTATAAATTATAATTATCATACACTCTTTACATATTTATTATCCTGATCAGGGAAGGGATGGCTGGAATTTGCAAGGAGATAAGAACAGGCTCATTAACACGTCACATGAGATTTAGTCATTAAGTTTGTGAGATTTCCAATTAGTGTGTTGATACGAGGAACATGTAATCACTTGCAAAAACGTAGGTTACTCCAATAATGTAATTCTGCCATGCCAATCAGTGGGTGGCATTGCAAGGAAGGTGTATTTCACATTGCGTGACTCACGGCTCTAATGGCAGTACGTGTCGTGGTCCAACACTCTCTCCCATTTGCTGTACATTTAACTCTTAATGCAGCCTGGCAGGGAAGAGTGTTGACTTGAGCAACGTGCGGATGCCGTGTGCCATTATCAATGACCGTCCGGGATTTCCGTGCAGATAGATAGCGCCCTAAGGAGCTGTGATGTGCACCCTGCGAGTTGTACTGAGACTTCTCCCCCCCCCCCGTCACGTTTCACACACGCAATGGTGAGCGCAGGCAGCCAAGGCAGACCACGTCGTTCTCGGAGAGCGTGCCGCCAACCTAATTTGGTATCAACTCGAATAAGTCGCGTGTAAACTTTGTTTGCCGTCGATGTCAGCCAGGGCTGAGAAATGAACTTTGCTTGGCGGGTTTGTACTGCAGTGTGCTAACCACCGAACCACTGTTACATCACAAAGCTAATTTCCATAAGTCTATTCGAGAAAGTGTTTTTTGTTGTTGTTGCTGCGTTGTTATCAAATGATATTCTCGCTGTCCTTCATGTAAGCAGGTTGCTATAACGATGTTCAACTGCTGGTTTACAATAATCAAAGCCACAGGGACAAATACAAAACATGACGGACGTGTCATGAGAACTTACGGAACACATACGCCTCGGCAGGTTGTGTGTGTGGGGGAGTGACTTTGCTAACCGCCGGCCTGGAGGGGGTGGGGGTCCCACAGAGGCCACCTTTTCTTGACAGACGGGGAGCTGACGATCATTGCTGATAAGATCACAGCAGCAAAAAAAAAGAACCCCGATTAAAATGGCAGTATCAGAGCCAGCTGGACGTGCTATCTCCAAGGCTGCCTCGGGCCTTTCTCCTTGCACTTGTCGATGCTTTGGTTGGATTGTACTTGACACTTGACAATGCGGCAAGATGTTTCTACCTGCCTGGGCTTACCTCACAAAACAACAGTCGAAACATTATGATTAGCAGTGATCTTATCATTAGAAAAAAAGATCATGTATTTCAGTGAGCGTTTCCAACATGTATTTTTTTTGCAACAGACGTCTTGGCATAAAACTTCCTTGATAGGAGTAAAGTAGAATTTTTCGTTTAATATATAGTTGGTAAGATCAGATCAGTGTGAGAGGAAAATTGGATCCTCCAGCCTGGCCACACAAATGCCTCACTTGATGCGGCAAATCTGGCTGTGACGGTCCCACCTGATGACGGAGACTTGTGTTGCCTCCGAAACGTCGTGATTTTTATTCTATTTTACTTTTATTAATTTTAATGTTTTACCTACGTGACTTTACCGAAAACACCTAAGAATATGAATCCTTGCAGTCACGAAAGCTTCAAATCTAGAGGAAAGGAAACTTTATTTCCGCATTTGCCCGGCATCGATCCAAGCACGAGTTAAACGGCACCGTGCAAAGTAAGAAAGATAGCGCGCACTATCGCCACCGCATTTATCCATGCGAATACTTTTCCACATTCGCAGCGAGTAAATGTCAATGCTGTGTTTTGTATGCGCAAACAGGATTGCAGTCTTAAAATTCCTTTTAGAGAGGCGGGCGGGCACTAGAAAATTATTGATTACCCGCGGAGGGTTCGAGGTCTGTAATGCAATACGGGAAAGAAATCGTCTCCATAAAATAAAATCCAATCTGGCCATTGTGCCTTTCGTCCCCGAAGGCTTTGTTGTGGACAGGTAGGTAAATGGTTTTAACCTTTCCCATACACGTTCCATCGAAATGAAAGTGAAATTGGCAATGCTCACATTTCGCCACCTCTTTGGGCTTTTAGTCCGTGACCTCTACCACACGGGCACACTTTCGCGTGCGTGCACGCACACCGACGCACTTGTGTTTTCTCTTCCTTATGTGGGCCTTAATTGGCATTCACATCAGCCCGTGTCTCACTTGTCAGACCTTTTCGATTTTTTTGTTACTTTCGTCGTGATATCAAGTGCACCCAGAATCAAATTGTAATGATTTATTTTCAATCACAATCCTAGCCTGTTCCCACATATTAAACCCCTCACCCTTCCCACCCTCTGTTCAACCTCCAATTCTTCACCATTCCTCTTGGGCAAAGATAAGGCAGCCCTCTGGTGAACGACACTGAATGGGGACGGGAGGGATGCCCTGAAAGGAGCTGAACACAAGCGTGGGGCAGCCATTTCACATTCATTCATTCTGCGCTCAAAGGCTCGAATTGACGCGACGCCCATTCATGCGCCTTATCTCCTGCCCTCATTTTCTCGATGGAGACGGGATTGTCTGGCTTCTTGACCTGCCCTGATCACTGTCAGCATCCTATCCCCTCTTCTGGTGTGCCAGAGTTATGGCACAAAATGAGACCATGCAGCTGAAATATGATTTTTTTTTCCCTGGAGAAGGCAAGGGAAAAATATGAATTCTGCATTCATAGCCCTGTATATTTATTGTTCAGATCTTGAACATCTATGTGCTGGATGGACAAGGTACCGAGTGATTAGTATCGTGACCAATATTCTTGGAGTCTTCCCACTGACTCACACAGCTGTGCATATAAATTCGGGCTCAGCTGACCCATCCGTGGACTCTCAAAGACAAGAAATGCTGGCATCAAACCTGGATGCATGGGATGGGTAGAGAGTCTATTGACCAGGCGGCCACTTCCCTACCCTGATAAAACCGAGAGGGTTAAGTGAAAAGCTGCAGATCCCACGGGATCTTTTTTTTTTGCTTTCCCGATAAAAACTGTTGGTGGCTTGCTTGTGTCACATCTTACCTATGCCGTGTCACTGGGACATCAATTTTTCAGCTCTATTATATGCGATGGATTTGTACGAACAGAGTCGCCAGCTTGAATGATAATTCAGATATCCAGCATAGATTTTTGCAATATTCCATCTCACTGCCCTGTGACAAAATACGTGCGCGCCAATTTGAGCCGAGTGCTGGACGCAGATAAAGGATCACAGCGCGTAGCGCGCTAGAAACATATTGCCGCACACTTGGGCGCCTGGGACTCTTAAGCAGAAATTCAAAATACATCAGCAATTTCCCCCGCATCCGATTAGCACGGTTGGCTACGTACGGTGCGAAAGAAGTTTCAACGTATGTACACGCATGTACAGCACAGCTCCTCTCGGGTGGCATGCGGCGACTCGCAAATTGCTCCGAGGACGGCAGCCGGGCCAAAAGCGCAACCGTTCCCGTCTCTCAGTGGTCCCTTGCATTGGCTGCGATTAGCTACTGCGCTGAGGGGCTCGTTGAAAAGGCTGGCAATTTCAGGAGTAATGAAAACATTACCTTTGTTTGGAAGTCATTTGCTCGCCACCCCCCTTACTGCCATATCAAGAAGCGGGTTCTCGACCATCAGCATTCCAAATATTTGTCCGTCTACCGAGGACACCTGAAAGCCACGCGCACCTTCGCATTTTCACAGTTTGCACTGGAGAGACAATAACAATTGCTTCGAGGGTTGCTGATGTATTTATTATTAATGTTTTTTCCCCTTCTTCACTTTTCTCCATCTCTTATTCCTACATTGCTTCCTGGGCCTCTCAATCCACACCTCCCCCCCCTAGATACCCGGTGAAGCGTGGCATATCGGGAATCGTGACTTTAAAAATAAATTCGACAAGAGATGTCCGTGCTGACATCATCCACCGGTAGAGCGGCGCAAAGGACCAGCCTCCCTGGCGGCCAGTACGCTGGTGACATCATGCATGCTTCGGAGGAAGGTGACATCATCGTTTTTTTTCTCCACCGAGCAGCCCTGAAAATCATGACCGGTGGTAAACTCTTCACCGAAGGCACTTGAGTCACACCAGGGTCTAACGCAACACCACCACCACCATCACTTCCTTTCACAATTGATGTCGTGAAATTAATCATTCACAGCCGTTTTGACAGTCCGCTGCTGGATGAAGGCCTGCCCATGGCATGTCGGTCATGGTGGTGGTGGTGGTGGGTTATATGACCGTACGTCACCACGCTGGTCAGTCCGGATTGCTGAAGGCGTGCGCCCAGGACCGGATTCACACGACGTTAGCTGCGGCCCGAGAATTGAAACCTTAGGTCGCCCGGGTTCAGAGTGCAGCACCGCTAACCACCGCGCCATCGCCCCACGACCATTTAACAATTTACGAGGGCTTAGATGATTACACCGGGGGGTTGGGGGGAGCGGGGGGACACGACGAACCACGGAATTTTTAGTTTACAGGCTGAATTCCGCGTAAGCTGCGAAAAAACCCGCGACTTCTTCGCTACCAAGCCCGTTTTAAGGCCCACCACCATCAGACTGCACGCTCGTCCGAGATATGACAGCAGATCCACAAACACACGGAGAGAATTCTCAAAGGGCCAGTGCGAGCATCAGCAGCGGATGCGGGACATGCGGTATCACACGCGGTGGCATGCCCGAGGCCTGCAGCGCAGCGCACGGCGGCTGAGACTGTTATTATGTTTACCTGCGAACCGGCAGATTAAGGCCGATACAGGAGATCCGGAAAAAAAAACATCCTTTTAGAATGGGGACGCGTCGTCACGAATACAAAAAAAAACGTAGATTTCATGGCTCGTAGACAACACGAGAATCTGGCCAGTGAATACAGTCACGACCCCCAGGTGCTGAAATATTCCTCTCTCCCACCTGTTATGCCCACACCTTAGTTTGTGCAAACTGTGGAGATGAGGTAAACGTTTAATGGTTTAATCAATCGCACCGACATAATGTACTGTACTGGCAAATGCCTTGCGTACACATTTAATTAGCCACACCTGATGCTGCCAAACTGCAAAGGTTGCTCAGATCTGTTATGCCAACCCGTGCAGAATTTATAGAACCCTTGCTCACTCAACCCTCCCTTAGGGGACCTCTGGCACTGTCCTTGTTTGTGCATGTTTATGTGGGGAGCGAGAGTGCACAACGGTTAGCGAACCCGACAACCCGAGGTCCATTCCCGCTCACAACCAACAATCAGTGACGATTATCTGAACCGGTCCCTGGGCCTCCCCTAGGTCGACTCGGCCTCAAATGAGTACCCGCTGTGTAAACATCACCACTGGGGAGACAAAGGCGGTCGGATGTGGAGCTGGCCACCCAGCCCCTCGTGTGCCGTGCCCGGTCTTCCACCCTAGGATTGAAGGCGCAATATAAATGTGAATTATTATTACTCGCTAACAGCGCTTGCCCCAACAGTCTGTTCAGGCGACACGGGGGGAATCTCTGTATCTGTGCGTGAGGTGGTGCGTTTGTCGCGCGTGTGGTCTACGAGCAACAACGAATTGTCGGGCGTCTAGGTGGGAATGAGAGAATGCTTGGAGAGTGAGCAGAGAGAGAGAGAGGAAGAACGTGTCGGGAGCGATTGAGTGTCCGCAGAAGGGAGGCGTAGGGTGGGAGGAAAAAGATAGCAGCGGCGAGGTTGGACACCCAGCACCTGTATTTTGTTATTACACGATTTTATTGAATTGTGTTGTTGTTGAATCCTCAAATCTTGTAACTCAATTTTAACCCACTTCCCAATATTGTATCGACTGCAAACTTGGTATACGTATGTCATACTGATGACAATACTATATTCTATCATTGAAAATAAAATAAAAAATATTTTAAACGTTATTTTTTTTATGTTATGTTTCGGTTTGGGTCTAATTGTCCACGCTCAACTCACGTTGGCTGTAAATCAGCACGGCCCCTTACGTTATGGAAAGCTTCGGGGTCACTCCCTGGAGTCGTGGAGTTCTGCCATTACTAGTACATTTAATTAAAGCGTGTTTAAATTTTTTTTTTAATATTACTTGTTTTTTTGCGAGACGCAACGGTGAAGGATGGGTGACAATGGGAGGCTCAGGGGGAGAGGTTTCTCTGTAGGCGGTCGGGGAGAAGAGAGGTGGGTGGGTGGGGGGGTAGCAGAACAAGAAGGAGCCTCATAAAAGCAGCCGGGCCACACTGGGAAAGTTTCACAGTAGGACAGGTATTAGACTCCAACATCGATAGGTGTTCATTTTACGAACCTCTTTTTAACATCGCAACATAAACCCCACGTCTATCACTGCGTGTCCATCAGTGCTATTAAAAGGCGAAGCACCCGGCAACGGTAATGCTCTAGACGCGGTTTCGGTGTTCACTGCAAGTGGAATTAGCACAACTGCCTGTGAAATATTGAATTGTAATGAGCGGTGGCCATGGTTGAGAGTGCAAAATGTACACCTAATTAAAGGCTCACGAGAGTGGGAGCAATCGTGCAAGTTCGAAAGATAGAATTCAGTTCATTAAGATTATACCACATTATCTACATCTGAGTGACAAAGGCATTACAATTTAATGATGGCAGTGGGTCAGATCAGAATCTGTATTTATCCTGGAGAAATCCGATGAGCCACGAAGCTCTATGTCCAGATGTCCCGTGATTAATGTGGTCTGCGTTGAAATTTGCATCCCCTCCCACCTCATGCCATTGCTTTGACATACACCATTTTACAATCTGGTAACCTCACAGTGTCACGTTTAAGTGACATAGCACTGGGCACATTTTAGGCACAAATAACACAAATATATACGACTACTTTCACATGTTTTTACAGGCATGGGAGGTAAATGACCATACTTCACCATGCTGTATATAAGCATGGATATCGCTCACCAACGAGGCGAGCTGTAGCCGTGAATCGAACTCGGAAAACCATGTTCACTAAGGTAGTGCCCTTACCACTGCGCCACCACTCCTGCCCTCCTCCACACAATTTAGATCCATTTAACTGACATAATTTAACACAAAGTCCCTACATCAGTAATATCCCCCATTGCAATAGAACACTTGATAAACTTTCCGGCTGCGTGAGTTCATATAACGGACACCCTTTAAGACATGGCAACCCCGTGATGAAATGTGACCAATTAATTATGTAGGTTGGCACTGACTCTCACCCCGCCGACTGCAGCATTTGATTGGTTCCACGAGTTCCCAGGAGCACGGGGTTTCCAGGCAACGGGAAAGTTCAGGCGAAAGGAAACGGGGATAAAAAATGAAGTCACGCTGAGTAAAAATAAAAAAAAGAACAATCTGGTCTCAGATGCATGCGCACGGAAACGTATCGTGGAAATGCCTTACATTTTAAACGCAGCCTGGCCCTCCTGCAGGGATTATTAGGCTTGGCATGACCGCCCCGTTTAATAAATCGTCGCATTTACGTTGGGAGTGCAACTCATTTTCTTTCTGCTTAGCCGAGCGCGGTGCAAAGCCCCCAACAGCTCCGTTCACCTTTGCCGGGCCGGAGCGGAGCGTGCGAGCGAACGTGCCAAGCGCACCCCGCGTGGAGAGGAATTCACCTCCTCGTGCTCGGCACTGCCGTAGCCACGGCAGTCGCAAGCCCTCATGATCCTTCTCCCCTTTGCAGGCAGCGCTGGCCCGCTTGATAGAATGGACTCAAAGCCTGGCTCCTGAGAGTTCATCTCGCCTCTCAGATGCGCCGCTGGACTAGCTCACGATGTCAAACCAATATTGCGTGCATTTTTTGTTCTTAATTCGTACGCGTTTCTTATCCTTATCCTGCGTAGGTTGATGTAAAGCGGCCGTAGTCCAAGGTGCTTTATTGTATAACAATTATGGAATTGTAAATAAGGGTTGCTATTAAATGTGGCGGTGTAGTTGTGGTGACAGTTTGGAGAACATGGTGGGAGAGGTTAAGCAGGGCTTGCGGTAGTGATAGGGTAGTAATAGGGGTAGTGATAGGGGTAGTGATAGGGGTAGTGATAGGGGTAGTGGTAGGGGTAGTAATAGGGGTAGTAATAGGGGTAGTGACAGGGGTAGTGATAGGGGTAGTGATAGGGGTAGTAATAGGGGTAGTAATAGGGGTAGTGATAGGGGTTGGGGTAGTGATAGGGGTAGTGATCGGGTTAGGGGTAGTGATACGGGTAGTGATAGGGGTAGGGGTAGTGATAGGGGTAGTGATAGGGGTTGGGGTAGTCATATAGGTAGTGATAGGGATAGTGATAGGGATTGGGGTAGTGATAGGGGTTGGGGTAGTCATAGAGGTAGTGATAGGGGTAGTGATAGGGGTTGGGGTAGTGATTGGGGTAGTGATAGGGGTTGGGATAGTCATAGGGGTAGTGATAGGGGTTGGGGTAGTGACAGGGGTTGGGGTAGTGACAGGGGTTGGGGTAGTGATAGGGGTAGTGATTGGGGTAGTGACAGGGGTTGGGGTAGTCATAGGGGTAGTGATAGGGGTTGGGGTAGTGATTGCGGTAGTGATAGGGGTTGGGGTAGTCATAGGGGTAGTCATAGGGGTAGTGATAGGGGTTGGGGTAGTGATAGGAGTAGTGATAGGGTTGGGGTAGGCCTGGTCATAGCTGGGGGGCCAGGGAATAGCATTCACAGAAGAGATGGGGGTTGCCTTAAGGGAGGGACAGAAGCAGGGTCGTGAAGATGATTGTTTCACTTTAGCAATATTTTCCGACGAGGGTTTCCTTTAAGTCCTCTTGAACAGAACACACTCCTTGATTTGGTATCCGGTATTTGAACTCATACGAGCGCGAGATGTATCATGCATGCTTTTGCAGATGGGATTCGAATCGAGAAGCTTCAGAATGAGAATATTTATTTATATTGGAGGAATCCAATCAGCTATAAAGCTCTTTTTCACAGATGTCCAATCGTCCAGTAGCGCTTACATGTGAATTCCAAGATATTTCCTGCCGAAACGAGCATTGAGTTGGTGCTCATCTTCTGTTTACAGCCCTGAGCCAGGGGTGGAAATTCCACATTCCTTTATCGGGGAGAGTGCTTCCATTGGATAACCACTATTGTTGACTTCCCAACAAAGTGGTAAGCATTGTATTGGCCCTGGAGAGAATATGGGCTGAGTCAACACAATTGCAGTAATGAAATGGACCAAACTCATGTGAAGGAAATCAGGACTGATCCCCATGTCTTGAGTTTGATTTCCAAACAGTGGTGAGTGATATTTCTCTATATAGCTTATATACATCATGCCCCGTTCACCAACCCACCGCTGACTATCGTAGTGAAATATGGTCAGACAACTCCAATGACTGGCATATCTGGGTCCGAGTTTGTGGATTTTGCGTACATCTGCTATTGTTCACAAGGTGCAGCAGTCACGTCCATTACCTCTCCATATCATTGCAACATTTCACTTTCAAGCAGTCATTTTATAATTGGTAAATTAAGTTAATTTGCCTCCCATATTTGTGTTTTCCCTCCCCTTCCAAATCATGCTCCTTTTCAGTTACATAACAATTGGCAGCTAGTTGCCTCTTATTAATTGAGAACTGCTTTTATTATTTTTTTATTTAAAGCTTTCGTGACTGCAGGGATTCATATTCTTGGTTCTTTCGGTAAAGTCACGTAGAAGGGTAATAATAAAATAATACAAATATAAAACAATAAAAATTCTCACGACGTGTCGACTGCAACACAAGCAATCATCATCAGGTGTGATTTCACACCTGATGATGATTGCTTGTGATCTCACACCTGATGATGATTGCTTGTGATTTCACACCTGATGATGATTGCTTGTGTTGCAGTCGAAACGTCGTGAGAATTTTTTATTGTTTTATATTTGTATTATTTTATTATTACCCTTCTACGTGACTTTACCGAAAGAACCAAGAATATGCTTTTATTATGTACTCACATCAGAACTACACCTGCAGGCGCATGCGAACGGTGAACGTTCAAAGCTTGTGTGCAGGATGAGCAATGCACATTTCCATAATAAATTACTTTTGCACATTGCATCATTCACATGATTCCTGGCAAATGTGTAAAACTGCGACGCTTTGCAGTCGCAGCGCATGAGCAAGTGTGAAGCGCAAGGCATGCACTTGTTTGCCAAAAAAACAAGAATTCCCCCATTCACAAATGCAGCTTATTATATTGCCAACAAAATCACAGATCAAAACTTTAGGCCAGAGGGGAGGGTGAGGAGGGTGTGTGTGTTTGTGTTTGCGGGCCATTCAGCAGAATCGGAATAAGTGCACTCGGACTACGACAAATTATTTTCGGATGGCTGTTAGCGCTGTGACCTCCATGACCGCCTGGTAGTGCGTTATCTTGGCATCTTGCCCGAATCCCGTGACCTCATTTCCACGGCAGGAGGAGCCGATTTCCTCCATAGAATTAACTCGCAGCCGGCCGGCGCGTGCATGTGTCCGTGCGCGTGTGCACGCGTGCGTTGCGAGGGCGTATGCGTGCGAGCGAGTGAGTGAGCGAGCGAGCATGTAGGCGAGTGAGCGAGTGAGCGCGAAGTCCGCCAGGAGGCTTCAGCTCGCTCCCTCACGGCAACAAAAACATCCCTTCTGTACCGCGGTCACGCGTCATGATGTCTCCTAATCTGGCCTTATCTTTCTCCTTTCCTCTTCCACTCTCGACCCCCGTTCAAAAACAGGGGGCGGGGGGGGGGGACAGCATGTAATTTATAACAATGAGCGTGCACGCACAAGCAAATGCGCTTACCTACAAACAAGCGGCCACTGGGTTGTTTTTTTTGTCGGCCATGCGAATGGGCCAACGCAACTTTACCACCATTGCCCTTCTCACCGGGCTTTAACACCCACAGATGAAGCCACACATCCATAGATGAAGCCACACATCCGCAGATGAAGCCACGCATCTGTGGCGGCTGTTGAAATATAAAAGCATTTCACTGCAATTCGCCGCCACGCCACTCGCCCTCACAACCCCTTTCCCACCCCCGCTCCTCTCGAATTTCTGCATTCCCAGGGCGCCATCCACCCTGGGCCGAGCAGCAACATGCAGCGACGTCGCGAACACGCGGCGTCGCAAGACGACAGCTGAGAATGGCACTGTGCCACCGCAGGTGTGCCACGCTGTCAATAACGCCGTCCTCCCCGGAGGGGCCTTGTCATCGTGGTCCATCGCCCCCCACCTCCTCCGCCTGCTCCATCGTGTTCGTCGTGTGGGCTCCGCACGCGACGGGGGCGAGCGTCCTTCGATAGCTGAAAATTCAGCCACACCGGGAGGTTCGCGGGAAAAATGTACGCCCGTTCGCAACGAACAGGCGCTAAAATCTCACTATGTAAGTTATTACCATCCAGCTTACATGAGTTAAACGATTTAGGCGACTTTCAATTTATTTTTTATAGATATGTGTCTCCTAATATTAACTGAAACGCCCTTCATTTGCCAACTCTTTAGAATGTCCTAATTTTCTCAAAGCCACACACAGTGTAAAGTGTGACATCTAACTATAAGTATGTTTATTTGAATCCTGGAGAAATCCGATGAGCTATGAAGATGTCCAGTAAGGGGGGGGGGGGGGGTCAGAAAGTTACAACAACAAACAATACAAAAACATCTCTCCGCACTGCTGTGATTAGGGCTAAATAAAGCAGTGTTATTGATAAGCGCGCTTCATTTTGTGAGTTGGCTCGAAAAATCCCACCTGTGTCGATAAATACAAGGGGGACAGAGTTTGGAATGTGGACCAACATTTTAAGCATCCACGCCCCACTTGTGGTCCCACCCAATTTTTTTTTAAATGGTCCATGCTTCAGTTAATCACAACAAATGTCTAGCCTAATCGAGGCCACATCATAGGACACAGCCGAGACTACTGATTTTAGAGCGATAGGGATGTCCTGTATTTTCGCAGAATTTAAAGCCGGCTTAAATGAACCCTATCCAACATTTTTTGCCATCAAGGATCCTGGCAGACAATTTATTTTCATTGCAATTAACTATCCACGGGATAACTCTATGCTCGTAACATTGTTTACATGTTTACAGAAAAATCAGTGATGTCAAGCACCCGTTTACGGAGTGAAGGGGGCAACACTTACATGGAAATTAGTGAGGGATGGGGAATTTCACCCGGGCCTGATCCGTTATTGACTTCTAAGGCAATGGGATGCTGCCAAAACCCCAGGGTTAACACCCGGAGGTGCCTCTTCACCAAACAGCGCCATGGGATCTTTAATGTGCGCAAAGCAGATGAGGTTTGGGTTACGTGCCCGGTGCAAAGGATGCCATCTCTTTACCGCACGGAGCTCCTCGGAACGCGTTTAATAAGCTTGTCAGATAATTGGGAATGTGGACAATATGCTAGGGAGGATAAGTGAAACGTAAGCAAGAGGACTCAATCGTTATCCACTTGCAGGTCAATCTGGCTTTACGGTGGCTGCGAGGAGCTCGCTGCTACCGTGGGCTGAGACAAAAACCGTTACCGCTGCTCCAAACCGGAGCTGGTGTCGTCTTTAAAATCACTGACCCAAATCTCAGCCTTCATAACATAAAAGGAAAGGTCCTGAGCTCTATTCCCTAATGCTATGACGAGAGGATTACCCTGGCCTGCATTTTCCATCCAGTGCCGTTTTTTTTATCTTCCATTCCACTGATAAAACAGCAGCTAAACGAAGATTACCGGGATAATCCGACGCTCCGCGGATGGCCAGTCCCAGCCGGATCACATGCGCCCCCGCTTATTTTCATGCACATGATCGCGCGGCAAATGAAGGGGGTCACAATGAAAGGAGCGTGGCACCTCTCTCCGGTCGGAAATCAGGCGTGGATTTCCAGAGCTCCCAGGAGCTCGGCTCACCAAACGCGTCATCCTCTTGCTCATTTCTCGGCAATTCGCGCGGCAGACTTTACGTTGCGCGTCACCCGTCACCTGCCGTTGCCGCCTTAACATCAATAGACCTGCCCGAGGGTACAACCCAGGTGACTTCCCCCAGCAGGAAAAGGGCGAATTTGGGTCTGGCGGGGGTAGGGGAGAGAGCGTGGGAGACGAGACTGACGGCGTCGCTGGATCTGATTCCACACCATCTTGGCAGCTCAATTCACCCCCGGGTGAACGCTCGGCCGATGATCTGGTGACTTGGTGAACGCTGCTGTAAACCGAGCAATAAAGGGGGCACCGTGCTCTCCCACGACAGATGCACTCTGCAGTAATGAACAAAATTACCATTGCAGTTGATTTACACACGCGATACACCGTGCATTGTACTAATAGGCTAACATTAAGGCTAATGCGCAAATAAATACTGCTATTAAATATAATTGTTACTGCATGATGTAAAAGATTTATGTTCTGCGTTACGCATGTCGAAAAAAACAAAACTATGCCGCTCGTGTAGCAATGGCACTTGGAGGGCGCAATTAACGGAGAAACGTCAAAATCCATCAAACTCATCAATACAGCCAGAAATAAATGACGCGGGTACTCTACTCGCTGACGGACGCATTGGAAGGCGCAGGCAGGCGGCAGCAGCAGCAGCAGCGCCTTCCTGACGCTCCCTCGGACCTCCGCAAAGCTTAACCCCTCCTCCCCTGGCTTGCTGCGGGACCGCCCGCTCGAGCACGTGTGAAATGCGAAGGGCGGCGTCGGCAACGAGGAGGAGCCGCGAGCAGAGAGCCTGGGAAGAGGCCACGGCAGAGGCAGCTGCGCCGGAATCCGGTGGGGGTGGCCGGGCCACCTGCCCCGAACGCCACGCTTTGATGCGAGGGGGCTGCCCCGCTCGCCCGCGTGCGGCGCGCGCCGCTGCGCGCTCTCAGTGGGTGAGCAGCACATGCGCGGCAGCTGAGCAGCGGCTTTTTTGGCCGCGGCCATGTGAATGGGCCGAAACGGCTCTTGCCTTTCCCACCGCGTCTCTACGCGGAAGCCACGCACGCCAGAGGGTACGCGTTCACGCGTACGCGCGCTCATGCGCACGCGAGTGAGCGCTCACTGGCGAGGGTCCCCGTGAGCACCTGTCACAATCTTCTTCGTCATCCTGTTGTGTGCGTGCGATTCGCACGATTTGCTACGTACGGTACGAAAGAAGTTCAACATGCATACACACGTGCAGCGCCACGTTTGCCAACACGTTGCCCGCGCATTCGTATGTAGGCTGCGCCTCTCTCCGTGTGTGCGCACGTCATGCGAAGAGTATGCCAATCATAACTGTGTGTGTGCATTCACATCAGCGAGTGCGAACTTGAAAGTGCCCTGGTTGCGTAAATGTTTAATGTGCGACGCATGCTTATTTCAAACGTGCGGCTGTCTCATAGAAGTTTCTGAGCTCGAAAGAATAGGGGGAGAGCAAGTACATGCGATTGTCTGCGTACCAGCCTTGGCTGCGTCGGTCTAGAAAAGTTTAAAGACAAGTAAGAAAGTGGATTTCAAAACTAAACTAAAAACCATTAAAACATTTTTTTACCAGAAAAAGCACACTGACCTATATAGCTCTTTTTCAGAAGCGACCTGGTCACAAATGATAGCTGAACGAAGTGGCTTATCACGTGGACATTTATAACAGCCAAATACTCTGAACGCATGTCGATTATAAATGTGGAGAGAAAAAAAATCGGAGGACCCGGACAAAAAACCAAGTGACCACGGGGAGCGAGACACAGCAGATGTCAGGGTCGGGATCGAACCCACGACCTACTTCATACCAGGTGAGGTAGGAGACATCTCATAGCCACATAGGTGCCTAACACCTTGAGCCCAAGTCAGTTTTCCGCAACACAAAATCTTACACACAAAGTCAGAACAATCTGATCCACGCCAAATTGTGGGCCGAGAACCTTTTGACGAACCCGATCGCCGTCCTTTAATGATGACAAAAAAACCGAACGTTGTTTTCTTTTATAATTGTTGATGCGCGGCCGGAAAAAAACCAACCGCACTTTTTTTTGCCAAACGACACGAAGGGGTGGGTGGGACTTGCGCCTCTAAAGCCCGGCGCGCGGGGAAAGGTGTCGAAAGACTTTTCTCGCGAAGAGCTGGAAAGCGTAACACAAGAGCACTTACTGGGGCGCCGCTCGCGAAAACGTCTCGAACACGTGCTTACAAAGCGTTTATCACTGCATCGCTCCTCACCTGCTCGCATTTACACGTGCGCATCAGCCGCTCCCCCCACCCCCCACCCCGTGCTATGGGTAAACAGGACACGTCTGTCAAATTGCCGAGCGAGCCCTGCGCGACACCAGACACTGGCCCGTGCAAGTGCGCCCAACTGTGAAGCGAAGCGACGGTGCATGGTGCGAGGGGGCGGTGGCTTGGGGGGGCTTCCATGCACCCGGGCCGAGGGTGCCCTTTTTGCCTTTCGCCATCACCCCGCCCGCCCGCCTCGACCCGGCGCCGGATCGCACCGGGTCGCAATTACGGCAAGACTTGCCCCCACTGCCCGTGAAATGACTCAAACAATTAGTCAAATTAACGAGACACGATTCAGCGGGTCTGGAGCAGGCCAAAGGAGACTTCATTTGCATTTCTTTTCATGCCTGCTGCTTTGTTCCGAAGGGAAGAAATACAAAAAAATTGTTGTTTTTATCGGATGCTGCATTGTCTGTTAAGCCCCCGTTAACATTTGAAACAAACGGATGGGTGCAGAAAGGAGGGCGCGGCTACCGTGTACGAATCGCCGCAGGAATTATGACTCCTTGCGGAAGAAATCAGCACCTGTAAAATCTTGCGAGGGCTGGTGACAACGTGCTGCGTGAGAGCTCCCTCCGCGCCGCGGTGCCTTCTCACACACGGACCTCGAGATGCCGAACGCACCGCGCTAAATAACGTCATCAGAATCTTCGCTAATGTCAGTGTGTAATGTGGCAAATTGGCCATGCGCGCTGCTCTTTGGCACCGTTCACGTGGCGACTGATGATTGATGTTGACTCGTGACGATGACTGATGATGATGTTCATTACACGCGGCGACTGGAAGGGCATGTAATCGATGATGGTGACGATGGCGATGATGGCGGTGGTGATAATGAAGATTATTCGAATGTTGATGATGCTTTTGAGAAGCAGCTGGCACAACATCGTGCAATTTTTTGGCCTAAATCCCCTCCAACGAGGGCATATAACCTAGAATGCCATCCTTTTGTGAGACACGCGCAAACCACATGCTAGTTAACGTGTGCTTGTGTATACATGATGAGAATAGGCTCTCCTGTGAATAAATAACGGCGAAATACAGACGGGATGAAAGTTTTCCCTTTGTAATTACCAGCTAATCCGGGCCTAATCCATTCCTACCCCCCATGGACAACGTCTCGCGGGACGGGTTCCACTCCCCGTATAAATATTCAGCTGCCTCGGCTATTGTCTGGCGTGGCCTGCCCTGCCACAACCCGCATTAACACCAGCATCCCCACCTTTGATCAATGACCGCTTAATTATGGCTCCGGGCTGGACAGAGCGAGCGACTCCAGTGGGGAGAGAGAGCAGAGGCCGAGCGAGAGAGCGCCGGGAGCCATGAGAAGTGAGAGTGCGGCATCACGCCGGGGAGGGAGACGGGCGTCACGCCGCTCGGTGGTGCCGCAACCTCTTGCCCTCTTCCCCGGGGGGGGGGGGGGGGGGCCGTGGGGGCTATTCCCCGCTGGGCCCCAACGTCGTATGGTCGGCCTAGCTCACAGGCGCACCATGCACACAGCCATAAACCAACCATCTGTTAGCACCACTCAGGCCTCCCCCCACTGACTAGGCGGCCGGCAGGCCTGCCTGCCTGCCTTGCCTTCCTTGCCTGTGCGCACGGAACATCAGAGCGAGCAAATCCCCACCCGCTCCGCACTCATTAAGTCTGGGCTCAGATCGTCACCTCATGGTTTTTAAGTAAACAGCAACGGCCCCCCCCCGCCCCCCCCCCCCCAAGATTAACGACAACAAAATGAATGTGGTTATTATTTGGCAGGGTGTCTGCTTCTTTAGCTGCTGCGGATGTGAAGCCAGGAGCGTTTTCATTTCGCTTCATTCTTCTGAGCCAATCGCACTTCAACAACAACAACAACCACGAGACGTTGCAGCTTGCTCGCGAAAGCTGGGCATTATTCAAACAATTGCGTGATTCACGAGCCTGCGACGACGTTCTAACAATACCCAATTTAACACACCAAAGCAAGTTGATTTATTTGAAAGTAAATAAATAAATGGCGCCATCAGAAAGCCGCATGTGGTTTACTTAGGCTGCGAGCAATAAAGCATGAAGGCACAATAAGGCCCAATAAAGGGCACGTAACATGGTGCATGACTGCCGTGACCGCGGCTCTTCCTGGAGAATGTCCCCGAGGAGCCACGTGTCAATCATTTGTCATGGCGGGTCCCCCTCACGACCCCCTGAGGGGCATCCTCCCTGCGTCCCCCAAACAGGCACCGCTCCCTCCTGTACCCCTTCACCTCCTCACGAACGCCCGCTGCCTCCCCCGCCCCACGGCCACGGCTCACGGCTCACGTGTACAGGGCTATTGGGTGTCCGATGAAACCCAAGAGCTCACAGCTGAGGGACGGGCAAGAGAGTGAAGAGGGGGACAAGAAGGCGGACAGACAGGCCAGCAGGCCTAACTGGACACCGAGCGATATCGTGTTTCCCGAGGAAGCGCTCCCGGCAACATTCCGAGCATTTTTACCGACAAACGGCCACGACAGTCACGCCGACGCGCGCGCGTGCGAGGGGTGCGCGGTCGCCGCTTGCGTGCGTTTGGGTCAAAACTTGGGAGGTCAGCGCGTTGGGGTCACCGTCGGGGTCACCGTTGGGGTCGGCGTGTGGCACAGAGCTGGGACGAGGAATGGAAACAGAACGAATAAATAAAACAAAACGGCGACAGGAGATGCGGTGACAGACAGTAGCGGCGCTGCGGGGGCCTGGACGTTCTTAACCAGAAACACGCGCGCGGAGGGCGCAACTGTGGAAAAAAACCAGATAGAACATAAACACAGGAACCCTCGGACAGCAAACAGAACACGTAGTGTGCATACAGACTCTGTTCTACAGCAGCGGCTTCGCATTTGCCTGACAAAGTTTTACGACGGAATCTCTCTTCCCCGTTTTGCTCTTTTCTCTCGGTTGTCTCTGAACACACTCGAAGACACAACGGACTCTGGGTGAAGCCCACCACAGGAGTGGGGCATTATTGTTGAAGGGCAGCGGTGACAATTGACGCCGCGTCAATCTAACCGCATGCCGTCCCGACTTGCCATCGCTAAATAACACCTTGTACAAGTAAAAGCCATTCAGCTCCATTACTGCGCGCCGCGTCATCACGTGGTCAAGCGGTCGTTTGTGAATTACACGCCAATGATAATCATTTGTACAGAGTCTAATTTCCCCTGAAAAGCATTGCACACGTGCGTACGTACAAGAGGGCGAACTGGTTTGAAAAAAAAATGCATTGTCCCACCTGACAGGATAAGTTGCTGTTATTAAAATTGGACTTTGTGAAAACTAAACATAGTGATTGCTCTTCATCTTGTTATTTCGTGGTGCCCCATGCAGGAGATATACTACAGGTGTGGTGTTTCTTACTGGCTATTGAAATAAATGACGATTTTCTCTGACACATTTTCAGAAATAATTTATGCACAATTCCTTGATACATTATTTTCATTCTACCTCGTACAAGGTAACAATTTTTTTTTTAATCTAAACAAAAACGTATAAAAATGTTTCCTCATCGTGAAAACAATATTAGCTAGTTTACGTGCGTTTTGAGCCAGATCCGTATGGGAGCATGAATAAAAAAAACACATTCAAACATCCAATGCCCATGCAACTGTACAATAGAAAACTAGAGGAGAATTTGAAAAAAAGGAAAGCCACCCACGAATCAAGACAAAAGACACAAAAGGTACAAAAAATATATTCATCCCAACAACAAAAAAAACTTGAAAAGCAATTACCCTTCAAATTCAACATCTGCAAACAATTTGTATCCTCATTCACGGTGTGGTCAGAGAGCAGATCTCTCCACCCTCGGTCTCGATGCATAACAATGCCATTGTCCGCGTTTCAACAGCAAGTTTCAACAGCAAGACGACAGCTACAAGCACCATCAGGGCGGCGACCGTTCACGAGGGGTCGCAAGAGGATGGGAAGGCCGTGGGGCATCCATTCCATCGTAAAGCCAGGGTGGTCCCTCTCGGCTTATCAACTAACCACAATGTCTTTCAATCGGTGACTTGTTCTGGGCCAGTGTGACTTTGTCTCTATTGTGCGGGACGAGTGCACTGGGTCATAAACCCCTCAGAGTCACGATTTTTTTTTGGTGCGTTCAGCTAACCACCCGCCATACAAAGACAAAGATCCCCCTTGTAGCCTTAATAGACTGTTGGGGCAAGTGCTGTTAGCGAGCACCGAATGAAGGCCGGAACGGCACACGAGGGGGTAGGTGGCCAATACCACGCCCAATCGCCTTTGTCTCTGCAGTGGCGATGTTGACACACCACACCAGGTACTCATTTCAGGCTGAATCGACCTAGGGGAGGTCCACGAACCGGTCAGGTAATCGTCACTGATGTTGTGCCGTGAGCGGGAATCGAACTCGGGTCGCCAGGTTTGTTATGCAGCGTGCTCACCGCTACACCGCAGCTCCCCACACACACACACGCACACACACACGTCACTCCAGCCTCCAGAGCCACTGCTAACTTAACGTGAATTACACCACCCTCCACGGTGAATCTCTCTTCGATGTAATGTTGTTTAATCAGGCGCGAGAGGGGCCTTGTTTTTAACAGTTTCTAGTTTCACGAGTCTCAGTGGGAGAACTGCTGGCAATCTGAATGTTTCGAGCTTGAAACTTAGCCCATCATCCCTCCAAGACCGATGAAATGACTACCACTTTTTGGGGAAGTCGACAATAGTGGTTGTGTCCTATGGATAGACTCACCGCCCCCCCCCCACCATAGGAATGTGGAATTTCTACCACTCGCTCAGGTCTGTAAACAGGAGATGAGCACAGCCTCAATACTCATTTGAGAAGGAAATCACTTCGATTCGATGATTTCTGTTCCCCGAGTTTAAAGGAACTAACCGCGCGATCGGACTTTGAAGCATTTGCAAGTAAACACAAAGGCTCAGTTCAGCATGCTGCGGAGGAGCTGACAGACCCCCCCCCACCCCTCCATCGCTCGAGAAACCGTTACACCAGGAACAGTCAATGCAGAGCTCCAATTACCTTCACATCTCCTACATGCTAACGTTACCAGATGACAAGCCGTGGGCTGGATGCCTTTTCAGCTCACCTAGGATCCACCATCAAAGGTAGGTCCCGTTAAATAAACTGATCAATGCTATCAAAGGCTCGATGGGGGTGCGCTGTGCGGTTGGACATTGTGCGCACTGCTGCGTTTCGCCGGTAAATTACAGAATCTCCAGCTTGTGCGCTGTGGACCTGGTGGCCGTGGGCGTTTGGCAAAAATCGAAAATATGAGTGGCAGTGTTTCCAGCCTGCGCGAATTTCCCTACCCCACTTCCTCACCTCACCCACACACCCCCCCCTACACCCACGCCTCTCCTACCAAAAGCCCGCAAAGTCAATGCAACAAGCAAACACAAACAAGGCAATTGTGACTAGCACAAAGCATACACAAACAGGAGGTGAGCGCAAGTCTATCTGCACACTCTGCTAGCTGCCCGGGGATTGTTAGCCAAAGCTCCCCGTAGAGTCAACAAATTGTGTAAAGATGAGCTTCGCCCGCTTGTCTAGAATAAAAAAAAAACCCAGCTGTGCCGCTTTTTGCCTTTCATGGAATTATTAATGGCTTAAGATAAGTAAGCTTTCGTGACTGGTTAATGAGCGTGAATTTTGGGATCCCCGTAAAACATGTACGTTCAACTTCTTTCGGACCATACGTAGCCAACCGTGCTCATCAGAGGTGCAGAAACATGCAACTGCACTTTTAACACAAGGCATTTCTATAATTAGCACCTGCTGCTAATGCTTAAAGAATAGACACGTTGTGTGCTCATTTGCAAGGGCGGAATCCGGAATCCTGCACCTCCGAATATCGTCGCGGTGTTTTCTCCCGTGCAAATCTTCTGTGCAAACGGCACAAGCCAACGTGGCAAACCCGCACCTCTCAAAGACGAAGCGCCCATTTACCTTCATTCCATCTTCCCCCCCCCCCACCACCGCCAAAATCACGGGCGACTCTATCCCGGTCGCTCGCGGAAAGAAAAAAAGAACATGTGCGCGATGATTCCGAGATGAAGCTTCGTCGCGACCTTGCCTTCAAAAGCGTCCTTTTTAGCAGTGTCCTCACAAAAGGCAGGAAATGAATTAAGGCTTTACGGAGCATGCGGACGCGCGGCATTGTAACAAACACATTAGCAGCTTACAAGCCGCTCCTCGCTGTGCCACCGTCACAAAGACAAAAAAACATGCAGCTCTGTCCGTGGGGAAGTGGATGGGATTTCTGGAAAATGTGGTTGACAACCGGGAGAGGCGCAGAGGTGAGGTGTTTGTGTGTGGGGAGGGGGTGTAGGCAAAATAAGAGGTTCTGGAGAGCAGGCGAAGTGTGTCACGAGCAATCCCTGAACAGTGAGAAATATTCTATCCGACCTAAACACCGAGGTTATTTCACTTAGCGCAGGCGCGTGCTGCAAAACAAAGCTTTCAAAAATGCAAAAAAGAACACATTTGTGAAGGGATCAAAGTACAAGCTTAAAACTGTAGTCACCTCACCTTCTGCCTATTTATTTCCGTATTTTATGGACACGTTGCTCACTTGTCGTGTTATGTACCTAGTTTGTATCCCAGCTCCTGCCTGCAGGCTCTGCTCATCCTTTGCATTTATCCTCGCTCCCGTTCATTTCCGCTGCTGTGTGAAGCCTCTCAGCCCACATCTCCCCAGGGCCGACCAGACGGCCGGCTGGGTCGACGTGCGTTGGCGGGGTGGGTGGGCAAGCGGGCGAGAGAGAGGGCTTGTTCCAAATTTACCTCGCTCACGGCCCGCCTTGGCTCTTGTCCCCAGAGGCCTCACTACCGCCCATCTCCTCTGGGCCTGCCAATAGCGCCAGCATCTCGCGCGGATCGCCTACAGAGTGCAAACCCAGCGCCAGTGTCTCCCCCCCCCCCCCCCCACTACAGCACCGTGCCCTGACTGCCCAATCAGCAAACCGAGGTCTTTGAACAGCACAGAGAGACAAAAAAAATATGGACGGCTTTGCCTGAGAAGTGCACCATTGATTTGACTTCATTTAAACGGCTTTAGTGAGCCCATCCGGGCTCGCGCTCGTTGGTACGAAATAGGATAAGGTCACAGGGGCAAAGGTCAATTCCATCACAGGTCATCCCCTCACCTCACCTCTCCTCCACCCCTAACCCCTTGCAACCTTACTTGGAGCAGACCCGCACGCAGGTCGATGGATCACCCAGGGTCACGATGTACACTTTGACAGCACTGCTCGATCGCCGTTGGGGGAAACTCGATGGAAACGGAGATAAGAATTGGTGCTGCGCAGCGACATTACGCGTGCATTACCAAGCTGAGGAGCACCCGCAGTGTTGGAAGGGGGCATCAGCAAGCCATTGTGAAAACAAACGTGGCGGGAGAAATAACGTGCGGCAACCGCTGGAGAAATCTCCGCGCGCGCACACACACCTGTCTTGCAACATTTTCCGTGGCTAAAACATGACTTTTTACCGTGCCAATTTTGTGCCACGTAATGAGTGTGACACGGACAGCTTCACGCAATAAAATGTCATTGTGTACGCCATAACAGGCAAATCCATCTCTACGTTGCACAGAAGTGAGTGACAGCATTAACGTCTACAGTGTCAAAGAATATATAAGCAAATCTCCTGAAGCGCGTATGTATATTTATGAAGAACCTTATTAATAACCACTGGTTCTCGCGAGTGCACCTTCAGTAACGATTGTGTTCGGCTAAACCCTGCCGCAGTAATGCACGCGCGACAAACACAATTCCCTCAAATCAAAGCTTGTTTGAACACCTCACGCCAATTGTATTCGCAGCCGTAGCATCCAGGACCATCTGGTTTAGGGATCACATGAAGCCATCAATCGTTGGCTCTGCCGGTGGTGTCGATGGGAGTGCATCGAGGGGACAAGGCCCTGCACAACTGCGACGCGGGCCTCGCTGCCAGCACTCCCGACTCCTCACGTGGTCAGCGGCTGCAGTGTCTCTGAAAAGGGCTTTTGACCCCGTAATTACGAGTGTTGCGATGTGGAGAAGCACAAACCCCCCACCTCCCTGGCTTAAAATCGCATTCGTCAATATGGGAGTCAACCTGCCGCAAGCATATGTTTGGCAAAACGCGGTGCCCCCCCCCCCCCCTTTCCCGACCAAATCTATTCTTTCTGCGGTCAGGGCCGGGATAGAGGGGGGGTAGAGCCATGACCGCAACCAGCGCTGCTTGGCCCTCCTACCGCCTCCACCGCTGAGATAAATCACCCCTCTCGGGAGAGTCCACCACACCTGCTGCTGCTGCTGCTGCAGGCAGAGAGAGGCGCTCCCCAGCGAGGCATCGCGGCAATAACGCCGACAGCTCAACACCAAAGCTCCAGATAAAATGACATGCCCGAAGCCGCCGATGCCCCACTGCCCGGGGTTGCGCACAATTGAATTCGCAAGTTGGCCCCCAAAACTATTTACGACACGCGCCGCTCAGCCGACGTGGGGTTCCTCTCGTCCAAGTTTGAACAAGACGCATCTCCCGCCCGTGTCTGGCCGCGGCTACGAACTCCAACCCGTGGAACACGTAGCTTTGCGCCGCCACAAAATATATACGTGAAGGCGCTGGGAGTGTCACTGGAATTCACCACCAACTTCGAATGAAAGCAAATAAATGACTAAATCACTTCGAACTGAATCTCGATTAGTGGCCCTACATTGGCCATACGAAGGGAGATGAACAAGATCGTCACATTCCAGTTATTTTACATAATTGTGCAGAAGGTTAAGAAAAATGATAGACTAACCCAAGTCAGTGTGTTTGTAACACGTGGGATGGTTTCTCTGCATCTGCAGTGTGTTTTATACGGTTATTTAATCAGTTATAATTAATTTGAAACCAGCAACACGAGTTTGATTACATGGACGCGGCTGCCACCAGTGGTGAATAATATCTCAATCAGTCCTGAGCATTTCCACATTCACCAACCTGCATTTATACCAGCGTGGTGAAGTATCGTCAAGCAACTACCACGAGCGAGACGGCGTGGGGAGGAGGCCTTCATCCAGCAGTGTTTTGACGAAAAGACCTGTAAATCATGATTGTTTTCGGTCATTGTAATGCGAAGCGCAGATCTTCATCCCAATTAAATACGCCAACGGAGATCCGTGCCTACGCTGTGGCAGAGCGAAGAGAGCCCCTCCATGGTGAAGTGGAAGCTCGGGGGATCTGGGTGTGGAGGAAGCGGGAGTAGGGCGATTACAGTGCAATGCGCTTGAATAATAAAACCTCAACCAACACGGCGTTATTAACGTGTGTGTGTGTTTTTCGTTGTTGTCACCTGGTGTTTGCTTCTTGTTGTTGTTCCTCTGTCTCGATTTCTCTGTTTCTGTTTCCCTCCCGGTCTCTTCCCTGTGTGTATTGGCTCTTGATGTATCATTTGATGGAGCAATCGTGGGAGCGGTTAGCTCCCTGTGCTTATGAACCTGACGACCTGGGTTTGATTCCTGGCCATATCTATCATTCGTGGTGCATGATAATCGGAACCAGTCCCAAGTCTCCCCCCCCCCCCAGCGTCACCACCTCGCACTGACCAGCTTGCTAACGTATGGCTAAAAAAGCCCCCCGTGACTGACATGGCATAAAGAGGCCTTCATCCAGCAGACAAAAGAGCTTCTATTATTTTAAATACTACATATAATTGTTTTGTTTACGTGGCAGCATTACTGGATTGCATGTACTTCTTTACAACACTGCGATGTCATTTAACATTTCGCAGGCCAGTGCACTGCAGGTGTTATCCAGCCGTGACAACTAGCACATTATTGCCTATACTCGCAAAAGTCCTCGGGGTTCTTGATAACCGCAAGCAAGCAAATGACCCGTACGTTTTTTTTTTTATGGATTCAGAACATATCACCAGGGTGGTCTAAAATGGGGCTCGAGTTAACGAGTATAACCTTGGCATTGGAAGGAGGCAAGTTATCTCTTGGCCATGCTGGCATCTCCCTCCCTCATTCCCTGTCCCCCCCCCCCCCCGTGTCCACCACACCACCCAGCCCCTCTTTAAAGTGCTCCTGTGCAAATCCCAGGAAAAGCCTTCCATAAATCAAGCACAATTAACAGAGCTGTCCCGCAACCCTGTCCCAAGGAATAATAAAATATAAATCTCTTCTCACGCGAGATGTACGGCATCGCGTCCTCATGCATTCTCCGGCACGGGGGATGTGAATTGCACTACATCAAGGCCCTGTGCCCGCCCTCCCATTCACCTCCCCATCTCTTATCTGGGACCACTGTAAACCCCATAATACTCAATATCCATTCATCACGGATAATTTTTTTTTCTGGCCAGCTTTATTAGCCAATTCTCCCGAAGCCGCATTAATGATTAAAAAGAAAAAACATTTTTTAGGGATTAATTCATCACGATGAATTAAACACATTTTTTGAGACCGTCGCTTTTACTGACAACCCCGCGTGTCGTCGCAGACTCGTTCATTAGCGTGGATCCACGGGCACGAAGGCAGGGGGTCAGTGGTTTGGGGGAGACGAGCAGTGGAGAGGTTGCGGTGGGGAAGAGAGGAACGGGCGTTACGTGGGAGGTTTTGTCGCCAGGATTTACAAACGGCACACGCGTTTTTTCCAATTCTGTGTTTAAGTACAGAAACACTCGGCGAAAGCAACATGAAAGCTGCAGATTACACGTGAATGCACCGTATTTACACGTCGCTCTTTCAACGAAGACAAGAAACCCCGTGCTGCTGGTGGGGGGGGGGGGGGCCCACCTCCCCCGCTACCGAGCGACCTTGTCAATATGAGTTCTCGTCGGGGCCACTGCGGTGACCCTCCTGGGCCACCGCCAAAAAATTAAACGACGACATTTAAATTAAAGCCGCGGCCAGCTGAATAGACCTGACATTAAATATTAAATTTGGCTGGACAAAGAAGGGAGAATGGCGAGGGAGGGGAAGTGGATGGTGTCTCTGCTGCACACTGGGTAATGGGATGTGCGGGAACAATGACAGACAGTGGAGGCGAAAGGAAGGGGTGGGTGTGGGGGGGCAATGTGGCAGGCGAGGGGGGGGCGATGGCTGTGGGGGGATGGGAGGTTACAGGGTGGGGAGGGCAGGAGAGAGAATCTCCCTTGAGATACACTTGTTTACTCCATGCCTCGAATGCATTGTCAGCACTTGTCAGTAGCGATGCTGACTACCCGAATCGGTGCTCGCAGCCTAGTGCCGGTCTTAATGTGATTTTGACACCCCTGTCAGCGCAGCGTGACTCGTGTGGTTATGAGTTTTCCTTGGAATAAAAAAAAATTAAAACTCCCCACACACACACAAAAAAAACATCCTACACCCTCCCACCCCCCTCCACTCTCCACCGCTCCTCGTGTTTTAGTCTCCACGTCAGACAGCCGGCGAGCGGCACACCGATCCATTGAGCAGATCCTCAAATTGGGAGCCGTGCGCGTGGCCACCGCGCAGCGGTCTCCGGGATAATCTGGCGGGACCCGACGTGCCAGGGCAGTGCCGGGTTGGCAGGAGGGGACGGTGACTAATTGAGCCGACCACCGCACCGCCACGACGGGACAAATTGCCACCTCCCGCACGGCAGTGGCGGCAGCAGTGGCAGCGGCAGCAGCAGCAGCGGTGGCCACGGCGTTCATCGGTGGGGCCCCCCTCCAACGAGTGTCACGCGCGCGCACACGCGCCTTGCACGCGCGCACACGCACGCGCGCGCACACGCACGCGCGCGCACACGCCTTGCACGCACGCACACGCACGCGCGCATGGACCACGCTTCAGCAGCGTTTTCAATTAAAAGCGCCCATTAATCTTGTGAGACTAATGAGCAACGGATTATATTAAATGAGCAGAGCCCACCACTCTCGTAATGGCACCGGAATATATATATCCCGCACTAATCTCGTTTCACTTTGTTTTGTTTTTGTTTGTTAATGCAACATGCGCGGGAGCGAACGCTTCATGTTTTTGTTCTTTCTTTTTCTACGTGACACCGCTTGACATGCACGGCAACGCAGATGTATTAATATTGCTTTAACTCGAAGCTAACGCCACCCGGTAATTTCACAAATTAACTTTAAACTTCCAAAGCAGCGTGGATGGCTGCCAAGGTCTCCTCTAAGTGTAGAGCGTGAGCGCGCCATTTACAATCATTACATTTCCAACTTATCACGCTAAACAGAAGCGACGTGCTCCCCAGAAAGCTCCCTTGTGTCCGGCATTAAAAAGTTGTTGGGTGGACGACAGTTGGTGGTGGGGGGGTAGTGCAGGCGAGGAGCGATTTTTTTTGTCACATTTTACGAAAATTATAATTTTTTTGGCTGGGAAATACAATTGGATTGGTTCGTGCTCGCTGTCGCTGGGAGGGGGGCGGGTGGCCGTTGTTGTGGTGACGAGGAGGGAAGGGTTGGCAAGGAGACCTGCACACCGCACGCAAAATTTCTGACCACCCCCCCATCCGCCCCCCCCCCCAAAAAAAAGGTCTCGTGGTGCGCCATCGTCGTTTCTCTCAGGGCGCAAAGAGCAGAGATAGATAGAGAGGTTGGCAGCAAGCCAACCGCTAAATACCGGCACTGTGTCCGTGTGTGGAGTCACACTCAAAATGCAAATGAACAAACTGCAAGGGACGATCGTGTCCGTGGTAAAAAAAAAATGGGGAAGGGGGGCAGGGAGGGCTTATATTCAAGAGTGCCACAATCCGATAGTTTCTTAATTTCAAGGAAATACAGTTTGCGTAAAGGTTGGTTAGTCAAAGAAAAACAGCGTGAGGCGCGGTGTTATTTGGCCGCATCCCGGAAAATGAAGCGGTGAGCACCGGCAGAAAAGGGACGCGGCTTTTTATGGACGGGTTTTACAGCACAGCTGTCACGGCGCCATGGGTCTGGAGCAGTTAAAGGCGGAGGTGGTGGAATGGGGAGGGGGGCGAGAATTGCATTTTATTCAGGTGCAACGGACCATCACACTGCACAGCCACGGACTCAACCTTGCACAAACATACTCACGTCGCAGGAACAACATACCGAGATCAATGAAAACTTGACGGGAAAAAATATTATTAAATTGTTTGCGTGCCACACATTCCATCGCCATCAATTGTGCTTATAGTGTATTTTGTGAGTCACTTAAAAAAAAAAACATTGCCCCCCCCCCCACCCCCGCGCTTGAATTGCCACGAACAAAAAAAGCCATGTGTTTGCTTTTCATCGAAATGAGCGTCGTCGTCGTCGCGGCAAGAGAAGGGGGGCCCCTCCGTTCTAATGATTTTGGATGCATCACAGACTCGCGACCATTCATTTTTAATGAGCAATGACCCAAACCCAGAAAAAGAAGGGCCAGGAAAAAAACATATATCTGCCTAATTGCGTAGAGAGTTCCCTGGGTATCCGCAGCCCTCTCGACACCGACACTGCACCGGTAATTAGAACGCGCCGAGGGCACTCGATGCTCCCGGAATGGGTGCATCGTAGACAGCCCAGTTCCCAACATGACTCGAGCAATAATAAAGCCTTCTCGGTTCTTTCGGTAAAGTCACGTAGAAGGGAAGTAATAAAAAATTAAAAATAAAACATAATAAAATAATTCTCACAACGTTTCGGCCACAAAGCAAGCAGCCGTCCTCAGGTGAAGACCAGGTCTGTCGGGGAGACAGCGTCTGAGGACGGCTGCTTGCGTTGTGGCCGAAACGTCGTGATAATTATTTTATTATGTTTTATTTTTATTATTTTATTACTTCCCTTCTACGTGACTTTACCGAAAGAACCAAGAAGAAAAATAAAACATAATAAAGTAAAATAATATAATAAATAGTTTATTAATTGATTGTTTCCCTTCTACGTGACGTTACCGAAAGAACCAAGAAGATGAATCCCTGCAGTCACGAAAGCTTTAAATGGAAAAATAATAAAGCCTTTAAAAGTTCCCCTTGCACCTTCGGAATACAATTCAAAGCCACCCCTTCCCCTCTCTCCCCACACGTTAGAAAACACGAGCCTACTGTATGATGCAATAGCTGTTGCACACGTGTGGTTTTCAGACTCGTATTACTCCCATAAGTCGAGATTGAAACAATTTGCTCCGAGTGCCCTAAGCACAGGAGCCACAAAGGTTAAATAGGTGACACTTTGCACACCGGCAAACACTCCCATATCTAGACACGCACACACACACACTCCCGCTTCTCGTGTAAACACGCATTCGCACGCACCTACACCGACTCACAAACACACATTTGCACCAATGCACACTCCAGAACCTTGTGCACACATTCTATTGCACAAACAAAGACAAAGTTCCCCGTATAGCTTTAACAGACTCCTTCCAATGCCATTCTTGTTTTTTTCATGCATTCTTACCTGATGACGGTTGCTTGTGTTGCAATCGAAACGTTGTATTCTATTATTGTTTTATTTTCCACGTGACTTTACCGAAGGAACCAAAGAGTAATTCCTGCATTCAGGAAAGCTTCGAATCTAGTTTCCTTAACAGTGTTGTTAGCGAGCACCTATGAAGGCCGGAATGGCACACGAAGGGTGGGTGACCAGCGCCACGCCCGTCCGTATTTGTCTCCCGAGTGGCGATGTTTACACATCGCACCAGGTACTCATTTGCGGCTTAGTCTACCTAGGGGAGGCCCAGGACCGGTTCAAAGAATCGTCACTGGTGATGGTAGCCGTGAGTGGAATCGAACCCGGGTCGCCGGGTTCGTAGCGCAGCACGCTAACACACACGCATTCTGCACGCACACTGGCATTTCATTTGTATTAAAATCTCCTTCCCGTATAGTCCTGCAAATACACCACCGCAGACGTTGACAAGTTTAAACATTTACCCTTCAAACTATGAAAACAAAGTACCCTCAGATACCAATTAATATAAATCCATGGCGGTTTAATTGTGCATTGTTAAGACGAGATGACGAATCTCGATGTGGCGAAGGGCCCCCATTGGCCAAAACGTCACCGATTAAACACTTTTTGGTCTTCTTTTGAAGGCCGTGGCGTTATTGGACAGAGGAGTTGAGGCTGATGGTCATTCCTTCTCCTTGTGCAGCACTACCAACTCAACCATCGCCGAGTAATTTGTATAACGACAAAACTTAGTTTGACTTACCGGTAAAAACCCAATTTTTGTAAAAAAAACAAAGTGGTGGGCAGATCTATGGCAGCTGGTGAGAAATGTGGTTCGAGGTGAGAATGTTAAGGAGCACACATCTGTAGGCTTCGGTAATCGTCGCAAAACGTATATAACATTCCTCAAACATACACTCGTGACTATTTTCTTGCAGCGAGTCACTCCTGCATATGTGAATCATTTTAAAGAACATGCCCATCCAGCCTGGGCAAACATCTACCGTGCTCGGTAATGAAAACTCATTTGGGGCAGAGAGAAAGAGAGAGAGCAAGAAAGTGAGTTGCTCAAAAAAGTTCGAGCCATCAGATTATTTGCACGTGGAACTGCTGACATTTACCCTTAAACCGCGCGGCATATCACCCGGCAATAACTTACAGGCGCAGTGATTCCACCAGCGCACATTCCTTACTTTCGTACCGGCTAACAAAAGATTGGGTGAATTATTAAATGCCCCTGCCTTCATGTGTCTCTCCCTAACAGAGTTTGTCTGCGAGCAAGTGGCGGACACATCTCTAACTTGCACACAGGTGTGCGGACGGGCGGGCGGGCGGGGTGAACAATGGTAGTCGAATGTGATAAAACCTCTTAGCAAACACATCGACTCTAGCAGCCACTCTCGGGCCATAAAACCACGTGAAGGATCTTCTTTTTTGGAAACTGCTCGTAAAGCAAGCGGAGTGGGGGCAATAAATAATACCGCCGTTAATCGTAAAATTATTCTTAAGATCATTTCTCTTGCACGGCCATCTCAAAGCGACACGGGGCACTTCGCTGGATCCAAGGTCCTAAACGTGTTGTTGTTGTTGTTGTTGCAATTCGTGAACGCAAATTAGATTGCCTATAAATACTCCTGATCTTTATTAAGTTAGATTATACGACCTATTATCAATACTATTGTATTTTTCTCTTTTTTTACAAGCCTTTATTTATTCTGTAAGCAGCCATCTAGGTAAGCTTTTGTTCAATGTCCTGCAATAATCAATACTGAAATAAATCAGGCACTACAATAACAAGAGCAATTGATTTCCATCGTAATTATTATTGCCGGTATTACCACAATAGCGCAATTACAACTCTCCTGCGCCATCGACTGTGATGCTGTTTGCAGGAAATTTTAGGTCAGAAATGTCCTGCAGCAAAGACAAACGTGCCCCCTAGAGCCTTAACAACAAGGCCAGTGGGTCTCGTGCTGTTAGCAAGCACCGACTAAGGCCGGCATTGTGAACAATGGGATGATGTGACCAGAAACAGATTCTTCTAATACGAGCACACGACTTCGGATATTAGTCCAGCTGGAATTGCTCCCAATGAGTGTGAATATATCCAACAGCTGCAGTATCACCCGGTCCCCTTTGTCTCCCCCGGTACTGACGTTTACACATTGCACCATGGACTAATTTTATTGATGAGTCTGCCCAAGGGAAGCCCAGGGACTGGTTCAGATGTTCACCGCTGGTGCTGGCCACGGCCATGAATCGAACTCAGGTCTCCAGGGTATGGTTGTCCATGCCCACTATGTGTAGCGAACCCAGCAGAACAAACTGTTTCAGCGGTTGTTTTTCTTTTCGGGGCATACACCGAGGCAATAACGCAAACCTAGGCACCTGCTAGGGGCTAGAGACCCAAGCCATCAGTCACGTGTTTAACCTCCATCGACGGGCGGAGAGAAGCAAACAGAGTGCCCGCGGATCCATTAGGCATCTGGGAGGGGAATGCTCGAGCCCCCCAAACAGCTCGGCATAACGGCAGCGCACAGATCCATCAAACTCCTGGCAGTTTCCTCCAAACACGTCCACATCCTCACGGTGAACCGGGACCCAGGGAACCGTATGGGTGGCACCAAATATTGTGACTGAAATGGAGAAGACCCGCAGACGCGCCGGCTGTGACACACGTTTTACAGGTTGTCCTCACTGTTGCGCATCTGAATGCAAATCCCTGATGGTGTGAGCGTTCTTCTCCACGTTTCTGATGTTGTGTGGCTGTGTGCGCGCGAGTGGTGAGCCGTTGCGTAGCGGTTAGTGCGCTTGCGTGAACGAACCCGGCGTCCCGAGTTTCGAGTCCCGTTCTCAGTCAACATCGGTGACGAATATCTGAACGGGTTCTGGGCCGAGCCAAGTCTGACTCTGTCTTAAATCAGTAACTGGTGCAGCGTGTAGACTGTAGACAATGGGGAGACTAAGGGGGCTGGGTGTAGTGCTGGCCACCCATGCTTTCATGTGACATGCACACTTTAATAGGTGCTTGCTAACAGCACTTGCCACAACAGTCTATAAAGGTTATATGGGGAGTACAGTATTTATCTATGCATGTACAGGTCATCGACATATCCAATAGTCCGTAAGGGCAAATGCTGTTGATGAGCACCCACTAAGCTTGGCACAGCACACAAGTGGGTGGTGCCAATGTTCACGTACCATACGAAGTGCCCTTTTAAGTCTGAGTTGACCATGCAACACATTATGAAATACTCCTCAACTGATAATATTGGTAAAACGTCCGCAATAACACGTGGGGTGCCTACGCAGGCTGAACAAAGACTGAGGTGCGTGGGTAGCATCTAGAAGCATCCAGCAGCATCCCACCTTGTGTGATGTTACGCCGAGGCAGCCGTACGACCGCTTATTCCGACCCGCTCGACGTAGCTCCGTTCGCTCGATCGCGCTAAATCCAAATCGCATCCGCGTTATATAAAGAAAAAACGCGTTCCCTAATACATTCACGGCGTCTTATGAAAACACACGGCGTTATCGGAGAACAGACTGGATGTTGCACTTCTTTAGCACCGCACGTAGCCAGCCGTGCTAATTACGGAGTGGAATTATTTTATTAACAAAAAAAATTCGCGTTCAAGTCGCGCAGCCCCAGACCGGTCGACTTTTGCTGCTGCTGCGAGAGATGGAGGACGTCCGACCCTGGCACGAGGGGGGGGGGGGGGCAGGGGGGCGCGAGGCGACGACGCTGCCGTGTTCCCAACATTCCTGCCTCCAGGGTAACCATCGGAGAACGAAAAAGCGGGGGGGGGGGGGGGGGGGAGAAAAAAATCAACTTCTGCCAGACCGCGCTTGCACCACGCGTCTGTGTCTCTCTCTGTGTGTGTGTGCCACTCTCCTGTGCGTGAGCTGCGAACTGATTGTTACTTTCTTAAAGCCACCTCTTACTTTTCCCAAGTCTCTGCCAAAGTTTCGATTTAAAGATTTCGTGACTGCAGGGATTCATCTTCTTGGTTCTTTCGGTAAAGTCACATAGAATGGGAATAATAAAATAATTATTGTATTATGTTTATTTTTATTATTTTATTATTTCCATTCTACGTGACTTTACCGAAAGAACCAAGAAGATGAATCTCTGCCAAAGCACAGACAGCCGTGTCCACCACCCATCCACCCACCATCCCAGCGCAAGCCCCCCCCCACCCGCCACCCCTTACGCACCCCCCACGCACCCCTCGCCCCCACCTCATCCCATCCTTTCATGGGGTGCATCTGCCAGGCACGGGCCCGTATCTATGTCCGTCTTTGTGTCCGTAACCGCGTGGGTCTGCGTGCACCTGCCCCCAGCCCTCGCACTCTCTCGCTCTCTTCCCCCTAACCCTCAGCTGGAAGGAGTCCTTGACTCAATCATGACCCCACTCTCTCTCCCCCCCCCCCCCGTGTAGGCGGGGAAGTGTGTCAGATTCAATAGAATCATTTTCCACAAAACTGTCTATAAATCACATAATATAGACCACGGTCAAAGCAACCACACCCCACCCGTAACGCAAGCCGTCAGTCAGCCTCGAAAAGCAACACAATGAATTCTCTCTCATCAAACTCAGGTTAGCCGAGCCACCGCGAAACCAACATGTCTTGCCTTCCCTCTAATATCCCCTTGCGCCGCCTCCACTCTTTTTCTCATTCCGTCCACGAGCCCTTTGCTCTCTTAAGATGCCCAGCGATGGGCAAATAAAAAAAGCCCTCATAAAGCAGGCCACAGCGTGTGGAAGTAAGTGCGTATGTGGCTTCAGCTAATTAGAGCGCAGGTTAATTAATGCCGCCTGCCTCTTGGACTCTGAGAAGGGGGCCCTGGCCTTCTTCCCATCCGATAGCTCTTGGCAGCGTAAGAAATAAAATCTGTCGGAAGGTTATAATGAGCCCAGGGTGAGTAACAAATGGGAGGTTTGTCCTTGGTGTAGAAATGACAGGATTACAAATGGTGTCACCCAGCGAACAAGTGGCATTTGCATTTTTATCGTTAATTACTCGGGCTGGGCAAGCTGTTCGGAGAGGCACAGGTAGCAGCGGCGAAGGCGACACAAACATTGTGAGCGTGCGTCACAGACGCGGGGCGCCTCTAAATCTCGCCTCGCGATCTCGTTTTGTATTTGGAGACGGGAGCGGCATAACAGCAAGGCCGTGTACGATGCCAATAATGGGCATCAACGTGTCATAGCTTGGGCCAAGCGGTCAAGCCTTCGCATCTGCATTCTGGCAGCCCGTTCTGGATTAATTGGAACTCTTAATCTTCATGATTCTCTTTTAAATGTTGAGTGAAAGGGAAGATAGATGGCCGAGTCCAATCCATTGTGTGGCTTGTGTCGCCGAGCCGGCGGGGTGGTGTGCAGGGTGGTGTGCGTCGCGTCTGCGTCGTGTTTTTCCAGCTGCCCTGCGCCACAGAACGTCTGGGGACAACTGAATTTGTATTCCATCTGTTGTCACCGAGGCCCTTAGCCTGGTAACAAGCCGCCGATTCGCACCTATCCGGCAACTGGCCGTAGTTTGACGCCCGTTGTTCTGCAGCGCACGTTTCACCACAGCGCTGCTTCCGTGGCGTCTTCGTGTCTTCCACGGGGCCCTTTGAAGTTAGAGCGTTAAACGGGAAGAACGCACGTGCTCTTTCAGCGCCAGTTTTAAACGATAAGCGAAGCATCTTTGCGGTGGGGGGGGGGGGAGGGGGAAACACAAATCAGAAGACACTTATTTTTTTTGTATAATAACATACCTCCCTCCTTCCTACGCTAACCTGCCCACACCGACACTTTCTAATTAAACGACGTCCACAAACAGAAAACCATTAACTTGCAGCCTGAATTACAGCCTTGGGCGGGTCAGCTAAGTGCCTGCACGAATCCATCTTACTGTGCCAATAGCTCACTAAATCAATCCACCCTTAACACATATCTCATCTCTCGCTCTCTCTCTTGCTCTCTCCCTCTCGCTCAGACTCCTTCTCTGCCGCACACAGTTTGCAGGCCCCGGCTCATCGCGCGTACAAAGGAGCAGCAATGCAATTACAGCGCGTGCGCGGCACACAGATGCTCTCACGAAGGCACGCTCGCTCGCACGCTCGCTCGCACGCGCGCACACGGCTCGTAGCTCCGCTGGGCGAGTCGAGTGGCTGCGCGCAATGCGGGCGCGCGCGAATGAAAATATTGCAATTCATCACGTCCGCTCGTAATCACATTCATTTGCTGGTTTTTAAGCTGGAAGTTTACATAAATCACGCAAATTATGCCATTAGGAGGGCTTGATGAGCTACAGAGTCCTCACTTCTGGGAAACAATTTACAAAACGGAATTCTATTAAAGAGATATTGACTTCTCGCTCGTCGCTGGGTGCCCTCATCCTGCAGCCCCAAATTAAGGGCACCTTTTTTTGGGACGGGGGGTAGGTGTAGTGTAGCGGTTAGCGGGCTGCGGATTGATCCCGGCGACACGAGCTGGATTCCCGCTCAAGGCCAACAACAGTGCAAATTATCTAAACCAGTCCTGGGCCTCCCGTAGGTCGACTCATCCTCAAATGAGTACCTGGTGCGGTGTGTAGTAAACATCGCCGCTAGGGAGACAAATGGGGCCCGGGAGTAGTGCTGGCCACCCTCTCGTGTGCCATGCCGGCCTTCATAGGTGCTCGTAAACAGCACCTTGCCCCAAAAGTCGGTAAAGGCTATATGAGGGATATTTGTCTTTGTCAAATTCCAGCCCTAATTCAAGGACACTTTTTTAAATCATCAGATGAACACAACACATTGCCTTCCGCAGTCAAACCCCACTCATCAATATGTTTATACATTAAACTAAAATGCACGCTCAGTGTTTTCATAACTGCTGTGGTGCAAAATTCCAGAATAATCTGCAGTATGAAATAGAGAAACACGCGTAAGTTTACAGCGAGCATTTTAACTCTTTCAAGCTAAAGCCTCATCGAGTCTCAAGGGTATATTTTAGGAGGGTCCTGCATTGGGATGTTTGGTCAATTCCAATTAGGAACGTTTGGTGTGTGGGAGTAAACAGGAATACCGGGGAGAGAAAAAAAAATCCATGCCCATGAGGAATTAACAGCCAAAGCTCCACACAGATAGATTTAATAATACATTACCGGTGTCACTATGTCCTGGGCTACCTTGCAGCCCAGCCCTAACAACACCTGGTTTTCCCAGGCAGCCCTTGCACTGCTGTACTCACCAGGCTCAACACACCTGCATTGCTTCTTCTCAGATCTAATGCGATCCGGGCACGTTCAGGGGTATTTGGTGCCTCAGCAGGCAATATGTGTGGACTCCCCGAGCGAGGTCACATGGGATGAGGGGGGGTCAGGATTGAAAGAGAGAAGCATTTAGCTTCAGGTTGATTCCTCCGTTTAATTCATTGCCAAAGGAGGACCTCGTCGAAAACAATTTGAGAGACAAACCGGATGTCCCTTCCAACGCTTTGCTTCCCATCAGACTCCTCCTCAGAGCGTGTGGCAGGTGTTATGAAAATAACTTCGAATTATCCAAAATTACTTTGGTAACAACGACAATTTTCTTTCAGATTCTCGCGGATAAAAACTCGCCCTTCTGCAGACCCGCTGTTTGTTTCCCCTTGGCGAAAACTGCCAAAGAAGTGAAAAGCTTGGTGTGAGAGCAAATAACGAATGCAACAAAAATAAACTGGCAACAAAAATACCCAAGAAATAGAATTATCTGTACTCTGTTCCCTGACCGCAGGTTAAAAGAAAATGAGCATATGTTAATTAACAAGATTGTACATTAATTTATTTACAACCTATTCAAAAATCATTAACGTGTGACTCGTGTGCGTATATATATGTATATATATAAAATGAAATTGCGCTGCTGTTTTTTTACACTACACTCCACTCCAGCCCAGGAACACGTCACGAAACGATGCGTCCCCCACCTCTATCGAATGACCTTTCCGGAATTGTTTTAGTGGAGCATTGTGGGTATCCGACCTAAAACCAAATGGCCCCCAGGCCAAATGCCACCCTCCCCCACTCCAACAAACCATTGCCCCCCCCCCCTCACATCACCAAAACGTAGCTACCCAACCCTGCCTCCGTGCAGCCCAATCCCAGCCTCCCCCCACCCTCAAATAACCCCTCTATCCCCTGCGTGCTGGCCAAGATAGGGGGATCAACTGACAATGCACCATCACCCTCGGCAAGGTCTGCTCACTGGCACGGGCAGAATTTATTTCCAATGACAAACTGTCAACTGTGGTGGAAGCCACGCCAAGCTGGCGTCTGTGGCACTGGGCCGGGGAATTTGCATGCGGGGGTGGGGGGGGGGAAGAAAGACAGGACGTCCCACATCCTTGGATCTCGGCGTGACCGTAATCTCCGTGAAACCTTCTAGCCTCGCTTACCTTAAAGAGCCGGTCGCGACAATTAACACTCGGCCCTGGAGGATGGTTTTGAAATCGCATCCGTGGAACACACGGCACACGGGGGCTAAAAGCTTAAACGGCTCTGTTGGGCTCTCTCGGGGATTAAATCCTCAGCGGAAGGACTTGACGAACATGTTTTACGGTGGGGGGGGGGGGGGGGTTGCTCTCCTCTCGAGCTCCGTGCAGTTGTTGTTCCGCTGCCCCACAGTTCCTCCCATCTTGCTTTCTAAGCCCCCCCAAAAAAATGACAACGCAAGGCCCACCAAGCTGGGAAAAGAAATGGAAAAAACAAAACGAGCCGTAAAATGCTCGTAACACTACGTGCAGTTTAGGCTACATTTCAGACGTTTGCTTCGTCTCATTTAGCGTTTTTTCCCCACCACCACCACCACCTCCACCATGCATCGAGCTCCAATATTTTATTCTGGACCCGTGCGGCCAAGACGACAATTGCGTTTGATGAAGCAATTAAGCCATTACAGCAAATTATGGAGAATGGCAGACGATTTGGCACGGAGGCTGGCAAGAGGCATGGTCCAGCTATAAAAACCATTAGCGTGACAGAGCAGTGATAAGGCAATTGTTAAAATGAGGGGGAGGCTGCCGCTGGTCAATAACGGCCTCCCCACCGTCCCATCCAAACAGCCGCGTGGCACAATGCACGGTGCTAGGGCGCTCGCTCCGCTGTCCTTGACGTGAGAGGCGGCCGTGTTTGACCTTGGAACTGCAGTAACCCTTAATTATGAAATGTTTTGGGACGAAAACAGGAATTCGTCCTGGAGTGGCTGGACAGCATCTGATCCATTCAGACGTCACCTCGAGCCGGGGCGCCAAAATGCGACAGGGGCTGTCATTACCGCACGGAGCGAGCGGCGTGACCTCTGCCGCCAGACTGCCGTCAAGCGGAGGGCCACAGCTCCGAGGTGAAGTTGGTGCTGCTTACGCGGCTGGGGTTAAGTGTGCAAGGCAATCAACGTTTCTTATTGCTGGGCTTCAAGTATGAAACAAAATAAAGAGAGTTTCCAGCAATTGGTTCAACAAAAGAACAATCTCATTAAAACCACTTCCAAGGGAGGGTACAACTGTGCACTACACAGATTAACGTTACGCAAGTAATACTTTTCATACATAATTCATGATTATTATTAACTGCCAATCTTTTTGCAATGGAAAGGGGGTGTGAGGGAATCGGGTACTAGCAACACGGAGCTGTGATTTTGACAGTAGCAGATTGGAATGTGCATAATACATTCTCTTTGGATATTAATATTTAATTTTTCATCATCCGTATGGTTTCAGGACCAGATACGCTCATTAATTTCCATCTTGGCCTGAATTAAACCTTCGCCTGGGAGTATATTTGTTCCAAGCTCCTGCAAAAATGGAGGATTACATTTTTTTTGGTATCTCTCTCTCAACGGCAATGAACTCGAATATTAACACGTGTGTATGCTACAAATGTACATAATGGTCTCCCTCATGCCTGTGTGAATCACATAACAGGTAAACAACACTAATAACGGAGACTCTGAAGCAATGGTCAAGAGAAGAGAGGTAATACAAGTACAACAAAAATCAGAAGTAACAATTCAAGATTCTGGAAACTACCTATTTTTTAAAATACAATTTGACGTGCTTGTGATTTCCCCGTGAGATGGCAAATCGTGCCCAAAGTACTGTGTATCTCTAACAGTATGCTTACGTTTATAAAGCAATTGGAAGCGGAAAATAACAGCGGTTATATCTCACTAGCTTCATTATCCGTGGCACTTTATTCGTGTGAAGAGGGCAAATTATCCTTCCAAAATCCGTTTTGGGAAAATGGGATGAAGTTCACATGGACTGCGTCTCACATTTGCCAAGAACACACAAAAAAACACACAAACTCGGGAATTTTGTCAGCTGCAGAGAAATTTGTTGCCTCTGGTTTGGCAACCACAACGATGTTTGAGGGAGAGCATTGGCGTCGTGCCGAGCGCGCTGACGCTGTTGACCCAGCGAGACCCGAGTTTGATTCCCAGACGCATTATTGGTGACATGTCATCTCTAAACCAGTCCTGGGCCTCAGCGTAAACAAACCTGCACTTGGCAGTGCAGTGAAGTGTGGTGTAAAAAAAACCTCCAAAGGAATGGCTGAAAGGCATGATCAGAGGCCATCCAGCGGTTGATTTAAAATTGTCTGTAAATTATCGTTTAATTCAATGTTTTCAAGTAAAACACGGATGGGTTTTAGAGTTTGGGAATTCCACAGCAAAGATGCACATTTTCAAAAAGTATGAACATTTAAAAGTGTTGAATAATGTACAGCAAAAGGTTGCTTTTTATTGTTTGTCTTTGGCGTGGTGAGTGAATTCGCAATTATCAGACCAAAGAGGAATAATGAATTCGTATCCCAACAAATAACACTCTCGAGATTACTCGTTTCAACATTCTCCCTTTTATCTTCACGGAGTATTCCAAGTTAAAACATTTCTCATTTCAGCGACCGAGCAGGGGTTATGTATGCTCGCCCTTGGAGGGACACGTTGAAGACAGGGGGCAGCAGTACAAGATGTAAAAAAAGAACTAAAAACCCGATTGTCTAGAAACAAGCCGAATCTATCTCCTCGCGTGTCACACTTTTATCTTGCGTACATTTCTGAGATGCTTGCGAGTTGTATTTGTTGTAAAGAGGAAAAGGAGATTAAAATAACAATAATAACGGAAGAAAATAACAAGCCGCAGCGGTTTTGGAACGGATACCTCCCTGGCGCGCGGCGAAGTGGCCACACAGATAGCGTCTACATTTTTCCTCTAAGGCTCAACTCGAATTGCATCACCTGTGTGGTGGGTTGCTACAGCAGAACGGAACATCGCACGCCCACGCAACAGAAGGCTTCTGCAGCCAACCCGATTAATGAAGCTCGGAGATTAGTGCATCAATTACTGCGATCATACTCGATAAGGCCATTCCAGGCCTCTCCATTAGAATGCTTAAGTCTCAATGGCCTGGCCCCGTGCGTGCGTGACTTGCATGCATCTGAACGTGCACCACCTGCCATCGGTTGAAGAGCAGCACAGGGTCAGGTGACTTCCACAGACACGAGGTGATTGATGCTTGTCGTTTTTACCCGTGCAAGAAGCCGTCAGGATTTTCAACCTCTTTTATAAGAGGAATATTTGAGGAACGAGAGGACGAGCAGGGAGAGATTGTGTCTATTATTTTAACAACGCAGTTTCAAATGTGGGATTCGGGCTATGATGGCGGTAAAATACGATGCTCTGCTTGTTGATGATGATGATGACACCACACTGTCCATAACATCCACTTCACAGCAGATGGTGAGCTCCGATAATTCCGGCGGAAATTAAAGGCCGGCTACTGTGAATTGAACAGTTGACTCAGTGTGGACTGGCAACACTGGTGAACCTGCTGACCTTAGATTAATCACAGATGCACACACAGGGTCTGAAATTGTTCCACCACGAGACCGCCAGCGATGGTCACAGCTTTGGGAGGCCTTCGTCCAGCAGTGGATAGATTCTAGCTGATCATGATGATCAGAATCTAAAGTCTGTGACTGGACATGGTTGCTCACAAGCCAATTTTTCTTTTGCTACAGCCTCTCCTGTGCTTCTGCGCTACAAGATAACCATTGTACGGTAATGCATTTAGATCAGTGGTTTTCGCAAGCTGGGCCTCGTAACACAACATGTAATCATGTAATGCAGTGTATATAATAACACGAATATGTATGCGCGTGCAGTACACTATGGTGTATTTAATGGCCTATTCAGGAAACGTATTCAGCACCTTGATTGTAGGAAACGTATTTAGCACCTTGAATGTAGCAAGTCTTAGTGGTCAACAACACATTTTGTTCAAGCTACTTGAGTTTTCCTGAGACGTATTACACAAATGGATGCTTTGAATATATATTAAAAAAATAAATGCTCGCCGGCACTCTGAAGAAAGGGATAGATCTCATGAGTATTTAAGTCTAAATTAAAACCTATTCTAAGGCGAATCTCCCACGGAGAGGCAGCGTGGGAGGAGCTTCCTAGCGGTCACTCCATGTGCTCTGAGCCACTCAGTCCCAGGGCAGCCGTGGCCGAGTCTTAAAAACACAGCGTGTGGCTCAACGACTCCTCGCGGTAAAACGTTTCATAACAATTAAGAAGATGAAAACAAACAAGCTCCGACTTGCCACGAACAGACGGCGTGGGGAAGGAGCACACCGCACGCACACGCGCGCGCGCACACGCACGCACGCGCGGATCCACGTAAACCCCAGAGCTCAAGCCACACGAAGCCGGCGGTGGAGGAAACGTCGGCGATAATAATTCACTCGGCAGAAATTTCAGGTGTGAATCTGCAGATGGGGGATGTGGGATCAATTATTAATGAGTTCATTTAATTTATGAATTATTTGTAAATGCATTTGATGTGCAATGTAATTACAAAATAAATTGGTTTTTATTTTTTCATGCGCTTCATGCGCGCACTCATAATACACACCGGGTTAGACAAAAGGCGTTGACTAATATCATGTTTGCCGTACAAACACCGATGGCATTATTACATCTGTGCACAGATTGGTTGGCCAGTAAATCGAGTCTTGTGTTTCTTTGTGTCTGAGTTGGGAAAAGAAAAATAAACAATGGCATATTATTTTATATGCAGCTATATCCAATGCATATCGCATGTGCGTTATGCACGTTAATAGTTACACATTAGCAATGCATCGATTAATCTATTAACATGGATTGTTAGGCTCGAAATGCACGCATAAAATCGCACATGTAAGAATCGATGTTTTTCAATTTGTATGTGTTATATGTAATGGGGTCATGTGACCCTTACAGCAGTTATAGCCCTCGACATTCACCACAATATTAACACAAATAATACAATCATAAATCAAATAACGATGCTGAATTGCAACAATTGAATGAATCCTAAGGCAGGGGTGAACCGTTTACACTATTACGTACACAAATAACTATTTCATATACTTATTGTTTAGAAACATTAAATTATCCAAGACGAAGCTATTTCCTGCTCAAATGACATCAAGGCAATGCTCATCTTCTATTTGCAACCCTGATAGAGTGGTGGAAATTCCACATTCCTGTGGAGGTGGTAGATCTGTCCAAAGGACAAACCACTGAAGACTTCACCACGAAGTACTACCTATTTTATTGATCTCAGAGGTGTGATGTGTTGAGTCAACTCCCCAAACAGGATTTCAACTCCCAACCTTCCCATTGTTATTCGCTTGCCCTACAGACGAGCCACCTAAAATCCCTTGAAACTAGACGCTCTTAGACACGAGGTCACTCTTGCAAATGAGACTCACCAAGGTCTCTTGAGCTATCGTCCGGTTAAGGAGGTGGCTCCCAGAGTCGCTTGGCCGGCAACAAAAAAACCCCCAACAACATCAAGACGCAAGTCGCAAGTCGATCTCTTAAAAGCACACGGACGGTAAAGAGCGAGGAGGGCTACGGCGAGTACGACAGGACAGCCCAAGCCACCGGACGAACGCGAAGTCACGGACGGCAGGAGGGCGGCAGTCGCGCAAGTTTGGACTCCAGAGAGGGAATGCGCGGGCAGCGTCCTTCCACCGACCCGATCACACGATGTCGTGTTCATCAACACAGGGCGCACACGCCGCACAGGCGAGCGCATACCCTCCTGCTGCCACTGGCCCCCATGTCTAATTGGTTTTTAATAATGACAACCGCCACACATTTCCTTATCCCGTGCCAGAGATTGTGTGGTAATGCACAGCTGGGGTTGTTTGATTCCACCTGCACCACGCTAATGTTATGTAAACTTAAAGCACTATTAAATTCTAATTGAATGACGTACAGCCCTTTTGTCAATCCACTGCTGGACGAATGCCTCCCGAGGCCCTTTAGGTCATTGAGGGTTGTTTGATTATATTTTGTCAAGGAGCACAAATCATCACGTGAACTCCGGTCATCCTCGCAGAAGTGCCTTTTGGCTCGCCATCGGACAAAGACGGTCACTGCATCGTGCGCTTTCAGATGCACTTCTGATATTAGGAAGCCACTGGAGCTATGCACGTTTAAATATTGATTGAAAACTAATTTCTTGAGAACTGCTTTTTGTGTTTAGTTTGTTGTCCTTTCCCCACCCCCGCACCTCCGATTTGCACGGTTGGCTACATACGGTGCGAGAAACGTGCAACATACACATGCACATCATAGCGGGGGTGAGCGCTCAAAGTCGTTCCGATATCACTCGCCACTAACGTTCGCCGTAGTCGTGGATTGATCTCAGGTCCCTGGGCTCATAGCGCGGTGTGCTAACAACTGCATAATCGCATGCTCTCCTTGATAAACAGTATATGTGTTCAAGAAAAGTATCTGTATCACTGAAAATGTATAGACATATAACAGAAAATATAAGAGGTGTTACAATTTTTATTATTATATAAATGTATTATATTAAAAAAATGTTAAGCAGCATGCACGCTACGGGTTTGTGTTTCTGATATCCTTTTATTTTAATTTCTTTCTTTTGGTTAGGAATTGGGAACCTAATGCAGAACGCAGAACGTCCATTATAATACAGCAGAGAGAGTGAAAGGTTAGTAATTGCCAAAAAGGGCCCTTCAGGCTATTCATAAATAACAGGGCACCACCTCAGTGCCAAGTCATATCAGCCTCTCCCCACCCTCCTCAAAGCCATCAAGAAGCACGTGTTCCACTAAACAACACCCCTAGCGCACAACACGACGCAGCACTTTCATTTTTATTTAAAGTGGCTTGAATTAATAAAAGGGTCCTTTTCCACTGCGCTGTATTTCCGACTGAACACAAAAAAAACCCATCACTGCCTGTATTTGCTTCTCATTACATTTTTATTGCATTTATTTGCGAATAAAAAAATTTGTGTTTTACTATTATTTTTACATTTTTTTTTCTTCCGCAATTCTTGTGTCTGAGCGAGAGCTGAATGGGAACGGCTGCTCAGTTCTGCTGGGCGCTTTTCAGGCCGTCACCGTGTGTTCGTCCGCACGATGTCCGACATCTCGCACCCATGGGCTGGGAGGCTACGACTGTCAGTGTGACATCCCAGCTCCTGAAGAGGCTTCCGGCATCTGGAGCGAAACGTCGGACAGTGTGCCGCAACAACGACACGTTGTGCAGGCCGATACCGCATCGGAGAGCTAAACAGCAAGACTGCGATAAAACTCCGCAGTAACTTCGTGATTTTTGGCAGATTGAACAGCTCGATCGCTCTGTGTCTGGGTGCCTGTGACTTTTGGAAGAGGCAATGTGAGTGAAGTGACCTGATTATTGGACATCACACAAAGATCCCCCGTGTAGGCTTTAACAAACATTTGGTGCAATTGCTGTTTTAGCGAGCACCCATGAAGGCCAATATGGCACACGAGGGGGTAGGTGGCCGGGCATTCGTTTGAGGCTGAGTCGACCTAGCGGAGTCCCAGCACCGATTCAGATTATCGTCACTGGTGTTGGCCGTGAGTGGGAATCGAACTCGCATAGCCGGGTTCGTAGCGCAGCCTGCAAATCGCTGCACCACCAACGGACGCACACATGCACACACGCACACACACGGACGCACACATGCACACACGCACACACACGGACGCACACATGCACACACGCACACACACGGACGCACTGACACGTGTGAGCGCTTTTCAGCCAATCGGAGCTCAGGCACTACTCTCTCCAGCTGCACCGGCGGGGCCGATAGAAGTGCGCTTAATTGCATAGTAACTCGCGCGGAAATTAAATGTCCGTTGTTGCACAAATTTTAAACATGTTAGGCTGAAAGGAAGAGAAAGAATAATCAATAGTGCGGTGTTGGAGAGCACTGTATTACATTATTGGGAGGCATCCGTGTCTCGTTCTATTTGTGTGCCATGGCATTCTGTGACCAATTTATTAAATTGAAAAAAAAACTGCATTTGCCACTTGGAAATATTCCAGCAAAGCCAACAAGTCAAAACCTGCGTGATAGCGAGGTGCAAGAATTGTTACCTCCGCGAGACAAACAGCCACACGAAGCGATGTCTAAAAATACATTGTTTAGCCTCCACTGACAGCCAACCAGGTGAAAGCGGAGGCACAGATCGCACGACCGGCAGCAGAAAAAGGACCTGGCAAATGCAGGCGTCGAGATCTCTTCAACGCGTCTTCTTGTAAAAGAATCGAGTGCCTATCATGTGCGCTGTTCTAATGCTTTTGATGATGGCGTATTGAATTTCCATTGGCAATTTTCCAAATTACTCCTTAATTAGGTACACTCCGTAACCAATTTTATCGAGAGCTGCACTTCTGGGAGAAAATGGGGGAGAAATAATTTGTTGGTATTTGTTTATCTCCAGGTATAGAACATGTATACACACACACACAGCCACACACGTCTTAAAATGTTGAATATGCGTTTAACCGTACATTTTTTAGATTAAGTCATATATTTTTGCAAAAAAATTGGATCGTAGCAGGATTTTTGTTGCGTTATTTAACCTGTATAACATGGTTCACGTGGTCAGTTGCACAGTGGTTAGCACGCTGCACTACGAGCCCGATTACTTGAGGTCTATTCCCAGCCATGGCCTAACACGAGTGGAGAGTGATAGTATGAGAGTTTCAGTTTTCAGTCTCATTTATTAGGTATAGCCCTGTGAGCAATGCGGCTCTTGACTCGGGTGCAACCGCAACAAACAAAAAACATGAACAAAAAACATCTTAAAGTGACTACATGCAACAAAACAAACAGCAAAGTGAAGTATGATAAAAAAAAACTCCCATGACTAACACCGTAGAAGGAGGTCTGAGCGAGTAGTGGATTAACAAATAACTATAAACGAGATGCAGTTGCAATTCAGTGCCAGATAAATGCAAATCCTTATCCCTAAATCATTACAAAACCAATCGTTCTGCTTCAGTAGTTTAACACCCTGTTGCCAAAGCCAAGGCGTTGATTGTATCGGCAAAAATAATCCAATGTTTAGGAAAAGAGGGGATGTTTTAGAATTCGGTAACACAAAGGGAAAAAAAAACCCCCTAAAAAGTTTGTTTTCATTCTATTTCCACCCCCCTCCCCACGATTAACAGCAATGGACACCTCAAAAGCACCACAATATTTCTCACTTCTCCTTTTCGCATTTGACCTGCTGCGCAGAAAACGTTGCGATCGTAGTCGCGGACAGCACGGAGCCCAATTGTAGGGGACGCTCCGTGGAGGTCCCAACCCCTGGGAAGGTATTGATTAAAGTACAACTCCCTCCATCCCCTCCTCCTCCTCCTCCATCCTTTATGGGGAGACACCTTTGGCATGAGGGTGGATTGTGATGGAACGGAAGACTTTTGAGGAGCACGAAGGTGTGAGGGGAAGGGTCAGGTTGAGAGGGATATGGCAAGGGCCTGCTGCAGGGCTTCACAGCTGCGACTCATATTTTGTCATCCTTTCAGCCCTTAATGCCCCACGTTGAACGATCGCAGCGCAGATTTGTGGAAAATCTACAATTCTCCATTCCGGACAATAAACCCCCCCCATCGTGCACGCGTTGTGGCGAGCGTGCAGTGCGGTGACATGAATCATAGCGGAGGCTTTGACAGTGCTCTGTTTTATCAGCCCTGTCCCTGATACTGTGACACAAGGGGACAGATGCAATGCCTCCTTCCTGGCTCTGCTAATTCCTTCCCCAAGCAGCCATCTGTCCGCAGATCTCACCCCGCCGTGTCACATGTGTCGCACCCCACCGGTCTCTCGAAAGCCCAGCTTGATATTGTGATGCCCGCGGCTCTCCCGATGCCCACCACAATATTTACAGCGCTTGCAGAATGTTACGCTCCGCTCGTGCCAACGGAACGAGAGTTTCAGGACTTACGCCGCTGGTGCAATGCTCCGTATTGGGAAACAAATCTCCTGCAGCCGACAACGCAGATTTCTCGCAACTCTGCCAACCAGTGGACTCCTGCCAAACATCATGGTGGCATAAAATGTTTCATTTTCTTAAAAGGGACCCCCCCCCCCCACCGCCTCTTTTGTCGCCGTCCCACCCACAGGTCTCCATGGCGACACGTGCATTGTGTCCTTTGCCCGTCCATCTATCTGCCCTGCTTGGCTGTCCGTCTCGACGCCTGACACTCTGTAATTTCATCAGACGTGTGCCGACCCCCCTGCGTGGGCTTTTGTCTGTGCCACGCGTCTGCCTCAAAATCACAACCTCCTGCACCCCTTTGGGGCGTGAGTTACCTGCCATCTGTCCGACCCTACAATTAAACACCCACCCCAGGAAGGAAATACACGGAACCAAAAAATTCATAAACAAAAAATTTGCGCACAAACACGCAGACGCGCATACAGGACAGTGGTCAAAAAATTGTTGAGAACAAGGTCATCAAAGTACAAACACTCATATTACTCTTCTTTTCATACATAACCCTTTGATCTCATCATGATATCATAAGAAGTGGCTTAGAAATGAACTATCGGAACTGCGGTGACATTAGGTTGGCGCAACATCTTTGGAATCTCAGTCGCAAAAATGCTTTGATTGCAGCTTGTGTGTGTGTGCGCATATATAAAGACAAAGATCCTCCGTATAGCCTAAACAGACTGTTGGGGCAAGTGTTGTTAGTGAGCACCTATTAAGGCCGGCACGGCACACGAGGGGGTGGGTGGCCAGCACCACGCCCAGCCGCCTTTGTCTCCCGAGTGGCGATGCTTTTACACACCGCACCAGGTACTCGTGTAGGCTGAGTCGACCTAGGGGAGGCCCAGGACCGGTTCAGAAAATGGCCACTGATGTTGGTAGCCATGAGCGGGAATCGAATTCGGGTCACTGGGTTCGTAGCGTAGCGGCGCTAACCGCTTCACCAAAACGCATACACACACACTCAGGCACCCATTCATTGCACATGAAGCGTAGTAATTTTTTGAACACTGATCAAGAATACATCTGGTTAAATTTGCAGAACTGCGTGTCTCCCCAAAGAAGAGCAGGGGTCATGTATCCGTCTCCTCGCAACCCCCCCCCCTTCCCACACCATGAATATCTGAAATTCAACCGTCCGCCTCACAAGTGCCTGATGAACCCTGACCTCTGAACCAGGTCCACCCCCCCACACCCTTGGCAAGTTGGGTGATGCTGGTGGGTGGAGAGGAGAGGAGGAGGTGGAAGGAGGCAAAACGGGTTGGAGATGGGAGCTGGGAGGGGGGAAAGCATGGAGAATGTGGTGGGTGAGTGGGCGGGGGGGGGGTAGGAATAACGCAGAGTGTAAGCAGTGGGGGGAGGGGGGTGGGTGGGTGTATGGAACGGCGTTGTTGGATGCTGGGGGCTCGAGGGCACGGGCCAAGAGTAAGGTCACGAGTGTTCTCAGCTGGCCGGCCATAATTTGCCGTGGAAGAATAGGAGATGGGACGGTGATCGAGGGAGTGCATCAATTTTTCATGAATTTTCATTTACACTGTCAGCACCTCACGTTGATCAATAGATCAAGCTGTCAGGAACAGTGCCGCTTGAAGAGGGCACCCGCCACCGTGACCCCAGATCCAAAACCCTAACACATGTTAAATATAAAAATGGCTCACCAGAGAATAATGCAAACGCAGCAGCCGTCGCTCTGACCCGCGATGCATACATACAAATGCTAAGTCGCCGCTAGGTTGATTTTACATCTAATTGTCAGCCGGCTTTCCCGAAAGCCCCCGCAGACCGGCGACGTCACTGTCCCGCAGCCTCCACCCTTCGCCGGCCTCAATAACCAGGCCCCCACCCCGGCAGCCGCCTTGTGTGGCGCACGCTTCCAGCTATGGTGCATCTCCCCCCCCCACCACAGCTGCTATAGGTGAGTGGCGTTCAAATGCTATTCCAAATGTAGAAGCATCTCCAGACCGATGTGTTTGTTTTTTATTCAACTCGCGCGCGGGAAACTTTTGACTGTTCGTACGAGCGTTTTCTAATCCGAAATGACACGAAAGGGCCTGCCAAGCATGCGAGTTGGTTTTTTATTTTGGCAGAAGCTTGTGAACTGCCGTAACCCGACGCGTGTGCTGGGAGCTGCTCCGCTCGACTCGGAGGCCAAAACCGACGCCAACCAACGGCCCGGCAGTCCGTTTGATGTGACGCACCGCTACAAGCGGTGAGGAGTTCACTCCCAACCGTGGGCCGTGAGCCACGAGGTACTGGGCCAACGTGGCCAACCTTCGCCTCCTGGGGAAGGGGGGGGGGCCCTCACATGGGGCTTTCTCCAAAGGGCTGGACGCGCCCCGCGGGGGTTTTGACGACGAGCGCGCGGGCCTCTGCTCTCCCGTTGCCTTCTCCGAACGGGGGGGCAACGAAGGTTTTTGTTCCCCCGCGACAGCTGCAAACGTCCTCCCCTTTCGGTTACCTCTCAGTGGTCGCCTTTGAAGCTGCACGTTCGACTCGGCGGCCAATTTTTTACGCAGAACCCCCCCCCCCCCCCGCCACTTCGTCGGGGAAAAGAACTGCGGGAACGTCGGTGTTGCTGTGGCTGGGGGGTTGGGGGGGGTTCTCATTTCGAGACGTAATCACACATTCCTACAATCGTCATGCGCCGGGGGGCTGCAGGGGATGAGATTTCAAGAAGCCTACCTGTACCTGCAGAACCTTTCATGTTGGAATTTTGGGCACTGGAACTGTGCACCCGCCAAATACCATATGTCGCACAGTTTAGGCAGAAATCAAGTCGCGTTGATGTACCAAGTCAATCGTTTAATGCTTTAATTAAAACACCCAGCATCTCAGAAAGTGGTAGATTAACCTAATTGGTGTCATGCTGAAAGCGCCTTAAAAAAAATTGCTCATGTATTTTACAACCTTGGCACATTCATATAAAAAGTGGACTTTTTTTAAGTACCCATGAAAGATCTTCTGGCTTGTTTCCACCTGAACGCTGAGAAAGAAAAGGGATTCATTTTCACACGAAGAGCCACATACTCAGCCATATCTGGCCAGTGCATCTCTCCTTAATGTAGACTCATTGAAATCAGCACCTGCACGCGCAGTCATCAATCATGCCTGCCGCAGCCAGCGGGCCCTCCAGTTATCCCCAATCACATTATACTGAATAATCAGCACCTGCGGGAGAGTTGTAGCTTATCAAACAGCACATTTTGGTTGCGGTGAAAAAATCGAGTGTCCATAAGCTACCATTATCATATTTTACCACTGTTGTAAAATGTTCTGAAATGTCGAAAAGACAACGCAAGGACAAATCGCACACCAGTGGCCATTAATTTTGCCTTAATGCCTAGCTTAGCTCACTGGTGGCAAATGAGTGCCTCAACAAGGAGTCAATTTATTTGTAACCGGGATGTAAGCCCATTGAGACACTGTTATATTATGCGGACGATATCATCATATTGACGTGGGGTAAACCGTCGATGCAGGTGCGATGGTCATGGTCGACACGATACTGTACATTCATGCAAAATAACATGTTCCGGTAATTGTTCCTGATCCTTTGTAAGTACACGTCTGGTGCTGGGGTAATGGTGGATGTGGGCTGACACGCCAACTCAATTCCAGGTAGGTGGCTAATAAGGTCCACAATTCCAGCCGATTGTTTGGGATATGTTTTCACACTCCCGAGACCTTGTTTTAAAAATATAAATTGGCCCCCATGGAGCTTCCTCAAGGCTAAGACCAGTCTGCAATGTGGACCTGCTTGCTGCTCTCAATAAACTTAAAAGCAGTCACGTGTCTCTCTTTGTTCATGGTTTTCGGAAGATTTTTTTTTAAAGCACTCAAGGCAAGAACTTCTCCGCCGTTACAAAAATAGATAACTAAATGAGATAAAATAATTATTTTCCACGAGACCTGGGAATTGGTAAAAGGAAGTGAATGTAAATGCAGCATTGTGCTCATAGGATAGTTTAGCTTTTGGCTGCATTATGCTACTGCTGGTCTCCTCTTGCAATGTCACGTAGTTATTTTTTTTAATGATTTAGTCTATGACCAAATCATCATGATTGCACTCGATATCGTCAGATCCCAGCAGCTAGGGAAAGCTGAGCCTTGTTAGCACTTGTGTAGTGGGTTCCATGGAGGCAGACACTTCTAACTTGGAGGCAACACATTAATACTGGTAGGAACCTCCTGGTTACACCAGCCCACAGGGGATTAATTTGTCCGTCCGTCGTGCAGGGAGGGGCTGGGTGGGGAGGGGAGGGTGGGGAGGGGCTGGGAGGGGAGGGTGGAGAGGGGCTGGGTGGGGAGGTTGGGGCTGGATGGGGGGTGGTGCCCTTATAAAACTCAACGTTTAACCTACTCACGCCGGCTTGTGCCCGCCCTCACAGTCGGGCATATTTGCGGAATACACCACGCCGCCGTTGACCCTGGCCATTGACCGAGCAACCCAACGTTCCTACCAGCTCCCTCCGCAGGAATGTGTTTATACACCCCAACAGGGTAACTACATAACTATATACACTCCTGGCGGGGTAACGACATAGGGTGGTAACCACCACGGGCAACTACTTAACCACTTAACGGGCTAATCGGACCAGGTCAGCTACCGCGCTGCCTGGTCCACGATGTCGTGCCCGAAGAGCGAAGACCGTAGCACGACGGCCTTGCTCCGTCCTCCGCCACGCCCCCTTCGGGGTCTTCCCAAAAGGTTTTGGGACCTCACATCACATGACTTCTCGGTCCCCTTTCTGGCCCCCTTCCTTATCCTCTCCTGGTCACGTGCCCTTTCGGGTTCACCCAGCCTGTCCCGTATGCCATGCGTACTTCTGGTGACAGAGAGAGGCTCTAAGACGCACAATTGCATTCTTCTCACAGTGGCTAGTGCTAACACAACAGTGACTCAATATGCGTCACTACACTTGGATTAAAGAACACCAGGACTTGCCAGGTGTTGTAGGTGCAGGGCTCTGAGGAGTGACCATGAGATGGACGTACTGTGTATCACCCCCTCTGATGTGTGGTGGGGTTTCTCTTCGTTCTCCGGTTTCCTCCCACATCGAACCAAACAAACATTAAATGGCATTGGCCAAACATCCCAATGCATCACCACCCTCCTGAAAAATCACCGAGAGGTGCAGTGATGCTCTCCTGAGTAAATAATCGCCGTTGTGATTAAAGCGTGCATCATCAAAGGCAATGCTCTTCGGCAAAAAAATCCTCCCAGCTTCATTTGGCGCTGGCAGTGGAATTTAAAACACCGACCGCGGGCAAACGGGCTTCAAAGCGCGGAGCTTACCAACGACCGAGTGATGTAAACCACCACAAAACGCACGTCCGGGTTCTTTATCCTCCCCCCTTTACCGCCTCCGCCCCCCCCCCTCCCCCCAACGCGCAAGCCACAACCGACGTGTCGCGAGTACTCACTTGCCACCTCGAGCGACGCGTTGCGGCTCACGGCCTCGCCCAGGTAGTTGCGCGCGACGCACACGTAGCTGCCCTCGTCCGTCTTGGTGCGCCGACCGTGCACGATGCGCAGAAAGAAGAGCGAGCCGGTGGGCAGCAGCATGCGGTGCGAGCGCGGGTCGTCGCGGTCGGTCTCCACGCGCTCGCCATCCTTGTACCACTCGACGGTGGGCACCGGGCGCCCCTCCGCCTTGCAGTTGAGCGTGGCCGGCTCGCCGCGCGACACAATCAGGTCCGACGGATGCTCCGCGATGCGCGGGGGCGCGTCCTCCTGGCGCAAGCGGGACCCTGGGAACGGAAAAGAGTGCGGGCGGGTGTTTGTGAGACTACAATTGGGAAAAATATTTTCAATCTACATTTCAAAGTGCATAGTTCCAGTGACTTCTTCATGTCAGAAGGAAGAGCATTCCAGACGGCCGCAGAAGCAGATCTGAAAGCGCGCGATGCAGTGGCCGCCTTTGTTCGATTGCCAGCCAAAAGCCGTCGCTGCGAGGATGACCGGAGTTCGCGTGATGGTTTATGCTTCTCGACGAGGTCATGAGAGTTCATCGCGTTTAAGAGTCCTGCAATCGCTTGCTCACGCCACTGTTGGTGGAAGATCCTCCACTAAGGGGTTGCTGGGAAATATAATAATTATTTTCCAGAGGGCAGCCCCAGACTGCTCTGGCTGAAATTAAGGCCCGCGCACAAATAATTGAGCATTACCAGAAAATGTCAAGCTATACATTTCAATTAAAAAATTTGGTTTTTGATGTTCTCACAAATAATCTTTGATCATGGCTTGTTTGAAGAAACATCTGATCTCTTGTTTTGGATCAGAGAGATGTATACAATGTTTTCTTCAATATTATTACGCTACACTTTGACACACGTTCACATACGCACACAAGCACATACGTACGATGCCTGCGGTATGGCTCCTGGTTCAATACAAAATCATCAATCACCGCCTTCGACTGTAATATCCATCTGCGCTTAGCTGTGGGTTTGTTTGTTATTCTTTTCATTCATAGGGCACAAAATGGGTTGCCAATTATGGCACAGTAATGCCAGCATAAACTGCACTTTGATCAAAGCCCATTTGGTGTGTGAGCAACTGTAAAATGCTGCACCCGCCAACACTCTTATAGGCCTCGATGAACGCGTAGAATGTAAATAAAAATCGGCTGGACTGGACAATCCATGCATGCGAGAATACGGATCACACCAAATAAAAGTGCTGGAAGCAGCCGTTACCGGGTTGACGGCTTAATTAAGAGATGCAATCCAATAAGTCATCTTTGAAAGTCCTCTCGCATGATATGTGATAGAATTTTGACCATCAAACCAAACCCATGCGGTGGCTTTTGAATTAATAACCACCGATGAAAACTTGAGATATCTCGTTGGCTTGACAGTGCAGCTTCTCTTTGATCATTCACACTCCTTTATATTCCATTAACTCTTGCCTTGACTGTCAGATCAATATGGATAAGCACTCTAATTTCCTTGGTGTGGGATTCAAAGAGATAATTATTGATGTTAGAATTTCAATTAAACACCATTTTAAAAACTCTTCACTAAACAGGATGATTGTCAGAGATGCTGTTGTCTTTGCCTATGGCGAGCTTTGCCCTTATTTACAGTCACCGGGCAAAAAAAGAAAAAAGTCCGAAAGCCAATTATGAGCAGTGTGTATCTGGGAGAGCTTGGGGGGAAACTGAATCTGCAATTGAATTGCGGCCGGGGAATAGTTCAAACGCTAAATATACAAGCACGTATTCCTTTAACGAGCCCAATTTTAGTCACTAAACGCCACTCTGCATTGGCTTCAGTGAAGAGCTGCAAGCCTCACTTTGAAGCACGTGCACGAGGCCTGCAACGAGCGCTGCATCTGTCAGAGGCCCCGCTCGCCCGCTGAGTCCGAGATTGTGACCGGGCGCTGATGGAAAAAAGAAATGCCGGAGTGTGCCCTCCAAACGAGGCGTTCTTCGGGAAGCCGGGCACGAAGTGGGCGTGTGCCGGCTGTACGCTGGGCCAGGATGGATCGCTGCCAGTTCGAAATAATCTAATCAGTCGGCGTGGATTTTGTTTTGTTTGACATAATCCATTTCTGTGAGTCTGCCCTCTCCCAAGGCTGTGGTTTTGTCTGTTATTGCGCATTGAGTTGCCAAAGAGAATGAAGGAAAGGTGGGGGGGGGGGGGGGGGGAGCCCCCGCCAATTACACCACAGTCAACCCGTCACGAAGTGTATTTTGATCGAAGCACTTTTTGGAATTCAGTAGCTCAGCAACATACGAAAGTTTACGCAGCGACTCTTAAGAGGACAGGCCATTAGTGAAGTGGGAGAGAAAAAAAACCCTCTATGGAGAAAAATGTCACCACACACTTATTTCACCTTCCAAAATCCGGCTTCAGTGAAATACACTTTGAGCGATGGTCCTGCATCCTGAAGATGAATGAGAGTGGACTGATGTACATACAAAGAAAGCATTCAGAAAATTTCACTGAGATCCACGGAAAATTGTCGATGCTTTTTTTTTTACACTTCACTGGCTTTCGCTGGTTTTGCGGCCGGCACGTGGCGAACATTTTAGGTCGTGAGGCGTCCGCTGTTCCGTTGCTGTTTCAATTTGCCAAATAGAAACACTGGTAGAAGTGCTTTCAGAGCTGCGAGTGTTTAACTTGCTGTCATTCAGCACTTCACCTGTTGGATAAACACAGTGACCGAGCTTTCCCATGCCGCATTGGCTCGTGATCCGTGTGCCCACTCTTGGCTTTGCACACGCACGCACAAAAAAAAGAGCTGCCCCCCCCATTCGCACCAAAACCTTGAGCTTCTTGAATGCCCCAAGCAAACACAGCCCAGGAATTCCACCAGCTCACGAGGAGTGTTCGGAAAAAGCGAACTGGCGCACCTGCCTTCTAAAGTAAGCCTCAGCCGTGGCCTAGGAAAACACCGGGCCGCCGAGGAACAATGTCAGTTGTTTCGATTGACCGACTGCAACGGACGGCAATAAAAACAAATATATATATATAATGCGCCATTCAAGAGGCTAGCAAACGACCTTACAGTAAACTTGCCGTCTCGCAAAGGATGTATTACCATTCGTGTAAATAACAGGACTATTATTCGTACAATTACCAGCACGTGAGGTCACGAGGCGTAAGGCTCTGGCTAAAGGGTTCAGGTGTATTCATTTACCAAACACATTTCATGATGTATAGTTTAATAAATTACGAATTCATTATTTTATACGTTTTCCATGTACATGTAAGAAATGCAACGCAATGCTCATCGTGATTTTGGTTATCACGGCCAACCGTTGCGGATGCCGTCTAATGGAACGGTTTGGGCATTGTATGAACTTCACATATATTGTTGCCTCTTTTCCACTGACACTTTCCCTTGTAAATTGTCCGCTATGACAATTCAACGCAGCTGACTTTGGGCAAATGAAGAGTGACCTGCGGGCGCAGCGGCAGGGGCAGTCGTGCCCCCCTGGCAGCGGATGCCAAGTTGGCAACGCGACATTATTAAATGCGCGTTACGAGCACAGGATTGCATACTCGCACACGCGACAAACCTCCACCGATACAGCAAAGCCCGCATTATCTCTTCCCCTCGGGAGGTCCTGGGGTCTGGCCCTAATCCGTCGTTAGTGCCGCCTGGCAATACTTGCGCCCTGACGCGGACGTAGTGCTCGTAGCGCTCTTAATCGCGTAAAGAGGAAAAGCTGCCAGATCAGCTGGTCGGAGGACGTGTACGTATGTGGGGAGCGGTGGCGCAGCGGTTAGCGGCGCTGCGCCTAAGAACCCGGCGACCCGAGTTCAATTCCCGCTCACGGCCACCAACACCAGTGGTGATTATCTAAAACCGTCCTGGGCCTCCCCGTAGGTCGACTCAGCCTCAAATAAGTACCTGGTGTGTAAAAACATCACCATCAGGGAGACAAAGGCGGTCAGGCGTGGTGCCGACTACCCATCCCCTTCTGTGCCGTTCCAGCCTTTATAGGTGCTCGATAACAGCACTCGCCTTAACAGTCTGTTAAGGCTACACGGGGGATCTTTGTCTTTGTCTTTAATGCGCGGCTAAAGATGCCTGTTGTCACGATCACATGGCCAGATGCTACTGCCCAGACAATGCCTATGACCCTCACCTCGTTGGATCTCGGGAGCTAAGTAGGCTTGAGCCTGATTAGTGCTCAGGTGGGTGACCACCCACCCGTGTGTCTCAGGTGTTATAGGCACGGGGCTGTTGAGACTACGAGGTGTCAGTGGATTGCAGCAGGGCTAAAATTGTGCGGCTCATGTATCGGTTTAGTTGAATCACCAGACTGAGTCTGGATTTCTATTGAATATATTTGCATGGCGCTTCTGAGTGTTGTCCTATTGTACGCATGGGGTTTCTCCTGGCTCTCCGGGTTCATCTCACGTGAAGCCAAACATCCCAATGCAGAACCCTCCTGAAAGTCTTACGATTCAGTGATGGTTTTCCTGGACATATCGTTTGCATTATTAATATTATTGCTACTACCTTATATTCCAAGGCAACACAATGTCACCTTTAAAGGAACTGCAGCTTACTACGTGGCTCCAACATAACTGGAGGACGGTTTTGAAGCCACCATTATGGCTCGAAAATGGACTTGAATTTGTGCAAGATTACCACGGTTTACTGAAACAGCCTGTTCTGTTGGAACGGTAGAAAGAGGGCATCAGCATTTGTTTTAATTGTCAGTGTAGTCTTGTATATGTTTTCAAACGAAAACAAACCTGAGAAATACGCTACTACATTTTGTTATCAATTTGCTCATATATCAAAAAGCGGTAACACACGCATGTCTCAAAAGTTTTTTATTATTTATTTCACCAGATAGGGCCCACTAAGCTCTATCACTCTTTTTCAGAAGCGACCTGGCCACATGTGGAAATGTATAGCAGCCAAATGCTCTAAACGCATGTTTCTAAATGTGGAGGAGACAACCGGAGGACGTGGAGAAAAATCCACGCGACCACGGGGAGAACACACAAACTCCAAATACACAGGCATCAGGGTCGGTGATCGAACCCACAACCTCCTGTATACCGGGCGAGGTAGTTAACACCTCTCCACCACTGGCACCACCAAAGCTGCGAGCTGTTGCCTTCTGTGAGCCACGGGGACGTGAATGAAAACAAATATCAAGACAGATTTGCATTGCGAGTCAGCAGCAATAATGCCCATGGAGCGGTGAGCAATGCGATCTCTTGCAGAAGAAAAGTTTAAAACAACAAAGTGACTTTCAGCTTCCTGGGCTTCTGCTTTGCTCTGTCACGACTGCTCACAGGAAAGCTGTGCCATCGTTGGGCACTGGCGGATTTGCAGCCGATCTGACTGTTGTCCAAGTGGCAGACTTGTTCTTAAATCTGCATAATATCGCCCCGCTCTTCTTACAATGAGACCCAACCTTTTATTTAGATAGCTAATGTGCTCCAATGGAAAGCAAATGCACCAATTGCATTAACAAGCAGCCCTTCGAAAGTGCTTTTACGAATGGGAAAAAAGCCCATTTGATTTACTGCAGTACAACACAAGGAGCCTCTCTGCAAGCGAGACAAATGGAGGACCAGCAAATAATATTTTTCATTACACATAACAGCACATGCGTGGTGATGTAATTTGATTCTCATTGCTGCTGTGTACGGTTAAAAGTCGTGAATATTTTTCTTCTCCAAAAGGCCTGGATGTTTTGATTTAAAGCTTTCGTGACTGCAGGGATTCATATTCTTGGTGGTCAAAATATATGTTGGATGTTGTGTGTTAAAGATCACACTGCATTATTGGCTCTATCTATACGAAGGCATCAAGAAGGACGTTGAGTATAGGCTAGTAATTACTGGGCTTAAAATATCACAGGTAATTTCAGAAGTTAATGACGTTCAAATTTAGGGTCCAATTCAGTTTCGAATTAAAAACGTGTTATATTGTTTAAAAAATATATATAATACCGTGCACCAACACAGACACCTCAATTGTTTCGAACTGCTAATGCCAGACTTAGGGATTAAAGGACACATGACGCAGTCTGTTTCCCGGAGATAGGATGGTCCATGCAACTTATAATCCCATTTAATCTGTTAATCACTCTCATTTACAAGAAAACTCCAGGCCTGTCGCCTTCCATCTGCCAGGGTTAATTCTGGGATTAACGGAATGCTCACTGGCAGGCCGATGACAAGCTAATCACGCAATCGAAACACTAATAAAACCAGCAAAGAAAAACCATGCGCCTTTCATAAGCACCCATCCCAGGGCCGTGACACCGCACGTCACTTCCAATCGCCGCCGCTCCATGCCCCAGTGGCAGGAGAGCAGAGCGCCGTCATGACCCTGTGATTGGCGTGCGACAGAGTGCGGAGGTGAGCGACGGCGACAAGACGCAAGAAAGGAAAAAAAATGAAAGACACGGGGCGAGACAAAACCACACGGACCGGTGCTGCTGCGGTAAAATGGAGCAAAGAAATTGGATGAGAGAATGTAGAGATGGGAAGGAGATGAAGAGCGTAAAATGACAAACACAAGTATAGCATGGTCTGTGTTGTTACAGAGAGAATCTGGACACAAATAGAAAGGTGAGAAAAGGAGAGAGACACAAGCAAACACAGCAGCAGCAGCCACCAAGAGAGAGACAGAGTGCAGAGTAGAGAGCGAGTGAGAGCAAGATAGGGAGAGAAAGGGGCGAAGAAGCGAGCAATTGAGATAGAATGTGAGCGACCACGGCAAAAAAAAAGAGGTAGAGGACATGCCTCTGAATGAAAGGGGCAACGCAATATTATTAAGCTCAATAATCCAAGGCAAATGTGATTATGTTTAATTTAATTAGAAATACACATTTTAAATAGAAGCGGGGGGGGGGGTGGTGGAGGAGCAGGAGTGTGGGGGGGGGGTCATTGGGGGAAGAAGTATGAGAACATCTGCGTCCAAGTGTAATGAATTGAGTGGTGCAGGAGAAGCAAGGGCAGAGTGGCGCCGCATTCCCAGGCGGAGGAGGAGGGAGCAGGCCGAGCGTGTCGCTCTCGATGGCTTCTGCGCCTCGCCCCGACAAAACCACTTCGCCTTATCGGCCATTTTTTTCCACCGCAGGGAATTTTTGTGTGTCCGCCGGTTTCGCATAAACGGGGGGGGGGGGGGGGGCCTTTCACGAGCCTCCTCATCTCTCACCGCCATCGTCACTTCACGAGATGCTGGGGCCGGGCCCTTTCTAGGGCTGTCGCAACATTTCAGCCCAAATTGCGTTCGGGCGTGGATGGATGCTTAAGTTATTATTGTGTGATATTATTATTATTTTTCAAGCTAGATTTTGCCCAAGGGCCTGATTTTCTGTGTTCCTACCTTCATCAGATTTTGATTTATAATTCAATCTGCTTGTGACGGGGTCACCAGGGGGCACGGTACTTGTGCTCTCCGCACCCTGTCATCGTATCGCTCCAGGCCAAAATAATGTACGAAGGACAGCGAAAAAAGTTCAAGGAAATAGATGCTGCAAGTACGATGACACACCATTAATGCCACGTTTTTTCATCTCAGATGCCACCAATAATGTATTGTACACGCTGCTGTATACAGCGTTTCACTAAATTAAGATTGAGGCTTCATAATAAGCCGACCACTGCCACCGTGACTGCTTTTAGTATCTCGTTCTCAAAACTTCTTGACTGTGCCTCGTATGCGCCAGTGGGTTCCCTCGGGTCTCACGCTTTATTGTATTCTAGGGAAGAGAGAAAAAAAAGCTTTCATTTCATCCTGGGGCAATTTAATTTAGCCGAAATGAAAATTATTTATCTTCTTCATATTTGCAGAAATAAACTTTTCTCCGCTGTCGTGGGAGCCAGGAGAAGAATGATCGATTTAATTATTAATGGAAATGCATTAGGCCAATTCAGACGAGTAAGGGAGGGGGGAGAGCGAGGTGGGAGGGGGGGAGAAGGGCAGTCAGCCAGGGAGCCTGCCGCAGTCGACTGCCTATGCACAGGGTGGTCGCCAATATCAACAATCAACATTTACGTACACTTGGCAAACATTGGCATGACCTGATGGTTGCAAATTAACAAGATACCGGGCGGCCGACATTTGACACCCATTCGGGTGTGCCAAAATGCAACGGGGTTCCCTTTTTAGCCTTCACTTTCCAATTTCTCAAAGCACAGCTCACCCTCCCAATCTCTGGGTCTTCCAACCCACGCCAAACCAGCCCGGCCATACTCCCTGAAGGCGCATGCCACAAACAACTCATGATTGTGATACCTCTAATCAATCTATTGGGCTCCCCTAATAGGTTTTCATGGTAATGCCTCAATATTGCCTTGCACCTGTAATTACATCAGATGTGGCCTTGCACAACATTCTTGCTGCTTTCAATTGCGAGGAATGCAGCTGGGGGGTTACACGAGACGCTTCACAGCTATTGGCATTCAGGCTCAGTCCATTAGCAAGAACCGTTTTGCCATGGCTGCATTCACAATGTGAACACAATATTTGCTCCGCTGCTGAAAATATATTTTGACCACATTTGACATGTTTGGGAATACAATGCATACCATTAACCCCCAGGCTGCCTGGCAGATCTGATAGAGTACAGGGCTGTCACTACGCCTTAGGTATGCCAGTATTCATGCTTTGCAATATTCAGCTGTGCTTTTATTGCTTCTATACACATTACAGTTTTATGAGACGTAAAAACACAACTTTAGCAATTTTAAGGATTTATTTTCGTCAAACGGTGGTTGAATTGTGCTGGCAAAAAAGGAATCCAAAACTACAATATCTCCGCCACCATCATCACCAGCCCCAAATCGCTCCCACTCCCAAATGAGAATCCTCACTACCCTCCCTCAAATATCCTGCTTCCTCCAGTGCCAATTAGGCAGAAATTGGCTCAGTGAACAGCTGCTTCAGGCCTGTGGGACTCATGCCGCAGGGCAGGCCAGAGAAGAGCCGATATTTGGTTCGTATGAATACAATCAATAACTGTGCCTGACACCTGAAACATAAATCGGCGATCTCGGTTGGACATTGTCTGCAAGTGTTATTGCACGATCCCTCCTGTTTTTCATGCGTGAATCTTTATCTTCATTTTTCCGAGGCCTCGTGTGTGCCACTTGGTCCAAGGCCACCAGCGGTGGGTCCATTTTGGCCCGTGAATTTTCCTTCATTGCAGGTGGTTTTGAAAACGTCCAGTTTCTCTGGGCTATATGGGCGTCTTTAGTGGTATTTTGGTCTCACCCCATGGGCTTACAGCCCCAGGGCCAGATCTCAAAAATCATTTGGACTGGCCTCATGGGGTCTGTGCGCCACAGATGGCTAAAGCGGTGTCCCTGAATTGAGAAGACAAGCCGCCTACATTGCAGCAATTATGTCATAATTGCACTCGGAAATATGAGGGATTGTGTGTATCATACGCCATGCACACTGCACAGTACACTGTATATTATTTGCGCATGAGGCCACATATTTGTCAATAGCTGTTATTGATGGAAATGGCCTACTTCCTTTAGAAATAACATGTTGCACACATGGTTAAACCAATTCACATCCCTTCTGAATTTGTATTGATTCATTCATTGACCTTGGTATTGGCATGTCAGGCCCTCTGTATCAATGGGTTATAAATTATTGACGAATGATTACTTAAATATAAATACAAATAGCCAAGGTGCCTAAACTGCAAGTGTTTTAAAGCTGAACATTTATTTTAATTTTTGGGGGGGTCTGCGAGAAACAGTGCCACAGTGCAGACTCTCCAGATCCCTGATCTTTTAAAGTAGCATCTGTCAGACTTGACTGCACTAGTGTGTGGCTTGACCACAGTTCCAAGCAGGCCATTACAAAACGTGCCTTTCATATGCTTCAGCACCTTCAAAAAACCGTTTTTGTGCTTTCAAAAAAATTCAAACCAGCTGATCTGTTCTAATGTGCCAGCGAGGAATGCATGATTGGGGGGAACTGCTATGGGGGTTTTAAATCAGATGCCACCTTTTGTTTGTCGCAGTCGCCCTTCCTGACCTCTGGTGCCATCCATCACGTGTCTACTGACCGCTGGCTGCCTCCTTCTTCCCACGGAGGAAGTCCGACCCGTACAGAGCAGTTCCGTCACGTGTTACTGTAAAAAAAGAACTCCCCTACACCACCAACCAAACTCGACCACCCCCTCACCTCCCACCTCCCCACGCCTCTTCCAAACTCCTTTTCACATCAGCAAGAAAAAAAATCAAAACCAGACAAAACATAACCCGTATACTCCCCACCTTCCCCAAACCCCTCATAACCATTCACGAACATCGGTGCCCATATATACAAGTTTGTGACTTATCGTCAGAAGCTGATAAGGAGGCTCAGTTTTAGTCAGAGAAGGAACGACCTTAAAAAAATGTGAACTGCAATGTTTACACTTTGTAAACAAACTGCCAGTCCAGAAACTACAAAGGATAGCGTGTTCATTCGAACTCGAGAGTATTTATTCTTTAAAAAAAAAGTTCCCTGCAAGCTGATTTTCTTCAGAGTATGCAAATAATTGATTCATTACCAGAATGACAATATCATTCCCTGTTTGCATAAAGCATACAGTGTTGTTTGCAATGCCATATATATTTACACAAACAATGCATACAAATTCAACGTCTGTAAGCAGTTTAACGGATTGAGTGGAGGGGCAGACATACAATAGCTGTGTTTATTTTTCAAAGGAGACTTGAAATTATACACATACTGCATGCAATGTATGCAGGAGATGTATACATACGTACTTGTAATATGTAAACACGTTTTTTTTTTACTAAACTACACCAAGAATCCTAGAAAGATCACAGGGATACATCAGTAAATTTAATTCTAAACGGACAGCAAAATAAACAAACATACGATGACTACAACAAACAGGCAACGTTGATGACCTTATAAATCGGTTTTGATAAACGCATTGCGTCATAATCTACGTTCAGGATGACATGTTTTGAAATGTCCTACGTGCATATCAGAGGCTCATTGCAATGCTAGTTTTTATAGCACACATTTTCCATAAGCCCAAACGCCCGAGAACTTATTTTGACCCCTTCACCCAATTACCAAGTGGTGATGGCCCCACTGTGAAAGTGAATACATGGAAATCCACCACGGCCTCTGTGTTATCTTTCCATTAAGAATGCCAGCTTCACTTTCCCCATCGCCGTGTGTGCACCCTAGTCAGTAGGCGAGACCCTTTCTGGGTCCCGCCCGCCTCCGTGTATGAATTAGCGTTATTAAAACACGAGCCTCCTTACTGCTGCACCTTCAAACAAGCGCCCGATGACTCATCATCCCACAAGGAATGCCCCCCACAACTACACATGCCCCCCTCCCCCTCTTCCCCAACAACAACCACCACCACCACCACCTTAACACTTGCCACCACGCTGGGACCAACACGTGGGAAACCTGTAATTACTGCTCTGTGGGACCTCAGGAACGAGGGCAGCACGATGATGATGATATAAATAAATACAATATAAACACGCTCGGGTGGTGGGAGCCGGGTTGAAATGATGATGGGGCTTCCATTTCGAGCCCCAAGCACACGAACCAACGTGCGCTCACACACTAACTACTCTATCATCCCTCCGTGCGTTTCGGATGGCCACGTGTGAGCAACTCCATCAATTGCTGCTAATCGAGTCCTGTTCATGCCTGCGACCAACTCGCTCGGAATGCGGCCCCCGATCTCGTCGGATCTCGGCAAAGTTAATCGGCGTTTTGATTCCTGGACGGCGCTGAGATGCATGACCCTCAGTGGGTGTTATAGGCCGTTGCTGCTGCTGTTGCTGCGGGGCTACATTGTGAGCATCAGAGGGCAGTGCAGCTACATCCAATGTTGTACTGTGCTTCTATGCTGCCCCCCCTCCCCATCCTCCATCTTCACCAAGTCCTCCACATCTGCCAGCCGTGGTGAAGTATGGTCAAAGAAGCCACGCACGACACGCGCACTGCGTCGGGAGGCCTCTGGGCAGCAGTGGATTGACAACAGTAGAATTGTTTACAATGCTGCACGGTGTTGCTTTATACGTCCAGTGAGGGGGGTAGCGTATTCTAGACGAAGCCCTCTTGCTAATAACATCGGTAAATCTTGCAGCATTTGTTTAACACGCTTAACTGAAGGCCCAAGAGTTTGCTTGCTTAACCAAATGCCGCCGCCACCGCCGCCGCATAATATTGGTCTGGAAAGCCGATAGGCCGATGGACTAAGACAATATTTATGTTGTGGGAGACACGGAACGGCGAGGGTAAAAAACAAACAAAAAAAGCCGAGTCGCTTCTTCGCACCCAATTCTGATCGTTATCGTCGCGGGAATGGGCTTCCCGCCGGCAGGACGCGTTTATTTACTCACAAAACAAACCGAGGGAAGAGGAGGAGGGGGGGGAAACAACGAATCGCAGGGCATCAAAAGGATGGGAAGTAAGTTAAATAACGATCGGAACGGGCGCGCAGGAAGCGAGCGAGGGTGTTCTGGTCCGAATTCAAGGAACGCGTGAGCGCTCGGATCAACATTGGCCTCAAGGCACACACATCAGCAACATAGGAGAGTTGTCTATCTACTGTAGCCCACTGATGGGTCCTAAGACAGATGAAATCTGTACAGTTGCGACTGCCCTATGTTTTCATTTACTTGATAAAGCAAGTGTGCTGTGACGGTTCCACCTGAAGACGGAAGCTTGTGTTGCCTCCGAAACGTCGTGATTTTAATTTAATTTTACTTTTATTAATTTTAATTTTTTACCTACGTGACTTTACCGAAAAAAACCTAAGAATATGCCCTATGTTTTCTTTAAATCCCACAATCTCGGCTCACAAAACCAGGTGGACTTACTCAAAGACAAGCGGTAAGATTGCGCGCAATAATGCTGATGTCACCTTGCCATGCCAAACAAGTTGCGATTATTATGTTTTGCCTGTTGAAGACACATTTTTTTCTTTTTAAACGGATCTGTGATAATCTCTAGTTATCAGTTACAGTATAACCAAATCTCTCGGAATGTGCCGGATCTCTCGCCCGATCTCAGAAGCTAAGCACAGCGGTTGAACCTGGGCAGTGCATGGATGGGCAAATAACTGCGACCGTGCACAAAGAGGTTGTCATTGTGCTTGCGGATCATGTGATGGGCATCAGCCATTCATCTTACACAGAGCCAGACCCTGGCCGTGAACGCCACCCGAAAATCACGAAATCGAACCGCCTTTGTCTTCCCTGCCCCGTGAGACACCCGCATGAGTTTGAGACTCGACATCCCATTACTCTGCCACGGGGGGGAGGGGCAGTGGAGACATCTATCATTCTACTGTACTGTACTTATGTGCTCCCTTTACCACCAATCCGCACTTGACCAGCGTGCTGAAGAATGGTTAAATAATATCCCCGGGCTCCGTACCACAAACCGCACGGCGTGGGGAACGCCCCCCACCACCCCCCATACGGCAGTTGATTGACAAAAAAGGCTGTGTCACATACAAGTCGTTACCCAAAGGCCCCATGATGTGTGTGCGTGGCGGAAGAGGAGGATGGGGGGGCTGCGGAGATGGGAGTCCGCTTTGATGGAGCCTTAATGAACGCCGCGCCGCGCCACGCGCAATAACCGCATTAGGAGGCACGGGCATCACAGCAAATCGAATAAATAGATCCTTCGTCTCTGCACGCGGAAATAAAATATTTATTTTTGCTGTTCATCAGCCCATGGGCTTCTCCAGACCAATGTCACGGAAGCAGCGGCGTGTATTTAAAATAAGATATGAGCCGTAAATATGAAGCCAAGCAAAAGCGTATGGCGGCCACAATAAGAGACTGAGGCTACGGATTAATGAGAACAAAATATGGCTGCATCGAATAGCAGCTCGAATTAAAATCTTAATAAACGCAAGAAGCTATTTCATGTAAATGACTCTCGTCTCTGCGTTGTATGCATGTCTCTTCTCTCGTCTCACTACATCTGTGCGATGACTTCTATCTACGGTTCCCTTATCTCGCTCCCAATGTTGTGTATATCTCTTCTTTCGTTTCACTAAAACTACATAAATTGAAAGAGAAGTCCAAAATAAAATCTGCTTAGCCGCCCACCCCACCCCCCCAATTGGCAAGCACCACCACTGGATACACTGCACCGATTTTGACCTCAGGGGTCTGAACAGCAGAATTAGGTTTGCTAAACTAATGCTGCCGAGTTGCCAGATGTTATTGGCCAGAGCGCTCCGTCTACACGGCGGTACCCCAGGCAATGCAGAAGCCGGTAAACTCATGTCTTTGTTTACTGGGCTCTATCAAAGTACGCTAGGCCACTGTGTGCCACCGCTCCAATCACCCCTCTTTTCCCCCTATAGGCCACCCTAACTCTGACATCTGTACGGTTGGTTTGGCGAGAGGCATCGTGTCGAGCAGGCTCCACGTGCGTGCAAGACTCTTGTCTGCTTCCTGCAAGCACCCTCCTCCCCTTCCCCGCATCGTGTCCAGAGGACTTTGAGAGGAGGACAAGAAGAAGCCGCTGGGGGGGGGGGGGGGGAGCGGTGGAGGTGTTTGGAGGGTGGAGTGCGTGCCTGCTGTTCTCACGAAGCTCCCATTCGCAGCGCTCTGGGGATCTTCCCTTTAACCTGATCAAGGGCACCACTCTCGCTACCGTGTAACGCCGGGGTGACAGTGCCCTGCTAAGTCGCGCGGCGCCTTGTTCGGTTGTGGCCACTGTTCCATTTCAAGGGTTTCGGCAAAGACACAAACGCAGCCCAGACCGGCCCCTTAGAACTTTAGCCGACTGACAGGCCAGAGCGCCCCCACCAACCAGCCCACTTCTCTCTCTCTCTCCAGAACCCGCCACCGCTCGTTGCGAAGGGGCCAGGAGAGTGTTCAGTGTTGCGACAACAACTTCTTGGCTATTACTCGAGGCCAGCCTCCACCCCACCCCCCGCCCTGGTCGGCATTGTTAACTCTGGTCCCGCACTCCTTTTTAGCCGATGCCAACCGACCTCACCAACCCCACTCCCCACTCCTTCTCCTCCACCACCTCGCTCTCCTTTGTTTAATCTCAAATGGCAACAGGACCAGCGACCCGTGTCACCACGTCCATTGCGTGGGGACCAGCACCCGGCACAGCACACATTCCGCCTGCCCCCCCCCCCTGACCCTCCCCCCCGCTTCTCCATCCTACCGAACCCCCCCCCACCTCGAGCCTGCCTGCACTGACCTCTGCGCGCGGTTTGTGCGGTGCCCAATACATCACCGTGTGTGCTCGCGAATAACAAAAAAGCACACACACAAGGGAGTGAAGCTATTGTGAGCTCCCCTCGGCTGAAATACTTCAGCAGCAAACACAACAAACCGAAGCGCTTCTCTCTTTTTAAAAACGATGACACGGTGTACTTGCCGCAGTACTGCGCTAACGTTTCGAGCAATGACCCTGTTGAGAGCCGACCGCATGCCGCTGTATGACATATAAGGCGAAGATGAAGACTTTCCACGCATCGTGCCCCATCTCCTTTCACTCATTCATCATCGGAAATTATCAACCCACTGCTGGATGAAGGCCCTTCGAAAGCAGTCGCCATCTCTCGCCGTCCCTGCGATGCGATGTGTTTACACTCGTTCTACAGTAACCATTCGGATGTCGGTGAAACATTGCTCCGCTATGGCGCGCATGATTCGGTAACATCAACACTGATGAAGATTAATGGGCACACATGATGAAAGTGCGCAGAGGAGCGTGATGAGACGCATGCCCGGAATTGCATCGAGAAACAGAAAGATAAACATGGGTCAGGTATCGTGCGAAAATTATCTCACGTTGTAAAGAAAAGTGGGGCCTGGGCGGACCACATGCCGGATGGCAGGAATGAAACCCCATGGACAAGACTGGCGACGGAATATCACCCAAAGGCGAGGAACGCGCCAGAGAGACACAGAGAGAGACCTGACCCCCCAGCAGATATTTTTCGCAAAGAGATCAGCTCAGTGTGCACGAGTAGAAATTGTGGCCATCGTATGACGGCACGGGGGAAGCCTTCATCCAGCAGTTGATACACCATGTTTGCAGACAATGATGAATTCTGCTGTCAGGTAAGACAAGCTGTCAACGAGTACTTCTCGCTGTTGGGAAATTGCATTCCAACCCGCCTTAGCGCTTGGCAAAAGGTGATGGAGAAAAAAAGACTCCACTCCTCTGTACCTGTGTCGCCACCTCCGTCGCAATCTTAATTATGCATCTCATCACCAATGCAACCGTTACGTGCGTGGACACTGATTAATACATTCAGAGCATTACCTAATCTAGGTCACCGTGGCGAGGCATTTGTCACCGCCGGGGCGAGATGCATTCTGCTTTTGATTTGTGTTTTTCCTCTTTCCCCTCCTCCCTCCTCTCCCCCTTCCTTGTTCAACCTTCAAACGCGCCGAAGCACATGTGCGTTTGCGCGCAGCGTAGCGCACGCGCGTACCACGCTGCGCCTGTCATTCCCCCCAGCCTGCCCCCCCAGCCCCCCCGCTAAAATAAACCTTAAGGGCGCGCGGCGGAGCCACCAAACATATTTTAGCACATGCTGTTAAAATTATACACTGCAACATACAAAGACAAAGACCCCCCCCCCCCCCCCGCGCGCATAGCCATCCAGTAGAATGTTGGGTCAAGTGGTATTGTTGTTAGCGAGGACCCATGAGAACGGGGCACGAAGGGGAGTGATGTGACAAACACAACGCCCGACCGCCTTTGTCTCCCCCAGAGCCGATGTTTACACACCGCATCATGTAGCTCATTTAAGGCCGAGTCGACCTAGGGGAGGGCCCCAGATACGGTTTTCAGATATTCGTCTCGGATGTTGGCCGTGCGCTACTGGACATCTGTGAAAGAAAGAGCTTCATTGCTCATCGGATTCTTCCAGTCTAAATAAAGATTCTGACTCAACAAACGTTCCTCAGCATGCATGGCAAAAACATGTGCGCACACACATACGCATGCCCTTGTATCTATGATACGCCTGGCTGTCTTGTATGCGCTACGCATGCAGTATACAGCGTACTGCACGTGTCCTGTAACGCAATTTGCACGCTTTGAAGCAAGCTGCTACAATTTTTACGAGGTGTTTATGCACCACATGCACACTCGTACAGCACCAGTTCGCAGTACGTGCAATACTTAGTAGCCGGTCCGCTTTATAACGCCATTGAGTCACTCTCCACTCCACTGTAGGCGAATTACTTGATCCACTCAGTATGCGTTAGGCACGAGGCTTCAACCATTTCAGAACGAAACCAATCAACCATCGAACCTCCGGGCTATCATTTGTGAGCGGCACAAATTGGATATTTTGAGTGTGCTGGTTGTTCTGGTTGTCCTCGTTACGGGCAAAGACTCGACCACATTCGTGTAGAATTTCAGTTTTCTAGCCCTTATAGAACATTTACGACGTATACGATACGGACGGCAAAATCAACCTGAATTACTTGCCACCTCCACAGAAATCCAAGCAGGTTTGAGCCTGCACTCCTGCCCTTGGTTGGGGGACCGGCCACCGGGGCTTGCCAGGTGTTGTAGGCGTGGGGGAGCCACACGTGGTGTGATTAGAAGATGGCAATATTGAGTGTCACCCCCCTCGTACGCCTGGAGTAGGGTTTTTTTCTGGTTTAACCTCCCCACACGCAAGTCAAACACCCATTGAATAGAACTGGCCAAACATCGCCAAACCGACACTCTCCCTCCTGATAATTGGAGTCGTAAAGAACCTCCGGTAAGGCGTTCTTGTGCTACGCAATTTGGCATGAATATGCATGCTGCGATACATTCAAGCCATGGACGCAAATTCATCGCACCGTCCAATTCCTCCTCCACGTTCTGCGCTTAGCAGTTTTTTTTTCTCTCGCTCTCTCGCGAGCGTTACGGTGCCGAGCCGCAGCAGCAGCAGTTGGCAAGAGTTAAAGCGACACAGCAAGAACGGCGTGCCGACGAGCGAAAGCGGAGAGAGGGGGTAAGAGAGAGAGAGTGTGGGAAGGGAGAGAGAGAGAGAGAAGCCACGCGCTCTCCCATCATCTCCGTCTCGGTGCTGCGAAAACTTACCCCGTGCTTGCAACGCAGCTCCGAAGATCACCACCAACAGGGCTATCCTAACGTCCATTTTGGCATTACTTTTTGTTTAATCCTCGGGCTTTGAGCGGCAGGCGCGTGTCGGCGCCGAGTAGATAAGAGTCAGATGAGGGAGACACACACAGAGAGAGAGAGAGAGACACACACACACATGCGCAGAGCTGGAAAGAGGAGTGAGTCCAACTGCAGAACGGCGAAGGGTCGGAGAAGTCTTCAATGCGACCTCACGCTTCCATCCTCAGCAGCTGCACGTATCATCACCGTCGCCACCACCATCAACCATCATCATCATCCAGTTGAGTCACGCAGCCGATGTCGAGAGTCGGAATGTTCCACGTCTTCCTACCACCGCATCACCAGTCACAGCGGCGGCGGCGGCACCACGGCTGCGCGGGCAGAGAGCTCACTCGCACTCGCCCCCCCTCGCCCCCGAGCGACCCTGCCCCCCCCGTTCCCCTTGTTTCAACGCTCAGCGTCTTCGCTCCTCGGCTCCCACAGATCAGCGCTGGCCGCGGAGATTCCGTCTCCTTCGCTCGGCCGGAGCGGTGCTGGGAGCCTGTGCGCAGCAGGGCTCTTGTGCCGCGTGCCCGTGTGGCATCAAGTGTCCCTCGAGCTCCCAGGAGATGCTCAATGCTGTTGCTCCTGTTGATGATGATGCTGCTTGCTGATGCTGTTGCTCAATACACGCCCACCGGGGTCACAGCTGCAGGCGCCCACAACTGGAAAGCGCCCACTCACTCGAAGAACGGACTAGGATGGGCTAGAATGTGTACTGGATAGATAGATATATTCCGCTAATTTTGAAAACGCGACTTTTGCTATTCCGCTAGCGCTCGAAATACGTTCTAGAAAGAGAGGAGACTTCAGCTGGAGTTTGGAGAGCTGTCACTGTTTAAGCGGGATTTTGTTTTCCCCTCCCTTTCACTGGAGTCGAACGTCCCGCAAACTTTGATGTGCGCTCTTTTAACATCACAATGGCTCACAGCAAGGTTGTTGCGTTGAGTCCTGAAAAGAGCGGCGTTCGGCGCTCAGCCTTCCTCCTCTAGCGCCCCCCCTCCTCCTTGTCCCCCCACCACCATCACCAACACAAACGCAACACCCACCACCCACCCACCCACCACCCCCGACGGCGCATGGCTCCACCCATTGTTGCGCATCAACCAATCCGCTCGCGGTCCGTCCCGATTGTGCCATTTAAAAATATCAGGGGTGTTCCAACCCTCTCCAACATCAACACCACCACGACCACCACCACCACAGCGATCGCTCGTGAACATCGGTGACACAGCTCGTTTCGCCGCAATTGTTCCCACCTATTTATGAGCAGCACGTGGCTGTTGTGGGTTTTTTTTGTGTCTAAGCCGTATTTTGTAATTCACTTAAAAAAAAATGCGTCGCAGGATCGTGAGAGTTAACGGCGGCGGATTATAGAGAAGCTTTCATCCAGCAGTGGGTTGCCCACGGCCGATGAAAGACAATGATAATGTCAAGCGTCTAGCAATCACGATATACACACTTAATAAAAAAAACCCGCTGCACTGGAGAAACTACGCCAACCAAAAAAACCCCGCTACGTTCTCTCTGAATAATGCGATAATAGTGACCACGGCCAAACAATCGTTGTTTATCAATCTCAAACATTAATTAAGGAAGCATTCACCCACCCCCATCCCCAAAGGACAAAAAGAGCCGAGTACTCCTCATTAATGACGGTCAGACCATCATCGCCTTCCTCGGGAGAAAATGTTTCGGGCGTGCACGTTACGCAATTCGCAACGAATTTATTGCGTTTCGGTGGCGCACAGAAAGAAAGAAGAATAAATAAATTAAAACGCAACGAGGGTCTCGCCGACCGCTGTTTGAAGTGACTCTCTCGCCCCTCCAACGCAAACCATCCGCATTAAATTACAGGCCACCAAGCAGATGCATTTTTATGAAGAGGCGAGTTGAAAAATGAGCGCTGTTCATAAGTTCCACCACACATCCCCCCCCCCCGCCTCCATCACCTTCCCCGTATATCATTGAGCCTGGGCGATTGCTCCTTAATGGGACAGATATTGTGCTTAATGAATGCGGCACGCTCGACGATAACGTATCCATCCTACCTCGACTCGCCAGGCGCGCACGTGGACTTTAATAAGCACGCGTGCCATCTACAGTGTTCTGCGCGTTATGAGACATCTACCGTGTCCGGTGTGTCAAAGTTACGCACGAAATATTGCGCTCACGCCCAGACACGCGTACCGGGTCATAAGACGCACTCCCAACTTTTGCTCGGAAATTCTGGGGGGGGAAAGGTGCGTCTCACAATTGTCAGGAGAATGCCGTAATAGTGTCTGGTGAAAGATGTTATAACGTGGACACAAAGAGAAAGATTTTCACATCGATCGGGTATGCTTGTAACTATAGAGGTATGGAAACCCCTTAACATTTTGGAGTTTGTGCTCCCAAAGAGTACGGCCGGGAAGGTTGGTTGGTTTCACTCACAGAGGAGGGTGTTCGCTTTGAGTCTCGTGCGAATCATTATCGAATTTGCCTCCCGTTGAGTGCGACGCTAAGGCCGATAGAAACCGAGAAAAGGCCGCCACTGCTAACCATTTGCTGTACAGCATCACGGCCTACGGACGCAGCACACACGCCTTGTAACATACGAGAACATCAACCAGAATAACGCCAGATATTGTCCGCTAAGCAGGCGTGGGCCTGGAGAATACGTTCACCGGCCAGGCTAGATGTCAGGCGCTCTGTGCGTGGGCTACAATATGGTCAGGGCGTCGGCAAAAGCAGTACGGCAACGGAATTTGTTGAATCTGCCCTTGCGGAGCCATGAGCGTTACCCTTTCGTGTGGTTGGCCGTGGGGTTTCTTCAGGCGCAAGTGCTCAAGTTTCCTCGGAAGCGAGGCCAAACCCAACCTCTCATTTACGGAATTTCACAAACACCCCCGATAATGCAGCAAGCGTGACCTTTCCCACGACAACAACAAACCAACCCCCCAAAAAATCAGGAGGCTCCCCCCCCCCCCCTCCTGGGGATATAAAAGGGCCAGTCGATATTATTTTGTTCGACTAACACAACAACACACCTTCTCGTCTGATCGTGGGGCAAAGCAGCTGGGGCTGGAATGCGACTCGAGCGTTTGTGCGGAGCGTCGTGGTGCCGGGGCGTTCGTCGTAGCACGCGTTGGAATTCTCGTCCGCGACGATTTACGACTCGCGGAGAGAAAGCGCAGGAGCGAGGGCAAAAGCGTCGCGGTGGTTTTTTTTTGTTTTGGGGGGTTTGTTAATTCGCGGCGGTGGGAGCAACGCGAGCGGCGTCCACCCACCCCACCAACCCCTCCCCACAGTCGCGCTCTTCCTAAATCTGCAAAGATGAGCAGCAAGGAGCGTAACGAGCGTGGGGGCAGGTAGGGGGTGCCTAGCCGCTCTCACCCAAAGCCACGAGTTTGGGCCCCCTTGACAACCACCACGAGATACGTGTTCAATAACAGTGTAAAAGAACAAACACGTGATGATGTGATTAGGCAAGAGGAGCCGCGATATATACACAAAACAAACTATTTGTTTTATTTCTAGATTTGAAGCTTTCGTGACTGCAATGATTCATATTCTTAGGTTTTTTCGGTAAAGTCACGTAGGTAAAAACATCAAAATTAATGAAAATAAAATAAAATAAAACAAAAAATCACGACGTTATTTTATTTTCATTAATTTTGATGTTTTTACCTACGTGACTTTACCGAAAAAACCTAAGAATATTTGTTTTATTTTACCAGGTACGGCGCACTCAGCTACGTGGCCCTTTGTCAGAAGCGATCTGGCCACACGTGTTAATCGGCGCCAAATACTCTAAACGCATCATTTTTAATATGGAGGGGAAAACAGAAGGACCCGGAGAAAAATCCACGCGACCACGGGTAGAGAGAGACACGCAAACTCCAAAAATACCGGTGTCAGGATCGGGATCGAGCCCACGATCCTCCTGCGTTCCAGGTGAGGGTGTTAACATCTCTCGCCTGGGTGCGTTCGTGCGAGACGAACCAAATATTTGGGCCCTCACCTGACCGATTTCCGCACACCCCTGAGCTGATAATGTAGTTACGCCACTGATTCACTTATTACACATCCACTTCTTAACAACAACAATAATAACAAAAATGCTAATTATTTCATATAACGTCGATACATATTTGATAGGTATGTATGCACTCTATGTAGCCAACCTGAAAGGTTGCTGCTGGAAGGACTCTCCGACGAGAGAGAGAACGAGCTCTCGAGAGACCCTCTTTTGAGAGATATGTCTGATCGACTTCATCCACGATGGCCAGACGTCTTGCAAGAGATGAGAGTACCCACACTTTACCCCAGCACCACCACCACACACAACAACCTGCCGATCGACTCACTGAAATGTTGCCCGTTTATATTCGCGGGTGGACACGGGCAGCGGATTAACACAAACGTTGCCATCGTGTCAGCAATGTATTATTAATACCAATTATTTACAGAGGAAGGCTTAAGGATGAAGACTGTTTTTTATTTTCTTCCGGAGGGTCTTGTGCTGCCGAGTTTGGCCAATTTCGTTAATGAGAGGTTGGCTTCGTGTGGGAGGAAATCGGAGACCCCCCCATTAGAAACATTCCTCTACGCGTACGAAGCAGTGGGGGCACTCAATACTCCGCACAGATAGATTCATAAATCCCCGCGCCTCCGATTAGCACGGTTGGCTACGTGTGGTGCGAATCAAGTCCTCCATACGTACAGACCAAGTCCATTCAATCTGTGCGCAGATTGAGCCCGCTGCTATTGCTGCCATCTACTGGACCATCGGCTCCTCTCAGATTCACGTCGACAGCGCCTGTGTTAAAGCATCGGCGAGCACCCACAATCGGAATCAGAAAATGTTGGTATACTGCAGGAATACGATGAGCTATGAAGCTCGTTTAATCACCGACGTCCACTAGCCGAGCCACTCTCCCACTAACCCCGTCTCAATAACGCTTCGTAGAGTTTCGAGATGCAATGAGAAGCGGACGCACGCTGCAGTGAGACGGCACTTGCAGAGTTCACGTTGTGGATTTTCACATCGGCAGGCTCCAAATGGCTTTCGTTGACATTGTCGCCCCGTAAGAAGACATTTCCTCATGTTGTGCACGCCGCGAACACATTGGAAGGTTGTTTGGTGAAATGTTCTACAGACACGTGATGAATCCACTGCTGAATGAGGAGTTTCTGACCCCGTGCATGTGGAGCGAGGGCGTCATTTGACAATATTCACCACTTTGGTCAGTGCGGGTTTGTGAATTTGGGAAGTGTAGACGTTGGAGAGCATAGTACAGTATAACAATGAATAATCTGAGTATGACGTTTCGCCAGTAATTACAACTAGTTTAATCACTCAGCTTCATCACTCAGATTGTAAATGGTGTGGCTTGGCTCTCCAACACACCGGTGTGCCGTACTAGTGACGAATTGGCCACGTTCTGTTTACGTGACAATACTTACTAGTTGGCTGTGTCAGGTGGTGGCGGGTTTTAACGACACATTTATATATTTTCGCGATCTTACCCAAAACAAACTCTATTCTAACTGAAACGGTCTGAAATCTTCCCCACCACCAATTAACCAGCGTGGTGAAGTATGGTCAAACGGGGGAAGTCGTCATCCAGCAGTGGATTGATAAAGGTCTCTAAATTATCATTATTATTTTAAACAAAAAATGTGGTGATGCTGCGCACAGCGGTGTAACAAGGACAAACGTTTACCAATGCGTTGAGTTATTTTTTAAATCACTATTTTGGTACAATAGCTCCCTTATTTATAACCATTTATAATGAAGTCTCACCTGACTTTAAATAATGAATGGGAATCAATTATTGAAATGATCCATTGATCTTCGCAGCTTTGTGCGCTCTAATGATGCAACATATACACATTCCATGCTCGTCTACGAGAGGAGTGTGTTGTTCGTGTTCATACGAGAATCACCCAAGCTTTGTTCTTCAGATGAAATACAAGTTGATAAAAAAAAGACTTTTCATCTCCATTAATAAAAAATTCCATAACGCATCCCTTAACCGGGTATGTTTTTAGACAGAATAGCTCCTTACATTAAGCCACAGTATCCTGATGGAGTATGGGGGGGAGGGAAATTCATATTTTCATACATTTTCACACAGTACTGTACATATGATATAGCGTCTACTCCATCTAGTTATGAAATATGAAGGCTATTCAACGTGCAATGTACAGGTTGAGAGGGCTGTCCTATCGGTCGTGATTTAAAGTGGTAGTGTCCCGCTCACGGCCAACACCGTTGACGATTATCTGAACCGACCCTGGGCCTCCCCTAGGTCGACTCAGTCTAAAATAAGTACCTGGTGCGGTGTGCCAACATCGCCACTCGGGGAAACAAAGGCGGCCGGGCGTGGTGCTGGTCACCCACCCCTCGTGTGCCGTGCCGGCCTTCATAGGTACCCGCTATCAGCACTTACTCCTATAGTCTGTTAAGGTTATACGGGGGATCTTCGTTAAATAAATACAATCACACACACACACATCTATACATGACGGGCAAATTGCAATATAATGCACACACTGAATATATATTGCCCAATATGCTTCCGCTGCTCAGCATGCCTGGGGCCAATTTAAAAATTCAGAGCATGCATTCATTGCGGGGCTACGGACGTGGCGACTTCTTTGGCCGTCACCGCAATATTCCAACCACGACAACTGCGCCCTCCACCGACTTAATTGCATTCCGTCTGTGCCTCCTCGTGTCTGCGGCTCTCGACCCAGCGCCAATTTCCGACGGTCGATATATATTCCTTTAGCCCACGCTGCCTCAGCGGTGGGTTTAAGGCGTTGGCAGAGCGCGATGTGGTCGCAAGCAGCTCACGAGGTCAATTCCAGATTTTAATGTAACGAAAAACCCCCCCCATATCGGGTGAACTAAACATCAGTTCGAATTTAAATCCGAATAAACATGAGATGCTAATGTGCGCAAGCTAATACATCTCTCATTCCTATCTTGTCTCTATCGCTCTCCTCCCGTCTGAGGCCGTCTTTGTCTCGCGTCTACATCTCTCATTGCAATATAATTTCTGTCCCGTCTCATCTGAATCTCTTCTCTCGTAACGATACACCTCGATCTCACGTCTACACCACTTCCGCAGTCCCGATTGGAAGTTTATGAATCGAAACGGTCGGTGGGTGGGGAGGGGTAAATATATATATATATAACATACAAAAATATAATATCATTTCTCAGTGGCTCCAAATGGTGCGGCACAGTCACTGCACCGGGTTCATCGAAGAACGCTCACGGACCGCGGACTTTTCACCCCGAGAATGCATCCACATTGGTGGCGAGGCACTTCACGATGAAGTGTGGGAACCTGGATGGATTAAGGGTTGTTAAAGTGGGTAGTAACCCCCCCACCTCCCCACTAAACCACCCCCCTAACAAACCAATGGCACTAAAGCAGCCACTCAGGGTGATGCTGTCCGCGTCATAGCAACTCATGGTCGGATGAGGTGGGCTGCAGTAAACGCGAGTTACTTTGTGATTCGAAAAATTATTTAGCGGTGGGGCAGAAAGCATGTTGGTTTGCGGGATGGCGAGGGAAATTGGTTGAGTATTATTGTTGTTGTTGTTACTTTGAGCACGACCAGAAGATGGGAAATGTTGAGTGTCACCTCCTCTGAAATCCTGCGGGGTTTCGAAGACGCTTTATTGGTGTCGTCCAACATGAGGCTCATTAATGGAATTTGGCCAAACATGGCCTTGAGAATTATTGAGAAGTTCTTTGGTCAATAAGTATAATTATTATAATTGTCAAACATGCCTAATTGCTGACCCGCCCATCCACGACGTCTATGAAAAAGAGCTTCATAGCCCATCGGATTCCTCCAGTTGAAATGTAAGATTCTGTAAATAAAAGCGTATGACGGTAAAACATGTTTTATAGGTAGATAAAGTCGCTTATCACGCGAGTGCCGTTTTAAATCGTAACGTTTTATGACTACACCACTAAGTAAATAACAATGGACAAACTGCTTCACTTTAAGACCCACATTCATGATATCCCGGAACTAAGCAGTACAATTGATTTTTGCACTCTATAGATGTTTGTTAAGGATTTAAGGTTTGAGACGAAAGCTACAATTGTGAGTGTCTAAATTGAATCATCGGAGTGGAGCTGCGTCGCAGCGCTTCTGCGCTATGAAGCCGGAAAACCTGAATTTGAATTCCCAGACAGGGCTGACACCAGTGGCGAGTGAGAACCCAACTTGTCACGGTTTCCTCCTTCACGGAACCCGCACTGACCAGCTTGCTGGTCAGCTTGCTGGTCAGTGCGAATGGGGAAGCCTTCTTCATCCAGCAGCGGATCGACAAATGTGCCGCATCTTCTTGGTTCTTTCGGTAAAGTCACGTAGAAGGGAATTAATAAAATAATATAAATAAATCATAATAAAATAATTCTCACGACGTTTCGGCCACAACGCAAGCAGCCGAAACGTCGTGAGAATTAATTTATTATGTTTTATTTTTATTATTTTATTATTTCCCTTCTACGTGACTTTACCGAAAGAACCAAGAAGACAAATCCCTGCAGTCACGAAAGTTTTAAATCGAAATTCAATGTGCCGTACTTTAAAATCTAAATCCAATCGATTTCTCCAATATATTGTCAGCAACCGATACGCACACCTTGTGCCGCACAGGGACGCCACTTAGGCTAAATCGTCACACAGCCAGGCACTGGGAATGACTGCTGTGATAGGTGATGTGAGGCGCTTTGAGTCGCCGAGGTATTTAAGCGCCACCCATGAATACAAATCGTGAGTGTTAAAAAATAAAGGGGTAAAAAAAAATCCAATAAAAAGGGAAATATTTCGATGCCTGCGTGCTCACCGTGAACTCTTTGGGCGCCTCCTAAGTCATTCGTCGCACCGGTGGAAGCAATAGGGGGGAAGAGAATAGAAATGTGACGCGTGGCGCGGTGAAATGAGGCTGAAGACCATTACGGCTCCGCTTAATGGACTAATAACTCTGCACTAATACGAGCCGCAGCGTTCCAGCTCCTGTCATGCAGCACGCACGAGGCACGGAATCTAGCCCAGATGTTCACTCCAGATGCCGTCTCTCGCAATAACCGAGAGCATTCCTCCGATAATAATTCCACTTGGGGAGAGGTGGGGGGTGGGGGGTTTGGGGTGCGATGGATGGATGGGTGAGATATGTGAGTTAAATTACGGGGCATTTTTTTTTACATAAACGCACATTAAATGTGTGCGTGCACGCGCGCGTGCGCGTGTGTGCTTTTGTCGTTTTGTGTGCACTCGCGCTTGCTTAATTACCGCTCCAGTTGCCGCTGTGAATCGCTCGTCATCAAACATTACCGTGGGATCACAGCGACCTCTGGCGTCAAAATATGTGCACGAAATAAATTAGTTGGTGATGCTGCTGCTGCTGCTGCTACTTTGGCAGTGGGTGCCAATAACAAAACTCGGCACATTCAGCAGACGACGTTTCGGGCAATGACCCTCCCTCGATACTGCAAACGCCACCTTTTATATTATTTTTATTTTAAAGTAGTGTCATTGACGAATATGTTTACTAGGTTTATTTAGAAGTTTAAATGGTTTGGTGTTGATTTATGGGAGGATTTTGATTAATTAATTTTCTTTTCTTGAAATATAGATTTCTAGCCTCAAGTAGTACATCTCAACCATTCACTGCGACGGAACTTAACGTAATGAATATAAACTTTCCATATATTTACATTAGAATATTAATCAAAGCAGAAAACATCCCTTAATTTAACGGGAAACAGATGAGAGGTAAAATAACCAATCAATCACGGTCTCTTGTTATAGAGGAGACATCACAAATATTTGTTAATCTCTGATCATTATTTTTTTCACAAGCAATTTTTACTGGCAGTGTTTTTTTTAAGTACAGTATGGTAATAAATTAAATACAGCACATACATACTTATAAATAAAAACAAAATACGTGTGTTTAAAAAAACGAGTATAAATTCGGGTTTTTAAAATTCAAATTTCAGATGTTCAATGTGATGTAATATGTGGAGCACTGGTGAGCGCACTGCACTGTGAATCTGGTCCACCTGAGTTCGATTCCCAGCTACAGCTAATATCAATTGTGAATAATATCTGAACTAATTCTGTCTGCCTCTTCATCAACATGCAATGCGCGACCAGTGTGGTGAAATATGGTCAAAAATTCCTCCATGATGGATACAGACTGGGGAGGCCCTCTGCCGGCAGTAGCTTGACAAAGGGCAGAAGCTGTTATCATAATCGTCCATTATCGATCTACTGCTGGTCTAAGGTTTCTGCACACCCAATGCAATCCATCGTGGTCCTGCGATGCCCGTCACCGATCTAGCTCCTCTGCAAACGTTTTCAGCCTTTGTTACATTTTTTGTCAGCGTCTATGTTTCTGATCCATGCCATGGCAGGTAATATGCACAGGATGAAAACTTGATTCTTCAAGCACGTTGATATGTTGTTTTTCATCATCAAATGCAGTTTTACAAAAGTGCTCCATCTGGCTCCCGTTGGCCTGTTCGTTTCATAACGTTGATCATTGATCTGCCTTCAACAGTTGCTCTAGGTATTTGTATTCTCTTGTCCGTGAGTGTCCCTAAAATATTTCCCGTCGCTTGTCTTGTGAACTTGTCGTAAGTGGCTTATGTTTTGCTCATTTTCATCTCGAGCCTGACCTTGCAGCCTTCATTGAATGACTTTCTGTTGTTCATTCAGATTGTTTGTTATGACAATGCCCCCCAGCAAACCTGAAGTGATTAATATTATCTTACATTTATGTTTCTCGGGGACATTTGCAACGACAGTGGAACAGCTACACTGAGACTACAATAAGTAACAAATTGCAAATCAGAAGAGGAGTCACACTAGCAGCTACGCTCTCACCAAGACTATTCTCTGCAATATTGGCTAATGCTTTCTGAAAATTTGTTTGGAGATATTAAATAAATGTTATAAGACTTTAGATTACGTTGAATATGATATGAGCATGCCATGGCCTACACTTGTACGTAATATCGCCGTCTTCAGGATTCACTGCAGTTGATGGCATGCTTTCATAATTCTGTGAAAGAGTTGAACCTTAAACTGAATTGAAAAACTTGGCAGGCCAACTGATCAAAGAGTTATCTGGCCAACTGTCAGGAACACACACATTTTAGATGAATCTAAATTAAAATGTCACAAAAACTCAACGTGAAAAGATGCAACTGATGTGCACTGAAGATGCAGGCGTGCATCTATCCATCCTGAACAAATAACACACGCCGCATGTAAATACAGAGCCGCTCATGTGCGTTTGTCCCGACCAACACCATTATCTCCTGTTGCATTGGTGAGGAAAGCCACTGGGGGATGGCCTAACATTACAGGGCACAACCTCTCTCAATAATGATAAACATTGCACGTAAATACCTCAATTCTCTCAGCAACAAGGGGCAAAAATGGAGAGAGAATCACTTATTATTTTGGAGGGGGGAGGAGGTCTCAGCTTTTACAAGTTACCCTCTTACTCCACGAGCCCCACGCTGGCAGCAGTTACCGCTTCCTGCGCAACGGAGCAACACGCCTGGCCCTCGGTCACCTCTACGTTCAAGAGGTCACCCCGCGGTGCCTGGCCAACAGGGCCTTCAGTGTGGGACGCAGATTCCCGGAGGCCTTGGTGTCTGGATGGGTCAGCTGTTGTCAGCGAACCAGCCTCGAGGACGCCAGTGCCGTGGCCACCCCAAGTCTCTTTTTTATCACTGGGAGACGACCACGGCTGGCCTCATTGTTGAATGCTAATGCATTTCCAACAAGTGCCACCCTAAAGTTAAAAGCAGCTCTTATGCGAAACAAAGGGCGCCCTCTTTATTCCACGCAGCCGTTCCATTTCGGCTTCAGCACCAGGATTTATGGAGCAATTCCTCTTCGGTTCCCATTTTAACTGCAGAGGACAGGCCTACTAATGGGATGTTGGACTGTGGCCAGAACCATTCAAGGGCACACAATGCGGACGTTCTGCCTGCCTCTCCTGCTGCCTGTCCAAATGAGTTACCCATCACACGGTCGTGTTCCTCGTCGCCAGATCGGTGAGATTCCCTTGCCATACATCTCACTAATAAACACATCCGGTGGTGCGCTCATTTGGAGTTCGTTGTATGTTTATTTGATTTACCCTTTTATTTGTTAGCAAAGATTCAAAATGACCTGCTGAAAATGTACACTTCTCCCTGGGCTATTTTTATTCTCCTCTACCGCTTGCATAACACGTAGGATCACTAAGCGAGAGGAAATGCTGGAAATACTCCACTCTCCATGTGAGTTAGGCTTTGTGGAAGGTAGGCAAGAAGGCAGCAAGGCAAACAGAGCAGTCCTTGTTTTAAATTTTCTTTTCTCCCCCCCCCCCCACCACTCGCTTCAGCAACCTCCCACCCGACACCAACTCCCACTTCCCTCCTAAAACAGAATTAGCAGACATTTGGGAAAGTGTGGATATTACAAATATCCAAATGGCAAAGGAATGTTTAAATATTCTCACCGTGAAACCAAGCTTTTGGAAATGTAGATAAATTATGTCACCACCAAACCCATTTTTGTCCTGAGATGATTTAGCGTTTTGACATTTGCGATGTAGTTGTGGGGAAAGCAGTGAAACAGAATTTACATTCTTTTCCATACAGCAGAGTCCGTCGTTATGTGCCATCGCATTCACGTGTTCGTCATTACGACCTACATTGAGACCTTGCCAATTTAACACAATTTGCATCACAGTAATTCCACGAGGTGTTGTAATTAAAGTATGCTGTCGGCTGAAAAGTGGATGTTTAAAGACTGTCATTATAAGCGTTGCAAAAGTAAGCCCTTGTCTCCAAATGTCATTATCCAAATTGTATTAAATTGACATTTACAACCAATGAATAATGCATTAATTTAAAATAGACATATGATCACCTTTGCATACAAGATGCAATATCCTGTGGAATAGCTCAGCATGCATATATATTTACAGCCATTTGTCAATCCCCTGCCAGATGAACGCCTTCGCATGTCACGTTGGTCACGAGGATTAGTTGACCATACTTCACCATGCTGATCAGTTGCTGGGGAAGCCCAGCAGCGGTTCAAGTATCACTCACCACTGGCATTAGCCATGGCCAGAAATCGAACCTTCGTCATGGCACAAGGTGCTAACCACTACGCCACCGCTCCACCCCAGCTTTGCATGAGCTGCCTAAAATTTAATCGACTCCAGAAATGCTGGCTGCACACGGAGGAGCACGTGGAAGACAACATTGAGACTAATCTCCACATGAGCTGGCAAAACCCAAAATCGCATAATCCCCGACTTTTAATTTGATGCAAGCGGAATGCCGATGAGCCCCAAACACATCCCGTGGCACAACCGACGTAACATCGCAATGCCACGTGCGCGTGTGATAATAGAGTAATTGCGCGTTGCGAGTTTCACGTGGGTCCTAGCAAGACTATAATGCGAGGACATGCAAAGGGTTAATTACAAAAAAATAGGGGAAAGAATAAATTGAATGCAGTCATGGTGAACACCTGCATTAATATGTTGCTTTTGATTAAAAGGGGCTGTTTTTGCCAACACAGCAAGAGCTGACACTTCATTAAAAGTTAATGCTGTCGGAGGGTAATAAAATGCCCAAATTCAATTTTATATTAATCACACGTTTCGTACGCAGACACTATCCAAAGGTTTTCGCTGTTTTATTTTACAGCCAATTTAATTGGAAGGACAAAAAAACTCGAAGAGAGTGTGTTCGGGCTGCTGGTCTAGCATTTAACACATTTTTTCTCTACTCCCCTCCCCCCCTCCTCCCCCCCCCCCCCCCCGGGGATTTGAAAAAGTGTGACGTTAGGATTCCCTCAGCTGAAAGTTCCACGGCGTCATCCATCATTTCATTTCGTGCTTGCTGGTCCGCATAAGTAAAAGCCCCACCAGCATCAGACGATGTGGGGGTGGGCTGGTGGTGGGTGGTGGGCCTCACTACAAATCGAGGGTCCTTCAGCTCCAGATAACAAAAAAAAGGCCATCGAAGACACCCGGTGCCCGGGAGTCCACATTCGCATCCCCACAACAGTTGGTCATTGAGAGGAGCCGTGCTGCAACATCTCCCAGCATGGCAGCAGCGTCGCGCACGATGAAGTGTTCCGCGTGACTCTGTTTTGTTTTGCTTCTCTCCAGCAGCACAATTTTTCCTCGAATGTGGCAACGTCTTCACGAGCGCGCGTCAGGGATAATATGTTTTTTTTGCGTATTTATTGGGAGCAATTTAAAAAGTTATATATCTAACAAACCGCCGCCCCCCCCCACCCACCCCGCTCCATAAACTTGGATTCATCTGCAGCCTTAAATTAAAAGGACACTCGAGACAATAAGGCTGTTAAGCGTAGATTTGGCATGCAGATTTCGGATGGCTCCCAGCTATTGGACAGCTACTTAGAGGTAGTTCTCTGTGCCCCGGTGGAAAGAGTGAACGTCTTGTCTCACTCTGCCACTAATGGCTGCAATAAAGTTTGCAGACTGTGGGCTGAATTGCACTTTCTTGGCTAGTCCCCGAGTAATAAAATAAAGCTCATTGTAAGCACAGAAGCCTATTCTGTTGCACTAACTCCCTCGTCATCTACCCCACCCCACCACCCCAACGACTCCGACCCCACAAATCCCTTGGACCCCCGTACCTCTCACCATTACCACTCATGCCTCTGCATCCCCACCCCCCTCTGATTTGCCATGGGGTTAGAATAGAGCAGGCTGTGTGGGTCCCTGTGGAGGCTTGCATGTGGAGCAGTACCGGGACTACCAATATTGAGCCGAAAACCATCCATCATCCCACACCACCAATCTAACCATTTGCCCAGTTAGGGCTTCCGTTCCTGCAGTGTATATGTATGTGCATGTGTGTGTGCAAGAGCCGTTTAAATTCTGAGAACTGGATTCCTTACAAAAGCAGCATTAATCTAATTGTACCTTCATTTTGAACTCACGTAATTTCTTAGTGATGAATAATGACATTATTGTTACGAATTATTAAATGTAAAACAGACTTGGAATATATTTACGTTTGCGCTTTAAAGTAATTAATAATCATAATGGACAGGCAATTGTCAATACACTGCTGGATTAAGGCCTTCCCATGCTGCGTTAATTATAGGAAGTTGTTTGACTATACTTCACCATGCTGGTCAATGCTAAATAGACAAAGGGAGGTCAGTTTAGATATCACTCACCCACTGATGTTATCCATAACTGGGAATTCAACTTAAACAATTGGGTAAATAGTGCAATGTGCAAACCACTGTGTCGCTGCTGCCCGCTCCCCTTTTCGTGTTCTGTAAACGAAATATATATATATTTTTTTTTATTGCATGCACGTTTATGTGCGTACGTGTACACATGTTTAAGTGTGTGTGGTCTAATTAATCATATCCAGCAGACATGAGGTAAGCTACACGCGCACAAAAGAAAATCCTATTTTGACAATGGGAGTTAATTTGACCATAACACAGGCCATTCCCCGTATCGTGTTACATTTTGTTATTAATTTAAAGCTATTCTCTACGCATTACTGGAGCCCGTTATTGATCAACTTTTCCGCGCGAGACTGTTTATTTATAAGCATCGCGCTGTTCTTTTTTTTTTACAAACAGAACCGTTTGTGGGAATTTACAAAGGACACAGCTGAATGAAGCACGTTTTAAACAAAATATATACAAAGAACTTTCAAACGACGAAAACAATACCGTACCAACTATTGACCAATTTATTTTTTTTATATATTTTACCACGTAAAGCCCACTGAACTTTTTATCTGTTTTTCAGAATCCACTTGGCCACAATTGCTAGCTCAATGAAGTGGCTTAGCATGAAAATGTATAGCAACCAAATACTCAAATCGCACGTTTCTAAACGTGGTGGTGGGGGGGGGAAAAAACCACACGGAGTGACCCCGGAGAAAAATCTACACGACCACGGGGAGAGAGAGAGAGACGCGCAAAATCCAAAAATACAGCAGGCAACGGGGGTCGTGATCGAACCCACGACCTCCTTGTCCACGGGTAGCAGGCAAGGCAAGCCAGCCAGGCTGTGCGTTAATTGCATTTGGGAGAATCCGAGGATTGCGTTGGCGCTTCGCGGCAGCTGCCGGCCTTTCCACGCGCACGTGGAACGAACAGGGCGACCGGCCCACCAACAGCTGCAAGACGGCGCAACGAGGGGCGATGAAACGGGAGATGTCGGCCACGGCGCTCTCATCGAGGCTCTCGATCGCTTGAGCACGGGGCACGGGAGGGATACAAACACCCGGTAGGTATCATGTGAGCACGGCACCCACCACCACCCACCACCCCCAACACATCGGCCTGCTTCGCGCTCGGGTAATGACGAGCGCTCGCGCAATGTTTGACACGGCGGGGATGAAGGCCGCTGACAGACGGTCCGCAGATCTACGCAGGCAACGAACGGGGCCGTCCGCTGGGGATGGCGCTGGCAGACTTGGCAAGCCAGGCGGTCTGTCCACTCGCAACGTGTGTAACTAATTTGTCTCTCAGTCATTACATCTCGATAATAATGATAATTTACAAGCTATGTCGATCCACTGCTTAGTGAAGTGTCCCTCCCTCCCCCCTCCCCCAGTTAGTGCGTCCGTCGCCTGGATTGTTTGGCCCCTTTACTTTGCCCTGCATGGCGAGCGTGGGTTGATGAATTATTGGGAGCCGAACTCGGGACGCAAAGTTCGTGATGCAGCGCGCTAACTGCAGCACCGCCAATCCTAAGCGCTCACTCTATCAATGACGACAAATGCGTTTCAATGTTGCTCTTGTTGAGCCTGAACGGCTTTCCATTTAAATCCTTCATATTAAGTTCACTTGCTTGCGTGCTTACGACCGTGCAAATCTTTCGGTCGTTTTTTAGCCCACTTCCCGTGATCCAATCGAGCTGACATTTTGCACACAGACTCGTTGTGCGTGACAATTTATTTTCGTGAAAATTTTTTTCCAAAATTTTACACTTTTTAGGAAATATTTTTTAATATATAATTACCAATTGCTTAATGGTGGCAGGCAATTATCTGACCCATAGGTGGCAGCCATCTCAAGCCAGAGGACGAGAGGACTCGAGCCGCCACGCATATAAAGGATTTATAGTGAAAAACTTAGTTTTTACAGGTTAATTTTTTGTTGTTGCTGTGGAGCGTGAGGTAAACGCAGCGTCACTTTGCCTCTGGTGCATGTATCATCATTTCGACGATGAGCCAATGCGCTCACCAAGACGCAACGAGATTCGCATGTTCCGTGCAATGATAACATTCCCTTTGAAAACAATATCGCGTCCTCGCGTTCTGCGCTGCTATAAATCACGTGGGCACGCTCGGAGAGAGAAGAGTGGCAGGCGGAAAAGACAAAGATGTGCACACGATCCCCCCAGGACAACCACTGCTTCAGCGTCCGTCTCTGCTTGACGGAGCGAATTGGATGTGGGAATGGAAAGCTCCAGTGATGATGGCAGAGGAGGAGGAGGATGCAGCCCAACCCGACCGACAAGCTATGAAACGAAATGTTTTTTTTTTACCAGGTAAGGCTCACTGAGCTATACAATATAACTCAACGAAGTGGCTTATCATGTGGAAATGTATAGCAGTCAAATACTCTCACCGCATGTTTATAAATGTGGAGGGAAAACCCAGAGAAAAATCCACGCGATCATAAGGAGAACATGTAAACTCCAAATATACAACAGGCGTCAGAGTCGGAATCGAACACACACAACCTCCTGTACACCAGGCGAGGTAGTTAATATCTCGGCACTGTGGCGCCTGGCAGACAGGCGGATGGATGTCGGGGCTGGACACGTCTGTTGAGCAGACACTGACCATCATTACACTTCAGAAGCACAATGTTTATTTATAAAGGAGGAATCCGATATGTAGGAAAAGATGTGATGACACTGACCGGAGCTCAATAACAACAAAAACAACCATAACGAAAAAAATAGCGCGTGAAATGTAAAAAAAATAAGAGGAGGGGGGGGGGGGGTGCCAAAAAACAATAATAATAAAACTAAAATGCACAAGAGTGAAGTAAACGATAAACTATCAGTGGCGAGCAATGATGCAGACGCGAGGTGGCGAAGCGAGATGGAGTGGCGGGAGTGAGAAAGGGACGCGCGGACAAACGACGAGGCACCACGGTCTGCAAAGGAGAAAGAAAATGAACAGGGGACCTTTGATCCACTGCGTGCAGAAGGGGGGTGGGGGGGGGACTGTAACCACACAGGCAGCAGAGGAGAACAGGAAGGAAATGGAGGGGAGTTGAGGGGGGTGAGATGTGGCCGTGGGGCTGGAGATGCAACGAAGTTATCCGCAGGGGCGCAAGATCCGTTGTCATTTTTTTTGTTTACCGGTGGCGCCGCTACTGCGTCGTGTGTTTCGCGGCAAAAGGCACGCAGATAAAGTGGTGCGCTTAACAAGTGTCCCGTCAAATACAATGCGTTACATTGCCGGAGACTATTGCTAATTAAAAATACGCATAGTGTACATGTGATGATAACATTGTTATGGAATGCATTCTGAAATCATTAGTGCTTTATTATCTACGACGCAAGTATTAATGTTTTAGCACAAATATCCATCACGTTAAATGTGTACATTTGCATTTAAATTACATTTCGCAGCCAACTAACGTATAAACAAATAAATAACTGTCACGAAACGCGCACTCTCATTTTCTATTTCGCAAATGTTTGATGGCTCAAAGCAAGCATGCAATCTTGTTCCTTATTGAACACGAACAATCCATCTAAAAATCTGCTCTTAATTAAAAAAAAAATGAATAATGGATTTCTGCTGCTTACATACACGCACAGCTCATTTCTTACCATTTTTTTCTCTCTCTCCCCCCCAATTCAATGGCAATGCCTTGGGCTAAGAAAAAGCCAAACGATGGCGTCATACACTTGCCGTACACAAGAAAGACAACGGGGGGCATGATTCATTTATACGTCGCACGAGATGCGGTGATGGAAGTTGGGCTTGGAGAGGGAAATGGATCAGAGAACAAAGATATGCCAGGAAAATGCCTCCGCAGTCAATGAAGATAATTTTCTGACAATTGAAATTATCTGCAGGAGGGAACACAACTGGGGAACAGGTAGAGTTTGTGTACCTAAGATCACGTGCGGGCAGCCCGTCTCTTCTCCCGAGCCCATCCTACTGCTACTCCCGGCACCCCCCACCCACAATTACGACCAGGCCTACCCCTACCACTACCCCTACCACTACCCCTATCGCTACCCCTATCGCTACACCAACCCCTATTACTACCCCTATCACTACCCCTATTACTACCCCAACCCTTATCACTACCCCTATCACTACCCCTATCGCTACCCGTATCACTACCCCTATCACTACCCCTATCACTACCCCAACCCCTATCACTACCCCTATCACTACCCCTATCAGTACCCCTATCACTACCCCAACCCCTATCACTATCCCTATCACTACCTCTATTCCTACCCCTATCACAACCCCAACCCCTATCACTACCCCTATCCCTATCACTACCCCAGCCCCTATCACTACCCCAGCCCCTATCACTACACCTACCCTTATCACTATCACTACCCCTATAACTACCTCAAACCCTATCACTACCCCTATCACTACCCCTTATCACTACCCCAATCCCTATCATTGCCCAACCCTTATTACTACCCCTATCACTACACCAACTCCTATCACTACCCCAATCCCTATCATTACTTAACCATTATCACTACCCCTATCACTACCCCTACGACGACCCCTAGTAGTATTCTCTGTCTCAACCCCCCACATATGACCAGGCCGAACCCAACCCCTCCATAACCACTGCCCCTATAGTCCCGACTGTCACCGTAACTACGCCACCACCACATTTTAATAACAACCCTACTTTTGATTTCAACCACTATCATCGCATCTATCACCTTACGAACAATTTTACAATTATTGTAAAGCGCCTTGGAATAAGGCGCTATATACATCTTAGACTGGAATAACAATGTTTTGTTTTGTAAAACTAAACTTCATGATAAGAAGGCAACATACCAATGAGCTTAAAGAATAATAACTTAATAATCGGTGTGTGTGTGTGACACGGAAAATGGAACCAAAGCTTCCAAGTGTGCAAAGTACCATGTAAAGAGACACGTGCTTGAAATTACACGGAGAGAGACACGCGAAGATTGAACATATGGAAGTATACGCAAGTTAAAGACGTAAGTTTGACAGCTCAGAAAATAAAGTGGGTTTACACATCATAAGCTCGAAGCTCTGATGGCTGGTGGTGGAGATTAACAACGGAGTAGTAGCCAAAGGATGGGACATGCCCTGGAGGATGCCCGCTGTAGAGATGGAGCAATGAAATCAGCTGATGTGCAGGAGCTAGATGGATTGGTGCATCTCTTGACCATGAGATATGGTGTCAGCTTTGGGCAGATCACGGGTGATGATGATGATGACGAAAACTATTTTTTTTATTTTACCAGGTAAGACCCACTGAGCTACGTAGCTCTTTTTCCGAAGCGACATGACCAGAAACGATGGCTCAACAAAGTGGCTTATCACGTGGAAATGTATAGCACCCAAATACTTGAAACGCGTGTTTCTATACGTGGAGGGTCAAAACCGGAGGCCCCGGAGAAAAATCCACGCGACCACGAGAAGAACACGCAAACTCCAAATATACAGCAGGCGTCAGTCGGCATCGAACCCACGACCTCCTGCATACCAGGTGAGGTAATTATCATCTCACCACTGTGCCACTTGATGATGACGACGAGAGCACACGTGACTGTATGCAGGTGGAGGATTATAAGATTGGTGGCTTCTAATCCCCTATCTCGCAGATTGTTTGCGTCTCTTGCTTTGCAGGTGGTGCATGACATGACCTCCGCAGGCGCGTGCATAACATGACCTCTCAAGGGGCGTGTGGCGAGCGGAAGGCATGTCGTGCCAGTTGCTCTAGGAGCAAGTTGTTTCCTTGAATGGGGACCCAGAGCGTTATGTTTTGGGTTCCCATCTGCGCTGTCTGGAGATATTGTGAGGCGGACGAGATGAAGGCCAGGAACCTACCCTGGAAGAGAACGCCGTGGCGAGGCATAAACACATTTCTCAGCTGGAAAATTTGATTGTGACGAAAGCCATAGTGCATGATTTTTTTTGTGATTTTACTGTTTTCCTTGTGGATAACGTTACCGCAGCTGTTCCGTACATCATCCCAGCGACCATATTTGATCAAAGTATAGAATTCACAACGCTACAAAGCAAATGCGTTCAAACGCGACTTTGAGAAGCCTTTGGGAATGTATGTCATTCGCAGCACAACATCCTGACTTTCACACTCCAGCTTCACGGCAGTGCTGCAGGGCTGTTAAGTTGGTTATTTTTTCTGTTAACAAACGAACGTGCTGCTTCAGAAATGCTGATATCAAAATCTGTTTCAAGAATGGAATAAAATTCGAAAGTGCAATTTGCACGTCGCACTTAGAAATAAAGTGTTTAAGGACACACGCAACGTCCTGGTGGAATTAGATTTTAAGTCTTCAATATAAATACCCAAACATCTCTTTGAAACCAAGGAATTCGAAAACATGACCCAGCTAACATCAAAGACTCCTTATTTTCCCATCCCATTTCATCTGCTCTCGTGCCTGCTTCTTTCATGAGTGGTAGCCACACACACGCACACATATGGATTCAGCTGTCCACGAAATACCTGCACACTCGCGGTGTTGGAAGGGCACTTCCTTTAGCAGTGGATTAACTTGGGTTGTTGTTCCCCTGGGTCACGGGGAAAAGCCACGCACAACAATGAAAGGTCAGTGTGAAACTTTTGGGAGACCACCAATACACCACGAAACATGTTACCCACGTGTAGCATCACCAATGGCCCAGACAAATTCAGCACCTTCCTCTAAAACACCATGACCTGTGCCTACATTGATTGGTCCAAGCAACTAAAATGTTCCGTGCATGTGGTGTGTGTGAAAAAAAGACTTTCAACATACCCCTCTTGGGCATCGTGCCAACCCAATCATCCACCTTCATCATCATCAGCCCCCCCCCCCCAGACCCCACTCTCCCTTCCCAACAACACCCTACCTCTAAAAAAAACCCCTCAAATCCCCAACCAGGGCTACCATGTCATTAGGCCAAGTCTGAATTTCTCATCACGGAGATGAAAGGTGTGTGCGTGAATGCGAAACCAGCAGCTCCCTCGGAGATCCTCCCGGGCAAGTCCAGACATAACCGGGGAATGGCAGCACCTGAATGCACGTGGTGAGCGAGGCGCTGAGCGCTCAGACATCTGCTCGGCTGTTCAAACACTCGTGTACGTGTGCCTCTGTGCCTCCGTGCGCACGGCAGCCCCGTAACAGAGCAGATCCTTTGACACATCTCCAAGGACCCCCACCTGATCTACCCTAGAAAATGCTGGCAGGCAGCATACGCCCCGTGGAAAATGTGTTTATCTGGCGCGAGTAAGTTTGCGTGCGCATGCGCGCGTGCGTGTGTGTCGCATATGCGGGGAGCGGCAGTGTAGAGGTTTGCGTGCCTCGCTCCGAGTCCGATGACCCGAGTTCGATTGCCATACACGGTCAACCCCAGTGATAATTATCTGAACTCATCATTAGACCTCCTTTGCCAGTACCAAAATATAATAATAGGGTGGACCAATCAGTTCCAAGGACAATGCATATATTATCAGTGGTTTTTTTTCATTTTGACTGCAAGTATTGTGGTTAATGCAGACATTAATTCTCGTAAAAAGGTTTCAGTTTTGTTGCCAGAAAAAAGGGGGGAAACCCTATTATTATCTGAACTCAGTTTTGGGCCTCCCCGGGGACGACTCAGCCTCAAGTGAATGCCTGGCGTGATGCGTAAACATCGCCACTCGGGAAATGGAGTGGTTCTGGCCACCCACCCCCTCCTGCGCAGTTCTGGCCTTCATAGGCGCTCACGAGCCGTGCTCGCCTCAACAGTTTGTTCAGGATACAAGTGGGGATCTTTGTCTCTGCGCGTGTGCATAATGGTGGTCCAGCGGTTGGAGCAATGCACTATGAACCTGGTGACCCGAGTTCAATTCCTTGTCCACAGACAAGAGTGGCAAGTGCTATCGGTACATGTTTTAGGCTTACCCCTATGTTGACCAGGCTTCATATCAGTAGCTGGTGCGATGTGTAAACATTGGTGCTTTGAAGTAAAAGGCAGCCGGGCATGGCGCAGGACACCCCGTCGCCCTTCGTGGTGAACTGTGTCAAACTTAATAGATGCTCACTTGCAGCACTGACCCCGAACGGTCTGTAAGGGTGAATAGGGAATATTTGCGCACAGACCCCTTCCCGGGGTAAACCCCCAACACCCCACCACCAAAAAATATATATGAAGCAGTGAAAGTAAACACTCGGTTCTGGTGACTCTTTTTTACACCGAATATCCACTCGACGCGAATGAAGCCAACGGTTGTTGTGCCAGGTTGGTAAAACAACGTGAGAAACTACATCTTGAACGGAGAATACAAAAAACACAATCCGCATGTCACGTGTTCTTCCTGCTCGAACTGTGTGCTCCGCGAAAATGTTGAAGTCAATCTACCAACCTCCTCCTTCCCTCCCCTCCCACGCCTCACTACGATGGTTTATAAAGCACACATCTCACACGTGGTTGTGTGCATTGTACGAGCAAGCATTGCAGCCTTGTGATGCTATTTGATCTGTAGAGAATGGAGCGCGTGTGGAACTGGTACGTATCCCGAAGCAGCAACTCGGCCAGCTCTGGATGTAATTGTAATGCGGGCGTAAATGGGCGGGGCGGATATGACGATCCGAGAGGGAGGAGTCAGGGTGACGTGGGGGAGAAGTTATAGCGGGGAGACAGGAAGCTATCTGGGTCAGTCGGGGGAGTGAAGGGTGGTGAACACGTTGGGTGGTCGCCGTGCCTCAGCCTGGTGGCTGAGGGGCTCATGACGGCGCCAGCCAGCGGGGTGGAAGAGAGAGTGGAGGATTGAGGTTGGAGATGGCGAGATAGCCACAGAGGCCACGAAGGGCTGAGGTAGGAAGTGGCGAGATAGCCACAGAGGCCACGAAGGGCTGAGGTAGGAAATGGCGAGATAGCCACAGAGGCCACGAAGGGCTGAGGTAGGAAATGGTGAGATAGCCATAGAGGCCACGAAGGGCTGACATTGGGAGGTGGCGAGATCGCCACGCACGGAGGAACAGGGAGCAGAGATGGAGCTGCTGGGGGAGCAGCCAGAGGGCTGTACCAAGAGCCTGCAGCGGAGCTGCAGGAGCGTGGAAGGCTACGGGAGCGAAGGCAGATGTGGGGCTGCCAGGGAGAGAGTCTCAGGAGGAGTGTCGTGTGGGAAGGAGAACGCGAACTCCAAATAAAGGACACGGAGTCAGCAAGAAGTGTCTGAGTCCTTTTATTACACTGGAGTCAGAAGTGAAACGGCATCTCAAAACAACTGAGAGAAAGAAGAAAAAAAAAAGAATATTCCTGCTACATCATCCGACGACGACGACCTTCCTCAGACGGTAGACCTGCCTGCGATGGAAGAGGAGATCCGTTCTGGAACGAGTACGGGTCCGGGTGAGCAAGGTGTCGCCGCGTCGGTGGACCTGTCTGTGCCGGAGGACGCCAACTTACGATGGAGACAGATGGCGATGCAGATGGGGACCTTGAAAATCGTGCTGGCGCAACTGTGTGAGTTCACCACGCCGAGGACGACGTCGGGGAGGCCCGGTGGTGATCCGCAGGCCTCTGCCTTTCCTGCGCTGCCAGCGCCATTGCCACGTGGCACAAAGACGCCATCTTGGGCGTGGCAGGGGAAAAACGGCGGGAAGCCGCCATCTTGTCTTCACTGCGGCGGGAGGACGCCGCCATCTTCAACATCGCGGCGGAGAGGCAGCCTTGCGCTGCCATCTGGAGGTGCCGCGGGGTGAGCAGCCTGCTGTGAGCTGCTGTTTTTCGAGGGGGTGCTGCGAGGAGAAGACGCCGATGCTGCAGCTGCTGGGGCGGGAGCTTCCCGTCCTGGCTCGGGTGCGTGACAACGGAGCCGTCAAGTCGCCGAACGAGTTCTGCGAGGCGTCTCAAGTTGCCACCCTGCTGTCCTCTTCTTGCTGCAGCCCCGGGCGAGTCATAACGATACGCACCCGGCCTTAACACACACCTCACTCATCTTTCGAGAGCCGGGGGGGGCTATTTTGGTTTTCTCTTATGACTCGATTGTGCGGAGCGCGGTTCGGACTGTGTGTATATGTGTGTAATAACGATGAACGCGCTATCTGCTTGTTGCTTGGTGTCAATATAAGTGTGTGCGTGTGTTGAGAATGGACGGAGAGTCTGCTGTATTTGCTGAGTGTCAAATTGTGTGTGTGCGCTGCTGCGTGGAGTTGTTACCTTGATGGTGAAGTTAATTGTTAACTTGGGAGCGTCAGGTATCTTGCGCTGTATTATTTGTGGGTTACCTTGTGTGATGGGCTTAATTGGGAAAAAAAAAAAAAATATATTTTTTTGGTGTATTGTGCTGCGAGGTGCTGTGTGCGATTAGGCGTTTTGTTGGGTTGCTGAGAGTGACCGTGGGTACATGCTGTGTACGTGCGATGTCTGTGCTGGTCCTCAAGGGAGGACTGCTGGTGGGTAAGAGCAGGAAATTTTGTTGTTGTTGTTGTCACGTGTAAATAATATTGTTGTTAAAATGTAAATACTGGGGCATCCATTGCGTTATTTTAGGTATTTATGGGGAGTTTTTTTTAAGCGGGCTGGATTTACATCATCTCCACTACCCTGAGGCCGGGTGGCTGTCGTGTACGACATGCGGATGTGCGTTGTTGTGCTGTGCCTCAGGGGATTGGATTCTCCTTCTCGTCACAGATTCTTCAGCTCCCGTCGCACTGGGTGTTACCTGGTGTGCTAGCTGGATGAGGACTTGAAGGAGCAATTGAGCGCCGTTCGTCATTCTGCTCTACCACTTGCTCTTTGACGTTGGACTTGAGCCGAGCGGATGGAACTGCAACATGGACACGCACTAAAACATCACATTTCTGGGTTGTGCGCGTTGGCCGTTCTTGCGTGTCAGTTGCCGTTTTTGTTCATTGTGCCATTTTTATTCTTGTTGATGTTGCGCGGAGGACAGGCCGGTGTTCTGTTCCAGTTCCTGATACCTCCCCTTTCGTTGCTTGTGTTGTTGTTATAATCTCCGTTGTGTCTGGGGGACTCCTGATTGTGATGCCTTCGCCCGCATTATTTTGTTCTGTTTCAGCCGAGGACGGCTGGGATTTTCTGTACGGGGGAGGGTAGTGTAATGCGGGCGTAAATGGGCGGGGCGGATATGACGATCCGAGAGGGAGGAGTCAGGGTGACGTGGGGGAGAAGTTATAGCGGGGAGACAGGAAGCTATCTGGGTCAGTCGGGGGAGTGAAGGGTGGTGAACACGTTGGGTGGTCGCCGTGCCTCAGCCTGGTGGCTGAGGGGCTCATGACGGCGCCAGCCAGCGGGGTGGAAGAGAGAGTGGAGGATTGAGGTTGGAGATGGCGAGATAGCCACAGAGGCCACGAAGGGCTGAGGTAGGAAATGGCGAGATAGCCACAGAGGCCACGAAGGGCTGAGGTAGGAAATGGCGAGATAGCCATAGAGGCCACGAAGGGCTGACATTGGGAGGTGGCGAGATCGCCACGCACGGAGGAACAGGGAGCAGAGATGGAGCTGCTGGGGGAGCAGCCAGAGGGCTGTACCAAGAGCCTGCAGCGGAGCTGCAGGAGCGTGGAAGGCTACGGGAGCGAAGGCAGATGTGGGGCTGCCAGGGAGAGAGTCTCAGGAGGAGTGTCGTGTGGGAAGGAGAACGCGAACTCCAAATAAAGGACACGGAGTCAGCAAGAAGTGTCTGAGTCCTTTTATTACACTGGAGTCAGAAGTGAAACGGCATCTCAAAACAACTGAGAGAAAGAAGAAAAAAAAAAGAATATTCCTGCTACATCATCCGACGACGACGACCTTCCTCAGACGGTGGACCTGCCTGCGATGGAAGAGGAGATCCGTTCTGGAACGAGTACGGGTCTGGGTGAGCAAGGTGTCGCCGCGTCGGTGGACCTGTCTGTGCCGGAGGACGCCAACTTACGATGGAGACAGATGGCGATGCAGATGGGGACCTTGAAAATCGTGCTGGCGCAACTGTGTGAGTTCACCACGCCGAGGACGACGTCGGGGAGGCCCGGTGGTGATCCGCAGGCCTCTGCCTTTCCTGCGCTGCCAGCGCCATTGCCACGTGGCACGAAGACGCCATCTTGGGCGTGGCAGGGGAAAAACGGCGGGAAGCCGCCATCTTGTCTTCACCGCGGCGGGAGGACGCCGCCATCTTCAACATCGCGGCGGATAGGCAGCCTTGCGCTGCCATCTGGAGGTGCCGCGGGGTGAGCAGCCTGCTGTGAGCTGCTGTTTTTCGAGGGGGTGCTGCGAGGAGAAGACGCCGATGCTGCAGCTGCTGGGGCGGGAGCTTCCCGTCCTAGCTCGGGTGCGTGACAACGGAGCCGTCAAGTCGCCGAACGAGTTCTGCGAGGCGTCTCAAGTTGCCACCCTGCCGTCCTCTTCTTGCTGCAGCCCCGGGCGAGTCATAACGATACGCACCCGGCCTTAACACACACCTCACTCATCTTTCGAGGGCCGGGGGGGGCTATTTTGGTTTTCTCTTATGACTCGATTGTGCGGAGCGCGGTTCGGACTGTGTGTATATGTGTGTAATAACGATGAACGCGCTATCTGCTTGTTGCTTGGTGTCAATATAAGTGTGTGCGTGTGTTGAGAATGGACGGAGAGTCTGCTGTATTTGCTGAGTGTCAAATTGTGTGTGTGCGCTGCTGCGTGGAGTTGTTATCTTGATGGTGAAGTTAATTGTTAACTTGGGAGCGTCAGGTATCTTGCGCTGTATTATTTATGGGTTACCTTGTGTGATGGGCTTAATTGGGAAAAAAAAAATATATATTTTTTTGGTGTATTGTGCTGCGAGGTGCTGTGTGCGATTAGGCGTTTTGTTGGGTTGCTGAGAGTGACCGTGGGTACATGCTGTGTACGTGCGATGTCTGTGCTGGTCCTCAAGGGAGGACTGCTGGTGGGTAAGAGCAGGAAATTTTGTTGTTGTTGTTGTCACGTGTAAATAATATTGTTGTTAAAATGTAAATACTGGGGCATCCATTGCGTTATTTTAGGTATTTATGGGGAGTTTTTTTTAAGCGGGCTGGATTTACATCATCTCCACTACCCTGAGGCCGGGTGGCTGTCGTGTACGACATGCGGATGTGCGTTGTTGTGCTGTGCCTCAGGGGATTGGATTCTCCTTCTCGTCACAGATTCTTCAGCTCCCGTCGCACTGGGTGTTACCTGGTGTGCTAGCTGGATGAGGACTTGAAGGAGCAATTGAGCGCCGTTCGTCATTCTGCTCTACCACTTGCTCTTTGACGTTGGACTTGAGCCGAGCGGATGGAACTGCAACATGGACACGCACTAAAACATCACATTTCTGGGTTGTGCGCGTTGGCCGTTCTTGCGTGTCAGTTGCCGTTTTTGTTCATTGTGCCATTTTTATTCTTGTTGATGTTGCGCGGAGGACAGGCCGGTGTTCTGTTCCAGTTCCTGATACCTCCCCTTTCGTTGCTTGTGTTGTTGTTATAATCTCCGTTGTGTCTGGGGGACTCCTGATTGTGATGCCTTCGCCCGCATTATTTTGTTCTGTTTCAGCCGAGGACGGCTGGGATTTTCTGTACGGGGGAGGGTAGTGTAATGCGGGCGTAAATGGGCGGGGCGGATATGACGATCCGAGAGGGAGGAGTCAGGGTGACGTGGGGGAGAAGTTATAGCGGGGAGACAGGAAGCTATCTGGGTCAGTCGGGGGAGTGAAGGGTGGTGAACACGTTGGGTGGTCGCCGTGCCTCAGCCTGGTGGCTGAGGGGCTCATGACGGCGCCAGCCAGCGGGGTGGAAGAGAGAGTGGAGGATTGAGGTTGGAGATGGCGAGATAGCCACAGAGGCCACGAAGGGCTGAGGTAGGAAGTGGCGAGATGGCCACAGAGGCCACGAAGGGCTGAGGTAGGAAGTGGCGAGATAGCCACAGAGGCCACGAAGGGCTGAGGTAGGAAATGGCGAGATAGCCATAGAGGCCACGAAGGGCTGACATTGGGAGGTGGCGAGATCGCCACGCACGGAGGAACAGGGAGCAGCGATGGAGCTGCTGTGGGGGCAGCCGGAGGGCTGCACCAAGAGCCTGCAGCGGAGCTGCAGGAGCGTGGAAGGCTACGGGAGCGAAGGCAGATGTGGGGCTGCCAGGGAGAGAGTCTCAGGAGGAGTGCCGTGTGGGAAGGAGAACGCGAACCCCAAATAAAGGACACGGAGTCAGCAAGAAGTGTCTGAGTCCTTTTATTACATAATGAACCATTGTCTAGTGACCGTTAAAAAAAACTGTTGCTGCAGTGCCGCATTGCCCCGTTGATCTCGACTGTTCATTTGATACTAAACATAGCATCTAATAGGCCGTGTAAAACTAGCTGGAGTCCTGAACGCACGCGTGCATTAACACGCAAAGTCACACTCACTCACAAAGACAAAGATCACCCGTATAGCCTTAACAGGCCGTTGGGGCATGTTCTGTTAGCGAGTAGCACCTATGAAATCTGAAATGGCACACGAGGGGGTGGGTGGACAGCACCACGCCCAGCCGCCTTTGTATCCCTCATGGCGATATGTACACACCGCACTAGGTACACATTTGAGGTTGAGTCGATCTAGCGGAAGCCCAGGACAGTTACGAGATAACCGTCATTGGTACTGGCCGTGAGCGAGAATCGAGCTCTGGTCTTTGAGTTCGTAGCGCAATGCGGTAACCACTACGCCACCGCTCCCCACTCACTCACTCACAGGCGTCGCTATGCACAGTCATGATCCTTCCCAGATACCCAATTCCTCTTGGCCCGTTGCTACTCCCCATGTGCGGATGACTCGTGTACAAGTACGGGACTCGTGCGTGCAGGCACGCACACAGACCCGCGCACAAAACGGCTGAGCGGATCTGTACCCATCCCCCCCAAAAAAGGCTGCTGTTTCAGGCAATTGCCACCTTTTCAGAGTTTATTATACATGTCACGAGTTTGTTAAGCACTGGGATAGAGCGATGGCGCATCGGATTGCTTGTGCACCGTGCGATCAGCCCGACAGACACCCAGAGTTCGATTCCAGGCCACGATTAACATCAGTGGCGTATAAATATTTGCATCCATTCAGAGCACCGCCTCCCCCATCACGCACTGACCGGCGTGGTGAAGTATGGTCAAACAACCGCCAAGACTGACATGGAATCAGGGAGGCCCTCCATCCAGCAGTGGACTGAAAAAGGGCTATAATTTATATTCTTTGGGTCTTTTGGTAATGTCACGTACATAGGTTCAAAGAAAATAAAAATAACAAAAAAACTACGACGTTTCGATCGCTTGTGTTGTGATCGAAACGTCGTAGTTTTTTGTTATTTCTTGGTTATTTTCGCTGCACCTTTTTCTACGTGAATTTACCGAAAGACCCAAAGAATATTAATTCCCGCAGTCACGAAAGCTTTAAGTCAGGCTGTAAATCTATTGCCATTATCATTTGTGGCACTATGTATTTGCTAATAACAAAAAAGGTATCTCCTTCTTTCAGGCACGTGCTTTCAAGATGCTTGCCGCCACACTCCATGAAATTGTACACAGAGGGCGGGTTTTTTCCCTCTCTCTCTCTCAACATCTGGCAATAACCTCCGTTACCCCAACGATCCCTGTTGCATTGTTTCATCTGTTACCATTCATCCCTTTTATCCACAGTCGGTTATTATTTCAACGTCAGTGCCAGGTACACTGCAAATGATATCAGCTCGCGCACACGCACACACACACGGCTGTAGCCGTAAATAGAATCGCGTAATGATCGCCGTATTAAATATTCACCGCTGAGATATTGTTGACGACACGAATTGCATCGTGAGCTAAATCTAAACAACAGAAAAAGCCGGATAGGTACCAGTGCCCATCCATATCTGCAGTGCAATGCACAAACCGCACCCCCAGGTGTTCACATTTAAACATTTCAAATAATCACTGGATTTCTATTGACCATATTTCTGGGTTTTGGTTTGTGTCCGAGGTGTCCTACTTATTGCTGGGTTAACACTTAACGAGGCAGGTGGCGGCGGGGGGGGGGGGTACTGAAACATATCGCGACAACGATCTAATGATTTCCGCGCAGACATGGGGGGGGGGGGGGATGTTCGTTGGTTCGCGATGCGGCTCTGTCAGGCAGCTCCCAGGGCGGGCTGACGGGCGGCCGCACGATAGGGGGCCGTGCGTGTTCCCCACGTCCCCTCCACGCCCTTCCCCGCGAGCCGGCGGCCTTGTTTGTTGATCCCCGAGGTTTAAGACCTCGGTGACGCGCGCGCGCGTGCGTGCGTGTGTGTGGGCCCGTGTTGTTGTAATCAAACTCCGTGAGACGCGCCGCGCGCTGATCTATCTCCGGTAAATAATTGCCCCCTGCGCCAAAGCACGCGTCTCGCCGTCGTCATTGCGCGATCGTGCCCCGCTCGCCGTCAGCCTACGTCGCACGGGCCCATCCCCATTTCCCCAGGCAGGTCAATTCTCGGTGACCCTAGGCAGCCTGGGTACACGGCAAAGGCTGCGCGGGACTCAATCAGAGGTGTAGGATCGCTGTGCAAGGCGTGGGCCCTGGTGCAAATAATTAAATAGGGGGCCCCCTGTATAATGTTATTTACCCCCCCCTGCCACCGCCTTCGTGCCTGGGTCCCTCCAACCCCGTGGGTCCCGGTGCAGTTGCACCGCCTACACACCGATAGCTACGCCGCTGGTCTGCGTGATGCTCCTGCTGAGAAGGCATCTATCTCAGAGGGATGCTTCACTCGTAAGGCAACGTACCACCGTTATACCAACAAATTCTGACCTTCATTTCAGCACGCGAGTACCCAATGAGACAACATGGAGCAGACCTGCGATGAAGGCGACATGGGAATAGCAAGGCACACGGTGGGGAAAGATCGAGTTAGGTAATCTGAATATCAGAGGCGTAAGCGTCACAGGGCTCACAGGCTGAGCTCAGAACCGGATGAGACAAGTTAGAGGCCCCTTGCGAACGCAGGATCTCACGAGTCCCTTGATGGTGCCGACCCCACGTGATCAATCATGACATCAAAAAGGAAATGTGTCACCAGTTATATGGCATGGCATAATATATTTACAATTATTCGGACAGCCTATAGCATACTTTGCCTTTAATGAAATTGTTTCAAGTACCGTTATCATCCAGAGAGCAGGAAAATAAAATGTAAGCATTGCAACATACCTGTGAGGTTTTGTGTTTGGTAGGTAACAACCTTATTTCAGGCAAAACATTCACGTGGAAGCTGTGCCACCATTTACTTAGATGCAACAGCATAACTCACACATTGACCGTCCGTGACGATGGTGCAGTGCATTGGTTAAGGGCCATTTCACTGCTTGTTTCAAATGTATCACTTGCAGTAGAAATGCAATTTGTTTCATCGCAATGTACTTTACATTTTAATATTACCCTCAGTAAGGCTACCCAAGAGGTGGTTTAATGGTTGCCTGGTGATTCGTTTATATAGCTTGCTTTGCTGCTGGGTTCACTGACTCAGATCTAACTCTGTCCCCCTGACAATGATAACGCACAGTTGCTACGTTTTAAGATAGAGGCACGCGGTGTGTGATCGATTTGTGCAGAGATGTGAAAGATTCCACGCGAGCGATGTGCTCCCAATTTTAAAATGTTATGCAAAATATCCTAAATCTGGCCGAGTTAAATGACGTTTTAAACGATCTAAAAAGGACCACTTTTGCACTGGATTATTTATAAAGGGAAGTATGCCGCCAGTACGATGTCTATTCGGCCATGTTCCTGCTAAGACTGGTCTCGCAAGGCATTGAGTTTCGTTAAAAACTAAATCCTATTGTTTTCAATCCGAAACTCATCCGTACATACAGCAATTATAGACCACATTAAAGATTTTGTGCGGCGAAGACAACAAGTGGTGAGAAATCGTTAACAGTTGCGTATGTGGACATGAGAATGGGGTGAGTGAGATTGCAGTGGTTTTGGTCGAGCCAAATGACACATTTCAAAGTGTATGGTTTAAATGTGTTGTACAACGTGATAATTTCACAATACACTTCATATGTTGTTTAAGCACAATCTATAATCTGCCATATGGGCCTTTGTCAACTTCACGATTCCCTTTTCATCACACTCCTCAACAACCACTCAAACAAAACTAAAGAGACTTTTGAAATTATTTTCATTGGAATTACGTCTATTCACTTAACTATTTCACGCGTGTAATATTATTACGTTTTGTAACTGGTCTAGGATATGTTTGCAGTAATGTATGTATGTATGTTGAACGTCTTTCGCACCGCATGTAGCCAGCCATGCTAATAGGAGGTGCAGGGGAAGGACAACACACTAAATACAAAGAGCAGCTCGAAATAAATACATTTTCAGTCGAGATTTAAAAGTGCATAGCTTCAGTGGCTTCCTAATATCAGAAGGAAGAGCGTTCCAGACGGCCGCAGTAGCACATCTGAACACGCGCGATGCAGTGACCGTCTTTGTTCGATGGCTAGCCAAAAGCAGCTGCGAGGATGACCTGAGTTTACGTGATGGTTTATGCTTCTTGATGAGTACAGCAATAATGATGCACCCAGGAATAATCTCGATTTGGGTCGGCCCCCAATTGGCTGCCACTATTCCTGTGATTTTGTGTTGCACAGCGCTCTATTAGCCAAGTCCTTTCTCAAAGACATTGGCAATCAAGGCCTTCCATTTAGCTCCGTCCATGACATTTACTCAAGAAATTTGCATTTTATACTCCCAGTTGCATCCAATTTATGCGAGGTGCTTATGCACTTCATTTTACATCTTGCCGGGCTTCTTCTACAAAAAATAATATTCTCAGTCAAAACATCATGTTCAGTCTCTTGTTTCCTCATTCACACGTCCAAGAAATATAACCCTAAACATGAGCGCAAAAACGTATGCAGTGGCATTCAGAATTTCTGTGGCAGAGTAGAACACAGTGGTAACACGTTGTGCCTCAGAGCAAGAAGGTTTCATTCCCGACATTTCTTTGTGGAGTTTGTACGTTTCCACCTCTCCTCCTGTTGTGTATGTATTTCACGCGGCTTCTCCAGTTTCTTACCATAGCATAAAAACATGCAATGCAACTGATATTTACCAAACATCTAAATTGATTTAAAATTACCCTGCAGGTTCTTCACTTGGGATTGCACACAGCAACATCATCCCCCTATTCATAAAAAAAAACAAAAGCAGTACCCGCCTGAAGAAAACATCTTGAGAACAAGCATCATCGTGATGATAATGATATAGCAAATAATAACACTGGTCAAAAAAAAAAAGAATTTTTATTTCTGGCCTGGACTTTTGCAGCTGTTTTAGACTAATTACAGGGTGCCGATTCCAAATCTGATCTCAGATTTGCTCTATCTCATTTTTATGCTATCGGCATACCCCATTTTCATTGATTTTACCCGAAATTAACTCTGTCACTTATGATTGCAAGTTGTTGCGAGTCAGTGACTGCTTTAGTGTTAAAATATGGTGCTGTATTTTTAGGATAGTGTGTTTATAATATCACTTTATGTAGATATCCACATTTATTTAATATTTTTCTTCCGCAGTTTTTATTGAAAATGCAATATTTGATATCTCAAAAACCTGATGTGATAGACAAAACTGATGCCAGATTTCGAATCAGCACCCCAAAAGTACCTTAAAACCGTTGGAATATACCTTATGCCAGAAAAAGTGTGTTGACCAGTGTAATAAGATCAGCAAGAGCTCTGACGGGCACCACACTCTGCGCGACAAAAGTAGACGCGACCGCCACCACGTGGCCCAGGCGACTGTGTGCAGGACCCAGCGCGACCGTGGGCTGTTCACGGGAATGACACGACAGGGGCCCCATCTAATATGGCAAATAGCATTCTCAGCGACCCGTCTTAATGCCAGAGGATCAGCCGAGCTAATGTCCCCACCGTTATCGGGTAGTTGATAAATGATGAAACGCAGCGTTAATGTTTCAAACGTATCCTCTATACATTGCCAAAAAGTGCATTTGGGTTGTAACCGTACGGCGAGATAGCATCTTTAATTTATTAATTCTGAATTAAAAAAAGGAAATACAAAATACACTGTGGAATTCAAATGTACGAGATAATTTAACATATTTATATACATTATGTTGCACTTTCTATTGAACTTACAGATTACACTGTGCCTTAAATGTTGTCATTGCAAAAAATCGGCATTTTTTTCGCCGATTTGCAGTTTACTGTTAACTTCATCCTTTGAATGTTTTCCCAGTCCATCAGTGTAATAATCCAAAGTGGCGTCCTGTAAGCCACTGGGAAGAGTCTGCTGAATAGCATTGCACTCCAGGGGGTGCTTGGATTCAAAGAGCAATACACTGCTTCTTTTAATATGCAGACAGCCTTGTGCTCGAACTCAGCGCAAACTTTACACAAATATCTTTCAAGGATGTTAAAGTACATTACAGAAATGCCATGAGACAAAAACCACATTAGATCATAAATGTCGTTGATGGCGGGAAGGAAGGTATGTAAAACAACTGACGCGGTAAAAAAAAATGTTTTTTTTTTACTTCCACACAACCGAAAACAGAGCAATCTTTTAAAACCCGAGCTCACACACGCGACTTATTAAAATTTCCACCGGCGGAATATCTGTGGCTTATTCTCGAGAAATAAAAGGGCCCCTCGCCGCGTCTGCGGCAGTTGAAAGCAAGTCAATAAGATGAATAAAGGACAACAATTTGAGCACAACAGCGGTCAATGCCGGCGAATGGCGTAAGCAGGACAACAGAGAGAAGCGAGCTCGCACACGACCACTCATGTAAAATTCATAGCGGAACCCCATCTCGCTCGCCTGCTCAACCGAGGGAATAGAAATCCCCTTTTTTGAAAATAAACCTCACAAAAGTTGAGCCATATCCTTTGTTGATTCGTGCCTGTGTGATGATGATGATGATGTCCAATGTGGTTATCTGAAAGAGCAAGGAACTCGCGTGGTGGGAGGGTGCGGGGTGGAGGGGGGTAATGAAGAGAACGTTTCCGCAGCTGGCTGAGTGCATAGTGGGGGGGGGGGGGGATCTTGGTTAAAACTTGCGCTGTATGTATGTGGCTATGTGTGAGTAGCTCACAAATCCTTGAAAGATCCGGGCAAAGTCCCATCGGTGAGCTCCTCCGGCAGGCAAGGCTGCGTTGGCTGGGTCCTGTAGCCCGCATGTCCAGCCACCGCATGCTTAAACAGCTTTTGTTCGGCCGGATCGAGGGGGCTAAACGGGCGCGGCACGGGCTAGAGAAGAGATGGAATGATGTGGTACAGGAGGACGTGGAGCTGAGTGGACTTGCCGATGACAGGTACCAGCGGTGTCAAGATCGGCCTCTGTGGAGGAGGCACGTGAAGGACGCTACTGGGCAGTTGGAGGCAGTCGCCCTCCAACAACAACGGAGGGCGGAGGAGTGACGCTCACAACAACGAGCGGAGCGCCGGGTGGCTAAAGCACAGCAATTTGGCACAGTAGGGGGCACAGGTGGTGCATCAGCCAGTCATCTCAGTCAGTCGACCCGTGGCACCTGGGTCTGCCCCGTGCCCTCCTGCCAGCGGGCGTTCGACACTTCACGTGGCCTCAAGGTGCACATGGCCTGGCACAAGCGTCGTGGTGACGTCACCGCCACTTAGTGGCGAATGGCGGTTGTTGTTGTGGGGAGCGGTGGTGTAACTGTTAGCGCGACTTCCGCTCACGGCCAACACCAATGACGATTAATTGAACCAGTCCTGGGCCACCCCTAGGTCGACTCAGCCTCAAATAAGTACCTGGTGTGGTGTGTAAACATCGCCACTGGGGAGACAAAGGCGGCCGGGTGTGGTGCTGGCCACCCACCCCTTCGTGTGCCGCAGTGCCGGCCTTCATAGGTGCTCGCTAACAGCACTTGCCCCAACAGTCTGTTAATTCTACACGGGGGACCTTTGTCTTTGTCGCGTATTTACTGTGTCCTTTGTCAGATTTCCTCTCTGCGCGGTACGAACACACAAGTCAGGGAAGGTTTGTTGGCTTTCTGGGCATATTTCCAGCAATAAAAGGAAAACACTTCATGGTTTCCTTTATATTTATTGATGGAAGAAAAAAACCCCATTAACTTGAAATCAAATCACTTAGAATATTAGTGTTTTGGCACAGCGTACTCTATATAGCATCTTTAAAACATCTCATTTAAAACTATCAATATAAATTACGTAAATAAAAGATTGCATTGAATTTAGTAATATCTTTAAATGGTTTTTCAACTTTATATATGTGTACACAAAACCCCCCATCAAATAAGTGACCGTAGCACACTGTTAAACTTCAAACATGTTATTTGCCTGCATCATGTACAGTATATTTGCGTATTTTTGCATTCATATAGTTAAGCAAAAATATACACATATCTATTGCAGCGGCAGAAATGCGTGCCAAAACGAATCGGTTTTATTTGTGATATTCCTGGTGACGATAGATGACATGGTCCCCAGTTAAAACCATGTCCAGGTGGCCAAACTTCCGACTCTGCTCCTCAACCCCCTGCCCTCTCTTTAATTGTGCTCTATAATTTCGACATTCTTTCAAAAGCGAAGCTCAGTAGGAGCTCACACAATCTCCTCTGCTGCTCACATTGACCGTCTGAAATTCGTTTTTGGCCAGCCATCCATGCCGTTAATTCCCAGCCACGGTTTTAGCACAGACACAAGACCGTGCCCTTCTCCTCTGCCTGTGACTGACTGCCTCAATATAAAATAAATACGCCCACTGTTTGTGTGCAGCGTTTTGAGATGCAATCGTATTTAAATGCCATCGAGTACAAGTCCAGCATGTATTACATTGAACTGCAGTTTAATGTGGAGGTTGTACAAAGTCGACAGCAGCGAGCCATTCTTACAACTTAATTATGGGAACTAGTATTATACTATATATATACAAATGCAATAAAACTATCCAACCATCATTACAGCAGACAATTTGCCATTCCTCTGTGGACATGTCCCATCCTCCGAGGAGGCATGCCCTTCATTTCGAAAGCCACTGAATTGGAGGATTACATGACTCCTACTTATTCAGATCAATGCACAATTTATTTAATATGACCTTTCACTGACACCTGAACCAGATACGAATCTTCTTATCTGCTGATTCTTAAACACTCAGAGTGTTAAGTTTTCCCAAATTACATGTGAATGATAAATTGTAGAATCGTGATTTTTTTTTGGCCATCGTCCATGAACACACTCCTATTTTTTTTTTGCAAGACGTCATCCCTTCTGGTGGAAGAAAAAAACACCCGGTTTGATTTTTCACTCATCTAGGATCTAAAAAGGAGCTACTGCAAATGCTCCGTTGTGCATTCGACCCAGACGCAAGGCAGCCACCTCAAAATTGACATTCATTGCACAGTAATGATAATCTTTGCTATCCTTCACGAGAAAATTGCATTTTTTTTGCAGCAACTTTAAATGTTGGTAGCCTGTGAGTAAAGATTGTCATTTCATTTGTCAAGCTCTGTGCACATTTTTCCTCTCCACCCATAGCCACTAATAACTCTTAGTGCACCGTGCCCTGTGTTCATGTGTATTCATGTGGCGTTATTGTGCCCAGAAAAAACTGTGTTACACTGATTTATACCAAGCATAATGACATGCCATAAACAAAGTGTTGCTGCACGCCACTAGATTGTATCACACTTGTGTATATATTTTTTTTAAAGCAGAATTGTGTTTTCCCCAATCATGCAAACAGAACTCGGTTCAATACAACTGGGAATATAAATACGGATATTCATTGCGTGAGGATACGGGGAGGGGAGATGGGTACCGCACATCAGATAGCTCCACTGCCATTATGTGCATTCGGATTTATTTGCTTAGGAGAAATCTGTTTAGCGTTTTGAGTGCCTGTGCATTACCGACCGGCTTGTCTATTGAAAGATGGAAGGCTGCAGTAGTCTGTGGCTCCATGCTTCCTCATATTCCTGACTTGATACACCTCTGAAAAAAACCCCAACCCATATAAATGCAAACAAGGCCTCCTTGTGTTCTGCAAGGATGAGAAAGAGCAATTTTGCCGCCGGGCTTTTCCCACCACTTCCATCGATATTTCCGTGAGAGAAACACAACGCAGCGGCGGTGGCAGATAAACACACCGCACAAATATAATCGTCTGTTATGTGAACTTCATACTGTAATGGAATATATGTACAGTGCTGTATATAAAGAGCTGTGGGGTCGACTTCCTATGATGACATTGTATCTAATATAATCTTCTATCCTCAACTGCTACTGCAGCTCGGAATGCTGATCAGAATGAAGAATCCACCACGTTGAGTTTGGTATTTCACGACAAGTTCGGAACGTGATTCTTCGATGTTTTTGTACAGCATATAAGAGGACATCCCAAGGGGTCGTAGGCCGAGGAGAAGGAACGATTAAACCTGTTCATGCGCATGCGGTGCTCGGTGAGAATGTGGCCTGCAGCTTGGGAAAAAAAAAAGCCTTAATCTCGAGCAGTGGATTGATCATGGCTGAAAAATGACTGCGGTGATTATAGCGTCCCCTCGTGGCAGCCGGGCTCATTTGCTCACCAAATATACCGGTGGATACATAATTCGAAAAACACATTGGCGCGAGCGTCGGAATACATTTTTTAATAGATTCCAATCCCAGGTACCCTTTCACAAACCGTGACGTCGAGGTCAAACCATGACGCTCCTGGGGCCATTACGCGCGTACGCCACCCTGTGGAATTGGCAGTGCATCTAACACCGAGGCACCTTATTCTTTGGTTCTTTCGGTAAAGTCACGTATAAAGATAAAATAATAAATTAAATTAAATACTAGCATATTAACGTTTCGATTGCAACACAAGCAATCATCATCAGGTATAAATTAAATAGAAACACAAATTTAGTATACTTAGACATGTAATGCAATACAACAGAGAGTCGGATAACATAACAGTCAACACCCTACCTGGTTGGATTACGTTCTTCCTGAGAATGCTAAATTTGAGAGATAGACAAAACACAGAACCAGAGACATATAGACAGACATATAAGCAGACAGATATCACAGAGATACATAGAGAGAGAACAAACATAGGCACACAGAGAAATCACGCCTCTGTATCGAGGCCTTAAATAGAGAGAGGGGGGCGGGGGTGGAGAGAGAGGGAGGGGTTAGAGAAATTAGCATGTCCATTAGTGGTACGGTGAGTGGCAAGGTGTAAAAGCACAGGTCTTTCGAGGCTGTGTTGTGAGAGCACACAACACGTACGTACGGCGGAGAATATGCAAGGCCCATCCACATTGAGGCGTAGGCCATCGGTGTTTCATTCTCTTGTATAGCACATGCGGGGTCATGAGTGAAAATGTAACCGGCTGACCTGTTTAGCATTTTTTTGTGGGCCCTCTCTATTCGTGGCCACTGCTTCTTCCCCACTCCATCCCAGCTTAAATAGACGCTCCAAGCCTGGGGTGTGTCGTTCAGACTCTGTCTTCTCGACAGACCTGTTCTTCACCTGAGGACGGCTGCTTGCGTTGTGGCCGAAACGTCGTGAGAATTATTTTATGTTTTATTTTTTATTATTTTATTATTTCCATTCTACGTGACTTTACCGAAAGAACCAAGAAGATGAATCTCTGCAGTCACGAAAGCTTTAAATCGAAACTGCTGAGTGCCTCATCACTTTACTTAATTAAACATCCCGGCCAGGCGGCTCAACGGCGGAGTGGACCGAATCGCACGCATACATCCTGGTTTGGAGGTTGACTCCGCCCATCATCCCTACCTCCGTGGTCGATACAACGAGTACCACTTTGTGGGGAGGTGTACAGTGCGTGTCCTATGAATAGACTCCCCCTCCCCCTCCCCCCCGCCATAGAAACGTGGAATTTCCACAGCTGGCTCAGGGCTGTGAACAAGACATGCGTGCCGCCTAAATGCTGATTTGACAAGGACATCGCAGACCTTTTAGCTTGACCGCTTACTTTCAGAAATTATTTACTTTAAAGTTCATGCCGCCGTGTGCATACACTGTTTTACACCGATTTACACAGATTGTGATCGACTGTAATGGCTTTACATATACGACTATGAATTCACTGTTGGATACGGGGGCGGGGGGGGCTGCTCACACTGTGGGTCGTGAAGCTTGTTAAATGATTTGACCATCTTCTTGGTTCTTTCGGTAAAGTCACGTAGAATGGAAATAATAAAATAATAAAAATAAAAGATAATAAAATAATTCTCACGACGTTTCGGCCACAACGCAAGCAGCCGTCCTCCATTCTACGTGACTTTACCGAAAGAACCAAGAAGATTATTTGACCATGTTGGTCAGTGCAGGATAGTGAAACAAAGGCAGTATGCTTTAAATTATACGAACCCCTTTACTAACTCTATAGGATTCAAGGACCTTTAAAAAAATCTGGTGCAAGGTGATTTCTCAAGGCAGGCCAACAAAACAATCACATTTGGAAGTTTGGGCTTACGAAGATGGCTCTTAAACAGCATTAGCTTCCACCTCGGAATGCCCAAATGTGGTTAAACTAGCAGTAATGAGTCTGCAAGACGGACGCTCTCAGGCTAGAAAATCCATTCAGTTCCTTGCATGTGTCACCGGAGAAAGCCATTTTTTGTCTCCTCCCCCTATCCCCCTCCCCAAGAAGAATTTAACCGTTGTGTTCACCTTCCCTCCCCCAAGGCGTTCAACACACGAGGGCATAGCCATTACTCCAATTTCCTATTCATTTCAAACCATCTGCGCTGGCTGATTAAACGCAACAATTCTGTCCAAATATGGCCCCACCGCCTCTCCCCACAATCCATGCATTACCCCCACCCCCCGCCTTGCAAGACTGTGGGCAGGCAGCCAATTTGCAATTAAATAATGCACAATAAACCAAAACAAATTACGTTCAAATAGTCTGACATTCCAATCAACATGGACAGCTGAAAAAAAAAACCCTCCAACAAAAGCGCACGAAGGTCGGCGGAATAAAAATGGGTTAGCCACAATTCCAGACGTGTATTGTACGGCATTAGACTTATTACATTCAAGGTAATAATGTCTTTTGTGCACGACTTTACCCACCAATGTCACAAACCGCTGCCTTCAAATGGCATTAGAAACGCAATGCGCAGTCGCACGTGGAAGGAGGGCTCTTGCTCCATATTCTGCGCGGTTTATTAAACTTCCTTTATGTGGCCAATGCACTGCGCCGCATTGGCCAGGTCAATCTGCACGGCTGTGTCCTGCGACGATGTCGTGGCGTCGAATTACTTATTCTTAACCTCATCGTGTGGAAATCTTTTTAGCTCCATGGCGCCACCAAGTGAACATTTGTGGTATATAAAATACTCCCCGCGCGCCCGCCTCCTGGCCGCCCTCCACCACACTCTACCCTCGGCCCTCCTCACCATTGTTGTGGGACATCGAAAACCAATCGGAGCCTTTGTTGTGAATTTAGGATTTTGTCGCGAGACCGAATTACTTCTTGGGTTTCAGCATTTCCTCAGAGTGAGCCGTGACGAGGACACGATTGTGGATGTTGTGGAGAGTATTCGCTATCCTGTGCCGGTTTCCTACGCGTAAATGCGTACTTGGTAAATCGTCTGGCGCAAGGTGCCACTGGAAGGTCCATTTAGCGACATCTAGTGACAATCCGAGGTTTGTACGGTGACTGTCCGCTTCGCGGAGTTGTAACACTGAGCCAGACCGATAGACCCCGGTCATGTAAAGCCATCATGGGCGTAATTAAAGTGAGTGGCGGGGGCGGGATTAGTAATCTGGGAACAAACACCCACCATCCCACTCCACCTCAACAGGCCAGAATTATGACCCTGGGTCCCGCTAGTCAGCTGTTTAAAAAAAAAGTGTGCAATGATTGATACACGTGCCCACGTGCAATACACACGCATGCATGCACGCACACATTTTATATAAACGCATAAAATAGCCTAGATTAATCTTTGTGTGACTAACCCCAACCCCCAATTGCACCCACCTGGATTCCGGGCCCCGTGGCCTTAATTCAGCCATAACCATAAACCCAGGCAGTTATGGGCCTACCCTATTTGTGATGGGGTCAGCCCAATTCAAATGGGGTCAAAATTCAGCCCATGGCCTCAACCTCGCAGGGAAGGGGTCAATCTGATTGAGATGTGGGCCTAACGCCAGGCTGGACACCTAAGAAGTCAAGACAAAGTGATTTTCTGCTCAAACGAGCATTAATGTGGCGTTCATCTCCCGTTTACAGTCTTGAGCCCATCGTGGAAATTCCACATTCATATGGCGGAGGCTAGTCTCTCCATAGGACCCCAGAGGGATGAACTCGCAACCTTGCGATTGAAAGTTACTCGATCTATCGTTGAGCCACTAACAAATATGAAGTATGTTTGCGCATGTACGGGCAGATTCCTACAGCAGTCGTTGTGAGAGTTACCATTCACTTCCTGGTCCTATGCGACACTGAGGCGATAGCATTACACACAGCGCTGACATGCTGTGCTACGCTGTGCATTTCTACCGCAGAAATATCACTCTGCCTGGCTTTTTAATCAAGGCAGCTTCTTAAGCACATATTAGGGCTGCCGTTAGAGTGACAGCTGCCTTTACCCTTCGAAATATCTCTAACCCACACATAATCCATCTAAATTGAGTATCCTTTCAGCTAATAAGCTGGTTTCTGAATGAGACAACCTCAGAACCACGGTATGTACAATACTGTGCATCAAGAACAAATTGCGAGCGCAGTCTGTGCGAGTTCATTAACCAAACTTGGGAAACGTGAACTCCAGCTTTCAAGGGAAGCGAGCTGGGTTGTGGTTGGGAGCGGCAGGGCTGACCCAAACTAAAATAACATACTAAAAACCAACATACATTTTTTTCAACAACCATCCACCCCAGCAACTATAGAAAGTGCCCAGCATTTTCTAATTGTGGCCTGTACCCACTGAAAATGCATTAGCAATATCTGATGTTCAGCCTTTGCGGTTAAGAGCTGGCCTCGATAGATTTACGCAACCTTATTAACAAGGGAGGGGGGGGGGGTGACAATGCATATACGGTACTGTAGTCTTATTGACACCCAAACAACCCGGTGGTGGCGAGTGTTTTGATCAAAAAGGTCCCAAGTAGAGCCCCTGATCCTCTGGGTAATCTCTGGACAGGCGCTCGTAATTCCTCTGACAAACATGCCGTACAGCCTAATTAGGTTGTCAATTACACTGATTTAGGTGCTCCCGAAATCCAATAACGCCCCTTAGTCCTGGTGGAAGGCAGCCTCGAGATGCCGAGGATGAACAATCGAGATAAAGTCATTTCTAAATGACGTGCCACAGCAAAAAAAAAAAGAAGAATCTTTTCACCTAATGGCTCGTGGCTGGGAGTGTGGTAGCCGGGATAATGATCCGTTCACATGACGGGAGAAAGCAGGCCTGCTTTACGCACACGTGGTTATGGGCAGAGACATTGCTGCTAAGTGGTTTATCATTTCAGTGTAAACATGGGAAGGGGAGTCATACACACGAGGCGGAGATGACACGTTGTGGAAGCCAGACGGGCGGGATGAAAAGCTACCGCAATCATCAGACGCTGCACAAAACACAAACGGACAAAGTCGGAAATGCCACAAGAGCAAAATATATTTGACAGCGCCAGGACGGGAAAGTGCTTGGGGGGAACGGTCCTGAAAGAAAATCAAATTAATGCACCCGGACACACATCTAAGTGAATAAATAATGCACGCACGTGTTTCGTGCACTCTATTGTCACGAGGGTGTTTTAATAATAATAACAACGAGAAGAAAAAATAAAGTAAAAAAAGCGAGTGCCGAGTACTTAATGCAGTTATTGCCGCATTTTATCCAGCGTGAACCTCACGTTGGCGCTTTGCCGAAGGAGACATGTGTGGTGTTGTATTTTGTAAAACCCTGGAGATGGAAGCTAAGGGTGAGCCACAACATTTTGAAGGCTGGACATTGCATTTTAAGATAAGCCGGGGCATGAACCAGCAGTGTCTTTTGCTTCTTCGCAGCGCTGATGTGCCTGTGTTCTAGCGGCAGTGTTCCTGCTACAATACACGGCAGCAGAATATTCTTGTTTCGTGTTGATGATCATGTAGATGAGTTTACACGGTGGTCCGCAAGTCAGGACACACATGGTTATTTCATTTATTTCAACATTCACATTAAAACATTGCAATTGTTTTTTTTAGTATTTTTTTAAATCTATTTTAATTATTAGCATCTATTTCGCTTCTTCCTTTGCAGATATGTTTTTCATTGAAAGATGATTGACCAAACACGGAGGAGTTCACTTGAGTTTTAATGTATGCGAAGGGACGCAGCTGGTATTTTTTTTAAGTCCTACATTTATTTAAAAAGAAAATTCCTGCATGCATTAATGTTAACTGAAGTCAATTTGAAAATTTGTTAAAACATATATTAAATAACCCAACGTTATTTCTTAAAATAAATATAACGACCCTGTGTCCGAACTTTTGGGCCAACCTGCATATTTTTGTAACGTTATGCAAATATATTGCACATTTGCAAAAAGAACGTTGTACGAGTGCATGCAGACCAAAGTATGCTTGACTATGGTAATGTAAACTAGATCTTTGAATACATATTTTAATCGCGTTTCATCAATGATAAAGGACTCTGCTTCATACGCCTATTAGAGACACCAACATTTGCTTTCCACTTAATGCCAAGAATCAAACATGTGCCTTTTGTCGTGACAGTCTTGATTAGGGTCCGATTCAAAATACATTATTCAAGTGTGCAATGCAAAAGACGACAGAACAACTACATCTGCAGTTAAATATGAAAGTGTAATGGTATTGTAGGTATAAATATCACTTAATGTGCAGTTACACTCCGTAGTTTCGTTGTTATTTCCCCGGGACATCTGATTGAGCACGGCTGGCTATGTACAATGCAAAATAACTTCAACATACACACACACATTGTTCACATTATTCAAAAGTTATACGTTGCTATAACAAAAAATAACTATGCACACTGTCTTTTGGAATATCTTTTAAATGTTTCATCGTATTCTGCGGAACTTACTGCATTCATTTTAACAAGTAGACTTTCACAACCAATATTTTCCCTAGCCTTTTGCCCGTCCAAGGACGGGTGTATTGCAGTAAATCTGAAACTTGCAAGCGAAAAGCAGACCGCGACGTGATGATATTCATTGCATCCATTCGTGTGCAATTTGTAAGGCCGCGGTGACACAGACCTATTTCATTTTAAGGTTATAATCCATTGTTCATCATGACGCCCTTTTTACTTCGATGTCTCAACAGCGCTACGGAGATCACGTGACGTGAGGGTTCTGCCTTTGTAGTGAGAGTTGTAAGTTGACGCTGAGGGGGGGGGGAGGAGCCCCCCCCCATGTGGAGTGACGTCACCCACTAATTATTATTAATGAAGGGGAGGTGTCCATTTGGAAGACGTCACCTCTTCATGATTATTAATGAGGGGGGCTGTTCGATGCGGAGTGACGTCACCTGCTCATGCTTATTAATGAGGGGGGGGGGTGCTACATGGGGAGTGACGTCACCCGCTCATGAATATTAATGATGGGGGGCGCGGCATGTGGAGTGACGTCACGTGCGTTACACAGAAACACATTATTGGCTCATTATAGGAGTATTTATTTTACATTTAAGGTAGTGTTATTGATGAATGCGTTGAAATTAGCTGTTTGTGCTCACGTACCACTGCCAACGCAGCATCGCCAATTCGTTTGTTTTAGCAGAAGCACTGCTATTTTAGTACTTTTATATTTGTGTTTGATAGCAATGTGGACATATACTTGGTCGCACGACATGAAAACATCATCACGTGCAACGAGTGCAAATATTTTACCCCCTTAAGAATGGTAATCGAAAGCAGCTGTTGTATACAATCTGCTCCCAACAAATATGTTTTTGCCCTTAGTGGCCCCATGCAAACCTCACTAAAAGTGCACGTACCGGCACCAGCTATAGTGACATTTCACACATTTCAGTAGTAACCCTACAATTGCAACTTTATAACGGGGTTTCACTGTTATTTTACATCTTGTTTCGACCCTCTCTATACATATACCCGCTGTTACTTTGCAACATCTTCAAATGCTGGTCATATTTAGCGACGATGAAATTGATGTCACTATGCCATGCTACACTACCATCGACAGCAGAAACATCCGCTGATCTTTTTTTTTTGGCCCCACAAATTACAATACCACATCACCCTTCGTCTCATCTTTTAACGCCTCCATTTGGCTCAAGCTTCAGCTTCAATCGCTGACCCCCCCTGTTCTTTTGTTTGCTGTCCGTTACCTCCGTAACCTTTGACCCTGGCTCCTTCGCAGCGTCTCTAAGACATCCCTCGCTCGGCCTCGTCGGCCCCCTCCGTCCCCTGCCTCCGTTTGGTCTCTGTGCATACTCGATGAAGTTTAGTTCCGACGCCCGTCGAGCGGCATTATGCATGGCTTCAGATCCAAATGCCAGGGAGTCGGCGGATTACCGGCTGCAAATGTCAGCTTGGACGGTGCCATGCGGCGGTGGGGGGGGATAAGCCAGCCGGCTGCAGGATTATGTGCCTAATTAGCCGGCCGACTGCGAAGGGAGCAGCTCGGTGGATACTTTTTAGAAGGATTGCGAAGCGCCTACAATGGAACTCAGGGGCCCGCACGAGCGGCACCCAGTGTTGGCATGGTAATTGGGCGTTGGTAAAGCTTTATTGCGGTGGTAGTGCCACGAAGCCGGTGCCCTGAGTTTGACTCGAGGCAATGGCTGGCATCATGAATGAGAGATATCGCAACGGTTCCTGGCTGGGCCTCCTTCACCTTCAGCAACCCGCCGCATTGACCAGCGTGGTGAAGTATGGTCTTCATCCAAAAGCGGCTTGACAAGGGGGCTGACAAAAGGTTGGGAAGGATCGACTGTGAGATTGTATTTCTCTCTTCTAAGTCTTCGATCACAATAATTGCACCGGAGCTTACATCGGCTTAATTCGTTTACGTTTTGCTTTCTCGAAGTGGGAAGGCAGCAGCCAGGCGACACCAATAATTGCCCAAGCTCTGCCATCCTCTTCTAACCTGCAATCACTACAAGTTGGGACCTCATTGTATTCACAAAACTAAGGCGATCAGTTGGATTATCATATGACTGCGTCAACTTGAAAATGGTACAAAGCGCCCAAATCACTTTGGCATCAATATCGCACCATTAATTGGTGCTCAGTAAGCCGCTGTAATTGAACCTTCAGGCTGCGTAAATAGTTTGACCAAACACGGGTCGAATCTTTTAACCGCAGCGTAACATTCACTGAAAAAAACATCTCCTGACGATAGCAAGTCACATCAGCTGTAACGAGGCAAGCCCTTGCGATGTTTAGATTAACATTTCCATTCACATGGGCACTTATTTAGACAGAGTTCTGTCGAAACCATTTTGGGGAGCTATTGATCTCTCCAGAGTCATACCGCGTAATGCTTTCCTCTGTTCAAACACGGCCGCCAATCACGAGCCCTATCTGCCCTTGAGTGCATTGGCCGTGGGGCCTTGTTTGACTCTGCGCGCCTGCCAGGGCCGCTTTCTCTCCCTCTCTCTAGCCGAGCAGAATCCTCCGTAAAGAAGTCAAGCAGATGGCCACCCTCCTTCCCGACTCCGCCCGTCGTGTGCTTTGTCAAATCGGACCCTCTGGGGGAGGTAAAAAAATAAATAAATTACCCCACCCAAACAAGCTTTTCCGCACAGCCAAAATCTCGTATCCCTCACCATTCACATTTCCATGGCAACGTGGAAAACACTGCAGCGGAGCAGAGAAGGTAGGAACGGGAGGCAGTTGGGAGGTGCAGAGAGATAGGAGAAAGTAGGAATTCAAGAGGTACGATATTGGGGTATAACTGAGATGAGTCTATGTTAAGATTGAGTAATATCCATTAGCGACGCTAGTAATTGATTTGGGTTTTGCAAATCAGACCTCCTGCCCCAGCAATTCCTGTAACTCGGGACTTCTGAAGCCACTCGATTTACATTCAATGCTCCCTGAATGGGTGTTCGGGAATTAGAAAGAGGCTCAGGGCCTTTGCTGCTCAGCAGCAGCAGCGGCGGCATCAGCAGTCAGGGGCTGATAAGTCGAACAGCACGCGTATTATATGTTGTTTGCAATACCCATGCGACGCATAATTGGCATTCCATCCAGTAACCGCTGCATCATAGCACCGTGGCACTCTCCTGATTGCAATTACATTAAGAACAACAACGCTCGGAGTAAGGGTCCCATTATTGTACCTTGTACAAGCACGTTTTTGTTCCGTGATTTTTGTGGCTGATTTGAAGAGAAAAACCCCAGATGTTTTTCTTCCTCCCCCCTCCCCCAGCATAAAGAGTTTTAGCGCAAGTATTTCCAAAGACTGCAAAATTGCACTATAATTTTTTTTTTACAAAACTGAATCCTATTATATGCTCCGTGGCACTGTGATATGCATGGCCTGCATAAAGTAATTTAACAAGTACTGCTTCATGTATTTCTGTGCAATTACACTTTCCTTCATTGCAGTGTTATGCAATGGCCAATGTTACTCAATTTTAACTCCGCTTAAAACTCATCGGTGTGTATTTGTGACTTGACGGATCACAGTTTGTTTTTTCCTACTCCGGAAGCTTTGTGCAACGGTGTGAAAAAAAGTCAAGTGATACAAATCATGTCGAGAAGAACACTGCGAAATTGCAAACCGCGTTACTGAATAAAGGTTCCACATCACAAAAAAATAATAACAGCATGACCAAAGTGTAAAAGTGACAGAAGCAATTTGTAAATTAGTTATTTAATGCTCATCACAAGACCAGCATTTCACCATGGGATCCTTTTTCAAGTATCACATGCCAGAATTCATACACTGTTTTAAGTCCCTCTTAACTTACACTATAACTTCAACTTGAAAACAACAAATATTGAATCAAGTAGCAACGTGGAATGTTGGCTGCCATCCGCAGACGTTGACACCGAATTTTAAGTAAAAACATTGAGAAGTTTACGGAATAATAATGCCATGTACTATTTTTTATTCATTAAACATTATAATTCCCAAACATAGTTACGGTGTGGAGTAATGGTACTTGGGCTCAAACACTTTGCGTTTAACCTGGTGACCTGAGTTTGATTCCCAGCCATGGCAAACATCAGTGGCGAGCGATTCCTGAAACCGATACTGGTTCAGCACTTCACCAACCCACACTGATTTGCATGGTGAAGTATGGTCAAAAAACCCCATGACCAACATCGACTGTTGATGTCAGCATTCAAAAGTGAACTAACAAAAGGGCTGTATATAATTACATTTTTAAATTGCAGTGGTTACAACCGTTGTGACGGGCATCAACAGTCATCGCAAAGTAAGACTGTATTAAGATGCCATTAAGTTAACAAGAATTGTATTATAATCAACTGGGAAAAAAAGCTTCAAAGAAAGCCTGGAACGTACCTGCATCGCCGGTGAGATTTCCAAAAACATTGCTGGAATTTCCAAAGAGGTACAGGTCGGTGGAAGAGATGTTCAGAAGGCCCTCTTCCAGGGTTCCATTGGGAGGGTTGGTCGGGTAAATGTCCGTGAAGAGGTTGAGCTGCAATAGAGTTTTCAGCAGGTAGTGCAGCAGCATGGCTGTTTGGGTCAGGCAGATGGGCGGTGTGAGTCGTCGCTGCCCAGAGAAGACGAGAAGAGAGTCCCAGCCTGGTCAGCGTTTGGTCCCAACAAGAATCGATGCTCAGATCGGCTCATGCACGCGAGCGGCGCCACAGAAAAAAAGCGGCAGGACCAGCAAAGTCCAGAAGAGAGGCGAGCCAGAAAGGGCCCATGCAATGCACAATCCACCAGCCTCAGAGCTGCTTGGCTAAGAACTACTGACTGATCTCCAGATTTCTCAGATGTCCTCAAAACGCACAAAGGGGACACTGAAATAGGCCTGACGTTGTCTGAATTTCTACAACAAAAAATAATTCACACTTTGTTTTGTTGGCTTGCTTTTTTTTCTTCTTTCTTCCTCTGTTCAAGTCACTCGGGTGGTAGCAGGAGCACGTAGAGAAAGGGAGCCGGGCTTGCTCGGGTGATGGCAGGACGTGCTGGCATGCCGAAGACCCCCGGCGAAGAGGAGATTCCGGCAGGGCCGGGGTTCGGGGGAATGCAGGAGCACGCGCCTCGCCGAGTGTGATGCACGGCGGCGTGCAGGCGTTTAGCACGCCCAGCACAGGACAAGGTAAAGTTATTTCGGTCCCCTCTGCATACGCACACGTCTACCCGGCTGATGGCATGGTCCTCTGGGACCGCCGGCAGGATAAACCAGGTGTCACATCCCAATAAATGTTTAATTACAAGCTTAATAACAATCCCTAGGGGAGCCCTTTCCATCCCGGGTCACACACACACATGGCAGGCCATGGCGGTGGGAGGGGGGCGAGTTGCCGGGGAGGCATCGCTGTGCATAAAGAAACACGAAACAATAAAAAAAAATGCCACTTTGCAGTGGGGGGTGACTCTCTGTGCTCCTCGAACGCAGCACGCAGACACACAGCAGCGGCGGCGGTGGCGGCACGAAGCTGGGTTATCATTTCACCAAGAATATTGCGCCGACGCCGGCCTTAGCACCTGGCTGGTGCAGGCAGAGCACACCGTGACGCTTGCCCTGCCAAGCATCTCAAGCTGGGACAGTGACACACGACAGAAAGTGCCACCTGCAATGATAATCTGCTCGGATACCACGGGGGGCTTCGGATGTGTATGAAACACAGGCTACGGGGTGGATTAAATCGTGAGCCTATCCAGATTTTAATACGTCGCTTGTCAACTCTGCAATGCTGATTCTGTGGCAAAAAAACCCACAGTTAATATACAGACAAGGCTTCTGCAGTGAAATACAGACCGCTGGCTCCCTTGCTCTCCATGCAGTTTTACTTGGATGCATCATATTGTGTGTGGATACTGCCGTGGGGCATATCGAACGCACGAATTCATTTGGGCACCTTCATAAATTCTTTAGAATTACAACCAAAACTGGAATGCATCGCACGGTTAACGCCAATGCCGATCTCACAATCACAAGCTTTCGGCACAACATCTCATTATCCGTTGCATTTTAAACACAGGTAGAATTTGGCACCAGAGAAACCTGCAGTTATTACTCCAAACTGGCACAGGCTTGTCAAGAGCAACATTTATGTGTTTTCATGAGGAATAAAAAAAACACAACTTTTAACATTCTTCTACATTTCTCCAACACCTTATCTCCCAACCCCACCCACCCACTCACCCCCCTCTCTTAAAATCACCTATGATTACCAAAATAACAGGACACGTTACACATATGACTCTTACACGATACATTATTTCACTTCGACCACATCAGCGGTGAATGCAAGGCGAGGCACCGCGGCTTCGTGTTCCTCGCTGACCCTCCGCACGCGCACTAGTTCGAGGTCACAAGGCGGACAAATGTGAGGAATTAAACCATCAGCGGGGTTTTTGACTGCCCGCGTTAACGAATCGTGTTTGCGGGGGGCGGACATTGTTGTTGGTGGTGGTGGTGGGCGGGGAGGGGGTGGTGTGTGTGTGTGTGACCCCAGGTGTCCGGACACCGACGACGCCCACCCCCTCCACCGACGGGGGGTCGGAGGAGGCGAGCAGCTGGCGAGCGAGGGCCCGTTAGCAACCCGCCTAATGGGCCGAGCTGGGGCCGGAGTAGTCGGCGGGGCACGTTGAACAGGTAGGTGGCTCATCTGTGTTCCCCGGTGCCCGAAATTAAACCTCGCAGAGTCGGTCTCGCTCAAAGCTGCTCTTAATTGGTGGGGGATGTCTCCCAGGACGTCGGTGAAGTTTGGTGATGAGGTCTGCCAGCTGGGACGTGGTTGCGGTGGGATTTAAATTGAGCCAATTTGGACTATCAAAGTTTTTATTAAGTCAACGGTCATCAGTCGTGAGCAGATGACTGGAGACTAATCTTGACACGCGCCCTTAGGCGCACCCTCCTGGTGCCCCAGGGATGGAACAGACAAAGAATCGGCGTCGACGTGAGGGAAAATGATACTCGGCCACATTCGAAAGCAGCTGCGACAATAGTGATGTGCAATGTTTAATAATGCCAAGTCTTTTCAACGTAAATCATTAGCAAAGAAACAGTGGCGGCACAATTGCTTTAGTGTTATGCGCTAACCCAGATTGTGTTTTTTCTTCATGTATATAAAAACGCACAAAATTGTTGAATATTTCACAATTAACGGAAAACGACCGATTGCTTTGCACATTTACGCACTTTTCAATTCGACAAAGAACATCGTTGTGATTATTTTTTTTAAAAAGCATTTTACGTTGTGTGCGCAATGTCAAACGTCGCAATGGGCAAGCAAAACGTCGTCCCGTTTTCTAACTTCTCCGAATTTACGGTGACAGAAAGTTTAGTGGCCGTTTGGAGTGAATAACGAGCATCTCGCTGCACAGAAGCGCTCCCCAGCCGCCCCGGGGCGGCCAACACTGAGAAACCTCCTCACACCTAATTGGCGTCTGCACTGCCACGGGCAGGCCGGACCCGGGTCCCCGCATCGCCCACCACACCCAGAGTCTCATTTCGACGAACGCAGCTGCACGTGTGACCAAAGCAATGAGGAGCGCTGGGCACACGAGACGCATGCACCTGTGCTTCGACAATGGCCACAGGGACTGAGCAGGCCTGGGGCCTTGGGAGGGTTCGCTCCACTGCCACGCGTTCGTCAAGTCAAACAGAGAGACAGAGAGAGAGACGCTTATGTTCAGCAAAGATGTGTAACAGACACATTTCGTGAGAATTGTTAAATCGCTTTCGAAGCTCGCTTCACTCTCAAGGTGCATTTCGACCGCGGTCTGTACAAGTGACGAGTCAAAGCCAGCGTGTAATTTTTCTTACATTTAAATTACAACATTTAAGTAACTGTTTCATAATGCTTGATTAAGAATTCATTACTTTATTTCCCCGCGGACCCTATTAATGTGGTACATAATGAATATATTACAGATTTATAGTGAATAAGATTAATGCAAGTGTTATATATTCTTTTGTTACGTTGCACGACAAATCACAACAGTAATTAACGAGTGACTGATGGTTATCCATGGGCTTTTGTTCCTTTTTTTGCCATCAATTTTTTTTTTACAGAAATAGACCATTCAGAATTATTTCCGATTTCTGAATTACCAGTTTATTTTTCACTCGTCTCTCTTGCAGAAATACAGCAATACATGACGTAAAAAAATTGTACAAAATGACACTGCTGTAACTCTGCCTGCTACCCTTTATTACATTTTCTTTTGAAAGCCATTCTCAATCCACCAGCAGAAGAAAGCACCCGTGTACTTCGTCGGTCATAGGGGGTTTTCGACCATACTTCACCACACTGCTCAGTGTGGGTTAGTGAAGGAGGGGAGGGGGGGGGTGCAGGGCATCATTGCTTCTGATACTACTTGCCACCACGGCCAGGAATCGAACTCGGGTTGTCAGGGTTTACAGCGTAGTGTGCTCACCAATCCACCACTGTTTCACCCGATACTCTTGTTTTCATGTTAAATTCAGCCAACACGATGAATCATTCATCACTTCAATACATTGTTGATCGTTATTATTCTCATGACACATCATCGATTTCAAAGGTTGCTTTTGCACTGGCAAAATGTACTCAAAACACTCTTCAACAACACTGCCATGAAAGGAAATCAAATATATAACTGACGACGTTTTGAGCAATGCATGTAAATCACTTAACAGGCATGACTTTTTGGCCAAGTTTGGTTATGGAGACCTTGGGTGGCTAACAGTTGCGGTGTGTGCATGTCATAGGTGAGATGCTTGCAAGATCTCAGTGCAGGACAAGGAAACGGACAAACATTTCAAATTATGTGGGCAATTTCCATAAAAAATTTCATAATTACATTCTCATCAGGTTTACTTTTAGAGAAAGGTGAAATGTCAACGTATCCAAATCAGAACTGCACTGTTTATAAAAAAATAGCTTTAAAAAAGGGAAATAATAAAATAATAAAAATTACACATAATTAAATAATTCTCACGACGTGGCCAAAACGTCGTGAGAATTATTTTATAATGTTTATTTTTGTTATTTTATTATTTCCCTTCTACGTGACTTTACCGAAAGAACCAAGAAGATGAATCCCTGCAGTCACGAAAGCTTTAAATCGAAATTTAGCTTTAAAGAACTTTCACCGTTTTCCAAAAACAGCACCGTTTCACTGTGACGGCCACGACCGGCGTTGAGTGTGTGGTTCACGCATTCTTTCTCGAGCAGCATCCTGACCCGGACTCTGTGATTGGGTGGTGTCCAGCAAAGTAGGACGTATTCAAACTTAAATACATCTCAACTTAAATGCATTGCACGGTACATATTCTTAGCTTGTTCACATGTATACGTTTTTCTTTTTTGTTATATTTTTTTGCAGGTGGCCAGAGCACTGAGCTATGATCCCGAGGGCATGAGTTCAACTATAATATTTTTTTTTTGGGTTAGATCGGGTAAATATATAAATGTGTCGTTAAAACTCGCCACCACCCGACACAGCCACCAAGTAAGGGTTGTCACGTAAACAGAACGTGGCCAATTCGTCACTAGTACAGCACTAGTGTGTAGTGTAGTGTATAGTGTAGTGTATAGTGTAGTGTATAGTGTAGTGTAGTGTATAGTGTAGTGTATAGTGTAGTGTAAAGTAGTGTATAGTGTAGTGTATAGTGTAGTGTATAGTGTAGTGTATAGTGTAGTGTATAGATTAGTGTAGTGTATAGTGTCTTGTATAGTTTAGTGTATAGTGTAATATACTAGCACAGCACTAGTGTATAGTGTACTATTGTATATTGTAGTGTATAGTGTAGTGTATAGTGTAGTATACTACTACAGCACACTGGTGTGTAGTGTATAGTGTAGTGTATAGTGTAGTGTATAGTGTAGTGTATAGTGTAGTATACTAGTACAGCACACTGGTGTGTAGTGTATAGTATAGTGTATAGTGTAGTGTATAGTGTAGTGTATAGTGTAGTATACTAGTACAGCACACTGGTGTATAGTGTATAGTGTAGTGTACTAGTGTAGTGTATAGTGTAGTATATAGTGTAGTGTATAGTGTAGTATACTAGTACAGCACACTGATGTGTTGGAGAGCCAAGCCACAACATTTACAATTCGAGTAAAATCTGAGTACAGATTGTAAATGTTGTGGCTTGGCTCTCCAACACACCGGTGCGCCGCACTAGTGACGAATTGGCCACGTTCTGATTACGTGACAACCCTTACTAGTTGGCTGCGTCGGGTGTTAACGACACATTTATATATTTACGCGATCTAACCCGAAAAACTATATTTTGGATGACATTGGTTCGCATAAGCCTACGTGTTAAAATGAGTGCAACTGCTGGTCACAGCCACACATGATTGGAGAGTGATATCAGAACTGCTCCTGGGCCTCTCTTCCCCTTCACCAACCTACATTGACCAGCATGGTGAAGTATGGTTAAACGACCCCATGACCAAGATGGCACAGTGAAGGCATTCATCAGCAGTGGATTGACAATTGGCTGAAGTTTTTTTTCTTTCAAAACGTATGTTGTTGAATTGGGTTAGAGTGTAACAGACTTTCAAACAAAGCAAAATAGTGACAAGACACACTTTCTACTTGCATGATACGTTCATAAGTTAATACCTCAGTGGGCCTTGCCTAGTAGGATGGGGATCGTTTAGTTGTAGTTGTATATGTTTGGGTTATTTGTGTACCTTTCTTGTACTTTGCACTGCTATCGTGTTTTTGTAATGTTTGTTGTAACGTGTTTACCCGCCCCTGCTGGACATCTGTGATAAAAAGAGCTTCATAGCTCATCGGATTCCTCCAGTATAATTGCATATTCTGATTCTGATAGCGAGGTATAGTTTTAGAAACTTACCCTCCTAATTGAGTCACAGAATTACAGCATATCAGCACCCAACTAATGCTTGTTTTAGAAACGCAGTAAGAACTAAGGGCCGTTCATATATTTAAAAAAAAAAGTCTTATTCAGACACCAATCTATCGCTTGATTTATGGGGAACCCTAGACGGAACGCAGAGAATTTCAACTTTTTGATATTAGGAAGATTTTCATACTCGGTTTCGCTTTTACAAAGAAAGTGTTTCGCAGTTATTCACATATTGGCAGCTGAACCCTTTGCGAGTCCCGTCACTGCTCTCCGTCACTGCGTCTGGCCACTCATCCATCCCCACCATGTACCATCCATCATCCCCATGCCCAGCGACCTTTTCCCAAGCATAGCCACTGGCGACCGTGCCTTTGAACCGTTCTCACGTTCTGCCCACAAAAGCGGCATTGATTCTTTTATCGGCTTTTTTTTCAGCTCTCCTCTCCCCTTCAAGTGCTTAAGAGGGCTTGACTGGGAATAAGGGAGCTTTGGGCTCAATTGATAAAAAAAGCTGTTCAACTTCCAAATTCTCCTTCTATTCACGGCCATCTAAGTCATCTGACGTCGTTCGGTTGATTGAAGGGACAAGGTAACGTCGGTTACAAGCGGGGACAAGTGTGCGAGCAAGATAATTCAGTTGAGCTTCACGAGAGCCTTGGAGATGAAATTTTTAAAAAGAGTAACAATTTCCACGGTAGTGTCACGTGTCCAACCAAAGAAAATTATTTCCTCAGTGTCCTCATGTGTTGTCTATGGCAGTGAATCCTTCAAAAATAAGCACGCTTCGAGAATGCCTGGACAAAGTGGGCATGGGCATTAAGCCCATCCATGGCAGTGACATTTTCATGAACCACCATGACGGAATCCAGGGCAGCCGCAGATGTAGACATTCGCTATGGGGTTTTGAACGTAACCAGCATCCACGACCACGTTCACGTCTGTGAGGGCCACCGCAGGAAGGTTTCCTGTTACCGAGGCGAAGCAAAGCGTCTCGCACATACCCCGGAATCGCAGCTGGCAACGACACCTGAGCCATCCTAGTGACGTTCTTTCGGTGTGTGCAAGCAAAGATATGGATGGGCTCGTCTACAACAACGTGGGCAATGTGGCTTCTGGGGATTGAAGATCGCTCAATAGAGTAAGCTTTAAAAAAAGTGATGAATTGCGGTGGCTGGGTGACCTCACACTGCTGACCTTTGGGTTCAAGTCCAGGTTTCAGCCACCCACTGGTTAAAATCCGTTCTCAAATGTGAGTTTATGGTCTCAGCCTGGCCACCAATAACTGCGCAAAAAAAAGTTAGCATATTAAATGTACACCCAATTTGGGAAATCTCTCAGAAGAACGTATGGGAAAACACAAACACTGATTTATAAAGGCTAAAAAGATTACCCTTGACCAAATTTTTATAGAAACTTCCTGTCAACAATCTCTGCGATCGGCATACTTTCTGGTACATGGGGTGCATTGGTTTCTCAATTGAATCTTTGTCTCATAATACCATGATGCCCATTGCACAGTTGAAAAACCCGTGGGGGGGGGGGGGGGCGGTGGAAGGTGATGAACTTTTCTTTCGATCAGAATGAAAAACATGTTCATATATTTGTTGTCAATCACCAGGAGAGAAGAACCCAATGCTATCGTCGTGCAGTAAATCGTCCATCAGGGCTTAACTTATCACTCGTTATATTGTGGGATGCTGCTTGTACTGTCCTGGGGTAGGTATCATCAGCGCCTAGGTGCTACCACCACACTACAAGCTACCGCTTATCCACAATAACCTATTATTGTCGGCGAGATGACGCGAAGCGTGCAAAAATTTATTTCTGGAACGACTTTCTGGACTGTTCCGGCTGAAATCAAACACTGGGCACGACACCCTCTGCACTCTGTTGACGAGCTGCAGGAGTAGATTCTGGTGCTCTGCAACCCATCGGCCGGCTTGCGCAGCGCGCCGCATTAGTCTCAAAGTGTTGTTTATCCTCTCTGAACAAGATCTTGAGCATGACCCCGTGACCTTCAAAATGCATTACGCTGCCCTCATTGCGAGCGTGCTCTTTGGGCCGTCCGTTCAGGTAACAAGTGCATCCGTTCGTAAGAAAGGAAATATGACTTCAAAAATGTGTCCGTTCGTGACAAACTTTGTTGGACATGCGCACGCGTGTTTTGTGTTTGCCTGTGATTGCATGTCATCCGTCGTGCTGGCCACAGGATACATTGAACTGCCCGAGTACGAACTGCTTATAACAGCTGATGTCAGAGGCAATTACTCATGCTGGCTGCTCAAAGGGAAAAGAGTCAAGTGTAATGCGGTATGCAAGCATAGACAAATACGATTATGATTTTAGTCTTGCTCCCCCCCACCCTCCCCCTCCACCACTAAAATAAATACAAAGCCGCTGGATGGCATTTGGTCATACGTTTTCAATTCGTGTTTGCAATTTCCAACGTTGTGATTCTACAGCAGGGAGATATTATAAAACGTACTCTTTTATGGTGCTCGCACAGTGGAAATAACAAAGTGGAGGCTCCTTATTACGGCGGCATTACACAGCTTCGCTTTTAGAGAGCGCCCGATCTTTGCCTCTCGATTGTTCCTGCGAGGATTTATATATTTTCGGTCTCTGCTGGTTCCGGCCGAGAAAAAAAAACGGAGCGTGGAGAGAATTTCTTTTTTGTTCACCGCGAGACCACTCTTGGCGCTTGCTCTGGTCATTACACTAATGGCCGCAATGGTCAGTAAAAAAAATAACAACCTTGTACTGGGGGTGGGGGAGAGGGGGCAATTCTGTCATTGGCGCATGAATCTGCATGAGTTCGACGCGGGATGTTGCGTATTTTTTGGCACGGTTACCACAGTTTGTGTACAATCGACGTGAAACACAAAAGCTCTCATTGATTTTCGCGTCGAAATGTGCCGCTCTGGCCCACACTGATTGTCCGAGTAATGATGAAACAAAGAAATACAAACACCCTCCGCCCCCCCCCCCCGCCACCACCAAAAAAAGTAAAAACGGTCGCAGCGACATGAAAATGAGACATTTTAATGGAATACTTAACATGCGAGAGTGGGCTGCCCTAATGATATGTGAAATGATCTTTATTCCTCGGGAATTTGCAGGCATGTAATTTTTGTGTCTCCGATAATAGCCGCGAGGGTCTAATTGTGCATTTAAATGTAATTTTGCAGCTTTCTTCTTTTTTTTCCTCCCAAAGTCGTGTGAAAGCATCCAGATGTTTTGTGTAACACAAGCACGTCGATTGTAAGAGATCCAACTGTTGATGACAAAGCTGTGTAAAGGAAAACCAAATGTCTAGATGGGTGGGGCGGGGGGGGGGGAACCCCAAAACAAGCTACAAAATAGGCAGGAGGTAGCAAGTGCTTCGGACACATTGCACAGCACAGCAGAAAAGGTTATTTGGCCTCGTATATGCACAGAGTTGTGCCGTCATTCTCATTTTTTTGCCGGACACTTCTACAAACGCAGCCTCATTAAAAAATGTCATCCGCTAGTGCCGCATACTGAACAGTCGCACTTTGCAAGATTACAGCACAAAAGGGTTCCTCCATAACCACAACATTTATAATGCGAAGGCAATGACTTGCCTCCAATCAAAACAATCCCTTCATGCCACGTTATTTGTTTTAGTAAATGTTATTATAATTATAAAAAAAATTAAGTGGCTCTATAGATAATTGGCCAGCATGCCCATCACTTGGTCAGTTGTCGCAAAGTCCATTGTTTAGTTTCGCCAGTAATGTTAGCTTGACTACTGGACAGCATAGATATGGTGACGAGATGTTAACTATCTCGCCCGGTAAACAGGATGGTGTGGGTTCTATTCCGACCCTGACGCCTGCGTGTTTGGAGTTTGTGTGTCTTTCTCTCCATGATCGTGCAGATTTTTCTCTGGGTTCTTCGGTGTTTGCCTCCACATTTATAATCAACATCACGCGTTTAAAGTATTGGGCTGCTATACATTTCCACGTGATAAGCCACTTCGTTGAGCTATCATTTGTGGCGAGGTCGCTTCTTAAAAACACCTATGTAGCTCAGTGGGCCTTATCTGCGAAAATAAAAAAAATTGTTTTATAATTGCAAGGAACGCTGTAGATGCGTTGGGCACGGTGATGCAATGGGCTCTGATACATATCGAATTAACCTGCCCTGTCAAAACTGAAAAGGCTCATATGACGCTTGTGGTAAATGTTGTGATACAAAAGTGTGAGGTTCTATGTCACGCGCTGTCACTCCGTTCCCGTCGAAATTACCAAGTGCCGATTCATCTCACGTCCAAATTTAGCGTTCGTTAATGATAATGTCGAAACAGTATTTGCTTTAAAAGCTTTGAAAAGACTCAACAAAACTTGCATCTTCTTGGTTATTTCGGTAAAGTCACGTAGAATGGAAATAAAAAAATAATAAAAATGAAACATAATAAAATAATTCTCACGACGTTTCGGCCACAACGCAAGTAGCCGTCCTCAGGTGGAGAACAGGTCTGTCGAGGAGACAGAGTCTGAATGACAAGCCCCAGGCTTGGAGGCTTGGAGCGACTGGGGTTTGTCATTCAGACTCTGTCTCCTCGACAGACCTGTTCTCCACCTGAGGACGGCTACTTGCGTTGTGGCCGAAACGTCGTGAGAATTATTTTATTATGTTTTATTTTTATTTTTTTTTTCCATTCTACGTGACTTTATCGAAAGAACCAAGAAGATAAATCCCTGCAGTCACGAAAGCTTTAAATCGAAAACTTGCATCGTGTATTGCTGCACCTATTTATTTGATTTGGTTGGTTTATAATAAAAAGATATATTTTTGTGCGATCATATGGCGCGGAACTGCTACCCACAACAAAGCCCCCTCCCCCCTCTCCACTACCAACCCCCACCTCTCTTCATCGTAATGACCACGCACAGGGGCAAGTGTGGGTAAGGGTGCAAGGGCCGCGAGCGTTCGTTATCTTCGCCTAGAGCACGAGGAGGAGGGGGCGGCGAATCGCAACGGAGTCAAACGCCGCCCCCACTTACTAACGACAATGATGGATGCACTTGCGAAAAATGCAAAAGAGCGTCGGACGATGGAAGTGGCCGTAGCCACGTGGTCCTGGGGGCGTTCCCCTGCATCGGCCGTCGGGGCGCGGGGCGAGCGGGCAAGATTGTACTCGTGAGTTGTCCCGGAGGCGCGCCGATATATGTACAAATAAATAATTATGCTCGTTAATAATAATGACACTGGTCAACACACTTTTTCTGGCATAAGGTATTCCAACGGTTTTTAAGGTAATTTCGGGGTGCTTGATTCCAAATCTGGCATCAGTTTTTGTCTATCACATCAGGTTTTTGAGATATCAAATATTGCATTTTCAATAAAAACTGCAGAAGAAAAATATTAAATAAATGTGGATATCTACATAAAATGATATTCTAAACATACTATCCTAAAAATACAGCACCATATTTTAACACTAAAGCAGTCACTGACTCGCAACAACTTGCAATCATAAGTGACAGAGTTTAATTTCGGGTAAATCAATGAAAATGGGGGTTTGCCGATAGAATAAAAATTAGATGTGATAGAGCAAATCTGAGATCAGATTTGGAATCAGCACCCTGAAATTAGTCTAAAACAGCTGCAAAAGTCCAGGCCAGAATTTTTTTTTTTGACCAGTGTAATGTATCTCTGTTTACAAATCAAACAAAAATGATCAATACACGTTTGCCTCGTGCTTTGCGTTTCGTGATTTTTGTTGTTGTTAATTTTAGCTACGGCTATTGCGTACAAAAAAAAGTTTTTGGAATGAGACGAAAGATGAGACATCACATGTACGCGAAAGAAGAACAATTGTTTTGGAATGGTTAGGTCATATAAATGGTGTACTGAAGTTAAAGAGCACTGGACTGAAAAGAGTATCATTTGAACGTCATATATGGTAGTATCCATACTATGTCAATCCTAAAATTACGGATTTAGAACCAGCTAAGAATTCACTAATATTTACGTATTGGTCAATTCACTCCGTCTCTGCGATGCAAGGATGATCTGGGAACCTTTAAACCCACACATTAAAGGTCTAACATATCTTCACTGGACTTTCAGCGTCTTTTCGATTTAAAGCTTTCGTGACTGCAGGGATTCATCTTCTTGGTTCTTTCGGTAAAATCACGTAGAAGGGAAGTAATACAATAATAAAAATGAAACATAATAAAATAATTTTCAGACGCTGTCGCCTCGACAGACCTGGTTTTCACCTGAGGACGGCTGCTTGCGTTGTGGCCAAAACGTCGTGAGAATTATTTTATGATGTTTTATTTTTATTATTTTATTACTTCCCTTCTACGTGACTTTACCGAAAGAACCAAGAAGATTTCAGCGTCTTATTTTCCAAAATAATTGTTTCAATTTTATCCAGTCGACTATCTTCACAATGATTTTCCATGGTCAATGCTGTCGCAATATTGGTGTCTACCAAATTGTCAAGAGTTTATTAATATTCATAGAGGTAAAACAATTATGAACCTTAATTTACATGATTAGTTTTAATATTCAGATTAAAAGTTATTTCTTGTTCAAATGACAATTGAGGCAGTGCTTATCTCCCGTCTAGAGCCCGGCACCAGCGGTGCAAATTCCATGTTCCTATGGTGGGGGTGAGTCTATCCATAGGACATTCATTGTTGACTTGCATACAAAGTGGAACATATTTTATTGACTCCAGAGGGACAATGGGCGAGTCGGCTCACCAACCACCTTACTGCTGAGCCACCTTACCAGGGTATGTTGTTAATTAAACCAAATTTACATTATTTGTTTTTCGTGCTATCATTGGTGACTATTCCGACAGGTACGTTTGAACCCTGGATCCAAGCACCACTGGTTTGCAATGGGCAATTCACACACAAGCTCGCCAGTGAGCAGGCAACAGCACTAAACAATGATAATGCAGCTGGTAATGCTGGCACTATGCATCTCAGATGTTCAATTAATATTGTAATATAAATTGTTGTTTTACATTTTGTTCCAATTATATTGTAATTGCTCTCTGAACACATTTTCACAGAGACAAGCATTTCATTCTCTGGAGCTCCGTACAAAATAGCAGGGTCTGACACTCAGCAGAAATCTTATTGTGGTATTTGTTTTTTTACTGTGGATGAATGACTGTTATTGTCTTTAAAAGCAGGGAATGCCAAAATAAGTACAACATCATGTTGAGTACTGTCTATCAGGCATGTAACGCGGCAGTGGTTAAAATCACTTCTTATGCTCACGATACAAGGATTCAATACTGTGGGGTAAGGAAACGTTATTGATGATTTGTATGCACATTACATGCCACTGACAAAGAAATGTCTCAAGAGATGAAACGTGCACAAAGAAGCATGGAGACATGCCTGCGTATAATTACACTTCAAGATAGAGGAACACGTGGATCAGTGAACATAAGTTAAGATACGGACATTTGAATGACTATCCAAACTCTTTGGTATTTTCGGTAAAGTCACGTAGGTATAATATAAATGTGTTGCGCCAGAAACGTCGTGATTTAATTATTTTTTTACCTACGTGACTTTACCGAAAGAACCAAAGAGTATGGATTCCTGCATTCACGAAAGCTTCAAATCAAGATTTTAATGACTGTTAAGAAATGTAAGTTGGCTGAGGCAGGTTGCTGGAAGGGATGAAGACCGGTGGTCAAGACTAGCGGCAGAGTGGCAGCCAAAGGAGAGAACACGTAGGAGGACACATCTACTGCGGAGATGGGGTGATGGGATCAGCTGGCGTGTGGAAGCCAAATGGATCGTTGCATCACGATGCCGTGAGAGATGATGACTGCTCAGGGAGGCCTTCATCCAGTAGTAGTATGACAAAGATCTGTAAATTGATAACAATTAGCATGAGAAATAAAGGAATAACATATGCCACAATTAATTTTAAAAACCGCTTGGCCTGATTTAACTTGAAATTAAAGTAATTCGTTCACGGTAGCTAAAATTCTCGATGACACCATCACAACCTTCTTGCTGTCATCTGTTTTCAAAACCATTAATTCAGCAGTTCTTGCCAACACAAATATCTTTCCACTGAGCTGCATAGTTACCAGCCAATGCTCATTGAACTTGGGGCCCAGTGAAGGGGGCTTTTAATTCACTGAGCAGTCACAGTGAGTGTGCCAAGATGTGTCTCAGCCGTAGAGAATGAATTGTGATCGTGACAAACTCACAGATTTGTTGAGTTCACAAAATAAATACAGTTCTTGGCAATGCATTCTGTGCCATGTTTTCAAAGGCATTCCCCGTGGAAAAAAAAATCCTGTTGAAAATAATAACGCGTTTTTCAAGCTGAGAAAAATGGCTTGGTGCTTGCAGAGCAACCTTGGAATTTCTGCGGTAAAATCAGCAGCTCATCACAAATGCGCACCCACTACACAAGCAATGCATTCTGGGTGCTTGACGAAGCCTGAACAACAACAACAATGATAACAAACCTTGTTGTCAGTTTGCATTGCTTACGATTTCAATATGTTGCTAATTAAAGTGAATAATTTGGCAAAGAAGATATTTTGGCAAACTGCAGTTCTCTCTTTGGAAACGAGACAGTATGTTGCACGACCGACGCTAGCAGATTGAGCAGATTTCAAACCGGCGCGTCTGGTCATATGGGCTGCCACAATTAATCAGACCGTTACCGCAAACATGTCCTTGCGCCCACGTACACAACGAAGCCGAAGGCTCGAACGTTCTAAATGCGTTGTTTTGCGAGCAATAAAAAAAAGTGTGGGAGGTGGGGGGGTCACTCATCGTCCTTGTGTCGTGAGCCAATGCCGGCAGCGCTGCAGCAGCAGAAGTAGCACAATGTTATCCCGTGTGCCAGGGGCCCAACTTCAGAACATCAACATTTGTGGTCACACGGTAGCCTCGTTCCCGACTGTGACAACATGCGATCAATAACCAAAAGATAACAAGAAGAAGGTTCCCCCCTGCCCGTGAAATATTCCGCTGAGAAAAATCTCCTCGAGGCAGACACGATAACGGTCCAATTGATATTGTTTTCATGAATTTAAAAATACTTTTTTTATTTTCGTGTCAATTTTTATTAAAGATGTGTGTTGCCTGCATCAAAGAACGACGTGAACCTTTTTATTATTATTAGAATGCCCCACAGACAACCGGGGCCTTAAGCCACGCTGGCAAATTACTCTGAGAGGAACACCGCAGAAGAAGTGCTTGCGATGCCCCTTCAAAAGGGTAGTAGTCGTGTTCTTAACCCCCCAAAAAATTAACCCGTAAAAACAAAGTTTATCACTATAAATCCTTTATATGCGTGGCATCGGGGTGGTTAAAGTCCTCTCGTCCTCTGGCTTGAGATGGCTGCCACCTATGGGTCAGATGATTGTCTGCCACCATTAAGCAATTGGTAATTAAATATTTAAAAAAAATTCCCTAAACAGTGTAAAATTTGGGAAAAAATCTTTTCACGAACATTAATTGTCACGCACAACGAGTATGTGTGCAAAATGTCAGCTCGATTGGATCACGGGAAGTGGGTTAAAAAGCGACCGAAAGATTTGCACGGTCGTAAGCAAGCAAGCACATAAGCACGCAAGCAAGCAAGCAAGTGAACTTAATATACAGGATTTAAAATCAGAGCCAATTCACAGCATGTATGCACGTATGTTGAACTTATTTCGCACCGCCCGTGGCCAACCGTGCTCATCGGTGGTGCGATGAACGTGAGCGCTTTGCTTCACACCTACGAAGCGCTATGTGTATGCGTCATGGTGTTCATCTCTCAGATGTAGATGGAACTGAAGTAAGCATACGATCGATGATTTTTGTTTAATATTTATGATGTGGTCTCTGTGCAAGCATGAGTGATTGGGGGCCTCAGTCGTTGTGTGATTGTCCTAGTGAAGACATGACAACCTATATTTTGCTCTTGGGTGGGAGGAGGAGTGGGGTTGAGAGCTCGGATTACAGCAACAGCACCTCCATTTTCTGACATGAGCAATATAATACGCCAAGATATCCAAGGAAAAAAAAATACTCTTATAAGTTGCAATACAAATAGTACTTTGAATATGAATTCCTGACCGCAGGAATTCATATTCTTTGGGTCTTTCGGCAAAGTCACATAGATAAGTTAAAATAAAATAACAAAAATCTACAACATTTCGATCACAACACAAGCGGTCGTCGTTTTATCGTCGTTTCTTGTCATTTTAGTTGAACATATCGACGTCGCTTTAGCGAAAGACCCAAAGAATAGGCATCAGCTGAGACTGCCGTTCGGATGCTTCCTTGCGCCCTACCCTGGCACACATTTTTAGAGCCTCGCATGACTTTTGCACACCAATGATAACGTTCCAGAAGTACTTTAGCAGGGAGATGAGGTGTAGGAGGCATCTATGCAAGTAATTACATGTCCCGCCAAACGACGTTATTAAAGTCTAACACTGCGCCTGCGAACACAGTCGTACTGAAAGAATTGTGAGCGTCCACGCTCTCATTATTTCCGGGCAGCAGGTTTTGTCGGCCAGCTTAATCGCTTAGTTGCAACAAAGAACAACCCCAGCCCCCACCCCCCCCTCACATTATTCTGAGCTGTGCCCCCCGCTGGTGTGAGGGAAGGGGGGCACAGCCCTTTGTATGGCGGCAGTGAGGCTGATCCCCGTTCATTTGTAACGCGTGCGGGCTCGCTCAGCTGCACAGCGCCGCAGCCGTGCAGCCCGTGCAAAGATAATTACAAGGGGAAAGCGAGATGGTTATTATGGATGTTTAACGCACAGTTTAATAATGCCTAATGGTGCATTAACATACAAAATGACACATTTGCTCGTTGCAATCATTACTTCCAAGGAACACACACACCAGTACCCTCCTCATTCAGTCATTCGTCTTTTCTCGCTTTTCCTTTCCTCATGTCTTTTTCTCCTAATGAGCCTTGTGCCACGACTTCAATGTTATGATATATTTGCTAATGCAGTGTCACGTCTTGCTGTATCACGGAACAGTGTGTCGTACGAAACATTGCACGCATCCAAACAAAATCTCAATACTATCCTGTGCGCATTTTCTAATTGAAAATTTTGACATGTACGTTGTTTTTGTGCCTTCAGGATGAAAGCATTATTTTGCGTACAACGTATATGCTGGTGCCACTTTATGTGACGTAGCAACATTGTTTTAACGCTTTTATAAAATGAAAGTTTATTTTTTTTTAAATAATGCATCCGCCCGTCTGTCTGCGTGTGAAGGAGTCGTCACTAAAACCTTTCGTGAAGATGATCCAGGAGTAATTAAAATGTTATTTTGAAGCTGTATTGCTGTTGGGGACATTCACATGCGTACATTCGCTGTAGGCCAAGCAGGCAAATGTATCAAAGGGTTGTGCCAAAACTCATTGGGAAGAAAGAAAAAAACCCCACACAGAGCTAATTACATATGCCTCTTGGCCCATTGTGGTGACATCACACCGCATGTGTCCCAGCACAAGAATACTATCCAGTTATTGTAGTTAGTTATTTTACAGTAGAGTATGTACAAACACAAACGTCCGTGGGTAGCTAATTGTATTCCAAAACATGTCAGAATGGAAACACATTTATTTTAATAAACGTGCTGAGTCAAACAAAGATTATACACGTAATCTGCGAAGATGAACGCGAGTTGTTTAATTTCACAAAAATTTTCAACCCACTATTGTATAAACTAGCACAGATCTGTTCACGATAACTGCACACCGCAGCCCACGGAACACCGATAACCACTGCTGTTTGCTTTTCCCCTTAAATGTTACTTGGTTATGTATTTTATCTCCCTGTCTATTTTGAGCACACGATTCTAAATATACACGCTTATAAAAAAACACCACCGACAAAAAAAACACCATATTCCCTAAATGCTTTATTGGAACGTGCACATGGCTCTGCGATAGCGAGGAAAATCAACCGAACGAACGATTCGCTTTCAAGGAAATATTTGAAAGCGCCAAGTCAGTGAAAAATAAATAGTTTCATGGCCTGTGATCGTAAATTGTGCTCCAGTTTTTCCCATGCGTGGACATTTGCCATGGCGGTATGCGAGATCATATCTCCGTATAGAAAGCATCGTCGGTGCGTATCGGGGAGTCAAACAACCAGGCGTGAATTTCAAAATCGCGCAAGGTGTCATATACAGATTCAATTTTGATAACAGTGTTAAAACGACGCAACGACACAGCAACAGCTACGTAAGGGGATTGTAGAAATAATATTTAACGCACTTTGGGTCAACGCATCGCGTTCAGATGATGCGTCCTGTAATAAATTGTCGAGGGTGAAAGCGCTGCTCATTGCTTGGCTTCCTTCCAACTTGTTTGTGGTTCCTCGCGCCGCTGAGTCGTTCACTGTCTACGAGAGTGAGCGAATTCTGTGTGCGTTCCATGTTGAAATTATTAACGATATCAATGATTATTATGACTGTATACAGTAAACGCAAGTATCCTTGCAGGGCCCCATGCTTTTTATTTATTTTTTCAAAATTGGAAAGGGCCACAGAGCTATGTAGCTCTTTTTTTAGAAGCGACCTGACCACATATGATAGCTCAACGAAGTGGCTCATCATCACGTGGACATTTATAGCAGCCAAATACTCTGAACGCACGTTTGTGAATGTGGAGGGAAAACCTGAAAGACTCGAATAAAAATCCACACGACCACGGGGAGAAAAACACGCAAACTCGAAATATGCAGGCGTCAGGGTCGGCATCGAACCCACGACCTCCTGTACACCAGGCGAAGTAGTTAACATCTCACCACCGCGACGCGCCATGCTGCTCTGCGCATGACAACACATTGGGTATGGAATTAATTATACATTATTATAGCACAATAAACAGAGGATGAAAGTTTAAAACAGGGTGCAGCGTACTGAAAATAAAACCACTTGGCAATGACTCTGACAGATGTGAAAGTCTGCCTTTGATATCACGCAATCGTTACCGGGATGAAAAAAACACACACACGCAGCGTCCTATTTTCTCCGGCACTTGGAACATTTTCAGAATTGAAACAAAACATAATGCATGGTTAAGTAAAATATGGTTTGGCAATGAAGTGTGCATTACTTGAAAGGTGCATTAAATGTCACTGAAAGAAGCTAATGATTTCAAGGATTATTTTGGCTCTGCATTGAGTGGAAACATTATATGCAGTTTGTGTACATGAACAAATGCACCCATATGAAAAGCATTTCTGCACCCATCCTTCTCAAAGCATGCTTTCTGACAAAGACAAAGATCCCCCGTAAAGCCTTAGACTTTTAGGGCAAGTGCTGTTCGCGAGCACCTAAGAAAGCCGGAATGGCACACGAGGGGGTGGGTGGCCAGCACCATACCCGGCTGCCTTAGCTTCCCATGTGCGCATTTAAGTCTGAGTCAACTTAGGGGAAGCCCAGGATCAGTTCAGATACTACTTTCCAATGATATCATTCGTGGTGGGGAATTGAATTCAGGTCGCTAGAGTCAGAGTGGAGTGCACTCACCACTGTGCACTGCTTCACATGTGTGCTCTCACAAAGATAAAGACAAATATCCCCCATATAGCCTTAACAGGCTGTAGGGGCAAGTGCTGTTAGCGAGCACCTATGAAGGCCGGAACGGTACACGAGGGGGTGGGGGGTGGGCCAGCACCACGCCCGACCGCCTTTGTCTCCCTAGTGGCAATGTTTACACACCGCACCAGGTACTCATTTGAGGCTGAGTCGACCTAGGGGAGGCCCGGGACCGGTTCAGATAATCGTCACTGGTGTTGGCCGTGAGCGGGAATCGAACCCGTGTCGCCGGGTTCATAGCGCAGCGCGCTAACCGCTACACCACCGCTCCCCTGCTCTCACGCGCACACACACACACACACGTGTCCTTTCATTACAAAACATAGAGAGTCGAAGCCAAAAGTTTGAGTTAACCAAGCTGCCTGGCTGCAGAGACGTCGCAGCTGTGGTAGGGAGTTGGGTGGGGGGAATTATAAACTGCTTAATTTCAGGGTCCCGTCAGGCCTGATCACTGGAGCATGCTATTCCCTGGAGCAAAGGCTCATGGGGGAAAGGCAAGAGGCGCTGCGTCCCTTCTGCAGGGCTCACGTGGGACTGTGATCAGCTGGCCCAAGCTATTCAGATGAGCCAAATGATCATTTATCGAGGCAAAGACAGGCCACAGTATTTATTTTGAGAAATGAGAGCAAAGAGGGTGGGCGGGGTGGGGGACGGAGGGTGACGAGGTGACGGCGATGGTGGAGGGGGCTGCCATGTGACACTTTAATGTTGATAAAACAGCAGATGTTGACAATGGACCTTCTTTGGCCAATTGGACGGTGGGGATGGCAACATCATATATATAGGGTCGTGGTGGTGCCAGTAGTGGTGGTGATGAAAATTCGATGCCAAAGCAGAAGCTGATGAAAGAGCGAGAAGCCAGTTTTGCTTCTGAACCAGAAAACTTAAGGTTTGGGTAAGAACTATGCATTTGGTGCGACATTTTCTCAAACGCACAGATATTTGATATTTAAATTTTGTAATTGTTATAATGGTGCTTAAATCAGCGACGAATGTGCCGTGTGTTGATTGTTTTGCCGGGCACAAGTATTTAACGTGCTAATTGTGTTTCTACATCGGGTGTTGATGCCGCTGTTGTGCTGCAGGTACTTGTGCGATCCGGGCAGAGAGAAAGGTACTTTGCATGCAACATCCACTCACGCAGCACGATATTTTTTGCATAATGAACAGCCCTGTTTGGCTGTCTGTTGGCTAAATTAGGCATATCTTTGCGGGTATGTGCCATGCTTTATAGGGAAAGGCCTTCATCGTCAAAGAAGGTCATAAGTTATTCGCCGGTAATTAGTGCCGCAGTTTTAACGGTTATGCTTTATTTATTAGCTCTCACTTTCAAACATGCTGAGCACTAATTAAATGGCAACCGTCTCGGATATGAGAACCTGCCCATTTAAATACCACGAGCCTATTTAAAAATACAAACTTTGTTCATGAAAATAAATAACGGTAAAGTTGGTGTAAGCGAAATGCCAGAATGGCAAACAATTTTTTTTATTTTACTGTAGGCCTTCATCAGAACATTTGCATGACCTTGTTTTTTTGTATGTTAAAACATATATGTTTATATACATATTTACAAAGTGGCAGATAAATGTAGACAAATTGAATATTGATGGTACATTTTGGCACCGTATTTTCCATTGGCATTGTTGGCAAGTTTTAGTCACCAAGTAAATCATATCCAGAATTGGTATTTTCACTCATAGAGGCATATGACATCCCATTTAAACGAACAATTTAGCTAAATATTAAATAGTCTATACGCTTTTGACTACAAAATCCTTGGAAGCACTGGAAAACAATTCATTCTTACATTAGGAATTTGTAACAATACCAAGATTATAAATAGTAATATGCAATAGAGGGAAGGTTAGATGATAGCATTTCCAGGATCTTCAACAGCACCTATTGATAAGTCCTCTACCAGCATAATTTAGAATATATAAATTCGTTTTAAAGTTATTTTATCAGCCAACACCTGGATGCAGATCTCCTATACCATGTTGTGTTGTTTCACCATACTGCACCACAATGGTCAGTATGGGACCGAGCGATTCAAATATCACTCACGACGAATAGTAACCATCGCCGGAAATTTTACTCGGGTTGTTTGAATCATGGGCTAATACGTTAACCACTGCTCCAACCACTCTACCCCATACATTACATAACAACGTACAATACTTTGCCAAACATGATACGATACATTGTTTGGAAAAAAAGGTTTTTATATCAGTTTGCTTCATTTAGCTTCCACTGAAAACAATTCAGGCTCGCCAAGAAAAAAAATCAATCAATATTTCACGAAGTCGCAGGTGCGACGGGGCAGAATTTTTCAAGCGTTTCGGTGTGAAGCGTTTGCCAATTTCACACCGACGCGAGGGGGTAAAGTGTGCTGCTACAGAGCTGCCACAAGCTGTCTGGGTTTAAAATAAGGCCCTCTCTCCCTAATAATCACTGCCCCCCCCCCTTCCATTGAGTGCCCCCAGGTGTGTTGCAGGATGTGAATGATCCCCAGAAAGAAAAAAAAAAGGAACTGAGATTAAGTCCATCACCGGCCCGGCTGGGGATGATATTGAGCTGAAGAACTCTGGGAGCCCACCGGTGGGGTAAACATGATGCATGGTGCCACTCGACCCATGGCGATATTAACGATAACGCCCGGCAGTGTGCAAGCTTCAGTCGTGTGACCAACACACGTGTGAAGTGACTGTTTCTAAATAAAAAATGTAATTCATTTTATTTTCAGCCTTTTGTCAATACACTTGCCGGATGAAAACCTCACCACGGCGTGTCGGTCGTGGGGGTTATCCGACTATACTTCACCACTTTGGTCAATGCAGGTTGGTGAAGGGGTCGGAGGTGAGGGGGTGCCCATGACAGGCTCCTCGCTGGGATTTTAACTTGGGTATCTTTGTTCGCAGTGCACCTACCGCTCCACCACTGCTCTACACTCCACAATTCAGTTCCATTATCCCATACGAAATCATCATCAACATTTACACAATAATGTATATCATGCTTTAATTGACGATGATTTCCCCCTATAGGAAAACAGGTACATTCATGAAACCCAAGACATTCGTTGGAGGTCCTCAGTGAGATTTGGTTAAGAATGACAGATAACTTGGTTGTGAATTTACTGTCATTAGCCTGTTATCTGCGAGCATCCTTGGAGCATATGAACAAAGGTAAGAAAACCCTCCAACCGGAAAACAGTATTAATTTATATACATATTTTAGTTTTTATAAAATGGCAAATGTTATTTAGTTTCCAAGATGCATTGATTATATTATTTAAATGAAGCCTTGTTTGTATGTGTGTGTGAAGGTCACAGTGCATTCGTTCATTTATAATGCCAATTAGACTCTTGCATGAGCGAAGTTTGGCCAGTTCCATTCATGAGAGTTTGGCTTCATGTGCGAGGAAACCAGAGAACTCGGAGAAAATCCACCACGCGGAGTTTGGGGTAAGACTCAACACTGCACTCTCCTGGCCACATCTCACAGCCAAATGCTGACAACACCTGGGAAGCCCTGGTGGTCACATATCCGAGTAATCACCAGGCTCAAAACCTGCTTAGCTGCCGGAATTGTGCCGGACACGCAGCGACGTGTCCGTGGCCGTGTGTAGCACAACGCATGTTTCGCTTCTACCCTTTGCATGATAGGTGCTTAATAAATATCACTGCGGATGATAACGCGTGGCTGTCAACTAAAGACGCCTCTGTGTAGGCAGGTACATGTTGGCCCAAAAGTCAGGACACAGGGGTATTTCATTTATTTTAACACTGGCTTTACATTTACTCAATTGCTCATTCTTTAAGTTACTATTGTATCGATTGTCATTATTGATATTTGTATTATTCCATGTGGGGGTCACCTGAAATCCATCATTTACACAATTCGACCAAGAGCCCAGAATGACTTGAGATGAAACATCATTGACGAATGTTCAAATATTACACGTGTAATCCTAAACAAAAAGTCCCAAAGTTATTTCAAAAGAGAAATTCGTGCGTCCATTAATGTTAATGGAAGTCAGTTTGAACATTCGATAACATAAACTAAATAACCCTCTGTGATTTTGTTTAAATAAATATAATAACCCTATGGCGTTCTGACTTTGGACCCCCCTGTATTTTCAAGGAAGCCACGCTAAGGCCATTCAAGCGATGGCGGTGCATTGCGCACAGATGTGGCCCACCGACATGCTGACACCTTTGACCTCCAGCTGAGGCCAAGTGCCTGCTGGCCAATGTAGGCATTTATTAAATATTAATGTACCCCCACTGACACTGGATAAAATGTCACCCCCCCTCCCCACTCCAACTTGCTGTCCTTCTTATCTAAATTACAGACTTCAAGGTGTGGCCCCCTCGTGAAGGAGCCCGTGTGACATTTCAAGGCACGAGCAGGAAAAGATGGATAAAATGAAGTCCTCCTTCCTGCTCGGCCAGGTATTCACCGAGACAGAAAACATTTGCTGAGCACACTATGAACGCGCGCCAATAACAGGTTATTAGTCCCACACGCAGGCTTCAGACACTAATTAAGCTTCAATTTTATGACCATGTAATCACAATATTATTCCACCCTATTAAATCGAAATTACTTTTAATTACACACGTACAATCAGGTTACTGTTTCCTGCAAGTCCTCAGAAACAATACATTCCATTCTGCAGTAACACGTTTCGACAGCGCGGCCCTCCTGAACGATGCTAAAACGAGAGGGGATTTATTCAGATTCATTGTCGCCACTCCAAAGGATTTAGATCTCCATGATGCATCTAAACCCGAAGCTTTATTGAAATGTCACAGCCATAATCGGACATGCCTTCAGCATGACCCCGGGCGCACAGGCCTTTGGCCTGGTGTGATCTGTATTTCCGGTGACGAATGAGAAGACCAGACGCTCTCTCGCAAGTCATGAGCGGGCCCCTTGCACACCAGCCACCACGACAAATCATGCAGAAGTGTTTTTTTTTTTTATAGCATTAAAAGTATGGTGATGGTAATTAGAACACCGTGTGTGCTGAGTGGCGTGTAATGGTCAGCACACCAAAACTATGACCCCCTGGGACCCGAGTTTGCTCCTTGACAATGCACGCGGGAAACCGACAGAAATTGGTTCATGAGTTTGGCCTGTGCCTCCTCTAGGTTGACTCGGCCTAAAATAAAAATCTGGCGTTGCAGTGTACACATTGCGGTGTTGGCATAGTATTGCATCACCCGCTTGTGTGCTACACTGACAATCATTGGTTGAAGGTAACACATTTCTCCAATTGTCTCTGAGCCCGAAATAGGAAACTGTCTGTTTGTGTGTGTCCATGGGCAAAACACAATGTGCCGAACAATATCGAAGTTAAATATTGGCGGGTGTTGAATGTTTCCATTTTCGTGCGAGAATCAAACATGCGTTGAAAGTGAACCAATGTTTTGCAGCATTTTCATTAATCTCTCGAAAATGTTTCATGAAATCCAATGCAACGTTTTAACTTTCACCAGCAACAAATCATCCTTTCAAAACATGAACAGGTGTGGTGAATTTTTTAATAGCCACCTGAGCTTTACTGGTTCTTCATCGCGTCTCCTTTTAAGTGATTCCAGCAAAGTCCATGGGATTTCCTGAAGCAATGCGCGTAAGTGCTCGGTGTGTGTTCATGTGTGTGTCTTTGTTCATGTCTTTGCGTGTTCATGTGTGTGTGGGGAGCGGTGGTGCAGTGGTCAGCGTGCTGCGCGACGAACCCTGAAAACCCAGGTTTGATTCCCGCTCACGGCCAACATCAGTGACGATTATCTGAACTGGTCCTGGGTCTCCCCTAGGTCGACTCAACCTCAAATGAGTACCTGGTGGGGTGTGTAAATATATCCACTGGGGAGACAAAGGCGGTCGGGCGTGGTGCTGGCCACCCACCCCCTCGTGTGCCGTGCTGGCCTTCATAGGAGCTCACTAACAGCACTTGCTCCAACAGTCTGGTAAGCCTGTACGGGAGATCTTATCTTGTCTTTGGGCGCTTGCATTTTGGAGCCAAAATTTGCACATTGATTAAGAACGGAAGGGAGATCGTTATACATTGATTATTTGCAAATATTTATATTTCACAATTTTATTACAATTATGCCATCAGCATCATGTCATGTGATGATGTAATCATTTGGAACTCTTGCAGAGCAGTTTAACCATGCAAAGGCAATGTTATAAAACTATCAGTGAGATCCCTTCGAGTGGCCTTTATTGATCCATGCAAAATGCCCCGTGACAGATATATGTTTGTCGCATGACAGTTAGACCAAAGTATTTAATTCTTTGAGCAGGACGGTTGTCAAAACTAAGCGATAGAACGTCACCTCACTAAATTTGACAACCCAGTGGCTATCCTACCCAAATTCGAATGTAGGATCTCGACTGTGTCGAATGTGCTCTCAAAATCCTGAGTTACCTAATATCATACATATATATTTAAATGTATATATTCATACAATTTAGCCCCCAAATTTATGGGTAGATATTAATTTTAGGACTGATGATTCTGATATTGTCGAAGCAATAAAGGTGCTGGACACTTGAACAAAAATCCTAATTTTTTTTTTACATTTTATTTATTGCTTTTTAACAACATTACCAACAGGGCTTGAGTACATGCTAATACATGCCAGAGGTGCACATGCAGAGAAGTTGTGTTCCCGAGCTGTGATCTGACAACACCAGAATAGGAGAGTCAAGAAGAATACGAGAAAGAGGAGTGGAAAAAATAGGGAAGAACAGAATACGCGTGAAAGGGAAAATAGGAAGGAAGGTGATGGGATATGGATAAAAAAAACCCATCCGAAGACCGTGTCATGTGGCAGAGGCAGATTAAGAGGACCTCATGAATCCTGAGAGGCATGGCAAAAAAGACCGATGACAATGCTGATGTTGATGGATCATTAGCCCAAGAGGTTCCTCATCCCTGAGCTGCCAGTGTGACCATTTTTTATCGCAGTGCTGAAAGCATCCAAACTTTTCAAAGAGATGACAAGCATCTGCCTTATCGCCGTGGGCCAAAATAGAGGGGCTGGGGATATGAGCCCGAATTGAAGGAGTGGGGTGCAGTGCATGGGGCTGCAGATTCAAGGTGTGTTGTGAGATAAAACAAATAGCATATATTTTTTATTGTTAAATAAACATTACTATTTTGGAATATTGCTGCCTGAAGGAGACAGGGAAATATTTAGAATGTGGATAGTGTACATATGCATTTACCGTACCTTATAGTGTACTATCAGCCACTGTGAGATCATGATTTATGGACGGGAACATTCTGTATATTCTCTACCAATCATCGTTATCAGCCATGGTCCATCCACTGCTGGTCGAAGACCTCCCCAAGCCACCGCCACCTCCCAACATCCTGCGATGCAACAATCCACTCACGCTCTGCACATGAACTGAACTCTGATATCCTCGCGGACGTTACTTGTCACGAATTATTCATTAACTTCATATGTTATAATGAATTGTATCCATACTATTTGAATGACACAGAGATGTGCGGCACAGTAAACACATTTTGTCGTTGTTAAATGAGCATTGTAAAAAAAGAAAACTGTTGCAACACACAATGTGAGCTCGTTCTGGAAACCTGTTGTCCCCGTTACACTTGCACATTGGTTGTTAAGAAGAGCACGTGTTTTCGCGATGATGGCTGCAGTAGCAGCGCTAGCCTTGCATCAATGTTACACAGACAAGTCAACCGAAAGTCAGGGAGCGACATGCGTGGTAAACTCAAAGCAGTGGCGAGCACTGCACGTATAATGGTTCAAGTGTCGGAAAGGTAAACACAGCATTGGACTAAATTCATCAACACAGCCTCGCCAATGATCCTTGACGATCACAGCGAGTCGTTCCATGTCGCGAATGTTATCACCAGCAGACGCGTTCAGTGCATTGCATTAGCAAATTGTGTTTTTGTTTTCCCCCACGATCAAATTATATACGTCAATAACCGCACATATAACAGCGGTATTAAAAATGTGCTCGCATAGGACTGTAAATCTAGACCAGATAAGATGAAAGAAGACCCTATGCTCGAAATTGCCGCAGCCCCATATGGTTTATCAGACACAACCGTGTGCCTGCCTATTTGTTTTTGAAATGTTACATCGCAGACTGCAGTTCAGCCCTCCGGTTGTTGATATGTATTTATTTCGCCCCCCCCACCTCCCCTAAAAATAAATGCGGCCACGCACACGTGAGACTTAAGCGTGTGGACCAGGTCGTGACAATTAAATGTACGAAAACGCAACGAAAAACGCGTGCAGCAGCAGCGGCGGCGGCGGTCAACGGCTACGATGTTTCGCTCATCATTTGGCATCCGTCTGGGTCACGAGGTCGAACGATAGATGCCGCGTAGCGTGCGCTCAGCCCGTTGCAAGATGAAGTCTAATTTATGCAGCCCGGTATGCCGTCGTCACATCGCCCGTGGGGGAAAAAAATACTTCGAAGAAGAAAAAAAACCCAATTTGAACTTACGCACATTGTCTACATTCGAAAACTCCACGCAATGTTTGCAGTCAACACCGATGGTGTCACGTGCGCCGTCTCTGTCGGAATATCCCGCTGGAGTTGAATCAGCAAAAAATGCGCGCACACACACACGTCCGTGCATGAATGCGCGCGAGTAAGCAGCCGAGGGCGGCACACAGGCAAGCGTAGTGAAGTTGTCGTCTGTCGGAACTGGGTTCAATTCTAGGTTATGGCGGTAGAAAGCAAGGCCGTAGCCATGAAGTTAACATGGGGGGGGGGGAATCTTCCAGGGGGTCTAGGCACCCCCCCCCCCCACAGAAATTTGAAAACAAATTTCCTGCCATTTCCTGCCTAAATATTGAAAAAGTTTACTAACACATGGGATGGATTTTTCTTTTTACAATAATGTCAAATAGTGTATTGTATTACATTACTGTTTTTTTCGTTTTTTACCTTTTCTTGTTTCATTGTATGTAATGACAGAGATTAGGGATTTATAAAGTACAACCATAACCACAATCATATGAACAGAAATCTATGCATTGTTATATGAAGACAAGTCCAGATATTGCGGTCGGTTAAGCACATTTTTCTTTTTTTAATATTGTTTATAGCAATATATTCGGGGGGTGGGGGACATTTTTTACATATTTGAATATGGGGGGGGGGGATGTGTCTCCCCCAATATATGTTACGATTACGGCCTTGCTAGAAAGCTTGTGAAACTTGGCGAGCACGTGGTAAGTATCCACAGCGGGGTGGCATTGCTGGCACTGCGCCCATCTCGCTTCGTCTCCGCAGTGTCTCTGTACCACACAATGCACCAGGCAATGCATTTGAAGCTGAGTCAACAACCTATTGGGGGGGCCCTAAACCAGCTTCAGACAGCAATTGGCACTCGTGTGTTGTACAATCGAACCGACGGCCACTGTGATGATAACAGGAACGCGCACGTGCGGTCACGGTGTGGGCATCAGAGGGCAGTGGAGCAACATCGATTGCTGTAATGTATTTCGATGCTCCCACATGTCGCTGCCCACCTTTCACCACCCCGAAATGACCGACGTTGCTGAAGCAAAGTCAAATAACTCCCGACGACCCGCGCGGCGTACGGAAGTCCCTAATCCAGCAGCGGATTACACAAAGGGCTGTAAGTCTTGAATACATCAACCAACGATTGTGCAACTACCATGCCACTGCATGTGTAGACACACAGATGCATCCCGACACACGTATGGATGCACTGTACATACGTTTCGAAGCATTGAACGGCTCACAAATCTGGTCACAAATCCATTATAAATCAACGGAATATGTCCACTCAGTATGCGGGTCATGATGCAACCCATAAACGCATTCATAGCAGAGGCGCGCCGGTGTTTTTATTACTGGCGGCCGCTGAGAAGACGTATCACGCGGACGCGCGCATGAATGTGCATGCGCGCACACACGTGAACAAATCATCGTAATATGCTGCCACCCATCAGAGGGAGAGGGTGCGGTGGGGGTCGGGGATCATGAATCCTGTGTCGTTTTTTTTTACTCCGTTGAAGTACACGGGAGCTACACGGCGTTGACAAGAGGGCCACTGCCACTTGGGCTGAAGCAACACGGCTTGAAAGTGAAAACACCCAACAACAACAACAACGCGAATAATATTGACGCGACTGCAAAAATGCAAAACGTGGGATTTTTTTTGGTTTGTTGCTGGTGCAACTGCGAGGTAGAATTTAATTAGGGCGCGTCACCATCTATAAACTGCGCAGAACGAGCGCGAGATAATTCTAGCAGGAGTTAAAACGAAAAAAAATCACAGCGCTTTGTAGTTTTAAATCAAAGGGAATATGTGCACTGCGATGTGGGGAATATTTATCATGAATTATATAAAACTGTACAACTAGGCCCTTTGCAGTGCCAAAAAATAGTTAAAATAATTAACACGCTGGCACGCTATGTCTTCATACGACGACTGCTCCGCACTAGCCACAGCGCGTTAATGTTATAGCTCAATTGAAAATTAGTGCCCGGAATTTTTGATTTAAATACTGGACTGACCTGGGTATTTCGTGGTCTCAATGTGCTCAGACACAAGCCATTTCCCCACGTATGCATTCGAAGTCCTTGATTTAATAAGACTCATTGTAGATTTGCAGTAAGTTCGGGAGATTTTTAAACGGTATAATTTAGCTTGCGATTAACTTACGAATATGCATGTAACATAGTTCGTTATAACAATTACATACAATGTGAACATTGATTTATAATCAAACTAAATCATTCTAAATTTTCAACCCATTATGAATCCACTGCTTCATGTAAAGCCTAACAGTGGCGGTAGTGGGGGTTGTTTGACCATACTTCACCATGCTGGTGAGTGCGGGCTGTGTCAGAGTTCACCTGCCACTGATGTTAGCCGTGGCCTGGACTCAAACTCAGGTCATCAGGTTTACAGCGCGGGGCATTAACGACTACTGGCAGTACCGACGCTCTACAACCAAATTTTGATCCCGCGTGAAAATATTTCAATTGTATGGCAGGGGGTTATACATCTATACATTTAATGAGTGATCTACACATTTTGAATGACGGTGGTGACGCACATTGCCAAAAGGCTAACAATTACATTTGGCACATTGTGATGAGTAATGGGCTGCTGCTGCGGTGTAATGGTGAGCACACTCAACTTGCAATCCAGAGATTTCCGGTTGGATCTCTTGTCGGGGAAAGTCGAAGCATTCGACATTTATTTAATCCCTCTGCCTCTGTCTACCCAGCAGTGGTGGCGAGATGTTAACTACCTCGCCTGGTATGCGCGAGGTTGTGGGTTCGATCCCAACCCTGACGCCTGCTCTGTATTTGGAGTTTGTGTGTCTCTCTCCCCGAGGTAGTGTGCATTTTTCTCCGGGTCCTTCGATTTTTCACTCCACATTCTGAAACGTGCGTTTATAGTGTTTGACTACTATACGTTTCCACGTGGTAAGCCACTTCGTTGAGCTAGCGTTTGAGGCCAGGTCGCTTCTGGTAAAATAAAAAAAAGTATAAATGGGTACACCATGGTTAGTTGATTGCCAAACTTCGTGCGGTGGGGTAAATTGTGGGTACCCCCACCTCTTCCCTATTCCAAGTCGTCTAGCCAGCATGGAAGAGGAGGCCACATGCTCTCTAGGGGGGCTCCCCAGAGCGCCCTCTAGCGGAGGCCCGACTACAAATAAGGATGAGAAGAAGCAATTGCGGGAAATCACCTTTACCATGTTTCCCTTTCAATAAGCATTGCATCTTCAATTCAGGGGCCAGAGGGTTACTATTCACTTCTGCATTTAGCCTTGACCATTTATAATTTATAAAAGCGGCAGTGTATGCGTGTACAGTTTGTTGAACTTCGTTCGCACCATACGTAGCCAACCAGTGGTGTTAAGGCCATAACAATAAAAAAGCGCTCTTTCAACGACTTTCTCACACAATAACGATGCCGGATTTGAAGTGTTCGTGACTGCAAGGATCCATACTCTTTGGTTCTTACGGTAAAGTCGCGTAGGTTAAAAAAAAATCACAGCTAGAACATTTTTCTAGCTGTGATTTTCACACCTGATGATGATTGCTTGTGTTGCAATCGAAACGTCGTGATTTAATTTACTTTTATTTATTTGTTATATTTTTTATTTCTATTTTTTTTTATTTTTTACCTACGTGACGTTACCGAAATAACCAAAGAGTATAATAACGATGCCCTCTATTTACCCTGGAAGGCCTTGCTGGATCGCAAGACTGTGAGGAGGGCTCATGTACTGCGATGTCTGTCCATGCCACGAACGGGATCTGCACAGATATATTCAAGAATCCATTGTTGGACTGTCATCTCTTAAGCCTCGTCAAGACATTGAACGACTACTTATAGAACTCACGGTTGCAAGCGATTGCATTGTTTCATGTTATCAAAACAACAGGAATGTATCACTTCAAGCGTGTTGTCCTTTTTTTTCCTTTTCCATAGGGAGTAACACACTCTGTTACCACGTGAAATGTTTCGAATGGCCGTGACTTTCAACTTTTAGTTCCTTTAATCTCGCACTCGGTAGAACACATTTGAGGGTATGCAGCAGCACGTTCGTCTACTTAAGCCGTTATCCAAGGTCACCCCTAGCGGCCAGCTATTGCCGCTTGCACACAATTGCCGCTTCACAGCGATTCCACGACCCTCCATACTCCTTACGTTTTAAATTATGCATTGTTTCTAAATCTTCTTTTTCAAAATGACATTTTTTTTTTACACCACAATGAAAATGTGCATCATTTAACCCCCGCCGCGTAACTTCACTTCACGAACGAGCCACATCGACTTCATGGCAACGAACAAAATTGCGTGAAAAGCATGAAGATAATTTCATCTTTTTTCTCTCTGCTATCCCCACCCCATAACCAGCGCCACTCCGCCTCCCCTCCCCCACTACATTTCTCCCTCCTGCTGAGCTCAATTAGGCAGTTGTTAGGAGAGCAGAGAAATACATTTTCCGAAAAGAATCATGCTTCATTTCCTGCCGCATAGCAGCGTGTGTCAGTATTGATTGCGTTTCTCGTTTACGTATCACGTTGATGCTCAGCAGATAATGTGCTCGAATTTGAGCAGAAACCATTATCGCCGAAGCTTAATGGTGGAGCACATCAAATCTAGCAACTTTTCAATTCCTCGTTAGTACGTACGTACATATGTTGCACTTCTTTCGCATCGGTCGTAGCCAACGATGCTAATCGGAAGTGCGGGGGAAGGACAACAAGCTAAACACAAAAAGCAGTCCTAAATGAATTCGTTTTCTATCTAGATATACAAGTCCATAGCTCTAGTGGCTTCCTAATATCGGAAGGAAGAGCATTCCAGACGGCCACAGAAGCGCGTCTGACAGCGCGCGATGCAGTGACCGTCTTTGTTCGATGGCCAGCCAAAAGCCGCTGCGATGATGACCAGAGTTCACCTGATGATGTATGCTCCTTGACGAGAACAGCAAGGAATCGTGGTTCATTTGTGGCAAGCACTTAATGTGCAATGAGTGTTCGTGCGAGTCCATGTACGAATTTACCACATTAATACTCCGTCAGCACAAACCACCTTGAAAACAAGTAAACTATTTTAGCAAAGGGGATGTTGGTTACCAATTTTGATTTCAAGCACGATATTCACAATTTAAATTTGTAAACAAAATAAAAAATAAAACAAGTACCTTGCTGTGTATAGTAGGTTCGTAAATATACTGGACGGCCGCAATGGCTCGCTGGAAATTCCAGAGTTGTCCTCAACTAAATGTTTTCTCCCATTTTCTAACATGGCAGGATAACAACAACATGTTTCATGTTTGACATTAGAGGTCTTTTCAGAATAGAAAAATACTCGAGTCGGCAGCAAGTCGTGGAATTAAAGTCAGAAAATGTTCGTATGTCAATTTTCCACGGAGGCCCGGCACTCTGGAAAACAAAATAATTTCCCCAGCATGGCTCAATTTAATTCCCGTGAGGTTGTTTCTATCAAAACAACATCGGTGTGGGATACAGGTTATTCAGCAGATCATCCAAGCAAATCCGTGCCTCGGTCTGCTCCGGGTTTGCGTCGGCACCGGATGCAGACAATATATTTCCAAGTGCACTCGAGAGAGCAAAGACAAACACGTGTCCTTCAATGCTACGTAGGCACGTGAATTAATAAAACAATGTTTAACTACGAATACAAAACAAACTACTGACTCTTCATGGTTCTTTCGGTAAAGTCACGTAAAAGGGAAGTAATAAAATCATAAAAATAAAACATAATAAAATAATTCTCACGACGTTTCGGCTACAACGCCAGCAGCCGTCTTCAGCTGACTGACCAGTTTTGACCGTAATATGCGATTGGGTATAGCATACAGCACAGTACTGTAAATGAACACACAATGAACACACAACACTGCACATATATAAAGTGGTTGTCATGGTATAACCTGGTCCCAACCCCAGTGGAATTGCCACGGGTTATTGCTCACAAGTAACACTGTGTACGGTATACGACCATGAGATAAATATATACATAACACGAACGTTGTGTAATGAAACCTGACGAACATGGAAAAAATGTAACTGTTTACACTTTTGGGTCCTCATTTGGCAAATGGAACGATTTGCTATAAATACTCAATTACATTTCACAGCAGCCATGCCCATGCTCAACATGAAGATGACATGCTGTATTAGCCATCCGTTACGTATTAATTTATTATGCCTTTATAGTGCAGTCGTACAACGTTTCATCTTGTATATTTCAGATGGATCGAAAGCATAAGAATCATCATCACAAATAATGTGCATTGCCACCCGCAACATTCTCACGACGGTAATAATCAACTTTGCCAACCCCTCGCCCTGAAATTTCACATCACAAATCGCATGATTTGGCCCTTCCTCCGTTGCCTTTCAATGGGAAAATCAGAATGCTTTTTTCTTCTTCTTCCAGCAATACAATTCGTACAGTTGTGCTGCATTGACACATTTCTAAGGCGGCTTTGTTCGGGACGGGGGGCGGGGGGGGTGGTGTGCGGGGGGGGGGGGGCTCGGGTGTGGGGGGGGGGCTTACTCCACGAGCTCTATGGGAAGAAAACCCGCGCACGCACGCGACCGAGGCGGGCAGTCATTGCTGTGAGTTTCGGCCGAGCGCTCCCCTTTCAAACCACCTCCCCGCTCCCCCCCCCCCACACAGCTCTGAACCAACAAACCGTCACTTTAGGCAAGCGCTCGATTTCCTCGCCCTGCATTTTGCACATCGGCGCTCCGACCTCAACCACCGGGGGAACAATCCGTTGTCTTGAGCGCGGGTGCTGACCTGCGCAAGCGCAGGACGAAACTTTTTTTTTATGTAAGCTCCCTGTGACATTTGGCGAGAGCCGACAGCTCGCAGAAGCTACACGTTACAAGGGCATTCGTTTGAGATGAGATTACATCTCCCGAATTGCGCTCACATGCAACAACTCTGCACGTGTGTGTGTGTGTGTGGAGAGCGGTGGTGTATCGGTTAGCGCGCTGCGCTGTGAACCCGGCGACCCGAGTTCGATTCCCGCTCACGGCCAACAACGGTGACGATTATCTGAACCGGTCCTGGGCCTCCCCTAGGTCGACTCAGCCTCAAATGAGTACCTGGTGCGGTGTGTAAATATCGCCACTAAATATCGACAAAGGCGGTCGGGCGGGGTGCTGGCTACCCACCCCCTCGTGTACCGTTCCGGTCTTTAAAGGTGCTCGCTAACAGCACTTGCCCCTACAGTCTGTTAAGGCTATACGGGGGATCTCTGTGTGACGGGGAGCGTGGGTAGCGGTAGGGTCGTGGTCAGCGCACCGCAGAATGAACTTGGCAAGCAGAGTTCGATTTCTGCTCAAGGCCAATATCAGTGGCGAATGTTTGAACGGGTCCTGGGCTCTCCCGTAGGTCGACATAGCCTTAAATAAGTAGCCAGTGTGATGCATAAACATCAGCACTAGGTCAGTTTAACACGTAGGCTTTCGCGACCAATATTATTCATAATCAACGTTTTTGGGTTTAGATCGCGTTATTTATAAATGTGTCGTAACCCTCCACCACCCGACACGGCCAATCAGTAAAAAAGTGTCACGTTGACAAAATTAGTTCACTGCTTTAGCCCACCGGTGTGTTGAAGCGCGAAACCACAACATTTTGTACTCAAATTGTAAATGTTGTGGTTTCGCGCTTCAACACACCGGTGGGCTAAAGCAGTGAACTAATTTTGTCAACGTGACACTTTTTTACTGATTGGCCGTGTCGGGTGGTGGAGGGTTACGACACATTTATAAATAACGCAATCTAAACCCAAAAACGTTGATTATGAATCAGCACTAGGTGCTCGCAAACAGCACTTGCCACAGCAGTATCTTAAAGGCTATATGGGGATCTTTGTCTTTGTAAGGGGAGCAGGAGTGCAGTGTTTCACAAATTGCCCTAAAGCTGGTGAGTTGGATACCTGAGCTCTGCTCACATAAAAGTCGCGGCCCCTTAGTTCACTCAGTCGTGAAGACCTGTGTGTAAATGTCAGCGTTAGGGGGACACAAATGCGGCCAGGAGTTCTACTGCCATTCCAGCCATGCGAGCAGCACTTTCATGCCACAAAGGGGATCTTTGTCTTTGCGTATACTGTAAACGTATTCGTATTTATAGACATTCACATTCTTCCCCCACCCCCAAAATAACAAAATCAACTCAGGCTCCACATCTCGGCCCTGCTGGGTAGTAATTCGACCCCAAAAAGAAGTAGCGCGCACTTTCTTCATATGGAAGGTATTAACCTTCGAGCTGCCGTCCGGGGAACGGCACGAATCCGCCTATCGAGGCGCCTTCGTAACGACCGCGTGTTCACACGCCCTACACGTGGAGTGAACGGGGGGGAGGGGGGAGGGTGAGGGGTGCGGAGCAAATGTAAAAGACGGACACACGGATTGGAATGCACAGCGATGTTCCCCCGCAGACCCGGCCGGCCAACGATTCAAGATTGGCCACAGCGATTCCGGTGGCTTGCCGTGTCAGCAGAAACAAAAACAACGAAAATTGTTGGCGCGCCCAACGCAACCGAACGAAGAGTCAAAGTGATTTTAGGCGCAAATGAGCATTGTGTTCATCCCCTGTTTGTAGCCCAAAGTCAGTTGTGGAAATTCCGAATTCCTATAATGCCGTCGGACAACAACCGTTTGACTTCCCCCACAAAGTCGTACTTATTTTATTGACCCCCATATGTATGATGGTCCGAGTCAACCCACAACCAACATTTAAACGACAAAAACGTCTGATTACGAGCCGCTGGCTCCACCACTGTGCCACCTGGCCGGAAGAGAAAGTGGCCCATTAAAAAATGAAGTGCTGCTGAGCACTGAATGCAATTCCATGGCTTTCCAAGCCCTGGGGCAAAGAGGCCAGGGAAAAAAAAATCGTGCCCCACAGCTGGGACCCTTCACTGGAGATTTCGCATTCAATTGTTTAATGATTTCAATACATACGTTATCCTGTACTTAGTCAAATAGGCCCCGTCCACACTGCTGCACACACATGCATAATTATTTGGGCAGAAGACGACGTCTACCGGGGAGATGTAGGGAGGATTGTCACATCGGAAACTATCAACTAAACTATTTTTATTTTACCAGGTAAGGCTACGGTGGCGATATGTATATATGTATATCGGAGGTCGTGGGTTGGATCCCGACCCTGACGCCTGCACATATAGAGTTTGCATGTTCTTCCCCGTGGTCGTGTGGATTTTTCTCCGGGTCCTCCGGGTTTTCCCTTCACATTCATAAACATGCGTTTTGAGTATCTGGCTGCTTTACGTTTCCACATGTCAAGCCAATTCGTTGAGCTATCATTTGTGGTCAGGTCGCTTCTGAGAACGATCTATATAGCTCAGTGGGGCGAACCTGGTAAAATATAAATAGTAAAAAAAATCTACAAATTGTTGCAGTGCTATCTGCATCAGCAGTATTAGACCTTTGCTCTGCAGCTGCTAGAAACAGCTTCCATGCTGTTCTACAATGATCTATTATTGATTATTTATTGTCCACGTTGTATTTATTACTGCATCTATTTCACTTTAAACAGGTCTCTTTATGTGGTGCTGGTCACTTGGCGTTTTGGCCTTTGGGGTTTGTTCTTGGCAACCGTGATAAAAAAATGAAATAATTATTGAAACTTCACCATTGACGGTCCATTTTCCACAGGCCCCGCGGTTAACATTTCCAATGTCATGTACGCTGCTTCCAATGAGACGTGCCTGTCATCACGCACACTCTACGTGATCACTTGCTAAAGGTACACACCACCACAAGAGTAGACGCTATTGTGAACAAAATTAGCCAGATGTGGTATAATAACAAAAAAATAGTTAATTAAATAGCAAGTGTTTAAGATCTTGCACATGTAAACATTTAAATGCATTTGAATAGAAAATGTGTTAGCATTTCAGAGATTAAAGCCTGCTTTGCATTCAAAGGATCACGCAAAAATTGTCAGAACAATAACTACGCAGATCGTTTCAATGAAACGCAACAAAAATTCTGCAACTGACGGTAACTGCACGTAACTCTAGCCAAGCTTGCCTTACCAGACGAATCCAAAATTCCAGCTGTGAAGGAAACTTGGAGGATTTATTTAAACGGTAACCATCGTCCAACGTTCAGGATCTGTGATTAGCAGTTGGCCCGGCTTTAACCTTCCTCTGCCAGATGGCAGGGACACCAAAACGCCGCGTGTTATTTCTAAGAACACCTGCCCAGTTTGATGCCGCCTCATGGTTAAGCAGCATCACGAACAATATCGGAATTAAGCATGTGATGTGGATTGGCCAGAGAACAGTAACAAACATTTTATTCGAGCAAAGGAAGCATGAAATAATGAACGTTTTAAACAATAGACCCGTTGGTGGTAACCCCCCCCCCCCCCGTGCCAAAAAAAATTGGACTAGTATGAATTGGCAGAGTGCTCAGCTGTTGACTATACGAGTATGAGCGCGGAAAGGGTCAGAATTACATGGGATTTACGTCAACCCAAATGTAACCTCCTTCACTTGAGAGATTTCTGCATTCGGAAAACAAAAAAGATTTAACGGAAGAAATGAAGTCAACCCACTGATTCCAGTATTGAATTCCACGTACACCTGAAACGATTGCGCCTCTGAGTTGGATCAACGTTGTCGAAAGAGGCGAAGCCATTTATTAAATGAAACCACATTTGGATTCTAACATTTACACAGGTTCCCCAGTGCTCACGAGCGCATAAAACATTCATCGCGCCTGCTCCGCTTGTGTGCGAGAGACACGAGAACAACGCTCCCTCATTTCCGTGCCGGGCACGCAAAATATCCCAACGTTTCCTAAAGCTACCCACCACCCCCACCAACCCCCACAACCTCCACCTCTGCTATTTTCAGGTCAAACTCAACTTATCCACGACCGCAATCTGCTGCTCACATTAAAAATAAACAAGCCATCCCCTTGCGCGTTTGCCAAAGCTTTAGTTTCGACCGAGAGTTTGTCTAAGATTAAAGGGCCCATCCCTGCAGACGTAATGGACTTGCCCTTTCTCGGAAGCGAAGACTGCCTCCGTCTCTCCCCCGCCACTGAATGGCTTGTGCCTCCCCAAGCCTCGTTTCCTTCGCGAACCCGCGCGGAGCCGCACGCTGCTCGATGACCACAGCGCACATGTGCTTTACATTCTTTGTGACACTCAATGGGCTGTAAAAACATGAAGCCAGGACCCCCCCCCCCCCGCCTTAAGTAGTGGAATCTTGTTACCAGCCATGGAAAAATACATTATTACCCCTAATGCAATTAAAGCCATTTACTCGTGTAAGGTTTTGCCATCTTTAAAATAAATAAAGAACGTGTACAATTTACAGAAAATGTACGTGATAGCAGACATTAACACAAATAATCTTCACTATCGATATTGAATATCTATTGATATAATTTTTAAAAGTATCCTTAAGAATGTGTTTTGCTTAATAAGAGCTCCTATTCGTGATTTAAATATCACCAACATATATATTTAATGGTATTTTAAATACACTTTCGGAGAGGAAAAAGAAGGATTTTCCAGATGTCAGACTTGACGTGACCACTGCGTTTCCCAGTATGAAAACAAGGAAAGCTCCTGGACTAGATGGCACAACTGGAAATCATTAAAGATGCAGGACCGGCTGTTGCAAAAAATTAGCTGACCTATTTACTAAAACGTTTGCGCAGAAATGAAATACCTCAATTGTCGAATGATGCCTTAATCATTCTTTTGTTTCAAAAGGATTGATGACACGCATTTGAAAATTTACAAACCAAATTTGCCTCCTATCACGCGGATATAAATAAAGGGCAATTTAGGGTACAACCAACCCAGTAGAGGACGGTTTCCTATCATGGGGTCACATGCATGCTCTCGATAATATTCCAGAAAATAACAAATTTTGAAATACGAGTGTGGATCACCATTGTAGGCCATGAGAAGGCGTTCGATTCAGTGGGAAATAATGCAGTGAGCCAAGTTCCCACAAGCCAAAGACTTCATGAAAAGTAATATGAAAATAAATCGACTCCATACAGAGAGTTGTAAGAGCGGACATTGGCAGACGTATTCCACGAAGTGGATTGGAGATATTAGGGCGTAAACGTAACTTAAATATACATTGAAATATATTAACCGTCTCACTATACACTATACTCTCCACCCCCACCCTCCAAGTCATGGCCATCTATCACAGCGTTCCGAAGCAACGATACATCTAGCACCTGCATATTATTTTGCTCCATCTTTGCGGATATCCACTTGGGTACGTTCCACCCTTTCGATATCACTCTGTGGCCCACGGGTACGATACTTTTCCGTTAAGTATTCGTCTTATTCTTAGGGTGGACCATGAGCTTCTTGGAAGATCAAACCCAGGGATATTCTGCCTTGGGTCTTTCACATTCAGTAAAGTTTACCAAGACTACTCCCATCCTGCTCATCGACAGCCTATTTCTTTCGCTAGTTGAGCTCACTCCGCCCGTCGATGGGCGTCCTAGCTATGTGCACTCTGATGCCTTTTCCAGCTGCGTCAGCCGTCGTGCGTTAATGGACGAAACCCAATTGGTCACCAAACAATGTCTTTTGTTATTCTTATTATTAAAGCAACGACATGAGCTGAAATACAAATTCTAAATTATTTGCGTTTAGTTAAAACTTGAGAATATGTTCACTTTTCGATTTAAAGCTTTCGTGACTGCAGGGATTCATCTTCTTGGTTCTTTCGGTAAAGTCACGTAGAATGGAAATAATAAAATAATAAAACATAAAACATAATAAAATAATTCTCACGACGTTTCGGCCACAACGCAAGCAGCCGTCCTCAGGTGAAGAACAAGTCTGTCGAGAAGACAGAGTCTGAATGAAACACTCCAGGCTTGGAGCGTCTTAGAGTCACGAAACGTCGTGAGAATTATTTTTATTATGTTTTATTTTTATTATTTTATTATTTCCATTCTATGTGACTTTACCGAAAGAACCAAGAAAATATGTTCACTTGTTTGAGTGAACGATAAGTCAGTTAATGTAATCTATTTTAGTGGGCGAGTGTCCACCGAGAGAACAATTCTTCTTTTGCGCTAGAGATCTCGGGATAAAACAAAAGAACAAACATCGCAACAATCGAACGTTTCACAAATCACGCGCAAAACGGAAACAATAAACATGCGGAAGCGTAGGCAGCACATGTTGCTGTCGATCTATTTCGAGGAATACTTAAAATGTATATAATGCCAACATATCTTAGAACAATTAAAATATCAGACATAACAAAATATTATTATAAAGTTAAATATTGCGAGAATAAAAATAAGTGTATAATTAAGCAAAAATAAATAATCATAATTGCCCACGCTGCAATTAACATTGCTTCTCGTTCACATATTTGTATTTCCTTTAAATATTAAATGATGAAAGCTGAAGAGGATGACCACCGGGGAGATGCAGCAATGAGATCAGCTCCAGTACAGGAGCGAGACGGATTGTTGCATCACATGATTGTGAGTGATGGCGAATACTTTTGAATACTTCATCCAGCAGTGGAGAGATCGTTCCTGAAAATGATGATGATGCAAATAACATTAGAGCCATGTTAAACTATCCCGGATTCCATTCGCAGCCAGAAGTACGTCCATCTGACCCTTGTCATTAATGTAATACTGCCCCCTGTTGAGTTAACGTTGGAAATGCTGCATCACTCACCAAATGAAACAACTTTTAAGTGTGCCCTGCAAGAGGAACCCTGAAGCATATTTTCCATTGCGAGCCAGCATGTTTACACGTGGATGGGAAAACCTTGCGTTCTGGCGAAACACTGAGATCACATCGAACCTTAATAGCGGTTCCCTGAAAGCCACGTGACTGCAACATGAAAAGAGAGATTGCAACATTAAGACAGTTGTAAAAATAACAAAATAGCACTTGGATTTATGTTACCGATCGCCGGCGTATGCGTACTCTGCCTACGGGCATCGGGGGACACAGCACGAGGCGATGGAGGAAAAGGTCGTTGTGCATCTTGCTGTGCCAGAATGCCAGCCATTGCCCCTGTCAGTCCAAATATCTCGATGTAGGTAGGTGCACCGCATCAAATACCCCCCCCCCCCAAAAAAAAAAATTACCTTCTTCAAACATCTCAGTCTTGCAGTAAAGTGCAAAAAGATAAGCTTTCACGGAGGAGATGGATGAGTGGCGAGCAGGCTTATCTCGTTCCTGACTGAGAATTACGCAAAACAGAGTAAAGAGGAGATTGATAATAAAATAAAGAAAATATAGACCCGCTCGAAGGGGGTTCTATTTAAGTAGACAAAGCACAGGGGAGTCTTTGAAGAAAGCGATTTGTGAGCACCACCCGCGGGAGATATGAGACAGGGAGGATTATCTAAGCATCCCTGCCAGGTTACTGTCTGACGCCACTTTGCTTAGGTCCACATTTTATATTAGTGGTTGCGTTTTTACAATAAATTATGCATCGAGGGCTCGACCTAAATGAGCTGGCCATTAATGGAGCGTGGGGAAATGCAGAGCGGTCCATGCTTTGCTAAGATCAATTTGATTTCCACATTCCAAGTTTGGCATCTTACGGCACACGCTGCACGCCGGCCATTAGAACGAAGTGCGTTAATTATTGACGAGGAGTGGTTTGCGTGTCTGTGCTCAAACATTAAAGTTCAGCGAAATGTCAGACTGCCAAATGCAGCCGGTGGAGTTGAGAGGAAGCGCTCGGATGATGGCAATGAGTGGGTCACGTGCTGGCACGGTGCCACGGACCTGGCACGGCCAGGGCGGGCTGACGCAGATAGGACACCGTCAATCACGAAACAAATGAATGTGCACCAAGGGATCGGACCTTGTTTAGAGAGGGGGGAAAAACCCCAACAACCTAATGGTCCCCTTGTCAAACATGCAATAACGCACGTGAGTGCTCCCCAGGTGCCATTTGAAAGTTGTTTGCACTGCAGAAAAAAAATACGGTCGCGCTACAAAATACCGACAGGGCTACAGTTCCAATTGGCGAAGCGTTAATTCTGCCGAAGGAAAGAAAAATTCCGTCCTCCGCTCTGGGGATCACAACAGTGGCACTTGAAAGCACGATTGTGATGGAACGCCTGCGTTATGAAAACGTAATGCAAGAGCGAGATGCGCAGAAACCGGAGATTCACAACGACTACGCTGCAGCAAGTTCCCTGGCCTTGAGGTCACAGATTGTGCGTTGCATGAGTGAGGATTTGGTGCAGTTAAGTGTGCACACAAAAACAACAAGACAAAAGAGCCCCGTATAGCCTTAACAGACTGCTGGGGCAATAATAACAGCCACAATAGTAACAGCCATAATAATTTTGATTTTAAGCTTTCGTGACTGCAGGGATTCATAGTATTGGTTCTTTCGGTAAAGTCATGTAGAAGGGAAATAATAAAATACATTTTTTTTAAAACAATAAAAATTCTCACGACGTTTTGACTGCAACACAAGCAATCAATTGCTGTGGATTTCGCACCTGATGACGATTGCTTGTGTTGCAGTCGAAACTTCGTGAGAATGTTTATTGTTTAATATTTTTAGCCATAATAATGTTCAACCCTTTGAAAAATTCCATTGCTGGATTAAGATACCATGTTGGTCATGGTGATAATTTGTTTTAAACTAAACGAGTAAACTTTTATTTATTTATTTTTCTAGGTAAGGCCCACTGAGATATATAGCTCTATTTCAGAAGCGACCTGGCCACTAGTGAAAGCTCAACGAAGTGGCTTATCATCACGTAGAAATGTATAGCAGCCGAATACTCTAAACGCACGTTGATTCTAAATGTAGAGGGAAATACCGGAGGACCCGAATAAAATTCCATGCAACCACGGGGAGAGAGGTACGCAAACTGAAAATATACAGGCGTCAGGGACAGGATCGAAGCCACGACCTAATGCATATCAGGCGAGTTAGTTGACATTTCGCCACCGCGGCGCCCCATACGTTACCAATTTGGTCAGTGTTGTTTGAAAACGGGTGGGGGGGGGGGGGTTAGTGGGTGGGAGTTGGGCAGGACCAGTTCAGATGATCGTAGCCATGGGTGGAAATTGAATTAAGAAAATCGCCGAGCTTCATCACTGTGCCACCGCTCCAACCCGTGTGTTTGTGTGTACCGTAATGTGCCGTTTGCTAGAGGTTTATGCAGTCTCTTGTGTGTAGAATAAATGTGTGTGGAAGATAACCATTGCTCTAGAGAGTATATCCTTAACCTCAGCTTTTGCCTGCGAGGTGTCAATGTATCTGGGTAATGGAGATAGACGAGAGGGGCCCTAGCTGCTGCCTCTGTAGCAGATAAGGTGCTTGAGAGCGGAGTCCTCACGCCGTACCACGTTTGATACCAACTCGTATAATGAGCGAGTCATGGTAGCAAGTTGTTTAATGTGGGTATTTTAATGCAGGTGGATCGGTGGCGCAGTGGTTAGCACACTGCTCTATGAAACGGGCCGCTTGAGTGTGATTCCCGGCCACGGGCAACATCAGTGGCGAGTGATATTTGAACCGATCCTGGGTTCCAGCATCCTTCCTTCACCAACCCAGACTGACCAGTGTGGTGAGGTATGGTCAAACAACCCACCCCCCCCCCCCCATGACCAACACAGCATAGGGAGTTTTTTTTTCTTAAACACATTTAAATCAAGGAATCAGTCTCATATTTATTATATATTACCTGTTGGTGCGAACACAGTATCGCGTTGAACATTTACGTTGCCAGTTTTACCGTCGTTTGGTCACGACATTTGGGTAGGGGTTGACATTCACAGCCTATTGCTTATCTTTTGCTCTGAAGATCGCGCAAATAATTTTCGACACGGACAAAAAGGAAACGATCCATCTAATCCAGCTGGAATGCGGGGAGCTGCGCGTGGATTGATCGCGCTAATTAAACCGCGGTGCGCCAGTTAATTTATTCGAGAACAGAACTCCAAATGCTTCCCGAGCAGTGAGATGCAAATTATTGGGAATAATCATACAAATTAATGTCAAAATCCGGACCTCTGCGTGCCAGCACACATCTAGCCACGGCAGTAAAGGGCACACGAAGTTAGCACCCGACTGTTAAAGCACAGCAGCGGTGACAGACCTGGCCTTTGCGTAACACTCTTCTGTTTCTAATCTCTGTTGTTATATTGCTCACAAGGAACCACTCTCTGTGTGCCAATGGAACTCTCTTTCTCTCTCTGTGTGTCTGTCTGTACAACATTTCAAACGGGGAGCTGCTGCACAAATTGTGTTCTTAGAAGCCATGTCACTGATACGTCAGGACATCGTGATCTGCATTCTCACGTGACAAGTAAATGTCTTATTTTTTTATAGGGCAGTGAACGGAATAAAAAAAAACCACATGTATATATATAATGCTGTTGCAAGAAAGAGTAATCAGGATTTTAGATAAATAAAAGACTAGCTGTGTAAAAATATGTAACAAACCATCCCGCCTTCATTTCAGTAAACGAATAAAGATTTGATTCTCACGATACCAAAAAAACGCTGCGTTGACAACTTTTTAGATTTTTTTTCTTCCAATTTGGCAGCCGTTTGATGTAATAAACTGAATGTAAAGGCCTGGGCGTCATTCTGTGCGTTAAGCTCGGGAGAGGCCAAATTCAATTGCCATAACCACTGGCACAACCAACCGCTTTATCCGTACGGCGTTCTTTCACTTCCGTGGCCCCACGCCCCAGCCGTGGAGTCGGCCACCGCAACCCCCTCCCCAGCTCTCCCAGGCTGCCCCGTCAGCGTCACGGTCACCGGCTTCGACGTGGTGCTGCGTTTGGTCAGCCGTTAAAGGGCGGCCGTATTTGGATTTAGTTTTTCCCTGGCTTCGGCCGATGAAACGACAAACGCCGCCACGTCCGCCTTCAGAAACCCATCTGCAAGCGTGCGTGTGCTGTGACGCGCAGTCGATCAACTTCCCACAAGCAAATACAATCAAATTACACACCAATAACACGAGCCTCTGCTGCTCGGTTATTTTTTCACGAAACCAATTATACGAGGGTGACACAAAATCCAAAATTCCCCACATTGTTAAGAATAATTTCACAAGAATTTCCATGGTCCATAATACAGGTTCTTGGGGGTTACAGCGCGTAAATATATAAATGTGTCGTTAAACCTGCCACCACCCTACACAGCCAATTAGTAAGGTTTGTCACGTAAACAGAACATGTCAATTCGTTATGAGTACAGCACACTGGTGTCTTGGAGAGCAAAGCCACAACATTTACAATCTGAGTACGACGTTTTTCTAGTAATTACAACTAGCTTCATCAGGCGACAGCCAGATTTATGGAGAAATCCTACCATTTCGTGGCGTTAATATTTTGTTATTTTCTTCATGCAATGTTATTGTAGTGGTGCCATCCATGAAAATGGGTTTATCACTTCTATATATATATATATAACATTTAGGTTAGTCTCTTGGTTTTCAGAGTGCTTGGATTAATGCATACACTTCCACCAAGACAAATATATTGTGTAGTCTACGAAGACACTCGACATAATGGTATTTGATTTTTTATTTTTTATTCCGAGAATCCAGGGACAACCACATTCGGAGATGGAACAATATTAAACATGCGGGAGCAAGTTAAACGGTTGCATTGCAGAACCAAGAGGAATTTGCAGTGACTTGGGGAGGCTTTCAGCCAGCGGTGGGTAGAGCATGAATGCTGATTGTAGTTAATGAGGCCCTCTCTCCTCGTTCGCAATGCATGAGTGCTGTTTAGTTGAGCAAATGTGCCCACGTGAATATAACAGAGAGCAAATGTGCTCACGTGAATCTAACAGAGTGCTCTGCATCCAAGAGCAAAGCAGCGCGCTTCCAACATCTGTGGAGCCCTGGGTCGTTTAAATGCATGGCATCGTAGCCATCAGTCATGCGGAGAAATGAAATGGCAGTGTGCACATTTTCAGTCTATATGAAAAAAACATATGAAAGGGTGGTATTTGACCTTGGTGAAAAATAATATATATATGTTTTGCCGTAATTGAATATACATTTGAACTTTTTTCGCTCGGGATGAATAGGTATATGAAATAGTATCCGGTGCATCAATGTTTAAAATATATATATGTGTAACGTAAATACATGTAAAAAGGACGTGAAAATAATGACATTGTCCACGAAATAAATAATATTTGCAAGCAAAATATCAAGAGAGCGATAGAAAGATGCGCTGTAATGTAAATAAATGAAGGATGGGAATGGAGACAGTGATTAAAAGAACTGGGCAGAGATGCAGCAATGATCACAGGCACAATCCGGAGATGCCTAGCGGGTTAGGGATATAAATGAAAAATGGATTACATGTGGATTTAAAATGCTATCCTATTCGCTGCGGCCTAATAGCCACCCCCGGGATACTGTCATTCAGAATCACGAGACAAAGGCGGCGAATTTTCTTTTTTCCCGGGCTTCTAATCAAACTGAAATGCGCGCATCGTCCACCCCAGTGCCTCTTCTGCAAATTTAAGAAGTAGTTTCAGCCATTCAGCTGATCAAGCGTCGCGGGAGATGACACAGTTTCCCTTCTAGCAAACATGAATATAAAAAGGAAAAAAAAAACATCAGTGCTGATAATAACGTTCACAGACTCAAACTCATTCTCAATTTAATGCAAAATTCCAGTCGTATTACTTCAGTATAATGGTTTTGGAGATATGTTTGTGTTGCTAAAACAAATAATTTAAAGAACTGCTGATTAAAAAAACGAGACTCATGGACAAAAAAGAAACCTTGAGATTTCTCCACCCGCCTCCTATGCCCCCACATTCCCCATCCTAAAACGCCGTTGGCTGGGTCTGTTAAGATATGGCCTCTTTGTGGTCTCAATGTCGAGGTCATACTGCTGGTTTTGCCCTGATTGCGCAGCTGTGCTATGCACCCATTTGTGGTGGGGTTGGGAACCAATTGATCAAAAGCACAGTCCCTGTCCAGATCCACCCCCCCTCCCCGGGTGCGACGAGATTTGGTCGAATCAAGGGGGCCTCTGAGTGGGCGTGCGCTCCGTTCTCCCGCACCTTATCATGCCACCGCGGGGTACGAGGGACTACCAGCCTGGCTCCTTCTCCAGTGCCGTACTTGGAAAGACGTGGAGGGAGGAGGAGGGGGGGGGGTGTTGAATTAATAGAAGATGAGAAGAACTCTGACTCACGACTCAAGCTTTCATCGCGGGCGTGCGACATCGAAATTAGAGTCAATTGGTTCTGCACCTTCCACAGTGACGGCTGACGGGCTCGAAAGTTCAAAGCCCTTTCAAGATCTATGCCAGGTGGGTCTGTCTCAGCCGGTCTTGCCCTCATCGAGCAATGGCTCGCGAAAAGCCCGTCCCTTTTGTCGAGTGCATTAATGTGATGTTAAAAACATGCACGGTTAGATAACAAAAATGCACTTAAGTCTAAAGTCCACGAAGGCGGAACACTAGCGCTGCATACAATCCACATTTACAGCTGGTTGTGTTGTGTTATTACTCCTTGGTTCTTTCGATAAAGTCACGTAGAAATAAATAAAATAACAATAGAATACGAAGTTTCGATTGCAACACAAGCAACCATCATCAGGTACAAATGAATGAGAAAACAAACATAGTAAACTTGAAAATATAATGCGATACAGAGAGTAGGCCAACACAACAGTCAACACCCCACCTGGTTGATTACGTTCTTCCAAAGATTGCGAAATTTGAGGGAGAGACAAAACATAGACACAGAGACACACAGACACACACACACAAGCAGAGAGAGAGACTCACACAGAGACAAACAGAGAGAGAGAAGCTTCGAATCTAGTTTGTGTGTGTTATTGTTCATACCAACACCATACGAGGTCTGGACACTAACCCGTCTATTGCTCTTCTTCTTGGTTCTTTCGGTAAAGTCACGTAGAAGGGAAGTAATAAAATAATAAAAATTATGTTTTATTTTTATTATTTTATTACTTCCCTTCTACGTGACTTTACCGAAAGAACCAAGAAGATGAATTCCTGCAGTCACGAAAGCTTAAAACCGTCTATTGCTCTTCACCAAACGGCTCAGTGAAGGCGACACATTCCTACTGCCGTGCCCCCCCCCGGCCCCCTCCTTCTCTCACCCCCCCCCCCCCCCCCATTGCCCCCTCCTCCACCCATGCACTAAAGCCCAGCAGCTCATAATAAACAGACACCGCGCACTCCGCCACCCTGCTTGACGGGTCCAGGAGCCCCCCCGAGCGGGCGCTGTCTCCCGAACAGCCGCGGGCCTTAAGAGCGAGCGAAACCCAACACCCGGCCTGTTGCCAGAACAATGCCGCGCGGTGGCGACTTAATCCCCTCACCTCTTCGCTGACCGCGCCAGCATTTCTTCGGGACTTATAGCACGAGAATGTCAATTTGCGTCGTGTTACCCCCTTAGGGCGGCGCAAGAGGTCTTGATATCATTGGGGTGTCCCCCCCTCCACACCCTACTTGCCCGCGTCGAGATCTGTCAAACGTTTGTTCATCGAAGAGGGTTAAAATTTTCGATTTTAAGCTTTCGTGACTGCAGGTATTCATCTTCTTGGTTCTTTCAGTAAAGTCACGTAGAATGTAAACAATTTTTTATTATGTTTTATTTTTTTTATTTTATTGTTTACATTCTACGTGACTTTACCGAAAGAACCAAGAAGAGGGTTCAAATGACAAGGATAAATGAGACTTCTGGGCAATATTCGGAGCACATTCCCGTGCAGTCGTCCGCCATCGCTTGTGCGCGTCATTGCGGCGAGAATGCATTGCCCTGTTTCGGAAGGTGTGAGCCTCGGATAATTATTAAAGGGTGCGTCATATTTGAATCATTACTCTACTTACACTTTAATGTCAATTACTTGTAAACATTATTTTGGGAAGCGGTAAATAATAAAACAAAATACACCACCGACTCATATTTTGCATAGCCACCGAATGTATCACAATTACCAACAGAATGCCAAAGTATGACAATAAATCAGGTGTTAAAATGTTCCAACACCAAATTGATACCTTTTTCCAGGGATCAAGTCTACAGTAACCACATAGAGTACTCGTGGTGAGCATGCAAACAAACCTATTCTTATTTTTCCATACATTGATGGTGGCAAAACGGTCCCATGATATGTCAAAGGTCGACGCAACGGCTTGCAATAGAAATCACCAGAACTAAAAGGCTGCGGCCAGAATTGAGCATTTTTAATGAACGTCTTTTTTTTCCTGGGGGGGTCATTTCACGCCACCGCGCGTTTCGTGGCAGTTTTTTTCCCCATACAAGCCGCATCACGTGATCCGTAACTGTTACTAATTTCTTGACTTCAAGCTTTTGTGACCGCAGGAATACATATTCTATGGGTCTTTCGGCAAAACCACCTAAAGACGATTGCTTGTGTTGCGATCGAAACGTCGTGATATTAAAAAAAAATTATATCTACGTGGCTTTACTTGATGCAACAGTCGTGCTGTGACGGTTCCACCTGAAGACGAAAGCTTACTTTAATTAATTTTAATTTAATTTTTTACCTACGTGACTTTACCGAAAAAACCTAAGAATATGAATCCTTGCAGTCACGAAAGCTTCAAATCTAGAATTTACCGAAAGACCCATAAAATATTTCTTATTAATTTATTCTGTTTCGCAAGCTCCCGCATTTCCCCCTACCCCTCTACTTCCCGAAAATACCTTCCCCCCGCCAGCCGCCCGCCCGCCTCATTTTGCCTTTGCACAATGGAAAACGTAGGCAATGTCTCACTTTATCAAATTGAAAGTCTTTTTTTCCCTCCACCTGATGATGGTCGCTTGTGTTGCGATCGAAACGTCGTAGTTTTTTGTTCATTTTATTATTACTCTTTGATTATTTCGGTAATGTCACGTAGGTAGAAAAATAATAATAGATTACGACGTTTCGATCGTCACACAAGCAACCGTCTTCTACCCACGTGACTTTACCGAAAGAACCAAAGAGTATGGATTCCTGCAGTCACGAAAGCTTCAAATCAAGATGATGTCATTATTTGTTGAACCTACCCACGTGACTTTACCGAAAGACCCAATGAATATGAATTCCCGCAGTCACGAAAGCTTTACGTCCAGATTGAATGTCTCGACTTTGCTTAATCACCCGCAGTTCCGCTTCCACCAACAGCGGCAGGCAAGGGTATTTTTTTTTGTCCAAGCGGACAGCACCAAGCTGCGCTCGGGTATGCATGTTAAGTGCGATACGTTGGGGACGTGCCGTGGAGTGCGACTGGCGTGTGCGCACACACACACACCTCCATCACTCACGGCGGCCCCCTCACGTTCACGTATTTATCATCCGGTAGCACACACACTGCCACTTACTGTATGCACAGTGCGCTCATGTGAGCCCATCACGCCCGATTTATAGCACTCGCTAAAATATGAGACTCATCTTTAACACGTGTTTGCCTTCTCATCGGGAGAGGCGGCTCTTTGGTTCGGTTTATCTTTCACGAGCGTGCGCGCGTGTGTGTGTGTAAAATTCGTGCCACTGCATAGTTGTGAAAGCAACCATTAAAAAATATCCCCAAAAAATGTAAGACGTTCATCAATTACATTTATTTAAATTATGAAAAAGGGCCATTTCCAGAAACGTCACCTATTATATTACACACACACATTTAGGGCCACAGTGTTATTGACTGTATTGAGTTTTTTGTGAATTGTGGTTGTGCACTACTGCCAACGCAGCATCACCAAATGATTTAGTTGAAAAATAGAGCTATTCTATTGAATGACGATGGTCAATACAACTACGGAATATATCTACAGAAATTTGGAACACGTATGGTTATGCAGACTGGGCATGAGCTGAGCGGTATGATCAATTTAAACGGAGAAGTGCCAGGAGAAGTTGACAAATTGGCAATATTGGGCATCGCTTTTGCATTGCCTCAAGGGATAGATCATTAATTAAATCCATACATTGGAAAAAACATCAGATAATTTTAACAGACTGGCCAATAAACGAACAAAAAACAAGATCATTCGTAATTGTATTGAGACGTTTATATTTTCAGAATTATTTATGTGAACATGTATGTATGGACTATAGCAAAAGCAAACTGAAGCGAGCTTAAAACATGCCAATCAGTTCCTTCTCGTTTGAGTGTGAAAAAAAAATCAGCACAGAATTCGATTATAATGTTGGGCTCAGAGTGATGTCAAGTTTCCGTTTTGTAATGTAATATGATAAAGAAATAAAACAAAGATGAAACGTACTTTGAGAGCCAGATGAGATACCAAAGGTGACGCACATTAAATTATGAGATTCCGTGTACATCTCAATGGTTATCCATACTAAATAGCCTCACTGCATAGGTTATTGGCTGACAGGCCGTCTCCTCTGGTCACTAACGTATATTTATGGAAGCAGTCATGATCCTACATATACACATGATTTGTGGAATGCTCCTTCTCATCATCGTTAAACATGATTCATCCACTGCTTGATGAATGCCTCCCTAAGTCATTGGCATCTCTCTCCGTCTTGCGAAGCGACCCAGAACATGCATGTGAGCAGACTTCATCGCGAGATCTCTGCTGGGCATGCTTCCTTCTTCAGCTGCCATTCCGTCATTGGTATCGACCACCGGTTACTGTGTCTTCCTGTGACGCGTCATGCCCAAGCCCATTGACTTTTATTCACAGGCAATATGATTTTTTTTAAACCTGAGTATATTTTCTAATCCACGTGTTCCTCTTCCTGTTCGTCAGTGTAAATTCCAAGCACGCACATCCCTCCGCTTATTTGCCGACTTTTCAGCTTTTTTGCTCCATTTCATTTCAAGTTTCAGTTGATAAGCCCTGATTCACAAATACTGTCACGTGTTCAAATGTAGCGCAAGTGAAATTCACTTTCAGTTGTCGGGCCCGAGCACGGCAATCCAGCCCGACGTTCATCCCTAAATGAACAATCGGCTTCATGAGTACTCAATTGATCGGCAAGTTATTTCAAAGCATAATTTTTGTTAGATTAACACGTATGCTTTCGCGACCAATACTGTACTATCCATAATAGAGTTTTTTGGGGTTAGATCGATTAAATATAAACGTGTCGTTAAACCCGCCACAGATTTGTTATGACTGGCTGTCGCCTGATGATGCTAGTTGTAATTACTGGCGAAACGTCGTACTCAAATTGTAATTGTTGTGGATTTACTCTCCAACACACCGGTGTGCTATACTCGTGACGAATTGGCCACGTTCTGTTCACGTGACAACCCTTACTAGTTGGCTGTGTCGGGTGGCGGCGGGTTTGAACGACACATTTATATATTTACGCGATCTTACCCAAGAAACCTCTATAATGGATATTTGTTTTCATTAGTTAGGTGGAACGCTGCATCTAAAACGCTGAACGCATCACGTTCAACACGCGGATGGTGGTCTCATTGCACGCAGGCTGCGTCATCAACACGACCACAGCGCCCCCTGCTGCAGAGATCGCACACGCGCACGGACGCAGGCAACCAGCAACGGCCTGCCGAACAAGCCAGGGCCGCAGAAGAAAATTAAATACGACAACAAAAAACCTTGCCGTCGGATTAACAATCTAAATCGTGCCTGCGCGTTTGCTCGAGACGATCACGACATCGTCCGGGGAGAGGCGGGAGGCGAGAGCGAGCGCGGCCGAAAAAAAAAATATGTGCCCAGAGTCTTGTGCAATAATTAGCGAGAAAAATTGCTGCCGTAAGGGCCACCGGCGCGATGACGACAGTTGTGTAAACACAGCAAGTAATTGCCTGTCCCCCTGCACCATCTCATTAACAATCACCCACGGTGCAAATCGAGTGCGAGCGGGAGGCTCTTCGAGTTGACTTTTTTTCTCTGACGGCGGAGGAATTACGGGTCAATTTGCTGTCACGCTAAACTGTGCGCTACGGGAAACTTCTGAGCACTCCGACCCGGACCCGGGTCTCGCCGTCTTTGGCTTCCCTTTGTTGACGTGCAAGCACACTTGTCGGCTATTTTACTCATTCAGACAGCCTAATCATGTCACGCAGACCTATTTCTCTTCAGTCGCATGGAATGAAATGTACAATGTGAGCCCTCACTCCCCCCCCACACACACCCCCATTTGAGGACTTTAATAATTATTTTTTGACATGACAAATTACACAGTGGGCGCGGCGCTTTCTCAAAGTGCACGCACGAGGCCCCACGCTCGCCGGTTCCGTTGCGCGACGTTTTTATTTGCCGCCGGGAGCGTTCGCAGCATTCGCCGGCGCCTCCGGCTTGCCGGTAGCGCGGAGTGGCACGCATCACAGGGTGGGCAGATGCTCACAATTTCAGGGGGGGGAAATTTCAGGAGAAATTGTGCCCGTGCAAAACGTCGCCCGCTGACAACAGCCAAACTTGATTGATGCGAGGGCCACTTTTCTTTTCGCTAATAGAGGCTACGGGGGGGGAGGGGGGGTTGGAAGGTAGATTGCGAAATCTGTGTTTCACGCCTCGTGCACTGTATGATATGATGCTTGCTATCTAATGGGGTGCCCTTGCTGAGAATTCCATTGAAGTCTGCAGGGAGCCTACGCAATAGCCAGCAGCTATCGGCCTACCGGAGCACATTAGATTAGCCGTCAGTGAAAAATCTGCTTGCGGTAGAAGGGATGCAAAGAAATATAGGTTTATAGGGAAAATGAGCATGCCATATGCACATGTCCAATGAAGCCCCCTCCATGCTATTGCTAGCTTTCAAGAGCAGGTGTTGGCGGAGTACCTATAATCAAAACGCAATAACATTATCTATCAATGAAGATGATGCGCGACTATTCGGACCATTAATCGGACATCACGCGCTCCTGACAGGGCTGCGCGATGAACATTTCTCATCAAATGTAATACCGTTGTCCGTGCATTCTTTAGGATTCTAACTTACAACATTTTAACCATCACCAATGCAAACTTAACGAATTAAAACACATTTGCTCAGTCGGTTTGCTGAGTAAAATAAACCCACTGCCACCCAGCTGCATTGAAAAGCCTATTTGTGTTACAGCTCACACAAGAAGAGCTGGAATCTGTAAATTATTGTCACACATTTAAATCCATTTTCAGGAAAATGGCAATATCCGTGCAAATTCTTCGCAAGATATATACGCAAAAATCTCACATTTGCAGAAAATGTCAGGATTTAAATGCAAATGCATTTTACGGTACTTAATTTATAAAACTTTTTTGTGCAGGTAACAAAACGTGATGTTTAAATACATTCATATCAATATATACGCAAATGGTGTCTTAAATAGGGATATACAATAGCAGGAATCCTTGAATGCCTTGTATGCCAATATACCACCAACATGCATAAATGCGGCACCACCTTGTGTTGGCCATCAACTGAAACAAGCAGAGTTTGTTTGCATTTTAAAACTATTCACCCATTTTTATTTGACCAGGTAAGGCCCACTGAGCTACATAGCTCTTGTTTAGAAGTAACCTGACCACAAATGATAGCTCAATGAAATGGCCTATCGTGAGGATATTTATAGCAGCCGAATACTCTAAACGCATGCCGATTCTGACTGTGGAGAGAAAAACCGGAGGACCCAGAGAAAAACCCGCGCGACCACGGGGAGAGAAGCATGAAAACTCTAAATTTAAAGGCGTTGGGAGGTCAGGATCGAACCCACGACCTCTTGCATACCAGGCGAGAGAGATAACATCTCGCTACCGCGGTGCGTCATTTTCTTTACTTAAGGAACATACGGACAGCATTCGTACGAACCCTTACATGGCACGTGCCGATCTCTATAAGTCTCTGGACTCTATTTAGCTGTTACACTGTTGACATCAGCAAGGGAAATACTCTTAGAGTCTGTAGATGTTCTGTGTGCTCATACTCTATTGACTTTTTCCCCATGAATGAATTGCAGCCACCTGAAAGCCCAGGCTTCCAGACACCCACGAATTGAGACTACTTTTTGTTGCACCAAATACCCAAACGGCAACGTGATATGTATCTGAAAATGCACAGTTACCTTCAGGAAGCTCAGTTCATTTTTCCCAACACGCAGTCGCTTCCAAACACACGGGTGCACAGTGGCTGGTCAGATGTCGAAGTGTGTCCCTGCTCAGATGAAACATTGGGGCATCACGCGGCCTTGGGCCAATGGTGGACATGAAACATTCCATCGGTGAGAGCCAGTCTCTCGATTTAGGGCGTGACCACTGTAACTTCCCACAAAGTGTGACTTATTCATCAACCCCATGGGGATGATGATGGACCGAGTTGACATGCAACCTGAATTTGAATTTGCCAAACTTGCGTATCGTGAATTGGGCACTCCAAGTAGTTTGGGCGTATAACAAACACGGTGAATGTGATTCACTGCTTATAAGGGCATACACCAGTGTTCTTCATTGCAAGGCCCAAGGGCCACTGGCACCCCATCATGCTGTATCATGCTGTCAAACAAACCCCAATGATTTCAAATGTATGGCGACTCTCACACTGATGATGTTTTATCGGCGAAAGTGCTCCCATTGAAAATGAGAGAAGAACACTGGTATAGACCTAACAGTAATTTGTTGCAGTTAAGCATCAACACGTGCTGTTTCCTTCTAATGGAGGGTGTGGCGACACAGAAAGGCGACGGACGACACACAGAGGCCCAGCCCTGGGCCTCACGAAGTCCCCCCCCCCCTTCTCACCCCTCTCTGCCGCAGTGGGTACCACGAGTGGGTTGGCGCACACCCATTAAGGCGACGCTAACATGCCTCGTGTGCAAACACGACCACTTAACGATGCCGTGTTCTACGTAGGGGGGGGGGGGTAGAGATGGGAATGGGAAGGCCGGGTGGGGGTGGGGGTGGGTGGGTGAAGGAGCAGAGGAAGGGGGGCGTATGAACCCAACACTTAATTAGGACGATGGCTTCGCGGTGCGCGCACACAGCTCCCTCCGGCAGCTGCCTCTCGAGGGAGGGCAGCACCTCGAGCCGCAATTAAACATCTTTACAAGCACTTTCTCAATTAAACATGGCTTCTGCTTATGAGCTTAAGGAGCAAAACATCCTCAGCAGCATTGCGCCCTAATACTTCCCTTTAATGAGTCAGACCGAGGCCAATAAAACGCAATTATTTCCACCTCACTCCTACACTGCTGATCTTGCTATTAAAATGAAGAAGGCGAACACAACACAATATACGGCTGTTAAATGTATTTATTCAACATTTTTATATATATATATAATTCCTTGTTTATATTTGGCACTTGGTTTTACGTGAGGGAAAGCGAATGATTAAACGTAGTCTCTCCGAATTGAACCGCATCTCCACCACAGCATTCATCAATGTTTTCACCACCAACCCCGCCCACTGTCTTCACGTGCTACAAACCAACGACAATGACAAAAATGTGGGACTTCATTTTAACATTATGCAATGTTATCACATTTGACCGATTTTGCACAACACGTATCCGTACACAATTAGGCATGCATTGCACCTATTGTTGTTTTTGTTAATTAGGCTCTGTTTTAAAACGTGTTGAAATTATTGAACGCATAATATCAATTCCTTTTTTTCTCCTCCAGAAAATTAGCACGATAAATTGGAAACAGATTATATCTGGATTAATCATTTTTAAGAAAAAATGTAGACCTCGGTGCGCGCGATCTGACAAAGTCACTTAGACAACGCCAATTGGATTAGCAAGTACCAGAATCACGAGGATTAGATCAATTTGATTGACATCAAATTATGCCGCGGGTTTATTAGCTGTAAATTCAAAGAATTAGTTAAAGCACCTGCGGAAAAATGACCCCGACCCCTATCACAGAAGTGTATTACGAGACGTCGTATAATTCTACATTACGATGTTCATGCTTCGCTGCGGACCCCTAATGCGGGAATGTATCATCGAAGTGCCATAACAAAACAGTAAAATGCTTTCACATGAGACTTTTTTCGTTCTTCTCATGCACACGAGAAGTCTCGTCATCGTCGTCGTCGGCCACGATCGATCCACTGCTGGATGAAGACCTCCCTCCCAAAGCTGTCGCCATCTCCCACAATCATGCAATGTAACGATTCACCGAGAAGCTGCGCAAGAGCTGATTTCATCTCTCCGTCTCCTCAGTCGACCTACTCTCTTGGGTGCCTTCCATTATTTGGCTGCAGATCTGTCACTACTCTTGACCTTTGGCTCGTTCTATGTGACGTTTCCTACCCAAGCTCCATTTTGCTTTTCTTAATTATTTGAATTGTCATTTATCGGTCTATGTTATCTGATACGCGTCCATGTCTCTCAATATGATGCCAAACGTGCATCGCTACACGCTTTCTTGTGGACTTTTCAATTTTTTGCTAAATTTATTTTGTCTTTTTTTTTTACCCATGGCCGCCGTCACACATTCTGGTAACGGGTGCACATAATGCCACAGCTCTCTGAAATACGTCATAGAGGCCCCCATAATGTTCAGACGAATTAATTACTACCCTTTGTCATTGCACTGCTAGATGATTTCCGTGTTGGCCACCATTACGCTGGTCAGTGCGGATTGGTAAAGAGGGACGCAGGATTAGTCCCGATATCACTCGCCACCGATGTCAACCGTCGCCAGTCTGCTGACCGCTGCAAACTATTGCATTGAGTCATACAATCAATGTTGTACGCTGTCAAATGTGTGCATCATGCGCGTCGAGTACCACGCTAACATGTTTAGATATTTCACATTGGCAGAGTGTCCCATCCTGTCAAGCCAAGTGGAGTATCTACAACCAAAATGGCCTCACGGTCCAAGCAAAACCATGTCCCCCATTATGGGAGATGGACTGGGTTGAGGGGGTGGGTGTGGGTGGGTGGGGGGGTGAGTCAGGGATCAGGCTTGTCTGTAAGTTTCCATGGTAAATTGGAAGCCCTATCTGCTGAGCAAATACCGCGAGAATGACAGGGCGGCTACTGCCTCTGCTTTCCTTGGTCGGGAGGCGGGCGGGGGGGGGGGTGCCCGAGTAGCGCCCGCCCGCCGTGACAGCTTGCGCCACCCCAAAACATGCGAGGGGGTTGATGGGGCCAATGTTTGAATTAGACTGCAATGTTTGCACTGTGGTGGCCAATGCCCTGGCCACCAGCCCCTTGCAGATTCGTGGCAAATCCATACGTTCAGCGCGGTCGGCACCTGTCTGCATTCATCAAGGCGCAAGGTGGCGGGGTGGCGGGGGGAAAAAAGCCAGGCAGCTAACATTTCACTACATGTTCTTGGTTCTTTCGGTAAAGTCACGTAGAAGGGAAACAAGAAAATAATAAAAATATAAAACAATACTATTCTCACGACGTTTCGATTGCAACACAAGCAATCATCATCAGGTGTGAAAACCACAGCAAGAAAATTTGAAATAAAGTGGCGTTTTTTTAACGTTATCACCAAAAACGGACACTTTTTTTCTAATTTTCTTGCTGTGGTTTTCACACCTGATGGTGATTGCTTGTGTTGCAATCGAAATGTCGTGATAATTTTATTGCTTTATATTTTATTATTTTATTGCTTCCCTTCTACGTGACTTTACCGAAAGAAACAAGAATATGAATCCCTGCAGTCACAAAAGCTTTAAATCAAAACATCACTACCTGTTCAATCAAACGCTTTTACTCACGGGTTTATTTTATTCTTATTATAACCCATGCAGCTTCTGTGAAGCGAAAAGAAAGAACTTTGTGTATATATATAAACTGTTATTCTGTTTAAACGCGATATTGCTTCCGAGCCAAACAAGTGAACAACTAATACATTATAATTTTATTTCTCTCTCCATATTACGTGTTGTGCGTCCATATTCACGCAATAAAACAAGCTGTATATATATAAAACGACATTAGGTTTAATTAATATTAATCATGTTTGCAGACTATGTTAATGAAAACACACACACACACACACGGGTATTTGCTCATTATGCAAGTACTGCATATATCACAACACACGGAACAATTAATTTTAGGCAGTTTTATGACTACGTTTGCATTAGCCCAACACGCTTTGTAACACGATATTGCGATTCCATTACTATAATTTCAATTTTATTGCTACCTACACTACACGGAAAAGGTTAAGCGGTTATTACCATAAGTCCTGATAGGGAACTGCATTCTAAGGCAATGCTTAAGCTGCAATTCCGATTACATCTGATAGAAAAATCTATTGCGATGCAGTAGTATCCTTACAGAAATCTATAACAGCATTCCCTCTCCATGTTTTACAACATGCCATGCTATGTAAGGAGGGGTTTTTTCTTCTTTTTATACTGATGTATGTTTTGAATAATAGCGAAACAATTTATCTCAGCGAATATTTTTTTCTGCTGCTGGGAGAAATAAAATAATAGGAAATAAAAATTACTCTGCATACCATATACACCATTCCCATACAATCTGCAGACAATAACTGCCTTTCAAGATTCTCTCTTCTGAAGGCTTAGCTCTCATACCTCTAACAACAGATCCATAGCTGGGACAGGGGGGTTAAAGGTGGCCTTTTGTATCACCACACAGCTGCCTAAACCACTGCACAAACCGGTGGCATAACATGCATCCATAAACAATTACGCATGCATAGTCAGATAGTGAAGTCCAACAAACCAAACCACTGCCGCCCCAGCACTTAAATAAAAAAAACATGAATGCACTTTAAGGCCATCAAATGAGATCGGGGTTGCTTTAAAAAAATTGAACATCAGTGATGCTGGCATCTGCTCTGACCTCACAAGGATTTGAATGACTTATGGCAGTTACTATTGCATTGGAGTCATAGGAATGTTTATCCTCGGCACGGCTTGCGACGAACCGATCTACGCATGTCCCCACAGCTTGGGCAGCACGCCAGAGCCTCCTTTCTAATTGCACGACGGACACGTGCGACAAAGCTCATTTCCGGGCACACAATTACCCTGCAATTGTGTTTCATTACCGGGCAACTCTGCCCGACTTTGGGGGATTCCGATTCGGTGAAGAGACGACGTAAATTAGGTTAAGTGAAGCGGGATCTTTTGAGAGTGGCAACAAAGATTTGGCCTGGTGTTAAGTGAATTTAGTTGAGAGGCGGGGAGGAGGGGGGGGGGGCTTATTTGGGGGAAGAGGCGGGGGAGAAGCAGAAGGGAGGAAAGGAGCGCTTGGGGAAGGTGGGTGAAGCCACAGCAGCTCGGATTGTATGTAATTGTATTTGTCCTGACACTGCTTTCCCGGCCCGTTCATTGGGTGGTCACGTCAGATACGCATGGCTGTGGAGAGCGCAGCTGCGCATCTTTTTCATCAACAGCCGCACAAATGGAGGGCACGCTTAATGTTTCTGTTGTGATGGGATTTTATTGTCATTTAAGGGTTTTGAATTATTGTTGCTGTATAGGCAAGATAATGGGTCCGTGAGTCCGTTCCATATATGAGAGGTATATATATATATTTTTTTACCAGGTATGGCCCGCTGAGCTCGATAGCTCTTTTTCAAAAGCGACCTGGCAGAAAATAATAGCTCAACGAATTGGCTTACCACGTGACAAATTTCTAGCAGCCAAATACTTTAAACGCATGTTTCTAAATGTGGGGAGAAAACCCGGAGGACCCGGAGAAAAATCCACGCGACCACGGGGAGAACATGCAAACTTCAAATATACAGGCGTCAGGGTCAAGATCGAACCCACGACCTCCTCTATACCAGTCGAGGTAATTAACATCTCGCCACCACGGCGCCCGGCAGCATCGAACATTGGCGACTGTACTGACGAGTCCTAGAGAGGTTGAAACCGGTCTACAGCTGTGTATTTGTTTCACTGCTGTCTGTTCTTGGAATGGCTACATGTTCCATTTTTTTTAGTTGGTGGTCTAAGCGACAAAATGGTCGTACGTGCAGTTCTGTTGAACTGGTTTTCTGGTTAAGGCTGATTCTGCATTATGTGCTATAAAGGGGCATTATCCAACACGTCACCTATTATATATTTATCTTTTATGGCAGTGTTATTCACAAATGTATTGAGTTTTTTTGTTAGCTAAGGCTGAGAGCTTTTATGCAATGCGATGCACATATTTGTACGTCGTTAAATCTACTTGTTTTTTTGCAGGCCCACACACACACATGTTTACGTCACGATGAGTTTTCTCGTAATTTGCACACTGCAGTCATGCGCTCATTTTGTGAAATTCAGAGCAAATGCCACATTGGCAGACGGTGATTCGACCAGTGTGTTTTTACTGCAAGTAATGCATTAATCTGCACACTTTAATGCGCGGAATAGATGGTCAGTATGTGACACTAATGCTATTATATGCAGCATATTAAGGGAACTTTGAAGCAAGTGAAGCTTGACATTTCAGCTCCGGGAAGCAGCTAAACAGGAACATTTTAGCACCAACACATACAATATGGGGTTTCAGAAATAAATTACTAAAGTTCATGGAAAAGAATTAGTATATTATATTAACCCGTAAATTAGCAGATGGTGAGCAGGTGAGATGTTTTGTTGTATATTTACGTTGCATATGGTAGGTGCATTTGAGGCATATATGTATTAACTACTCGGCTACATTTGGCATTGGATCACAAACAAATATTGCACGTTGCAAAAACGTAAGTATAATAGTCCAGTAATATTTTGACACTGCTTTAGGGAATGGACAAAGTTGTAGTCTAGATGGTTCTAAATTCTAAAGATTGTACCATTGTGCAGGTGTCCTTGTTTGAAACCGCATCATTCTAATCTTGTGCGTGAGCGTGTCAGTGTGCAACTGTCTGTGTGTGGAATGCCTCACTGAGTCTCTAGACTCTTTTCAAGAGGTTCTTGCCAAGTGTTCGACGATTTGCTTTGTAGATTTCAATTGAGTAACTTGTGGGTGACTTTTCAAATTTGGCAAGTTTGGGCCGTGACGCTGACGAACAATGGCCTACTCTTGCAAATGGCATCAGGGGATCTTGCCCCTCCACTGTGAAGCAGACTGCACGTACTATTTTTTACAATTGATACACCAGCAGTTTTACTGGTAGGAACCGCCAGGTTACACCAGCCCACAGGGGATTATTGTGTCCGTCGTGCAGGGAGGGGCTGGGTGGGGAGGGTAGGGAGGGGCTGGGTGGGGAGGGTAGGGCTGGGTGGGGGGTGAGAGGGGTGGTGTTGGGTGGGGAGGGGCTGGTCACCCCGTGGTGCCCAACTTCACAGTCGGGCATATTTGCAGAATACACCACGCCGCCGTTGACCCTGGCCATTGACCGAGCAACCCAACGTTCCTACCAGCTCCCTCCGCATGAATGTGTTAACTAGGAAGGCCACTGGATTAGAACCGTGAACGTCTGCGACCAGCTGAAAATGCGCTACCGCTGGACCATATGACCTCCCCATATTAAACACATCCTTTTGGACGTGTGCTTAGAGTTGATCAATTTAACTTACATTTTGGGGTGAATGTATAACTTTTTGAGGTCGTACTTTAATTGTTGTGCATGCATCAGAGGTACATTCTTCGCGTTGTCATGATTAACCCTTCAAGACACCATTCTGGAAATTAATAACTCATCCATAATGAGGTTGTAGGATAGTACCGTGCATGCATTGAGCACTTTTCACAGATAATCAGAGGAGTGCAGATGTGAAGCCCATGAGACCTAAGGATTGGCTTTATGTGCAATACTCTGCACCTGATTACAGGTGCATCATATTCAACATTTAACACCCACAGCGAGGGGGCCAGGACATGACGATAAAACGATGGATTCTTGAATCCATCTGTGTGAATTCTTAAGTGTCGTCCTCATCATATACTTGTTGGGTTTTTTTTTGCGGGTAGTCTGCTTTTCTCCTAGTCACTCATTCATGCACAAGGCCAAATATCTCAAATGCAAAACCTTCGTGACGAAGAGTATTAAATCCTATTGAGGCTTCGCTGCGAAATTGACATTTTTCGAATTTGCCCCCAGAAAATTCAAAGAATTTTAAATATTTCGTAACTCCATCTGAAATCGTTTTGTTCTGCTTTCATTCTTCTTTGCTGGCTCATTTATATATTTTTTGCACTCATGCGATGTGTTCTCGATGCAACGTAGCCCGACATGAGAGTGCAGCATTTCCACTTTTCACATCCTGCGGAAATCTCTGCAGGAGGATTTGGTGTGTGTGTGTGCTCGGGGCCGACACGTCGACATTGCCTGTCGCGTTCTTATTTCCTGCAAGTAAACATTATTTTATCCATCACCCACACACCCCTCCCGCGCTGCTGTCTTGCCTGTGTAAGTACAGGGCTGGCAAGGCGCAATCATCTGTAGGCTACAACATGATTTAATTCACAAACAACACAGCAGGCAGTGTACCGGATTGCTCAAAACTGCGCCGCGTCTAAAGCGCACAGATCTTGGTCCTCATCAGAATTATAATGTAGTCACAGTCATTGCACGTTCCTATTTGCACACATCAACACAGCCAACCTTGCAGATTAACGTATATTTCATCTGAGCCCAATATAATTAGACAAAGCCACGCAGAATTCTCAATGAGATGTATTTTTAAAGACAATATATATTATAGAGTCCTTTGTCATTCCACTGTTGCATGAAGGCCTTCCCATGCCAAGTTGGCTGTTGGGTTGTTTAACCATACCTCACTATTATGGTTAGTACGGGTTCACGAAGGGAGGGCCTAAAATCGGTTCAGATTGCACTTGACACCGATGTTATCTGTTGCCGGGGATTGAACTCAGGTTACAGTCTTCATGGTTCAGTGTGATAGCTCCTCTGCCACCGCTCCACCCTATATGCATGGTCTATATAAAGCTACATCAAGATGAAATGTTTTTCTGTCATCATCGACTATTCTGTTTACAAAACAAAAAATTCCCACGCGCTGTGTGAAACAGACGTTACAGGACAATAACACAATGCTCGAAAGCTGTTCATAACCCCGAATTGCACTTACCCCGTTGCAGTACGGCAACGGCAGCCGGTTAGTCAGACGACGAAAGTAGTGGCAGGTCGGCCTGTCTTTTTTTGTTTGCTTGTTTTAAAAATAACGCTTCACAGTTGTCTAGAAATGCATTAGACATTCCGAGGGAAGGCTTAGGATTACAGTTTTCACGGCCGCAGGGAAATCTCTAGGTTCCTACGTCACTCCCCGAGAAGATGCCAGAGTTCAGGGCTATTAATTAGCCTTGCTTTTAAGGTGATGTGTTGGGAAAGTGCTCGTTCGTGAGTCTCCTATCTACTGTAAAGAAAATACTGTGAGTTTATACGGAGGTAGATGGGGTCTTTTTTTTGGGGGGGGGGGGGCAGTGGTGGAAAAAGGTGGAAAAAAACCCACCCTGAATCAGCAACTACTTGACGCGACCGACACGGCTTTTTCCATTAGAGTGGAGCTTCTGCGCTGATGTGATGGCGTCACCTTGTAAAAAAAAAAACCCAACCCCACCCGAGAAAGCCATATTTAGGGAAGAAATACATCAGGCAGACAAATTGGCTCCATCAACTGGAGTGGGTGGCTTTGCCATGCAGATTTATGGGCAAGAGTGCCTGGCAATTTGTAGTGTCGTGGAGAAAGGGTATGATTTAATCCAGTGTGCATCTCCATTGATTTACTGTGTTTTTCTCCCATTCTACTTTATTAAGATCTACGAGGCCATCAGCACTGTGGGAGGGAGCACACAGAGACTCATACGTCTTTGCATCAACGGTGCATCTGATCATTTTTCAAAAGCCCTTGTGAAGAATGAAAAAAAATGCCACAATTGACCAAAATCTGTCCCTAAGAGGCTTTTGAGTGACATGTAACATGCTGTTTTGTAACACGTGGAAAGTTCGAAGCCAAAAATTCTGGTCTTGAGGATTGCTTATTGCTGCTAACGTAAAAGGTCACTGCCACAAGACTATGCTTCACAGAGCACTCTGCAAACAGATTTCATGCTTCGCATGTTTACGGCCAGAGATGTCTACATTCATTGCACATGTTTCAAGATGTAATGCTACTCAATGCAAATGTTTTTTTTTTCTCTCTCTCTCCAAAGAGCCAACAAATTGCACTGCTTATTAATAAACAAGCTCTCTGTCGTCAATCAATTGTGTAGGGTGGTTGTTGTGTGTCCTGCACCAATAATTAAACCCAGTGCCGGGGAGATTCTCTGCCAGTTACTGGTTGGACCTAATGCTCCTTGTATCGACGTGCTGATAGTCACATCCCGATGACAAATGGCGAATGAATGAGTAAAACACGGAAAAACCGTAAGATGAAGACGAATGTAGGTCGTTGAAGACTTCGATATTTAAATGCCGGCTGCTCCCAAGACATCTCAGTTCCGATTGGCAGCATTTTTTGGTTTGTTAATCAGGCTACATTTCTTCTATTGAGTTTCTAGTAATGTCTTTTTTTCATTTGTCTGCTGTAACATAATTTGCAGTATTGGTAAATAAAATAGCAACCAAGTTTATTGCGGCGCAATGCAAAATGTAGTCTTATCTTGTGGCACATTAACATTGACTGCAATCTTGCGTTGGACGTATTTTTTTAAATTAAAGCTTATACATTTTACAAATGCCATTCAGGAAACGCAATGTTCGTAAATGCTTAACTGGCCATGGCAAGGAACCCATTAAACTTATCTCCTTGGCACAGTGAAACCTACATAACATAGTTATGCAAGAATAATTATTCCTTTTTTTATAATTTAAAACGTGAATAATTTTGTTAAAAAGAGATTTCTTAGCCAGATACCGGTACACAATGGGTAACTATTATGGACGATTTTCCTGGGGTCTTTATTGTCCACTTTACAAAAAAAGGTGGCATGTCAATGGCTTCAAAGCCCCGCAGGATTTATTGGTCAGTTTGTGGGAATCGAATCGTTAGTCATGTAAATTGATTATTGGTTGCTGTGCTCAACGCAAGGCTACACCGCCACCTACCCAAAGGTATGGGATTCGGACAGACTTTACCTCTGCATTCGCTGGTGTGATATTGCAAAAAGACCATGAAATTCTTACTGGAGAAATGTATATGAAAAGTGTAAATAAAATATTTGCACGTTCTATGCTAATATCAATTAATGTGAATCATTTATTTTCATATTTATATATTTGCTCAGTGAATCGGCAATGCACATGCGTACACGCGGACTCTGTAATGCATGGATTTTGACAAGTTTCAAGCATCCATCTACCATACTTGTGCAATGTTCTAGGCTTTATCTAAAGCAATCACACTAACCTTGCTTTATATATATTTATAAAAATGGACTGCCGATAGACACAACTTGTGATGGAATGGCAGGCAAAGGAGATAATGTGGCCAAGAGGATGACCACAAAGAAGATTAAGTGATTAGATCAGTTCATGAGATGGATTGTGGTAACCCAGTACAACCAGAGATAACAACGTTATAGAAAGGCCTTCATCCAGCAGTGGATTGAACCATATTTGATTATTAAAATGAATTGTCCGTCTTCCCAACACAAGAATTATGAGTATAAACACTGCAGCCCAAATCACACTGAATGTGCCGGATCTCGTCAGATTTAAGAAACTTGGCAAGGTTGAGTCTGGTTAGTCCTCGGAATTCCAAAGCTAAGATAAAACATGAAAAATAGTATATCCTACGGTGATTAAAATATTACCACTTGAATGCCTGGTTTAATTTGTCATATATCACACGTAAAAAAAAACATAAAACGCTACCTGAATAAATGTTATCGATGTATTCATTAAGTAAATGGATTATTACGTGGAAGAATGATTGCCCTCTGCACGCTATTTTGCTGGAATCCAGTGATGGCAGCAGGTAGCCAGTGTACGTTACAATTAAAAATTACAAAAAAATCTATTCAGCTGTCAGTCACTGGATGGTCCCTATTATAGTTGCAGACTTGACTTGGTATAGCCTTGATCACAAATTGACTCATATTTAATGGGGAGGCACCATAAACAACACCAAAAACTTAACAGCCACTGCATGACCCACCTATGTTATTGGAATAACATAACACACTGACCATAAATTCCACAAAGGGGTTCGTACACGCCACATAAATCCTTATCTAAAAATCATTGCACAAGTTATTGGATTTTTTTTTTCTGCACGAAGCCGGCTTTTGTTTGTTGAGATTACATTGATTGGAAATATACATTACGTTCCTGTAGCTAATCCCTGGCTAAAAGTGGACAGCCGGAACATCGCCAGAGGCATCATAGGGCAGCAGGTCAAAGGGTAACTTTTTCTATCAAGCTAATCGCAGGGCAGATAGTGTGGTGCCGTACTACATCCAGCCAGGGTACTACACCGTAGACCATACCTAAGAAAAGGAGGGGCTTATGCCACGGAAGAAATATGAAATCTACGTGTGTGTGTGTGTGTTCGTGGGCCACGGTGTGTGGCGACATTATAAATAATTAGAAAAATGTAAAAAGCGATTTCCTGCCCTGAGCCGTGAGCGGGTACTCATCTCCTATTTATAGTCCTCAGCCGGTGGTGTAAACTCCACATTCTTATGGCAGGGTGAGTTTTTCCATATGACAACCACTGCTGACTTCCCCAAAAGTGTTATAATTTTTAATGGCCCCCTGAGGAATTATGGCGGGATTGAACCCCCGACCAGGATTTGAACTCGCAAACCTGTGATTGCAAGCTGCTTTACTCAACCGACGAGTCCCAGATAGTTACACAAATATTATACTCTTTGGCTCTTTCGGTAAAGTCACGTGGGTATGAAATATACAAATATTGCCTCGATAGACATACGCCAAGAGAGCAAATAAATCCATCAAAACCACCTTCATAAATAAGTGCAATGCTACGTGAAATGCACTCAGTAGGGAACCTGAGAGAATTGCCTTTTTTAAAGTAAAAACTTGATGCAATTGCATTTGCATAAATAAAAAATAATGACTAAAAAGAACACCAATTTGGATTGTGCAAAACGATTAAGAGCAAAATAAAAGCGTATGCACTGTAGATACACAGCAGGAAATCGGCGGAGGTGCACGCTGTTCCATAAACATTGACGGCGGTCTATTAAAGTCCGCACGCGGGGACCAGCACACTCGCCGAGCCAAGGACAGGTCAAGGCGTGCCGCAAACCCACCTCTCGGCTCCGCCGTTGCACAACTCCAGGAAGCCACCAGCAAGAGTCCCATGCTCAAGGCTGCTGGGGGACACGAGTAGCACCACGGTGACGAGTCTGACCAGCGGGCGACTCCACTGGACAGGCCCCTTAAATAGCGACCCATCCTTGTGCAGCAACGGTTGAGACGGAAGAAGCAGGCGGTCTCACTCCTGTCCTGTGAAGTCCACACAAAGGCAAAAGCAAAGACTTTTGGGGTAAATGCTGTTAGCGAGCACCTATGAAGGCCGCCACGGTACACTATGGGGTGGGTGCCAACACCACGCCCGACCGCCTTTGTCTCCTCAGTGGCGATGTTTTAACACACCGTACGAGGTACTCGTTTGACAGCTGAGTCGACCTAGGGGAGGCCCAGGACCCGTTCAGACAATCCTCACTGGTGTTGGCCGTGAGCGGAAATTGAACTCGGGTCGCCGGGTTCGTAGCGCAGCGCCATAACCGCTACATTACTGCCCCCCTCCCCCCCCGCACAAATCCAAAATCCTCGCTGTGGAATTGCCACAGCACGAGCGTTGTACTACTCGAGCGAGCGTGCGGCAGTACTCGATTCTGTTTATAGCGTTGAACAAGTGTTGGAAATTCCACATTTTTGTTGGAGAGGGGTCAGCTGCTACCAAGGACAAACATTTATGATTTTGCACAAGTGGCATTAATTTTATCAAGCCTGGAGGGGTGATGAGATTATTTAACTTCTGACCGGCAATTCCAGTGCAACCTTCTGATCGCATTATCTGTCCAGATAAACGCACGCATAGGATATGACATTTTCAATGGCAGCTGAAAAAAAAACCACACACACACGCGCACATGGACCAAATTAACTTGACACAACTCCATTATTTTTCTTGGTGAGAATACAAATAGGATTAACGAAAAAGAAACAACCCGTGTTTACCTGGATTAAAATCCAATTACAGATTTTACACTACATTAACAACAGCAACAACAACATGGTTTAAATTAATGGATGGATGGATGCGGTGATCCTGCTGGGCATCAATGATTACTTATCACTACCCAGCAGAAGATATGCAAAATTAAAAGATATGCAAGCATAAGAATACCTGAGAGATAATACATTTTCATACAAATGTGCCCTGTGTAATTTCATCATTCTGGTACATATTTATTTAACAAGCAGCTATATGGAAATGTCAAAATGTATTAATGGGAAAAAATACATTACAATCACTTCCCTCTGGCATTGCGCGAAGCAATAATGCCGTGCAAGAAGCCTTTTACACCAAAAAGGAAAAAAAAGCTTTTATATTTTCACCAAAGTATATCAAGCGCACGACAGTATCATCTACAATTAAATCAATTTGCTGAACTAACACAAATCGTGAGCATAATTTCCTCTCCTCTCTAATTGAGCACACACGCTTACACGTGGACCATTATTATTGGCGTAGGCTTGCATGAGCCTACGCCGATAATAAGATCTATTTACGGGGACAACCACACCACAACCACCCATTCAGAATTATAGGCTATGCACCGTTACATGAAGTCTTATCCGACCGACTTTGCTCGCACAAAACATGATAAGCAAATTAAACATATCTGCGACAAAACAATTTACGGAACGGTCATCAATGCTGCGTCGAACGATCGTCGCGGTTTCGATTTCAAAAGAAGGACGGCCTTACCCTGTGCATGCCCCTCGGCCCAGCTCCACTCACTTCAGCACCATCGCGCCTGTGGAGAGCTACGCGTGGCCACTTTGAGAGAAGGGGGGCCCCACGCTCACTCGCTCGCTCGCACTCTCTCTCGCGCGCGCGCGCCCTGCATGCACTCTGCGCACGGATAGTAGCGAACAGCAGCAGCAGCATCCGCTGCAATCCAACACTCGGCACGAGGAGGAGCTGTGGGCAGCCTGAAAGAATTTAAGCCCAGCCCACCGCCGACGCCGCCGCCTCCGTCACCCCCCCACACACACACCCCTCTGAGGGACCCCGATTCCACCCCCCCGCCGCCACCACCACACCACGCCGCCCACAATTCATTTGAGATGTGTATAGTACTTCACATCAATCGTTATTTATTTATTTAATATCCTCAAACTGGTAAACGTTCTTGGCGTAGCCATTACGGGTAGAATTGTGGTATCTGCGTGGTGCCTCGTTAATACGCAGGGATTTAATAAAGCGGTCGAACCTTTAAATGGATTATGGGAAATGCTGACTGGCTGCTTGCCTCCGCTGGGCAGCAGAAGAGAGGCACTTCTTACTCATTTCTGGAGGGAAATCGTGAACCATGGAAGACCTCCATCTAAAGGACACCTTCCTCGTTAGAATATGAGAAAAATATTCAAAGGAAGATGTGCTATTGAAGAAGTAATAGAGGCAAAATGACCCAAGAGCCAATAGATTATTAGCAGTGGGAGTAGCAGTGAGCAGATTTAAAAAATAGCAAAACAGTTGGCAGCAGCACCCCACAAGCAATGTAAAAGTATAATTAGTTGTAAAAGTGGAATACAAATGACTCCCAATTATTTCAGTATAATTTTGACATTGGCTTGTGATCTTGTCATTTTGTTTAACATTTTACATTTCACGTCCGTTAAAATGCAATACAATTTGTATTTAAATGGTGTTCGAATGCAACTGTGTATCAATATGCTGTGCAAAAACTGGAATATTTGAAGTTCAAGGATAAAAATGGAGGTGATATCCTTAAAAAAAAGTAAAGTTACAGTTGATGACATTTTATAGATGAAGAGCAGGCATTCATAGACAGAGAATTGGAACATTTGGAGTCTGAACTTGCGTGTTGTGCAAACACGTTTATTATTTTTTAATGGGCAGTGCAAAATCTGAAACGAGCGACCTGTTTAGTCCGTAGAAGGTACTGCGGCTGAGGTTACAAATAAACGGCACTGCAGGCAGCCCAGCTTTAACGACGTGACGCACCGCGTTTAATGGATCCCACACCCTCTTAGGGCTCCGAGCAGGCGCAGTAAATAAGATGGTTACCTTAACCTGGACAGCATCGCGTCACACGGGCCGGAGGTTACAGACCTGCCACGTTGCAGCTCACGTGAGGTTCGTCAAGTGAAATACAAAATTCATCCGCCGGCGTGACACATGAGCCTTGGAGCCTGTTTCAACCGAGGGCTCCTCCCTTTGCTATAAATTAAACGTCAGGTTCCCATACTTAATTTGGAGCTTTCGTGGCTGCAGGAATTACTCTTTGGTTCTTTCGGTAAAGTCACGTATAAAGAGAAAATAATGAATTAAATACTAGCATACGACGTTTCGATTGCAACACAAGCAATCATCATCAGGTGTAAATGAAATAGAAACACAAATCTAGTATACTTAGAAATGTAATGTAATACAACAGAGAGTCGGATAACATAACAGTCAGGTAGGGTGGGGACTGTTATGTTATCAGACTCTCTGTTGTATTACATTACATTGCTAAGTATACTAGATTTGTGTTTCTATTTCATTTATACCCGATGATTGCTTGTGTCGCAATCGAAACGTCGTATGCTAGTATTTAATTCATTATTTTCTCTTTATACGTGACTTTAACGAAAGAACCAAAGAGGCAGGTTCCCTATGACGCTCATGTTTCGCTTGAATTAACTTGTGTGTTTCCCAAACAAAGTTGAACACTTTGTGGAATGTGCTAATCGTTTCACGCAAAACCCATGATCCACTGTTTGTGAATGTCCTGCTCATTTTTAAAAGAATCCGAATGCCTTAACTGACTTAAGCTCTACACGTGTCGACAGAAATAACTCAAACTGTGATAACTATATGACGAGGGTTGGAAACATATCTATCACAAGGTGAGCAAAGATATTCTGCGGGGAGAGAGAGAGACTTTAGACCACAAAATAAACCCAAATCCAACAGAGACATTCGTGAAATATATCTGCCACGAGCGAGATTTGTTCAGGAAAAGATATAACTTACTAAGCCGGCCCTACAGGACGGATGTACACAGACTGACATCGATACAATCTCGGTGGCATCGCCAATGAAAAATGACCACCGACACGATAACTTGCAATGTCACGTCTATTCACTCAACAGATTAGGAGCTTTCCAAACTTTAGTCGTATGATCCATCACATTTTTTTTACCACTGCTCTCTCTCCGTGGGAAAATTGCTTTATGATACATGACATGAGCCTATAACCTAAGCGCCCGGAGTACACCCGATCCCATCAGATTTTCAAAATTAAGCAGGGTTTTGAGCCAGGGGGTAATGCTTGAAAGGGTGACCACCTTGCAGAGTTGTCTACGCGGCCTTCATCGTGGGAAGCAAAGGGCATTGCAACAAAATCAATACTTGTACTATGCGCCTTCGCTCCCACGACTATTGCTTCCCACCTTCATCAACCTCCACTGAGCAGCTTAGGGGCCGTCCATAAATGACGTCACGCGATTTTGGACGATTTTTGATCCCCCCCCACCCGTCGCCACACGGCGTCACAAAAAGTCAGACCCCCCCCCTCAAATATGACGTCACAAAGCTCTGCCCCCCCCCCAAAAAAAAATAAAACATGCTTCAAATCGCTTTAAGCTATTGCCATTGTAGTGCCTATTTAATGTGGCGCTGCACTCTGATGTTGCAGGAGAAAACATTTATTTAAAGTATATTTAATTAAGTAGAACGTGTTGTTTATATTTATTTAAAGTTGCACATTTTAACGTGACGTCACATTTCTCAACCCCCCCCTTCCCCTCGTCACACATCGTCACATGTCTGACCCCCCCTAGGTGCGTGACATCATTTATGGACCGTCCCTTAGGGAAGTATGATCAAATAACCCCTACGTCCCGCATCGTGGGTGGAGGACCGCGTCTAACAGTGGACATGAAGACTGTGCAGTGTTTGTAAATGACGCGTGTCTGTTGATATGCAGACAATAACTTATGGAATGCGATGGTGTGTAAAATTCCATATAGGAGATGTTATTCAAATCATCAATCAGGCACCGTCTGCATTTTACGCACTACACTTAACCTGGTAAGCAGAAAGAAAAGAAAAAAAAATAATACACAACTCAAATATTCCCCAATGTGGCAGAGATGCCCCTGACGATGATCAACCGTGAGCCTTAACAGTAAAACATAATATGAATACACCGTTGATTAACGATTAAGGGGGACAATTTTAAAGGCCCGTAAAACATCATTCTACCTCGTGGATAATGTATGCAAGAAACAGTGTAGGGTTAATTTTTATATCCTCTGCGGAAACGCAGCGCAATAAATATTCAATGGTTCAGCTCGCGAACTTTTTTTTTGCATATCCCCGCGTTTGAGTATTTTTCCTCATGTAATGGTTTCCGTATTTACAAATAGGATGCGTTTAATTTGTCCAGTCAGGCAATTAAATCTTTCAAAATACCCTTGTATGCTCAGACCCAATAAAACCCTTTACCCTATCAGTCACCGCTGAAATTATATGACGATAGTTGAACGCGTGCAAAATGTTGATTTGTTGATGTGGAGAGGTGCGGGAGTGTTCAGCCAGAAAGACGTGGAAAACGTCCAGGCACATGTACATATACATCTTGTATGTACACACGAAGTGTACACGCCCTGCCCAAACACACCTACTTGCTTCCAGTCCAGCAGCTGGTGGTCAACACTGACGACGATGTGACAGCCAAACGCGGTCACACCACACTCATTGAAGAGGACATTCGTCGCGGATATGCAGCGATGACATCGACCGACGCGTGTGTGTGCCGCTGCTCAATGGCTTTTTACGTGCCAAGACCACTGTGAGAGATTATTCTTTGGTTCTTTCGGTAAAGTCATGTATAAATCTAAAATAATAAATTAAATTTAATATTAACATACGACATTTCGATTGAAACACAAGCAATCATCATCAGGTATAAATTAAATAGAAAGACAAATCTAGTATACTTAGAAATGTAATGTAATACAACAGAGAGTCGGATAACATAACAGTCAACACCCTATCTGGTTGACTACGTTCTTCCTGAGAATGCTAAAATTTGAGAGAGATGGTAACGGCTTTGGGGAGTCCTTCATCCAGCAGTGGATTGATCACGGCTGCTGCTGATGATGATACAATAATAATACTTTCATTTTATATAGCGTCATTCATACCAAAAGCATTCCACTACGCTGTACACACACATACTTGATCAACTCTATGCACATATATTTCTCATCTGTATTTGCATGCATATTGCATGCTGTGTGTTCTTGGCTCTGTGCGGCCAAACAGAATTGAAGGCATTGATTTCTACCTTCGAAAACAAATCGAATCCCTCCGCGCCACGCAGTGTGCGCACGCACGTGTGCAGGTATAACCACTGCAAGAAGGCTGTGCCGGAGATTTTGGCCGCAAGCTTTCCAAGAATTGGCCACATTGTTCTGCAGCCATGGGCGTGCGTGCACCTGCCAACTGCGTTGTGAAAATATTCAATATATTTTTAATTCATTCACATGCACACACACAGGAGAGCGAGAGACAGGAACAAGTAAAAAAAAACATGCCATTTGGCTCACGATGCTAGTTCCGATTAGCACGGTTGGCTACATACGGCGAGAAAGCAGTGCAACATATACATACTATATGAGCGGTGGTAGCGGAACCTGAGTGCTGATGGGATGTGACGGGGCTCTCGTGATGATGATTGACAAAAAGGGGTAATGTGATTGAGTGACACTTGATATGGGTATCAGCTCAAGTGCTCAAAATGAAGGTCTGAGAGAAATTATTTTCCAGGCTTTTGTCAATTATGTATATTTACAGGAATACACGTATGGATGGGCGCAGGCAGAATAGTGGCGCACTGTGTTACAACACCCCCAGAAACTTGAGTTCGAGTCCCGGCCACGGCTAATATCATAAGCTTGTATTATCTAAGCTGTTGTCATACACTCCTACCTTGATCAACCCCGGAATGTCATCCTGGTGCAGTTCAGTCATCATGGGGTGGCTTTCATCCGGCAGTGGATTGACAAATAGTCATACTTTTAATTTTTAAAGTAGTGTGTCCTGAGCACTCTGTTAAGGGCAGCATGGTGTGGACAAAATTACTTAAACATTTTACCCAGATAACTGGCCTGGACTAAAACTCAGAGTTCATAACCCATTGAACTAACTTCTGCACCACCACCACCAGCACCCCCACCGCTCAACAACACTTATTTCTACACTATTACAAGGCTCGCGATATGGATCCGTTGTTTTGGTGTGCTCTACGTTAAGTCACGAAAGGCTCTCGGAGTGCGCGGATGACTTGCAGCCAGTGGGCATGGGCCCCACGACCTCTCTGTGAATGCCCCCAAATGCTAAAGCCACCCCGATGGGCACCGGGGGAGGGCGATCGACCACGTCTACGCTCCATTCCAGCACACGAATCGCTGTGCTCTACTATCCACTTCTCCAATTACCTCATCCTCCGACAGCGACACCAAGCACACCGTCAGATAGTGCAACTACCACACCTGGACCTTCCGTCATTCACATCCAATCATCACCACCTGTTGCCGAACGAATACACATTAAATAGGGTCGCACTCATTACGTACAAAGTGCTTGCTACAAATGAACCACAAGAGCTTGATGATCTCGTCAAGGAGCATAAGCCATCAGGCACATTCCGATCATCCTCACAGCAGCGACTTTTGGATAACCATCCAATAAAGACGATCACCGTATTGCGCGCTTTCAGATGTGCTTCTGCGGCCGTCTGAAACGCTCTTCCTTCTGATATTAGGAAGCCACTGGAGCTATGCTCTTTCAATTCCAGATTGAAAACTAATTTCTTTAGAACTGATTTTTGTGTTTAGTTCGTTGTCACTCCCCCGCACCTCCGATTAGCACGGCTGGCTACGTACGGTGCAAAAGAAGCTCAACATACGTACACACATCGCCAAAACCCTTGCCTGCATAAACATTCGAGTCTCACCTCAACGTCTGCAACTCCGCCCTTGATCTATCTTCATCAAGTAACCTCAAGCAACTGCAATGGTCCTCGGCACCTATCATCATCGACTAGATGCCCGTTGCCTTCCTTCGCTCCATCTTACTGGCTTCCCATTGACAGTAGGGTCAGCTACAAGGTCTTCTGGCTGTGCCACCAGAGGCAGAATATCTCTCTCGTCGCTCTCCTGCCACCCTGCACCACAGCCCAGAACCGTCGTTGCACGGGTGTCGTTTCTCCGTGGCGACCCCCGGCCGTCTGAAACGCCATCCTGCAGCAGGGTTTGCAGCATTCAAACCACACCGACTGTTCAGAGGCTACTTAAACGCCCCCCCCCCCCACCCCCGCACCCTCTCTCGCCCATCGCATTCGAGCGACACTGAACTTGGCTCCGTGCCTCAGAGTCACGGTCATTCGTGACCAAGAAATATTGTGCACGTTACAAATTTCGATTTAAAGCTTTCGTGACTGCAGGGATTCATCTTCTTGGTTCTTTCGGTAAAGTCACGTAGAAGGGAAATAATAAAATAATAAAAATAAAACATAATAAAATAATTTTCACGACGCTTCGGCCACAACGCAAGCAGCCGTCCTCAGGTGAAGAACAGGTCTGTCTTTCCGACAGACATGTTCTTCTGAGAATTATTTAATTATGTTTTATTTTTATTATTTTATTATTTCTCTTCTACGTGACTTTACCGGAAGAACCAAGAACACGTTATAAATGTTACAATATATATTTTAATTAGGGATCCTTACTCCGGTTGCCACCAAATTACGACGAATGTGCAATACTGCGAAGCACCAGAAGTGCCATTAATCATTTTAGACAGTAATTTAAAAATTATTATGAATAGCTCATCCATTTAATCAGGGACCTACATGCAATGTGTACTATAAGGACACCATGCTAATTATTGAGGTCGCTGAGCTACTCATTAAATAAGCTATGTTCCCTGGTTACTGTGTTAATTGGGTAAAAAATCTTGCCGGCATATAAAGTAGAGGGCAAATTTGTCGGGACGTAATAAATCGATGTTCCTTTCTACCAAAAAAAAACAAAAAAGTTGGAAGGATCAATTAGGCCGCACTGACCAACAGAGCACTAATTGAACCAATTACAGCGAGGCATGGTGACACAGTGAGATGATAAAACATTTAAACGTTGAAATGGAAAAAAATATTCTGGTGATTGTAAGGTGTTGGGAGGGCGTATATGTTCGCAGAGGCCTCGCATTCTTAAGAATGATTGAGACATTAAGGTAGTGGCAATTACACGGTGCACCACAATGGCACACACTAATGGGTAATTTGCTTGACTAATTATAGAGAGAACATGCCCAAGAGGCATCCACTGTGGAGATGGAACAATGAAATAAGCTCATGCACGGGTGCTAAACAAATACTGGCCATGGCGAGATGGATACCTTTACATAACAGAGGATGATCATGACTGTTGTTGATGAATCGGACACACACTAGACCACTTTGGAGGGTATATATATATGATGGTCCATATTACGTATGTACGCTGAACTTCTTTCGCACCGTACGTAGCCGACCGTGCTAATCGGTGCAACAGCAGGCTTTTATGGGGGGAGCCCAGTCGGTACCATCGGTCAGCCCCCCCCCTTTCCCCTCAACCATCCTCATAATGATGCCATCTAATGTACTGTACATACGTCAAACCCCTTGCAAGAGAATTGCTATTTTCTGCTGTTAAGCCAGGCCCACGTGTCACTTGGGTACCTCTTCTCAATGATGCCACTGGGGGGGGGATCCCCTATGGGCCCGCAGGATCTGCTGACGGCCAGATTGGCCGCGAGTACACGGGGTGTAACTGCTGGGTCATGATTACATTGGTGGTGAGAGGCGACTGTACACGCTGCACGAATTTTTTTTTTATCTAAGAAAAAGCTTCCCACGGAAAGCCTATAGACAGACTGTTGGCGAGCACCTATCAAGGCCGGTACAGCCTAATACTGATGGTTACACACTGCACCAGGAAACGAATTTAAGGCCGGATCAACCTAGGGGAGGCCCGGCTCAAATAACCGCCACTGATGTTAGGCATGGACGGGAATCAAATTCGTAGCGCCACCGCTCCCCACACGTGCGCTGCACACACGCACAAAGACAAAGATCACCTATATAGACTGTAACAGACAATATGGACAAGTGCTGTTAGCGAGCACCTATGAAGGCCGACACGGCACACGAGGGGGTGGGTGGCCAACACCGCGCCCGACCGCCTTTGTCTCCCTAGTGGCGATGTTTATACACCGCACCAGGTACTCATTTGATGCTGAGTCGACCTAGGGGAGGCCCAGGACCGGTTCAAGATAATCGTCACTTTATGTTGGCCGTGAGCGGGAATTGAACCCGGGTCGCCAGCTTCGTAGCACAGCGCGCTAACAGCTACACCACCGCTCCCCACACACTCACAGCACACTGACACACACACAGGTGCATTCCCTGTGCCCCGACGAAAAGAGTCTGCGGGCAGACGTTCGTGCACACATTGCGTGGCGCGAGAGAAGCGCGAGAGGACGTCAGCGAAACGCCAAGCGCGAGGACACGTTAAACTTTAAGCATTATTTATGTATTGCAATTACGGTAGTGCATTTAAAATTACATCAAGTTAATATTTTATGATCTCCGCTAATAAGGCGCACGCCAGGAACACCATAGGTCACCGGGGTAAGGAGAAGACGAAGCAACTCCACTTCACAGCAGCCCTCCTCCAGCGTAGCGAAGTGTTGACTCCGGGTAATGAGCGCATTGCTGCTGCTGCACTTGGATTTTTGGGCTGCACCGTTGATTCACAGATGTGTCTCGCGACGCACTGTTGACATGTTGGGCTCGCCGCATTTTTAGATCCACCCTCTGCCATGATCCCCTGGTTGTCCAGGTACATTGCATAACTGAGTTTGACATATATACAAGTTGCAATTCCAACCGTGTGGCATGAGAATCTCCTGTGCAAAGATGTGTATGTTTGTTGACAAATAGTGCGCCCAATGTCACTTTCGTTGCGGCATTCGCAGTACACAATAGAAAGTGTATTATGCGCAACAAAATGATGTGACTACCAATTTGAAATAGGCCAGTGAAATTCGAAGTCATTTGAGGATGCATTATTTACTGGCTAATAAAGGCTGCCTGCGGAGATGTTATCTCCCTTTCATCATGCAGTTTTTTTTTAGGTATAATCACTGTGCATATTCTCCAGTTATAAGTTTTGATGTACACATCCAATTGGATTTTTAAAAAATCATGAAAGATGTAACCCCCGCATTCATAATTAAAACAACAATGATCTCAATTCCAGTTTTGTAAAAAAAAAAGTCTAAGCAATTTAATATGGTTTATACTGTGCTTTAATATTTAGATGGATTTAATATTGCCTTCATATATTACGTGGGTTTAAAGCCAGACTTCAATATCAGCACTGCTAAAAGCAAATGTGAATGTATGGCTGCGACATAAGACAATTTATATCATTTCAATTCACGAGGGCCTCTTACAAACCATATTTTGTTCAAAATTCAAATTACAATAACATTTTTGCAACAATTTGAGATTCTGGGCAAGATGTTGAGAGATGTAAGGAGGTTACAGGCTACGCACACATCGTTCTGTGTGGCTGAACATGACTGCAATCCATGAAACACGGGAGACAACATCCGTTGATCAAATAAAAACGACGGAACCTTGCGTGAGAACGGTAATACATCAATTTTTGTCTTTCGCTTATGATAAAACCGAGACGCCGCAGAGAATTAGCGGACACGGCATGGTGGAGACCTGCCAAGTAATGAGGCCATATGGCCGCAGTGTTAGTCTGGTGCACGAAAATGTCGGTGGGTTTTTATTGCAATACAAACAAAATTAACCCGTAAAAACAAAGTTTTTCACTATAAATCCTTTATATGCGTGGCGGCTAGAGTCCTCTCGTCCTCTGGCTTGAGATGGCTGCCACCTATGGGTCAGATGATTGTCTGCCAGCATTAAGCAATTGGTAATTAAATATTTAAAAAAATTCCATAAACAGTGTAAAATTTTGGAGAAATAAAATTCACGAAAATTAATTGTCACGCACAACGAGTCTGTGTGGAAAATGTCAGCTCGATTGGATCACGGGAAGTGGGTTAAAAAACGACCGAAATATTTGCACGGTAGTAAGCAAGCAAGCACGCAAGCACGCAAGCAAGCAAGCGAACTTAATATAAAGGATTTTAAAAGGCAGCGCAGCCCCGAACAGCTCAATTTAGAATTGGCCGAGGAGACCTTCCTCATACGTTGCCGGCATATCCCGCGGTGATGACCGAGACTCGGACGCACCGCGATTGTTTTTCTTCAGTGCACTTCAGTTCGCTGTGCAGTCCTCCTATTGCAGTGAAGTGCACCAACCAATCTATCGGGGGGGAAATCAAAATCCGTGCATTGACTTATTATTTGCTGTAAGCTCGCACGTCACCTCAAAAAAGGCTCACGAGTGAAGATATTTCGCCAATAATTAAATGTATATTTTGATAGAACTCGTGATGTTTGAAAGCAAATCTGTACGATATGACAGTGAGTCTCAGCAATCCTAACAAGACGACTGTTTAATCATTTTGCATGAGATCTTTAGATCATTGGGCCCACATTAAACTGCACAACTCTGCTGTAACCATATCAATATTCCATATCAACGCATTACTTTTGCAACGACGTTAGAAACCCCCCGGGGCAACGGGAATGTGAATTAGCGTGATATTAGTACCGTAATAATCCAAGGAAAGAATAGTAAACACGGTCTAATGCTTCACGTGGCCTCAGAATGCACCTGGCCTGGTACAAGCGCAGTGGTGACGTCACCGCCACTTCGTGGCGAATGTCGCCTACGGAACCGAGATATTAACCACCTCGCCTGGTATACAGGAGGTCGTGGGTTCGGTCCCCTGACGCTTATGTATTTGGAGTTTGTGCGTCTCTCTTTTCCGTGGTCGCATAGATTTTTCTCCGGGTCCCTCCGGTTTATCCCTCCACGTTTAGAAAAATGCGTTTAGAGTATTCGTCGGCGATACATTTCCACGTGATAAGCCAATTCGTCGAGCTAGAAAAAGAGCTACAGTGAGGGAAAAAAAGTATTTGATCCCCTGCAGAATTTTGTACGATTGCCCACTGACAAAGAAATGATCAGTCTATAATTTTAATGGTAGGTTTATTTTAACAGTGAGAGACGTATAATGTATAACATTTATGACATGCGTTTTTCTGGATCTTGTTGTTGTTATTCTGTCTCTCACTGTTCAAATAAACCTAACATTACATTCATAGACTGACCATTTCTTTGTCAGAGGGCAAACGTACAAAATCAGCAGGGGATCAAATACTTTTTTCCCTCACTGTATATAGCTCAGTTACCTGGTAACATAAAAATTGTAAAAAATAAAGTTAAAACTAGGAAATTGCTGCTTACTCCGAGCTGTGTAACCACACTTCGCACAAGATGTTTACTGTGGCATTGGCTTTGTTGGAAGTTCAACAAAGCCTTTATGACATACAGGACTGCCCTTGTGAAATGTGAATCTTTGAATATCATCAGCACTGCAGTGCACGTACATATCAACACTGCATACCAGATCTTGATACGCAAATCATTACAGCGTAAGTATAGACTGGACGTGGATGGGTGGTACAGTGGTTAGCACACTGCGCTCTGAATCAAACCTGACATGAATACCCTGGCAAGTAATATCCAAACCGCTCCTGCCCCCCCAAACTTGCCAACCCGCACTGACGGGCATGGTGACGTATGGTCGACAACACGTGACCAACAAGGCTTGTAGATTGACCTTGGTCTCTAAGTGATGTAGATGGTGCTCTATGCATCGTGTCCACAATGTCCCATTGGCTCCACCTTTTAAGTAACATATGACTGAATGTACAGTAAATTAAAAGGAACAAGAGCATTTAAATATAATTATAATGTTTATTTTATACTACAAATCATGGTGTCTCACAAACATCACAGAATTAACATGTATTTACCTATGCGTCAAGTGTGTTTATGATCTTTCGCATGCCAGAGGGTAATTCTGTGTTTTTACCAATTTCTCGTAAACACCCGCTCCGCTCGAAAAGTACCGCAATCACGTTCCATAAGTCGAAATGAATTTCCCCATTAACCGCTGAAATTACCGTGCGTAAGAAGTTTGAGGGTGAAATTTCGCTCAGGTCATGTCTGGGAGCAGTTCCAAACTCCATTGTTATTATCCTTGTTTACATTCAGTGAATTCATTGGAATTTCATTCATGGGGCAAACGTGCCACCTCTGGTACATCCACTTTTGCTAACGCGTTAAAGCGTGTCACTTTGTATGGCGGTAGGTCATCACCAGAGGTTGCAGTTTGTTAAGCGGAGGCCAGTCGTTTGATTTTTTGACAACGCTGTGGATGTCTTCCCTGGTTTAAATGGAGGCGGTGGTGGTTTCGATGCATAAGTGACTTGCTCCCACCCCCCCTCCGTCTCAATTGTCGTGCCGGGGAGATGGAGTCCAGTGTGCTCACCATCGCATCCACTGCAGCTCAGTGTTCACCCGCGAGTAATGTGAGGGCAGACAAACGATTCAGACACGTGGTAGTACTCTCCCGTTGGCCGCAGCTGTCTGGGTATCGATTTGCACGTCACTCGAAACCAGAAGCAGCCCTCGGCATGTTGGACAAGACAGACGCACGGGACGCCTCTCCCGACGCTCTTACACTCTCTCTCATACTTTCCCCCACTCTCTGTCACAATCTCACACTCTCTCTCACACTCTCCAGAGCCTCCAGTGGAGCAGAACGCGCGCAACCTTACGACCTCGCACAGTTCCTGAACGAGCCCTTGTTCTGCAACGGCATCTTCCAGGGGATTATATGAGAGAGGACCCTGGCTTTACGCCTCACATCAGCAGGGCTGCGGACAGTCTTCCACCTCGTGCAGGCCCACCAGCGCAAGTGGAAGACCGCAGCTGAGATCGCCAGCACCGCTAGGGGACTCCGACTCCGCTCCACGCTCGCCGGGGAGAAGCTGCTGCGGGACGTGCCCCGCGCCACGAAGGAGCTGCGCCTGAAGCTGGAGGTGCTGGGGGATGGTGGTGGTGACCCTCCCCCACCTCCTCCTTCCCCGAGTTGTGTGTCTCCTGCGTGCAGCCCCCCGGCCGCAGCGACTCCGGCAAGCTACTGAAGCTCCGAGGCTGCAGGAACGTGCCCCTGAAGAGCGCCCCGAACAGAGCGCTCTACACGTGCTGCGTAAAGGCGCTCTGCACGTGCTGTGTCAAGGCGCTCTACACGTGCTGTGTCAAGGCGCTCTACACGTGCTGTGTCAAGGCGCTCTACACGTGCTGTGTCAAGGCGCTCTACACGTGGCTGCGTCAAGGCGCTACATTCCCGGGACCTGGCCGACCTACCGGACACTAAATGGAGAGACCATTTCTCCCCCCTCATTGCGGCCGCCCCCCAGTGGAAACAAATGTACAAGTCTCCCCCGTAGCCAAACGCTGCGGTGACCTCCAGTGAAGATTGGCACACTGCACGTTGCCATCGGCCGTGTGGCTCAGCCGAATCTCGCCAGGGGTAACAGACTTGTGCATTTCCTGCGGTGCCAGGGAGGATCTGCCCCACCAGTACTTACGCTGCCAGCTCCTCAAACCAATGTTCTGCCTTTTGGGGGACATCTTAGGGAAACTGGGGGTGCCCTTTTACAACAGCAGCTTCGTATATGGGGCGCCTGACCTGGCTAACAAGCGCCATGACCTCGCCAACTTCGCCTGTGCTCAGGCGAAGTTGGCGGTGTACAGAACGAGGAAAAAGATGCTGGAAGGTGACACTGACGGCTGCTCCGTGCTTCCAGTGTTCAGGGGCCTGCTAAAAGCGCGGCTCCGGCTGGAGCACGCGTACCACACACATGGCGGTGATGTGCGCGTCTTTTTCGAACGCTGGGGGGGCCGGAAAAGCCCCTCTCTGTACCAGCGTGGACGGCACCCTCGTGTTCACCTTCTGAAGCGCTCGCTCGTCACCGTGGCGTGCGCGATGACAACCACCACACTCTCTCACATCTCTCACACTTTCTCACATCTCTCACACTCTCTCACACTCTATAACACTCTCTCTCACACTCTTTCACACTCTCACACTATCTCTCACATTCTCTCTTACACTCTCTCGCACTCACACACTCTCTCACGATCTCTTTCTCACACTCTCACACTCTCTCTCAGACTCTCACACGCTCACACTCTCTCTCACAATCTCATCTTTCACACCCTCTCTCACACTCTTGCCAATATGAATCAAGGAACCGTTCCAAACTTCTGCCATCTCCATCTGGAAGGTCGTTTCAATACAGTACGTCATTAGCCACAACAGAGCAAAGTCATTGCTTAATTAGCACTGCAATTAGTTAAATGATAATTTATACCACTCGATTGTGACTTCTAACCACGCAAGCGTTCACTCACCTATAGATGATGCATTCACACAACAAATGGAGCATGTAATGTGATCAACGACCTGCTAGCATATCATCTTCTGTGGAGAGTGGCGGTGGTGGAGTGCACTTATGGAACCTGGACACGGATAGCATTAGTCGTGAGACGCTATCGGAACCGGTTCGCCTGGGTCCCTGCTTTTCACCAACCCGCACTGACCAGCATGTGTGAAGTACGGTGCGAAAGAAGTTCGACATACATACATACATGGTCAAACAACCTCGACTACCGGCATCGAGTGGACTGACACAAGTCAGTTTTTTTTTATTTTATTAATACATGCTCAGAAATACAATAAAAAACACATTTTTAATAACTCCACACCGAAGCTTGGTGTAAGAGGATAATACTAATCCTTGTTAATTGATACAATTTTCATTAAGGCTTTGGGCACAACAATGCTAATGTATTCAAAATGTACACACGTCACAGTAAAATTGTATCCCTCCTGAAAGTTCACCTGAACTTTCTTTTCTCAAATCCTAAGCGAGTATCTACTTCAATATATTATTGTTTTGGGTTGCATCTTTGCGGTTTATTTTTTTATTTTTCGAGGCACGAAGAAAAACCTCCAGAAAATTAGTGATGAGATGTGTATCTTCTTCAAATTAATTCCCATTGGAGCATTATGGGTAAAATATATGGGCTAAACGTATGTATTGTATAAGCAGAGCTCCGTTATCCTGGAAGGAACCTCTGGTTACACCAGCCCACAGGGGATTATTGTGTCCGTCCGTCTGTCGTGCAGGGAGGGGCTGGGTGGGGAGGGTGTGGAAGGGCTGGGTGGGGAGGGTGGGGAGGGGCTGGGTGGGGAGGGTGGGGCTGGGTGGGGGCTGGGTGGGGCGGGGCTGGGTGGGGAGGGGCTGGTCACCCCGTGGTGCCATTATACAACTCAACGTTGAACCTACTCACGCCGGCTTGTGCCCGCCCTCACAGTCGGGCATATTTGCGGAATCCACCACGCCGCCGTTGACCCTGGCCACTGACCGAGCAACCCAACGTTCCTACCAGCTCCCTCCGCAGGAATGTGTTTGTCTCCAAATAAAAATGTTACTCCTTTGGCTTATTGGCTTAATTCCAGACTAATGTTATAAAGCAGTATTTGTTTATACAGGCAAATGTTGGACCAGATTCGAATTTCTGGATTTCATCAGCAATCAGACTTGTTAAACATAAGCTGCTGTATTTCCAGACTATTATTGGCAAGAGCACTGCACATAAAACATGGGACCCGGTTCAATGGAAAAAGCAATACAGAACCAAACACAAACTTACATGTTCAAGATTAGTTAGAACGTCTTGAAATACATTATGTAAGCATTCCATTACAAAAAAAACACGTTTTACAGATAAACTTAATTTACTTAAAAACTTTACCAATAACACATTTCGTAAATTATAATTTGACACATTACATATCCACAGTGCTTTACGAAATAATATTGCCATGTGCTGCTGCTGTTACCACGTTCTCTGGATTACGAGACGCACTTATACCCCTATTTTAAACCAAAAATTGGGGGTATGTCTTATAAAGTTTGGCGTGCTGTCTTACTGGAGCGTCTTATGATCTGGAGGATATGGTAGCAGCATCAGGAGAGGAAACGGATGCACCCTGTATTAAACCCTTACCCAGAAGCTCCGCACATACAGATTAAAACAAAATCCACGTCATACCCACCTCGCCAGAATATTTTGGTGACCCAGTTCGCTCTTGCAAATAAGACGACCTTGAACTCTCCTTTGTCACATTTCAAAACAAAATCAACGTAACAACTGCATAAAAATCTGGCACGTTGCCCGCATACTCACCGTGTCCTCCTTTAAATCGCACTACAAGGGTTACAAGTGCATCTTATATATAATGGGTCCCGAGAATACGGGTGCAATGAGTTCGTTTCTCGGTGACGGGACGAGTGGCTTTGGCAAAGCAGGCAGGGTAAGCGACGCCCGAGGTAGTGAGTTGGCGATAATTGCGCACGCTTCCATCTCCATATAGACTTGCTTCCAGCAAACGTGGCATCGCGAGGGCTTTTCCAGACACAGTCACTGGAAGCATTTCTACAGAGAGACGACGCGCCGGCTCCACGTTGTGGAGTTCGCGACCGCCTGAGTCGAGGCGCTCAACGCAAACGCACCGCGTCGTCATTTGCAACATCATCAACGCGCGTGCAGTGCTATCTATCGCCGTCAAAACCTCACGGCGGCTCACGTGATGCCACAATCCATCTCGCTCCTGCGTTCCATCTCCATCGCGGCCGTCACCTCCTCTTCTGCGTGTTAATTCCGTCCTGTTTGGCCGGCTGCCCACACGGTTCTGACCATCTCCTGGCCAGCTTCACTTGCCTTCCTTGACAAGTCAATATCATTGTCCTCGAACTGACGTTTGTCCCTGGATTTACTTGTTCTTATTCAGATTTCTCCACTTTTGTACGTGTGCTGAACCTCTTTCGCACCGTACGTAGCTAACCGTGCTAATCAGAGGTGCGGGGGAAGGACAACAAAATCAACACAAAAGCAGTTCTAAAGACACGAGTTTTCAAATCTAACCTATTAGCTCCAATAGCTTCCTAATATCGGAAGGAAGCGCGTTCCAGACGGCCGCAGAAGCGCATCTGAAAGCGCGCGATGCAGTGACCGTCTTTGTTCGATCGCGAGCACTTTTGCTTTACTCGTGAACACCACCAAGGTTCTATGAATGAAAAGATGCAAGACCCACGACGGTCCCGCCACCCGCGGCTACAGATCAAAGGCTGGGTTAGGTTTGATGTCTAGCATGGAGCTCCACGCAGCTCGCGCATGGCATCTCCTGGCCGAATATTGTATTGTAGAGAGTTTTTTTTATCGTTTCGTGCCGGTGCCTCTGAGTAATCATCCCGTTTCTCGTCAGATGACACCACCGCTCACTGCACGACCGTTACACCGCATCAGCTGGAATTTCCCTTAAATTGTTGTATGCGCAGTAAGTGTATGTGGAACTTCAGATGATAATATAATTTGTATAACTGTTCAAGCTGAAAAGCCAAGAAATAATAAAATTAGGTCTTACCTGCAATTTGTGCGAATAGTTACGTAGTGTGTACACTTCAATGCATGAAACACAGACATTTGACCGCGTAATATACAATTCAGATATACAGTATTTTAATTTACTTATAAGCGTGAAATAAGGGTATAGTCTTACTATTATTTACATTTGACTGTACATATATATTCTTGGTTCTTTACCGAAAGAACCAAGAATATGAATCCCTGCAGTCTCGAAAGCTTTCAATTGTACATATATAGTTTGCTACTTATAACAGATACTGATTGTAACAGATTTAGTTAGCACATATGCTGAAGACTTAAGACAAACACATTTTCACGTGGCTGGGCGGATATTTACGCTTATATACAACATTGTATAAGTTAGAAACATACATATGTATACAAGTAAAGTTCTGTATACATTTACATATATAAAACACTTTCAAGATAAACCTATAGGGCTAACCATTAAGATGATCATGACGTTGGACTTGGATTGCTCTAATCAATACACACACGCAGAGGCACTTTGCTGATTTGTATTCTGAGTTAATATGCAATCTAATCCTCTGAAAGTCCATTAAAGTGTTGCGGCAGCTTGCATGTTGGCCGAGTGGACTGCCACGTTGAAGCGAGTCACTCAGTGTCACATTGCCCAACCCCGAGACAAGCCACTCACACCGGTTAAGTGGGCTTATTTTACATCACCGGAAATCCACAATTGCATTATCGTACTGTACATAAAAGCATCGCGAGATGATATTACGATTATTTTTTAGAGAACGCGGAATATGAATCGTGGTCAACTTTCTCAAGCAGCTGCACACAACCAGGACAAGTTTACCGCTAAAAGCGAAATGTTAGGCGATCGTTATTCAAATACAAAGTTGTAGTAAACGAATTCCTGAGATCCGAGCACGTTTAACAAAAGTCTCACGTGCTGCTGAACAAAAATCGATAGGCACCCACCTGCTTCGTTAGCTTAGGAATGATCTATTAAACACGATATATTAAACATCTTTGAACCGTGAAGTTTTGATCAAAAGATCCCAGAGATCGAGGCCGGCTCAGTGAGAGGAAGTGAAGTGAGGCGGAGAGGCTTTATAAAGGCTATAACCCGCTCCGCCCTTGCTGCTCTCTGCAAGTGTGCTCTGACTCAGGAATGAGTCATGGGAAAAATCCACACTCTCCCCTAAAGTAGCGTCTCTTCCTGGAATCGTGAAGTCTCCTTCAACGGTTTCATTTCAATGCCCCCCCGCCTCCCCACACCTCGGTTCAAAGTCCCAGTAAATCAGCTTCGTTTGCTCATCTCCTGTCATTGTAATGTGGCTATATTAACACACCATGTCTTCAGTTTAGGAGCTGATGTAATGCTCGGGCCTGACATTTTAGCAGTGATATCAAAAAGCTGTAAAACCACCAGCTGATCTCATTTTAACTTTACATCAGATGACGTGCTTTGATATACCATTAGTACATAGAGAGTTTAACACGTAGGCTTTCGCGACCAATATTATTCATATAGGTTTTTGGGTTAGATCGCGTTATTTATAAATGTGTCGTAACCCTCCACCACCCGACACGGCCAAACAGTAAAAAATGCGTCACGTTTACAAAGGACAAAACAATTCACTTCTTTAGCTAAAGAAGTGAGATATCTGGCGGCTAAATAAGTCCTTTGTAAACGTGACACGTTTTACTGTTTGGCCGTGTCGGAAGGTGGAGGGTTACGACACATTTATAAATAACGCTATCTAACCCAAAAACCTATAACACAGAGGACCTACATTTATTTTCATGACAATTGGAGCCGGTGTAGCTGCCGTGTATGGTGGCATACCCCTGTAATCCAGATTGACTGGTGAATAAAATTTGTGAAACTGCAAATTCTGCTGGGATGGCCTGATGGCAGTACAGCAAATCGATTGAATTGGCTTTCAATGCTAAACAGAAGGCAAGTCTCCTGAAAAGATTGACACTCAAAATATAAATTGGCCATTATAATAAACGTGTTTTTCCAAACAGAATCAAAGTAATGTATAATCAGGACTTATGCACTGTTATTGATCTTTACATTAAGCTGAAAACAATGCAAAATTGTTAATAAGTGACAACACAAGGTAATTCGTTCATGATTCTTTTATTTCATTTTTTCTGCCAACAGAAAACCATTTTTCTTAACAAGTTTTCACTGGCACAACATGTGAGCAGAAAAATAAAATCATGCTTCTGTCCACGTCGGTTAACGTATAGCGGTGGGTCAAAGAAACCAACTACACGAGTTGAAGTGCATTAAAGAAAACTAAACACAACCCAAATGAGAAATGATCCATAATGTCCAATTTAATCAAGGTGGAATTACTATTTTAGGAATTAAAATGCAATCTTTATAAGCATAATAACATTCAAACGTTTTGCTGACAAATATAAATTGCTGATGATTATAAAGTACTTTTTTTAATGGTTAACAAGTTTATTACCAGCGCAAAACTTGAAAACCTATCTCTGAACGCAGGGCTTTTTGTGTAATTTTATCAACAAACGCAGTTAATTTCTTCACTTTTCAGCGTACGCTTATTTTTTTCTTTCATGTTGCCACCATTGCAGACAAAAACCCCGTGTCCGAGAAGTTTGATTTCATGGTTTCATGAGGGCATGCACCACGGACTCGACGTCAAGCCTGCGCAGGTCACAGTACGTCTGTCCGGTGCCCACAAACACGATGGGTTGGCCTGTGATGTAGGTCATGGAAACCGCTGCCCCCACCTGGCAAAACAGATGTCAAACATGACAAAGTATTATACATACAATATACAAAACTATTACACAAAAGTTTTTTTTTTATTTTACCAGGTAAGGGCCACTGAGCTATATAGCTCTTTTACAAAAGCGACTTGGCCACAAATGATCACTAAAAGAAGTGGCTTACCACGTGCAAAATTTATAGCAGCCAAATACTCTAAATGCATGTTTCTGAATGGAGGGAAACCTGAGGACCCAGAGAAAAATCCATGCGACCATGGGGAGAACATGCCAACTTCAAATATACAGGCGTCAGGGCCGGGATCAAACCCACAACCTCCTGTATATCAGGCGATGTCATTAACATCTCGTCACCGTGGCATGCGATCTCACACAGAACGTGTTACCAAATTGAAGACATTGAATACCAAAGATGGGGATGGAGGGGATGGCATTTATTGTTAGTGCACTGCGATAAGAACCCTGTAACTTACTTTCGATTACCAGTTCTAGATTGCCCCACACCTCTTAATCAACTCAATGATTAGTGTGATCTATGGTCAAGGATCCCCCATGACGGTATAGTGAAGCTTTGAACCAGCAGTGGATTTACAGAGCGTTGTAAACTATTATATTTAACTGTAGTGCCGTAGATGGGCCACGCTTACTGGCAGTGGTAGACGAGGTCCATCTGCAAGGGTACCCCGTACCGCCAAGGGGGGGGGGGGCGGCGGGGGATCTATGATCCCACACAACGCCACCCCTCGATGGGGACCCCAGACAGTTAATCCCCTCGGCGCCACCAACGGGGGTCTGCGCGGGATCTATGATCCCACGCAACGCCACCCCTGGATGGGAAAAGGGGCATAAAAGGGGACCTCCCCAGCCGATCGGGACGAGTCACAGCTCAAGACCCAAGACCAGCCAGCTTAGGACCCTGGACCCCCTCGCCCCGCTTGTCCTCGTCAGGGCTGGGACGCTGTGCGGGCCAGTGGTGGGACTCTGGGACTCCCGGCTCGACGCCCTTGTAAGGGAGAGGTCCGAGGAAACCAGAGTCTAGACCCGCACCTTGGCTAGGTTGGGTCAGGTAGCCTCCCCTAGGGTAGTTGTAGCTGGAGGACCCGAGAGCGTAGCCAGTGTCAGGCATGCTATAAGTAGGCTGTGTCCCTAGGCTGTAACAGTGTATCAGGACTGTTGGAGTGGTGTATTGTAATAAAGAAGTTGCATCTACAAAGTGTCTCCGGAACCCATTACATAACTATTAATTACATAAAATAACTTGCGTGAGTGGAAATCAATTACCTTATCATCAATGGTATCAAATTTGGTGAGAACAATGCCATCAATCAGTCGGGGCTTTTCCATGTGCGAGTTGTCAGCCAAGGCCCGGTTAAACTTAACCTGGATAACAGAATCGTTCACACATGAGTCAGTAAACAAAGGAACGTTTCTGACAAAACTATTTTACTTGTACTTAAACGTACACTGCGCAGCATAGCTATGCATTCATTACCAGCTGATCCACAGCCTCATTGCCGACAAGGGCCTCCCCCACAAACAGCACCAGATCAGGAATGTTGACAGCAATTAGTTTGGCCAGGGCCACCATCAGGGGAGTGTTGTTCTGCATGCGGCCGGCAGTGTCCACCAACACCACGTCCACACCTTGAGTGGCGGCTACATACACAGAGGATAAAAATACACAGACAACATTAAGATGTCATGTATATTATCATTAAAGTTTCGGGGATTCAGAACAATATTTTATTCAAGGATAGTTAACCAGTAGTAGTACTGAGAAGTTGGCTTTCAATCCCAGGTCATTGTATTATAAAAACAAATGTCTCAAGTTGAGCAAATGTTACAGATTCAGCCTGGTTTCAAACCAATGAAACAATGGCGCACATTTCTTAAATACCCCATGACTGTCCACCAAGCTGTGTAAGTTAGTCGATCTGTAGGTCACGTACTTGTGGAGTAATGTGTCGATACTCTTACCTCTTCCAAGACATCTGACCAGCATGGATCAGTAGGTTAAAATACCATCTAGAACTTTCTAGAGCACCCCTCTAGTCGAGGCCATTATGCCAGTAGCGGTATGAGCAAACAAATGCAGGGCTACACTTTTATCGACCAAATGAACACGCAGCAAAACATTGGATAACATTAAAATATATTTGAATCAGAAATATTAATTTACTCAAAATACAGCTATGGAGCGACCAACACGGACTCAACTGCACTATTAAATTGTGTATTTTAATGGCTGTGTAAGATATTTGATGGGCATTAGACAAAGGTCTGTGAGACTTCTTGGTCACAGTCCCATATTATCTGCTCCTCTGAGGGCATAGCTTAAGAAGAAGAAAAAGGCTTCACGATATCAAGTTCAGATATAATAGTAACACTTTTAAACACTGAATTAAACAAGCAAGCCACCAGAGGACAGCTGAGGGCATTTTTCAGCTGTTCTTCAAATCTTCAAAATGTTATTTTATTTAGGCTCTTGGACCTTTTGGGAATTACATTTCAGTATAAGAATCCTAAAGAGTATGGTACGACAGAGACCGTTTTAGCAAACCACAGTTATTAAATAAAATGTGTTTACATTTTTAAAAAGTTTTATTGAGCTAAGTATTGCTTTGCACCTCAGATTAGCACAGTTGGCTACGTACGGTGTGAAAGAAGTTAAACATACGTAAGATTTATTATGTTTTATTTTTATTATTTTATTACTTCTCTTCTACGTGACTTTACCGAAAGAACCAAGAAGATGAATCCCTGCAGTCACGAAAGCTTTAAATCGAAATTTATACGTAAGATAGTCGTATTGTTATTGATGTGGTCTTCAGCGCGTGCACTCTGTTGGGTTTCTGCTCGACTAGTGCTAATCGCGCTTCCCATGCGCCACCACCATATGGCGCTGTGTGGAAAAAGTCCCCTTGCTTTGCCGTAGCAAAAAAAAAAACTGTAATTTTAAAATCGTAATATTGTAAAAACGACATGTGCTGGCAATGAGGATTTTGCACGCTGCAAGTTGGCAGGAGCTTCCACTTAATGCAATATATATGTAAATAAGGGTGTCGATTAAGGAGACTGGGAAGCATATACAGTAAAAGCTTGGATTGCGAGCATAATTCGTTCCGGAAATATGTTTGTAATCCAAAGCACTCATATATCAAAGCACTCGTATATTAGTTGTGATCACGTGACGCTCGGCAGACAAAGCGTATACACGTACTACTCGTATTGCAAGACTTCGCTCGTTTATCAAATTAATATTTATTTAAAAAATTTGCTCGTCTTGCAAAACACTCGCAGACCAAGTTACTCGCAATCCAAGGTTTTACTGTACATGATTCTCAACTGGTTAAAAGCATATCTGTAGGAAAACAATTCAAATTAATAAAAGTTTTCATCCAATTAAGCACATTTAAATGGTTTTAAAATTACATGAAAAACGGCCAAAACGCCATATGAACACTCACATTATTGAATAACTACATTGTGAAAAAGATGTGACTGTGCTTATAAGCATGAGCAATTGACCAAAAATAACCGTATGACCAAGATGCTGTAAGCAGATCATCATCACCATGGTTAACTGATGACATCAGCTGCTACACCACCACCTATCGAGAAAGTCAAAAAATTACAGTGCAATAATAAACGTAGACGCAGAGGAATGCGTCTAAGCACTGATGAGTTGAAAAATGTACTATGTGAATTCAACGGAAAATAACTTAATTATTTTATAAGTACCTTATTTAATGCAATTATCAAACATGTGCATGGCATGTAGAAATGACCATATCCCACTACAGACACAGCAGGTGGATAGGCCAGCTTTGTCAACGAGCGACAACAACTTGTTCACATGAACAGCAATGGTGCATCCTTTGCGGCGACATCACTGCTGCTGGGCCTCACCAAATTGCTTGGCTTCCATGGCGATGCCGGCGGCATCCTTCCCGTAGCCGCGCTCAAATAGCTGAACCATGGGTCGACCCCCGTGGTTCTCGGGAGGGTGGAGCGCACTGAGGTGGCGTGTGTGCGTACGCAGTTGCTCCACAGCGCCCGCTCGGAAGGTGTCACAGGCGGCCACCAGTACGCTGAATTCGTTCTCGATCAGCCAGAAACAAGTCTGCAGGGGCGATAATGAAAAAACTAAACGTGAGCACGAAATGCTAAATCGATGCGTTTTTTTGTAACAGATTACAAAAAAACAATTACACTACGCGATAATTATGGTGGCCTTCATTGTAAATACAATACTTTGACACTATATTTGTAAAAAGAATTACGCATACTCTTTGGTTCTTTCGGTAAAGTCACGTAGGTAGAAAAAATAATAGATCACGACGTTTCGATCGCAACACAAGCGACCGTCTTCAGGTGAGAGAGAAAAAGCTACTAAAACAAATTCTCACGTAGGGCATGCCATATAGGCACGCAAGTGGATAAAGTGTGGTGTTTACACTATGAGATCTCTTTTACCAGTGGCAAAATATAATAGTAGGTTTTTACCCTTTTAACTGGTACAAAACTGACACCTTTATTCAAGGCATCATGTTTGCAATGACCACAACACAAGTAGTCAAAAAAAGCAAACAAAAAGAAGCAACTCTGATAAGGATGATAATATGCACTGTCCTTGAAGTTGTTTGGCCCACACCCGAGACGGCTTTCTTTAGAGCCTAGTCCCCATTGGTGTAGGGCCAGATGACACCAGAAGGCGTACAACTCAAACACAGTGCAATATCAGAGTATTGAGAGCTCGGGTTAAGCATTTACACTATGAGATCTCTTTTACCAGTGGCAAAATATAATAGTAGGTTTTTACCCTTTTAACTGGTACAAAACTGACACCTTTATTCAAGGCATCATGTTTGCAATGACCACAACACAAGTAGTCAAAAAAGCAAACAAAAAGAAGCAACTCTGATAAGGATGATAATATGCACTGTCCTTGAAGTTGATTGGCCCACACCCGAGACGGCTTTCTTTAGAGCCTAGTCCCCATTGGTGTAGGGCCAGATGACACCAGAAGGCGTACAACTCAAACACAGTGCAATATCAGAGTATTGAGAGCTCGGGTTAAGCATTTACACTATGAGATCTCTTTTACCAGTGGCAAAATATAATAGTAGGTTTTTACCCTTTTAACTGGTACAAAACTGACACCTTTATTCAAGGCATCATGTTTGCAATGACCACAACACAAGTAGTCAAAAAAGCAAACAAAAAGAAGCAACTCTGATAAGGATGATAATATGCACTGTCCTTGAAGTTGATTGGCCCACACCCGAGACGGCTTTCTTTAGAGCCTAGTCCCCATTGGTGTAGGGCCAGATGACACCAGAAGGCGTACAACTCAAACACAGTGCAATATCAGAGTATTGAGAGCTCGGGTTAAGCATTTACACTATGAGATCTCTTTTACCAGTGGCAAAATATAATAGTAGGTTTTTACCCTTTTAACTGGTACAAAACTGACACCTTTATTCAAGGCATCATGTTTGCAATGACCACAACACAAGTAGTCAAAAAAGCAAACAAAAAGAAGCAACTCTGATAAGGATGATAATATGCACTGTCCTTGAAGTTGATTGGCCCACACCCGAGACGGCTTTCTTTAGAGCCTAGTCCCCATTGGTGTAGGGCCAGATGACACCAGAAGGCGTACAACTCAAACACAGTGCAATATCAGAGTATTGAGAGCTCGGGTTAAGCATTTACACTATGAGATCTCTTTTACCAGTGGCAAAATATAATAGTAGGTTTTTACCCTTTTAACTGGTACAAAACTGACACCTTTATTCAAGGCATCATGTTTGCAATGACCACAACACAAGTAGTCAAAAAAGCAAACAAAAAGAAGCAACTCTGATAAGGATGATAATATGCACTGTCCTTGAAGTTGATTGGCCCACACCCGAGACGGCTTTCTTTAGAGCCTAGTCCCCATTGGTGTAGGGCCAGATGACACCAGAAGGCGTACAACTCAAACACAGTGCAATATCAGAGTATTGAGAGCTCGGGTTAAGCATTTACACTATGAGATCTCTTTTACCAGTGGCAAAATATAATAGTAGGTTTTTACCCTTTTAACTGGTACAAAACTGACACCTTTATTCAAGGCATCATGTTTGCAATGACCACAACACAAGTAGTCAAAAAAGCAAACAAAAAGAAGCAACTCTGATAAGGATGATAATATGCACTGTCCTTGAAGTTGATTGGCCCACACCCGAGACGGCTTTCTTTAGAGCCTAGTCCCCATTGGTGTAGGGCCAGATGACACCAGAAGGCGTACAACTCAAACACAGTGCAATATCAATCAACTTCAAGGACAGTGCATATTATCATCCTTATCAGAGTTGCTTCTTTTTGTTTGCTTTTTTGACTACTTGTGTTGTGGTCATTGCAAACATGATGCCTTGAATAAAGGTGTCAGTTTTGTACCAGTTAAAAGGGTAAAAACCTACTATTATATTTTGCCACTGGTAAAAGAGATCTCATAGTGTAAATGCTTAACCCGAGCTCTCAATACTCTGATATTGCACTGTGTTTGAGTTGTACGCCTTCTGGTGTCATCTGGCCCTACACCAATGGGGACTAGGCTCTAAAGAAAGCCGTCTCGGGTGTGGGCCAATCAACTTCAAGGACAGTGCATATTATCATCCTTATCAGAGTTGCTTCTTTTTGTTTGCTTTTTTGACTACTTGTGTTGTGGTCATTGCAAACATGATGCCTTGAATAAAGGTGTCAGTTTTGTACCAGTTAAAAGGGTAAAAACCTACTATTATATTTTGCCACTGGTAAAAGAGATCTCATAGTGTAAATGCTTAACCCGAGCTCTCAATACTCTGATATTGCACTGTGTTTGAGTTGTACGCCTTCTGGTGTCATCTGGCCCTACACCAATGGGGACTAGGCTCTAAAGAAAGCCGTCTCGGGTGTGGGCCAATCAACTTCAAGGACAGTGCATATTATCATCCTTATCAGAGTTGCTTCTTTTTGTTTGCTTTTTTGACTACTTGTGTTGTGGTCATTGCAAACATGATGCCTTGAATAAAGGTGTCAGTTTTGTACCAGTTAAAAGGGTAAAAACCTACTATTAAAGTGTGGTGTGTTTCTGCACAAAGTTGTAGTTCACCTTGGCAAGGTTGGTTGACTTGCCGACACCATTGACACCACAAAAGGTGATGACGTAGGGCTGCTTCTTCTTTTTCGCTTCAATCACGTCACGCAGAATGTTAACGTGACGCTTTGGTTGCAGGATTTTCAAGAGTGAGTCTTGCAGAGCCTGCTTCACGGTCGACGTGACCGCTAAATGAAAGAGGGGACACCAAGAATATGTCGTTAAATAATGTAGCACAGAACACAGAAATAAAGCAAACAAGTGCTGAGCAGGACTCATCTCTGTATGGCATCTAATGTTTTCTCAAAGGACACATGCAGATGTAATTTACACTTGCAACTACACCGGAGTAAGAGTTAAACTGAAAACGTTAGCAATGTATTGTGAATACAAGGTGATATCAATCACTACCTTTATAGCTACTGGACCGCATTTCCAAAGTATTGCATCGTATGCTTACATCTTATGAGAATGTAAGGTGTCTTTTAGTAGAATAGTGGACACACACACATTACTACTGCTCAGGCCGGCATATTGCCATCATCAATAATATAGATGTTAGTTGCCAAGAAGCAATTCCCTCAGGATGCCAATATCCTCATAATTAATGTATAATGTGATAATCCGGAATGAAGTAAACATTTATTCCACTGCATAACAATGTGTACTTACTTTTGAAAGTTCCCAGAACTTTTCCCTCGAGCTTATTTGCCACAGATTCACACAGCTGCGATGAAATTTCTGCGGCAACATTTTTGGCTGAGGTGGTGGGGAAACAAAGAGAAAATGTAAAAATGAAACTCTGATCTTAATATTATGCAATTGTATTCTTGCATGTGGCAACATATTAGGAAACTAAATGCAATTACAGTAATCCCTCGCCACTTCGCGGTTCAAGCTTCGCGGCCTTAGTGCATCGCGGATTTTTCGAACTGATTTAAAGGCCTCATTATACCTGTGCAGTAACACCATCATCATCATCATTCATCATCACATTCATCGAACTGCACAGGTCTGTCATCATCGTCATTGTCATCGTCATCGTCATCATTACTGGAGTCAAGTCTCAAGATACTACTGTGATTTGTGAGTGTAGAACACCATTATACATATCGTATGAGAGAGAGAGAGAAAGTGAATGTATAATATTAAGGTTTTATAATTAAATAGATTTAAGTAAAATATATATAAAGTATAAATATACATATTTTAAACATTCTGGTACCCACACACACATAAACAGAAATTCATAGGGGGCCAATCCTACTTCGCGGATTTTCACCTATCGCGAGGGGTTCCGGTCCCCATTAACCGCGATAAACGATGGATCACTGTAATGTTCTGAATAGGTCCTGTTTTAAACTCTGACCAATGAGATGATCCTTCATCTTCTCCAGCACAGGCTCCAAGTCTTCTCTGGTCAGGCTCTTGGATCCCACAAGGCCTTTGAGCATGCCAAACACTCCTCCTATACCTCGGCCACTGGAGGAGCATATGGGAACGGACTCGCATACATAAAACAAATCTAGACATGTGACATAAAAATTTGTCTTTGAAAAAAAATTTTTTGTCAGAAATGTGCATACCTTTGTTTGTTAGATTTTTGCTTAACTACCACTTTCTCCACTTTTTCCACTTTATCCTCTTCCTCTTCAATATTCTCATACTCCACACTTGGCAGGTCTCCTATTCTCCTTCCCACCATTTCACGCTGGTCATGTAGTTCACAGGACACAAGCCACAACATTAAATCAAAAGCAACCTGCACCTACTACTGTAATATGCAACAAAAATAAAAAATATACCTGTCTGTAGTTTTACAACAGCAGTATATCATGACTTAGTTTTTCCTCTCCATAACGCACAATGACAACCAATATAAAATAATATTCAGGTTTGTATGTATGTTAAACTTATTTTGCAATGTATGTTGCCAAACGTGCTAATCAGAGGTACGGGGTAAGAACAACAAACTAAACAAAAATCAGTTTAAAAAAAATTAGATTTAAATCTAGATGATTTAAAAGTGCACAGCACCAGTGGCTTCCTAGCATCAGAAGAGCCTGCCAGACAGCTGCAGACATGCACCTAAAAGTGCACGATTCAGTGACCATCTTTGTTCAATGGCTAGTCAAAGTTCACGTGATGATGAGATTAGCAAGGTATTGTGGGTTCAGGTTTACAATATGACGTGTTTGTTGGTAAGGATTTTGAAATTTGCAGAACTCACAGACTCTGGTGTAGAGATGTCTTCTGTGCCGGTGTTTTCTGTTGGACCGTAGGATAATCCTTTCACAGGCTTGTCATTGAAATCCCACACACGGTCCGTTTTTGTTGGCTTTGGAGCTTTCCTGGTCACCATCAAGTGTGAGAAACCAAGGCCCCATTTTAAAACCTATACAGTTAGCTTAAGGCTAATGGAAAATTGGCTTCAGATTCTCTCACTAATAACTTTAAATTTAAGTGCTAAATATTCCACAATACAAAACAATCTATATATATAAAATCGTTCATGTCTGTGTGTCTGTGTGGACTGCACTTTCATTGGACGGCGGTTGCCCCTGGCAACGGCTAGCCACGCCTTCGCCGCTTTCATTGGACGGCGGTTGCCCCTGGCAACGAGTAGCAACTTTTCTCCGCGGGGTGGACGCCATTTTTAATAGCGCGGGGGGGGGGGGGGACCGGCACCCGTACCCAGCGTTCGCCGGGTGCGAAAATCAGGCAAGGCGGGAGGCTCTGCACGGTGCTAGGCCTCGACACCCAACACGCCACTCTGAGGTAAATTCATACAAATTTCACGTCCTCTACAGAGTGGCGAGGGAGGCAGAGTGGCGAGGGAGGCAGAGTGGCGAGGGAGGCAGAGTGGCGAGGGAGGGACTCAGCCTCAAAACGAGTAACTGGTGTGGCGTATTAACATCGCCACTGGGGAGACAAAGGCGGCCGGGCGTGGTGGATACAAGTCCCGGGCAAAGCCGGGTCATGACTATGTGTGTATGTGTTTATGTGTATGTCTGTGTGTCTGTATGTATGTGTGTATGTATGTGTCTGTATGTGTTTGTGTGTATGTATGTGTGTGTCTGTATGTATGTGTGTGTGTATTGTGTATGTGTTTGTGTGTATGTATGTGTGTGTTTGTATGTATGTGTATGTTTGTGTGTATGCATGTGTGTGTATGTGTTTGTGTGTATGTGCGGTTATGTATGTGTGTGTATGTGTGTGTCTGCAGCAAGCGCGTGTATGTGTACCTATGGACGCGCGCGCGTGTGTTGTGTAGGGGGAACGGTAGTGTAGTGCTTAGCGTACTGCCTGTGTCTATGTGTGTGTGTGTGTGTCTGTGTGTGTGTGTCTGTGTGTGTGTCTGTGTGTGTGTGTCTGTGTGTGTGTGTCTGTGTGTGTGCGTGCGTGGTGTGTAGGAGGAACGGTAGTGTAGTGCTTAGCGTGCTGCCTGTGTGTGTCTGTGTGTGTGTGTGTCTGTGTGTGTGTGTCTGTGTGTGTGTGTCTGTGTGTGTGTCTGTGTGTGTGTCTGTGTGTGTGCGTGTGTGGTGTGTGGGGAGCGGTAGTGTAGTGGTTAGCGTGCTGTCTGTGTGTCTGTGTGTGTGTGTCTGTCTGTGTGTGTGTTCTGTGTGTGTGTCTGCGTGTGTGGTGTGTGGGGAGCGGTAGTGTAGTGGTTAGCGTGCTGTCTTTGTGTCTGTCTGTGTCTGTCTGTGTGTGTCTGCGTGTGTCTGTGTGTGTGTGCGTCTGTGTGTGTGAGGAGCGGTGGGTGTAGTGGTTAACGCTACGCTGCGCTACCAACCCGGCGAACCGAGTTAGATTCCCGCTCATGGCCACCACCGATCAAGATTATTTGAACCTCACATAGGTCGACTCAGCCTCAAACGAGTAACTGGTGTGGCGTATTAACATCGCCACTGGGGAGACAAAGGCGGCCGGCCGTGGTGGATACAAGTCCCGGGCGAAGCCGGGTAGTACAGCTAGTCTAATATAAAAATAAATGGTAATGAACACTGCTAACATAAAAAAAAAACATGTATTTCACAAACACACACTCACGTCTTTTTGGTAATTTTCTTTTTGTTTGCCTGTTTTCTGAAAAGTTCCTCTGGTTTTTTAAGAATGTTCTCCTCAAATATTATCCCATTGGAGCTGCGATCGCCATTTGCAGAAACCTTGGGCGTGGATTCAGGAACAGGAGACTTCAAGATCTGCGATTCTTTTCCATCTACAGCAAAGAATGTGAACAATTAATATATTAATGTCTACAATTTATTTGTCTATAAACATTCCATTTAAACAAACATTAAATAGGTTATCACATTATTTGTATTAACTGTATATAAATGAGAATCCGTTGTAGAGTATAATCGCTATAACTAAATTCTCTGTACTAAAACAAAGGGGAGATATTTAGGTATTTAATTATGTATATATTTTTTAATTCCCATAAACCATTCTCTCATGTGTCCTGCATTCATTGGCACGCCATAGGCATGCTTTTAACAAGCACCTCAATATGCAGCAGTTAGGCACTGAAAAATTTAGTTTTAATTAAATGTGTCCCTGGTCAGTCCCTATTAAAGACAAACTAACATACCAATTGCAAATGTAACATTTAGAGTGGTAACGAGGCATTGGGAATTAGTCGCCTGCTCACATCTGTGGCAATTTATATGGAAATTTAAATTTTTAAATTAAGATAGTGTATGTGCTAAGGACATTGCACAAGGGTACGGTACAAAGGATGATATGAAACACTACCCTCGCAGTAAAATACTTTCTTCTCAAGCACACTTACTTTCGTTCTTGGCTGCTTTTCCTTTCTTGGTCTCCTTCTCCCCAGTAATTTGAATCATCGACTTAACCGTCTTCTGAGACTTTAGGGACTGTTCATATGTCTTCATCACAGTTGGGAAACTCATTTTACTAGTTTCTGTGGCCTCCCTTAAATTATAAGGGGAAGAATGAAGGAAAAAAAAACCCCACAAAATTTTAAAGAAAACGTACATAAAAGTATTCCAAGATAAAACCCAAAGCATAACTAAAATTTATGCTTTCACACCACTGAATCTATTCAGCGACACGATTTTTTTTGTTATGTAACACTGAACATTATGCATAAAAAACTCAATGAATTTATTTCTAAAGGACACCATTACATACATATAAGTCCATTTCATCTGCTAGTATGTCAAAATGTTTACAGACGAGTGCATATTGTTAATGTAACAGGAGTAATTATTCACGTGAAACATCAAACAATGAAATCCAACCACGTGTGCATCAGCTCAACGACTGCTAAGCCCATAAAGTAATTGCTTAAATTGAACATTGTTTTTTATATTTACAATGTCAAATTATATTTTTGACAAATTATCACTCCACTGCAATGCTTACCCTTTTATGGTCAGCTAAGATTTTTATATGGATAGTGTTATCATATGTATAATGTTCCAGAAATTCTAATTTCCCAGAAATGATAGAAAACCTACATTTTAGAAAGCCTTAAAACTATGCCATGAATACAAAAAAGTGTAACAATACGAACTTATCCTGATTCACTGTGATCATTGTACTGAAGTGATGGCCTACATAGCAATCCATTAATGGGATCAAGGATGGCAAAAAATATCCCATCCTAATAGTGACATTCTGTCATGCATGTGTGCTTTGGTCGTATATTCTCTACTTTGAAAACTGTCGTGTGTATTTTAAGCAAAAAAAAATACTTAATTTATATGCCTCTAGACATGTTTCTGTAAACATGTTGAATGCATACATTGTTTTCATTGGCCGTAGTATGTACTCATTAATATACTATTCAAATTATACTCCTGTTAAGCTTTAGAGATGATATAAAAGTTAGAAAATATTTTAACAATATTAATAACCCAATGTTACAGTAGAGTACGATTAAATAATGTAATTGAATACACTTAACGCCTACATTTAAAATTGTCCAACAGAGCAGCTGTACTTACCAAAGCATTCTCTGAAAATCAGCAGAGAACTCAAATGAGCCATTTATGAGCCCCAGCACGCCTTTCTGTTGCAGCTCATTGCGGTATTTGTCCCGAAACTCCTTGTGGATATCATCCACAAACTTATCAACGTACGTGAGGGTGAGGATCTTCTGGTAACCCACCTATGGAAGTCAAAAAAACGAAAATCTGAAAACAGAACATATCGGTGCTAGACCTGGGGTCAATTATGAACAATTAGAGCAACAATATTAGTTGAAATCACAATAATTACATTGTGATTTCAATGTGTTACACTTGACACAATTACAATTGACCCTAGGTCTGTCCTGCGGCTCCGTGCTCCCTAACAATGCGTATATAGTCCTTTGTCAAACCACGGTCCCATGCTGTCAGTCATGGATTTTTTTTTAACCATACTTCACCATAATGGTGCTTGTTGCTCAAGGGGGGAGCCTAGGATCGGTTCAGGTATCACCAAATTCTGGTGTGAGCTGTGACCCAAAATGAAACACAAATAGTTAGGTTCATGGTTTAGTGCAAGGACCACTACGTCACCCCAACAATATAGTCCATTATTCAACTCCTGATTGTCCAAAATAATGGGGGGGGGGGGGAGTGTTGGCCTGGGTAAAAACCAAAACATGGATCATGAAAAGTTTTAAATTAACCTATAAATATGTATGTATTCTTTAAGTACACATTGTGTTAAACATATGTATCAACCCATACGACTAACCCGTATTCTTGTACAGAGAAATTGAGTTTTCTGGTCCATACGGTGTACGGCCGTTTCAATACGAGCAAAACTGTTTTTGTCTAATTGTTTGCATTTCTGCCTTGTGATGGAGCTTTGCAGGATGAAAGTTGAGATTTATAAGGGTAAAGGGTGACCAATAAGGTCTGAATTGGTCTGTAATAAGGTAGGCATTGATAAAGGGTTGACAGGTATGGTGCATTCATAATAAACGTTTTTGGGCTAGATCGCGTTATTTAGAAATGTGTCGTAACCCTCCACCACCCGACACGGCCAATCAGCAAAAAAGTGTCACGTTGACAAAAGACACATAGTTCACTACTTTAGCCCACAGGTGTGTTGAAGAGTGAATCCACAACATTTACAATTTTTGAGTACGACGTTTCGCTGGTAATTACATCCATGCCCCATCTGGCAATTCGCCAAAATTGTAAATGTTGTGGATTCACTCTTCAACACACTGGTGGGCTAAAGCAGTGACCTATTTGTCTTTTGTCAACGTGACACTTTTTTTGCTGATTGGCCATGTTGGGTGGTGGAGGGTCACGACACATTTATAAATAACGCGATCAATCCAAAAACGTTAATTATGAATAATATTGGTCGCGAAAGCCTACGTGTTAAACTGAGGTATGGTGTATAAAGACACAATGTGTAATGTCATTATTTCCAAAACAAATCGGTTTACTTGCTGACATGTTTATGGTCATCTGGGCACTAAAAACAGGCCCTCGATGAGGCGCAGCTAGTAATGAAACCATAGCACATGTGATGATATATATTTATTTTACAAGCACGGTTAATCCGTAACCCCATCCTGACAACCTTTTTTTCACAGAAATTATATAGTTTCAGGTCAAGTTCAGGTCATCATGAATGAATAGGTTCCTCTTTGGTATTTTAACCGTTACAAATAACCTGCAAAACATCTTTTTGCCTTTCAGCAATGTGCTATTTGTTTTAATCTCATTGAATTTTAATTTTATTTTCCCAAAATCTATTTCTTTCTCAACCTGCCATATTGTAAAAAGTTCCTGCTTCTCTGCTGATGCCATATGGAACGAGCTTCTAATTGACAGCAGTCCAGGCTGATTTAGATCACGTAGTCCACTGGTTCCAAACCTGTGGTCTGGAAGGCCGAACTCTTGCACATACAATTAAAAAAAAATACTTTTACCAAATGGTGGTTCACAGGTCTAGAAAGGTTAGGAATTATTGGCTTAATATTTCTCCAACTCTCTGGAGCATATGCAATTGTTAATCCTATTGTTACCAAGGTCTTTTAGATAACATTTTACTGTATTTTCTCACATTAATTCTACACCTTGAATATGTGCTTTTCTGCTGCTGCTGCCATATGGACCAATAATCACACATGTTATATACATTCCTTTGTCGATATTTAAAATTGTACCTACCTGTTTCTCTGGAACATATGTTTCACCTATCGTCGCCAAATCAGTTTTCTTTAAAGTTTTATTTATTTTTATTCGCGTGTATATTAAAACACCTTAAAATGTTCTCGACCGAACTCTTTTACAAACCGATTGTAGCGTGTTTTAATACACAAAAGCACTCCATACCAATTCGTATAATAAAAGCGAAGCATGTACTTACCACGAAGACAAGTTCGAACTCATTGTCCAACTTGTACTTTAGCATCAGGGCTTCATGACTAAAGGAGTTATTGCTGCCCTTTTCCTACGGAAGGGAAAAAGTCAAAGGATTAAGTGAACCCGAAAGGCCTGTCATGTTATGAATGTTTAAACAGCTTCCCGGGAAACTGAGCTCCTCCACTGGGCAACGAGAACACAAACTACCTTAGGCTTATTTTATTTCAACACATGAATTAATTAAGTTTTGAAGGAAAAAAACATCTCAACAACAAATAATAGCTTTAACACGTTTGACAGTACGCACGCACCTTGGCTGTGGGTTGCTGGCTAACAGGTATGACGTTTTGTTAAAAGATTACCATCACTGTTATAGATGTCATAACGTTTCTGTATATTTTTAACGAGCGACGGAACCTAGAGTTTAGTGGGATTTTTTTTCTTATCGACAACGCTTTAAATGCGTGTCGGACAGTCCGACGCGGACGTGACCATATTGGTAAATGTGCACAACGACTTGTTTTATTTAATTGTGTATTTCTTTCCATCATAACAACCCATGGATATTTAAGAGGCCAAAAACTAGTTGTTTAAAATACATCGAAACCAGTTTATTTGTTATCAATTTAATCGCACAGGTTGCTGGAGAACGCTCAATAAAGCATATAGCCTCGTGTTATCAGTGTTATTTACTTATTTTATGTCGAAACTTTGCATAATCACCAAGGAAAGCCCCAATGAGTCTCAAGGCATGTTTTAAAGGAGGACTCTTTCCAACATTTGGCCATTTATACTCCTGAATGATTAGTTTAAAAACGAAATAAGAACCGGACAGAGTCCACTGAAAAAGGGCGACATCCAAATGAGACCTAAGCCTCTTTCCAATCAAGACCTCGATGTTAAAATACAACATCAGTTCCTTGCCAATTTCCTTCACAATCGCCTGTATTTTCGTCTTCTTGAAAGACGTACCTCACGTACCATAGAACGTGCGAGAATGTTAAATGCAATTTTAAAAACAAAAACTGAAACAAGCACTGCCGTGATCGCCGACATCACCCACGTCATTTTAAGTCCACGTCACTCCATAGGCCATGGGGGCCTCGACCAAAGGGGATGGGGGGGGGGGTGGCTGGCTGGCCGGGGCGGCCCGACACAGGGAGGTAGGTGCCGGGTAGGCCGCTCAGGCGAGACCGTGGCTTCACCGGGGCCTCCTCTCACCTGCAGTATAACGCTCCGTATGAGAGCGTTGACGGGCTCCGTGAAGCAGCCGTTCACGCCTTGAAAGCACCATAAAACGATGCCGCCTTTACTGAATATCGTGAAAAAGTCCAACATTGTTACGTTGTTATTTGCGAGTGTTGTTGTTGCTGCTCGATGTTCAACCCTGTCGCGTCGCGACTCCAGTCGGCCCGGGATTTCCCCCCCCCCCGCGCGCCGCACCCCCCTCAACGTCACGTGCCGATTGACGTCACCGGTTACACAACGCGCGCCTCAACAAATCACGCCGCGTAAACGATTGCCACGTCATCCCACCCATCCCCCCCCCCCCCGCTCTCAATGACGTCATCGCATTGTGAATTGTGACGTCACCAGTGTCAGCGCTATACGAGTTGCTGCACAGTGATGTCATTACAATTTAATGACGTCATCGTGCAGGGAGGGAAACAGGTTATGCTCGGTGACGTCATCGGTCAGGTTTAGCTGTGACGAAAACCTCTGCGACGCAGACGGGCAATTGCCCAAAACGTCGCCTGTTAATAAGTATAACCCGTAAAAACAAAGTTTTTCCCTATAAATCCTTTATATGCGTGGCGGCTCGAGTCCTCTCGTCCTCTGGCTTGAGATGGCTGCCACCTATGGGTCAGATGATTGTCTGCCAGTATTAAGCAATTGGTAATTAAATATTTAATTTGTTTTCCCTAAACAGTGTAAAATTTTGGAAAAAATTTTTCACGAACATTAATTGTCTCGCACAACGAGTCTGTGTGCAAAATGTCAGCTCGATTGGATCACGGGAAGTGGATTAAAAAACGACCGAAAGATTTGCACGGTCGTAAGCAAGCAAGCACGCAAGCAAGCTAGCGAACTTAATATAAAGGATTTAAAAATAGACTGCGCTTGTGAATTTACTTGTAGGGCCGCGTTATTTAATGTCTGAACAATTATAGTTAAAGCAAAGACCTCACCGAGACGCCGCCGCCTCCAACGCCAATAATCCGCGTTTATCGGACCCTGTAATCCGCGGCACGGCGCAAGAGGTTTGATCAAATAATTATACAATAATCCAAATAATTATAATCCACGATGTTCTTTCTCTCTCGCGCGCCAATGCGATCTGCCGCGGATTGTGAGAAGAGCCGAGCGAATGATCTTTCAGAAGACATCAATATTTTGTGAAAAACGGCTCTCCAACGCAGCATAATCCCAATGAACGAACACATCTCAACAAATGCCCTCGAAGTTTAGGGTGCATCTTACCTTCGTGAGCATCTTATAATCAGGAAAATGTAGTCATTCCCTTTCGACATTTCAATGAACGCTATTTAATCATCCTATTCATACCGTCTCCGATTTAACTGACACGTTTAGCTTTTTCGGTTCGAGATAATGTTGATTCGAACATTATATATGAATTAGGTTCTAATCTAATAAAATGTGAACAAATATATATCTCAGAGGACTAAATACATTATAGCCTATGTAACTATATATCTCAATACGTTTAGATCACAAACGTGCATTTGTTTTCTAATTTAAAGGGTATTACATTTATAATTTACAACCCACAATAACATGGTAGAAGAAACGGATGAGACATTTTAAAAAATAACGTTAACAAAGGACAATTTCAACACGTTAAAATCACAAACCCAAGCACGCTGTCCATCTTGCGCTCATCAAAGCCCTGTGCACTCAATGAGCCTCAACAAGCAAAGAGTTGTCTGTGCTGTCATTCATGATATTTCCCTCGATATTACTGCACAATATTCACAGTTTAATCGTGATAGGTGTATATTTTTTTTCTAAACCTGTGGTGTTTCAATGGAAAACCATGCCACATTTAAGGACGACGCAAAATATGTAATTACTCACACACAGTTCATCACCGCAAATGCTACATTCGTTTAAATACAGATATTACAGCTTTGTAGTATGAAGCGCTGAATGTATATTAAATATATACTAAATTAAATTGACAAGTGTTAAATTAACTGTCTGATTATACCACAGACATCTTGAAAATTAGATTTTTTTTTAGATAGGCTATTATTGGACTGTATATCATTAGTGAACACTTGAAATATAGAGCAAGCGACACAATGACCAATCTTGTCTACAAAGCCAGAGGCTGTTTTCAATGTGTATCTATTTAGCAAATTATAAATCAAAACGAAGCACTGCTGACGACTATGAAGATCCCGTTGAATCTGATTGGAGAAAATTAGGTTTGTCTCGCAATAATAACCCTAGAGACCCTTAAGTGAAGACATTCCTTCAATAAGAACATCTATCCAACATTGATTGGAAGTGGGTGTTGGCCAAAGGCAGAACATATCATTTAATGACCTTTGGCAGTAACATTGCCCCACGGTAACACGTTCAAGCAGCCGTCCTGGTTAATACTGGAGGTCTATTAAACCATTACAACTCTAGTGGGACATCTGTGAAAAAGAGCTTCACAGCTTATCGGATTTCTCCAGTAGAAATAAATGTTCTGATACTGCAAGCAGTCTGTTTGACAGTGGACTTCAAATATCCCATGTTGCCGTTTGTAGAGTAGGCCATTGTGTGCTGGCGTCGTGGTCCAAATTTGGCAATTTCGAAAAATGACCTGCAATTTAGTTATTTGGCATCACATATAGCAATCATGACCCCCTATTGCAAAAACCTGACAGGACCCTTCGAAAAAAAAGTCTCATTAGACTCAGTGGGAGTTATTTGACCGTATCCCACCACGCTAGTCAGTGCGAGTTAGTGAAGATGGGTTCAATTGACATTGGGTCATATATGTATAGTAAAACAAACTTGATTTGAAGCTTTCGTGACTGCAGGAATTACTGTGTCCCAGTGTCTGTGTTTTGTCTCTCTCTCAAATTTAGCAATCTTTGGAAGAACGTAATCAACCAGGTAAGGTGCTGACTGTTGAGTTAGCCGACTCTCTGTGTTGGATTGCATTGTATTTCTAAGTTCACTGTTTGTTTTCTACCTTATGACGATTGCTTGCGTTGCAATCGAAACGTCGTATTCTATTATTTAATTTATGTTCTTTCTACGTGAGTTTACCGAAAGAACCAAAGAGTATGGTAAAACAATGGATGATGCTGCAGCAGTTACATTTTTTACCCACCACAAAGCCCGAGGCCCAATGAAGGCCTGTCAAAGCACTATGCAGGCTAAAATTTGCTTAGCTTCTAAGATCTGACAGGATCATGGACCTGCTGGGTGATATTGTCATTGGCAATGTCTATGCTGAAATAGGTTACATACTGCTGGATGAACGCATCCCCACTCCATGTTTGTTATGAGGGTTGTTTGCCCATACTTCACGACACTGGTCAGTGATGAAGGGGGTGGGAAGGGGACCAGAACTGCTTCAAATATAATAATAAAAATAAAAACTCAGTTTTATAAAGTGCCTTTCAAATTGGTATGTTTCGCCAATGATGATAGCCTTATTGGGAATCAGACTCAGTCAGGTTGGTTCACAGAGCAGAATTGCAATTTACCGCACCACCACTAGTCCTTCCAAAGTGTAATTGCTCTATGCATGTTTTACTAAGCATTTAGATTACTGCAAGACGTTGGTAAAAAAAATTGTGCATTCAATACAGCTGATACCGTAATTATTGCGTTGACAGAATTACGTGTATAATTTCATTAAGTGCTGACTGTTTCATATGGGGAAAGGTCCCATTGCTATCAATTGGGGAGGGAAGACAAAAAGCTTCATCAGCTGTACGACCTCAGCCCTCGGAATTCCACGGAGACGCCACCGGCTCACAACTCTCATTAACATGTTAAAACATAGTACCAATCTATTTTAGCAAGTCAAAGTGATTCCCTGCTCAAATGAGCATTGAGACGGTGCTCTGAGCCATTCGTGCAAATTCCTCATTCCACTGACAAGGGTTGCAAATGTATTCCTATAACAACCACTCTTGACTTGCCCACAGAGTGAGCCCTATTATATCAACCCCAGAGGGATGAAGGACTGAGCAACACCCAACCAGGATTTTAACTCGCACGTTTTGATTGCGGGTCGTTCACTCTCGCGCTGAGCAATTTGGCGGGATATTTTTTTCAGGTTTTCCACAATTGAATGTAGAATGTTGCATATGGTGCTCATTAGCAAGAAAAACAAAAAAAAATAATTTCGAAGGATGTGTAAATGCTGTGGTAATGTTTTCTTAGTTGTGTGGTGCTATAAAGTGCTGTAATTTCCATTTCATGCTATTTGCCATTTCAGTTTTGGTTTAATGGAGTCCAAAGGTTTGCAGCTATGGTTCAATGTTCATTTCTTTAAGCAACTCACATTTTACGACGTGGCATAATTTTTTTAAATAGAACCTCGCACAAATTACGTTAATGAAGGCCACATTTAAAGGAGTAAGGCGGCAGGACTTGGATAATCCCATCGTACCAGAATCAATATTGCACATGTAACCTATATGTTTGTTTATCTCAGGGGGAAGGCAGAGAAGAGTTTGGCACGGAGCTAACTTTCCATCCGAACATCGTCATTGCTTCCTGATCAGCTTCTCCTAATTCCCTCCATCAATATGGAAACAGTTTCGCCGAAACGGTAGCAATACAGATTAAGCTGCCATTTTTCTAGAAATATTCAACCGTTGCATGCAAAAGATATATTTTTTTCTCCGTGGCATAGGTACTTATTTTTTTCTGTAAGCTCTCATCTTCCCTCACGACAAGAGCAGACTAGATGTTCTGCGTGCACATTGAAGAAAAGGCACACAATTGCGCAAAAGGCTATTTAAATATCTTTGGAAAGTCAGTTACCATATTGAAATGGCGACACGTGGCTTCTTTCCTACCACTGCATGACTAATATCACGCTTCAGTTGATAAAATAACTTCGAACCTACAAATTCCAAGTGGAAAACGATATTCAATGCTTGTGTGATGTATTTTATCGTTCATATAGGTTACCCTTGTCCCATCTGCAAATCGATATCTTGATAAAAAATCATAAAATGGCCAGAAGATGGCAACCTTCGCCAACACCGTTAAAGCATTGAGGCTAATCTGTATTCAATGTCTTTTAAAAAACGGCTTCGAGGAAAACATTCAGCTTCAAAAAGCACATGTGACACTAATATATTTTTATTATCGTCAACCACAGCATCTGCCACCTCACGGTAACCTTTAAATTTAAGGTGAAGTCGATGGATAATCCTAATCAACTTTATTAGCTTTTATAAAGCAAGTGTTTTTGTATTAGGACAGTACAAATCAATCACTCAGTCAATAACCTCGTTCGCCTTGTGAGAGTCTATTGAGAGAAAACATTTATTCCTTTTGTTTAGGTTTTTTTTTTTACGGAGACCGAGGTCAAATACAAGGTGCCGAATGTGCAGGAAGAAATATAAAGTGATAAAGAAATGTGTGCAAGAAGGCATGCAATTAAATACACGTGTAACGAATATGATCACTTAAAATTGAAACGGCAAAAAAATGTGAATGTTTTCTCTCATATTGTTATATATTTAAAACAGGACCCTGCGGGGTGGGCTGGTAGGAATAATACTTAGTACCGGTACAGGGATATCGACCAGGTATAGAGGAGTTAAAGAAAAAAATACTGTATTCTGGTGTAACTTTAATTAAAAGTGTTTGTTTTGACAAGTAACGCTGTGAGATTTAAAGACCCCCCAACACCACCCTCAACACCACCCTCCACCACCCCCCACCACCACCACCTTCTGCACTAGGCCTCGCGAAGCCTGCCGCACTAGGCCTCGCGAAGCCTGCCGTACTAGGCCTCGCGCCGTGCTTTTCGTGCACAAATAAGGCGATTAAATGTATCTCGTCTCTGTGTTAATAAATGTTTCTTGTCTGTGTTAAAAAAACGTGCTGCGTTTCAGTAAAGTAATTTTTTTTTTAATAAACGTGCTGCGTTTCATCTCTGTGTTAATAAGCCTGCCGCACTAGGCCTCGCGAAGCCTGCCGCACTAGGCCTCGCGCCGTGTTTTCGTGCACAAATAAGGCGATTAAATGTATCTCGTCTCTGTGTTAATAAATGTTTCTTGTCTCTGTGTTAAAAAAAACGTGCTGCGTTTCAGTAAAGTAATTTTTTTTACATAAACGTGCTGCGTTTCATCTCTGTGTTAATAAGCCTGCCGCACTAGGCCTCGCGAAGCCTGCCGCACTAGGCCTCGCGCCGTGCTTTTCGTGCACAAATGAGGCGATTAAATGTATCTCGTCTCTGTGTTAATAAATGTTTCTTGTCTCTGTGTTAAAAAAACGTGCTGCGTTTCAGTAAAGTATTTTTTTTAAATAAACGTGCTGCGTTTCAGTAAAGTAATTTTGAAGCGAAGTTTAAAGTTTTGCCGTGATGCGCCGGAAGCGACGGCCATCTTGTTTAATTCACAGATCGCAGGGGGAGCGGGTGGCCATCTTGTTGGACAGAGTCATGCCAAGTGTTTGCAGTAGGGGGCGATGTTGATACACGGACGGACGGACGGTCGGATGGACGGACGGACACATTAATCTATTGGTGGTCTGGTCCACTTCGTTCCTACCAGTACTAGGTGTACTACCCGGCTTCGCCCGAGACTTGGATCAACCACGCCCGGCCGCCTTTGTCTCCCCAGTGGCGATGTTCACACACCACAGCAGTTACTCGTTTAAGGCTGCGTCGACCTAGGGGAGGCCCAGGAACGGTTCAAATAATCGTCACCGGTGGTGGCCGTAAGCGGGAATCGAACTCGGGTTGCCGGGTTCGTAGCGCAGCGCGCGAACCACGACACGACAATGCGTTACGCTTCCACGTGCGTGGGTCACGTGACAGATTTGACGTCACAGCTCACTTGCCGTGCAAAAATATATGCATTATTGAGCTGCCCCCCCCCCAAAAAAAACACAAAAGTGTATTTTTATATTTTTTGCATGGTGTACAGTCTGGAAAGTACCCACATGGCAAATTTCCAATTTGTTGCATGTCGGGAAGTACGCTAAACATTTTGAACAGACACACATATTCACAACTTTGCCTTTAATATATATGCAGATGCAGATAAGTTCCGAGATACACGTGCAAAATACAATGTACGGTTTAGCATAACGGTGAAATGCAATGGTTGAATGAAAATATATATTTCAAGTATGTTTTATTAATTTAATGTACAATAAAAAAAAACTATATTTGTGCGATATCTTGTAAATTGCTTTGTTTGTCTGCATAATTTTCAAGACATTCGCATTTTTGATACCAATCAGTGTTTTGGTTTAGGACACATTTTAATGAAGAACGTAAAGTATTAGTTTACGTGAACATGCTGTTGCACGGAAATCGCATCGCGTTTTATACGTGATTTATTACTGCAATTACCTTTTGGAAATATGGTCATACAGTCAACTTGGCTAATTGTATTTGTAGGCATTGAGTAAGCCTGAGGTACACAGATTGATAAATGAAATTTTATTCATAACGATATGGGGGGGGGGGAGGGGCGTGTGGAAAGCCAGCATGATGATATAAATATTCAAGCATGACCCCCATGCTGCAATCTTACATTACATATGTAATGTAAGATTGGGGTGGATATGAAAATGATGTAATGGTAAAATAATGTAGACGAGAGATGAACCATTTGTGAGTGATTGAATAACCGTTATGGGTTTTTAATAAAGTAATCTATTTTGTGTGTTAGCTGATTAAGAAGTTTCTGCAATTGTCATTTTGAAAATTATGTATGAATACAATGACATTGAAATATATTACTATATACAATTTCGGTATTTAATGGTATTTACGACAAATTGTTGGCTTAAAAAAACTAAACGGATGATGTGTATTAAGAACTTTAAAATGTCTTTCTGATCCCATCCACTATTTTGTAACAAACATTTTCTCGAGCACATGAATACCTAAAATAAAGGACCAGAATGTTTATTTATCCTGTAGGAATTCGATGAGTTATGTAGCTCTTTTTCACATTCTTCGGGTCTTTCGGTAAAGTCACGTAGATAGGTTCAAATACATAACAAAAAATAATAAAATAAAACTACGACGTTTCGATCGCAACACAAGCGTTCGTCATCAGGAAGAAAAAATTAACCCGTAAAAACTAAGTTTTTCACTATAAATCCTTTATATGCGTGGCATCGGGGTGGTTAAAGTCCTCTCGTCCTCTGGCTTGAGATGGCTGCCACCTATGGGTCAGATGATTGCCTGCCACCATTAAGCAATTGGTAATTAAATATAAAAAAAAATTCACGAAAATAAATTGTCACGCACAACGAGTCTGTGTGCAAAATGTCAGCTCGATTGGATCACGGGAAGTGGGTTAAAAAACGACCGAAAGATTTGCACAGTCGTAAGCGTGCAAGCAAGCACGCAAGTGAACTTAATATAAAGGATTTAAAAAAGAGGGGGAAAGCTGGTGCAGGTCAGCAAGTTACATCAACAAACACTACAAAACACGATATTAGTGCATATCGGGTTTTTTCTATAAAAAATTAAGAGTTTTAGCATGTGTGTTGAAGATCAAATCAAGTCGAATTTTTGTATTGCTATGTACATCTGTGAAAACTACTGGACATCAGTGGAAAAGGAGCTTTATAGCTCATCAGATTCCTCCAGTATAAATACATATTGTGATTCTGATCTTTTTTTTCCCGCAGGTGTTTTTTGTAAAGCATTTTATGGCCGTGAGACGTCGTCGCTATATCAACATTAATTTCACATCGGCTCAACAGTTCCTCATCTCTCAGCATGGGGGCCCCATGTGTCCAAAGATAAAAATCCGTGGTCAGTGCAACACCACTCACAGTCCTTACACGGAATATGTAAGTGCGACATCTAAATAAACACTACTCTTGTTTTGCGCTTCATAATTCAGTGTCTACAATCAATGCCCAGCAGTTGCTATTATCAGTTTCAGTTATTAAGAGACCTGTAATGATGCACCGATTTGGCAATTAAAACTGAATCCTACATTCACAGGAGATGCACCGAACCGTGCATGAGTATCAATCATTCAAGAACATGTTAATTTGCTCTGTTAATGTTACATGTAGGCTAATGGCATGAACAACATTGTATAAACGAGACAAAATGAACAATAACACTACAAATGAGATGGTAGAAAAGTGACACAAATTATTTTTTGGAAAGTCATTCAATTCCATTGGGGCGTGGAAGTGCGGTGGGAGATTTTAATAATTATATGATTAATTATGCCTTGTCAGCTTAACCTGTGGTCCTGCTCTCCAAGAGATGGAGATATCAAATTTTGGTACGAAGGATGACTCCTTTTTGGATTAATTCCAAAGTCTGTGTGGTCTCTCTGCAGGACTGCCTTCTGAATTTGCACAGTAGCGTACTGTATCAACGTTCAGACAATATAGGGCTATTCATGCATTTACTTTCGAATTGGGATAATGATCTGCCTGTGTATAGCCAGGTCTACATGTGTCAATGCCTGAATACATTAATCCAAACTACTTTCCTTAAAGCCAATTACCGATGTGTTTTTTGGAAGGCTGATTGCATCGTGGTCACTGGAGGTTAATTTAGGTGTATGCAAGATCAGCCACTTGAGTTCATACTGCAGAAAGCAATTTTCAACATTGCATTTGCAGCCGGTCTAAGTACATAGAGTAACAATAATATATTTAAGAAATCCTTACTTTCGGCATGGTACCCCATAATTATTCAATGCTATTCCAGACGTTGATAGTGAATAATACATTTGTGTCTGAATTTCCCACCTAATTGTTAATTGCTGTTCTAATTTGCAATCCTGAGAGTCGAGTTAAGGCTAGACGAAAATGTTTCTATTTATAACTATTTTTATTCGCCACCCACTGTGTTGGTGATGGTTCAGGCATTATGTTACATTTTTGATTTGTCAAGAACGTAGCAGAGATATCTAGAAGGACAATGAATCAAGTCTAACAAGTTTAGAATGCGTAATATGTTTCACCTCTGGGAAACCTGTTAATGTGCACAAATACAAACCAGCATTAGTGTTAAAATGCCAATTGTAACTTCTAAGACATTAGACATGGTACTTCTGCAATACAATATTTATGTTTTAATAGAAAAGTTATATTGCACTATTTATGGATTTGCACTAAAATTTACATCATTGGGTACTATTTACAGCAGGCTCCAATTGTCCACGTTCCAGTAATCTTCAAATTCCTGTAATTCGCGTGTTATTGGCAGGTCGTTACTCCTTCTGTATTTTGTGGCACACCGTGGCAGATTCAAACCACTTTTATAAACGCCAAACCACGATCCGTGAGAGCAACGAATGGGGGCATGGTTTTATTTATTTTTTATTTCACGATTTGCTTTCATTTTGCATCAGCACAGATTCGCTGAGCTGTGTTCATATGAATTGTTAAGTGGAAAATAATTCTGCATGTTTTTAGACTCGGTTATCGTTTGGGTCTTAGAATAATGTAGAATCTCGTAAACTATGAATTTATTGCGGATTCATTTATCTGCGAGTCACGTACCCGCGATTCACCTGCAATTTGCAAATTTGTCACGGATTCATACAATTGCAACTGTTTCCTCCCATGATCTCAGTTGGCACGAATTTTCTTTTATGGATCATGGAACTATCGTCTGCGGTGCACCGCAGATAACAGGATCTGCAATACGTCCCCCCATATCAACGCATTTATTGCAATTGGCACAGTGCACTGCATTGCTGCACCTCTGATCAACACGGTTGGCTATGTACGGTGTGAAAGATGTTCAACATACGTATATACATAATATCCTTATATCTTGTTAATCCACACCATTTGTAGCTTGCTCGTAACCATATTTTGATTGCAGTTAAATAGAGTACACGGCCCAGTTATTGCCAATTTTGGCGTGTTCCTGGGATTAATGCAAAATGTCGGAGAGTTGTAGAAATCTCTGAGTATGGCGGGTGGTTATGTAGATGGTCGGCTGCACAGCAAAGAGACACAGTAGAAACATTGCCACGGGGCATGATTATTTCTATTGTGCTAAAGCAAATACGAGACGGGCAGGACTTGTGCTAACATGGGCCTCTAAACAAATCACACGCTTGGCCATTGCAAGCACATTTACCAATTTTGTTGCCTTAAATCTGCTCACTGTTAAATTTGCAGTTTTGGCAAGTTTCAATGGTACAGTAGATAATTTATGAAAAGTACGTACAATACACCGTATAATCGTGAGAGCTTCCAGCGGATTGGACAGACTTTCATCCAGCAGTGGATTAACCATGGCTCATGGTGAAATACAGCATTGTAAGATTATATTCCCCATGTACATTCATACAAGACCAGGAATATTTACAACTGCTTACCATACACACGAAAGTGTTTACAAGTTATACAGGGTGTTTTAAAATGAAGGACCCAATTTCAAAGCAGCATATTTCACGATGGCAACATGTTACAATTACACAAAAAGTTACAAAGGGTTTAATGTGTTAGCAAGTTTTACAAACCATTTTATAAATGTTCTATGTGCCCTCCACCTGCTGTACGGACAACATCGAGATGATAGTTGAATTCATCCCAAACGCCTCTCTTCTCACGTTTTCCTCTGAGGTGTGTGGTCACCCTGTGTTCTTCCCCTTACATAACAGCCTGTTTCCTCAAATTGTCGGTACCAACGACGAATGCTCTTTGACATTGGCGGATCAATGCCAAAACGCCGTTGAAACGCACGCTGCACCGCAATTACGGATTCAGTCTTGCTGAACTGCAGAACGCAAAACGCCCCTTGTGTTGTGGGGTCACCATCTTGCGAATGACTGAGGCTAGGGGCTGTTTGTGCGCTGGGAGAGGCATCTAGCGGTAATCAGTTGAAACTCTATGCCCCGCCCTCTCTATGCCCCGCCCTTTCAAGTGGTAAGAGTTTCATTCATGGGCGGTTCGTGGTTGCAGAGATATAGCGATTTCAAATCGGGTCCTTTTTTATAAACACCCTGTACAGTATTTCGATTTAAAGCTTTCGTGACTGCAGAGATTCATCTTCTTGGTTCTTTCGGTAAAGTCACGTAGAAGGGAAATAATAAAATAATAAAATAAAACATAATAAAATCATTCTCACGACGTTTAGACCACAACGCAAGCAGCCGTCCTCAGGTGAAGAACAGGTCTGTCGGGAAGACGCTGTCTTCTACGTGACTTTACCGAAAGAACCAAGAAGATGAAACCCTGTACAGTAGTTCATCTATATATCAAAGGGAAATTTGTGAATATGTGTGTCTGTTCGAAATGTTTAGCATACTTCCCAACATGCAACAAACTTGAAATTTGGCATGTGGGTAGCTTCCAGACTGTACACAAGGCAAAAAGTATAAAAATAGACTTTTGTATTTGGGGGGGGGGGGGGGCGCAATAATGGATATATTTTGCACGGCAAGTGAGTGGTGACGTCACATCTGTGATGTCACCCGCATCCGGCAGCGTCACACAGTGTGCCTGCTGACGTCACGCACCCCCCCCCCCCAACACTCCGCGTTGGCCGTGTATTAACCCAAGACAATAATCCAAGTCCCGGGCGAAGCCGGGTCGTAAAGCTAGTCACAAATAACCAAAAGGCTGTAAAAACCATTATCATCCATAGTCAATCCACTACTGGATGAAACTCCCAAAGTCACTGCCATGCCAACTATCATGATCCTGTGATGTATCAATCCCATTTGCACCTGCATGTCTGCTCATCGCAAATACAACATCTTTCTAAAAGGCTATCTTGTGCTGGTATGAGTTTGACTTGGGTGCTGAAAATTAAACATAATCTTACAAAACAAGAAGAACAATCCATCAAGAAATATTAAATCAGAAATTCCCAAACCAAAAGGCCCACGACTGTATATTAATTATCTACCATTAATTGAATGTTACCTTTTTTGTACATTACGCTTAAAGAATTTTGACGTAATAATTCATGTTTAATTAAAAGCAAATCCCAAGGCGAATATATTAATTGGCAACAAAATTATCAAGTTACATATTTATTTAAGTTCATTCGTGAGGCATACATAGCAAAGCTGTTTGAAAATTGATTTTGAAATAACAGTATTAATTATACATCCACGTGGGTGCCAAATGCAACATTATCATACTCTGTTTTATTGAGGGAAAGTGCTTTAGTTTAATTTGTTGGACTCAGCATCCCCCGATTAGCTCTTGTTCAAGAAGTAAGATGCCACAGAGGGTATGTTCGAGAAATGTGTCCATTTGTTTAACAAGTTGATTCACTGCCTGGTTATCATTTGATCTCAGTATATGTTTAGCATTTTTAAATATGTGCAGGGTGAATACAACAGAGGATAATTAATAGTTTTACATGTTGTTATTTCCCTCCCCCCCCCCCTGATCCCTCCTCCTCTGCCCTCCGCCCTTCCATATTTTCGTGCAAAAATTTGGCAATTTGTATTATGATGCTATTTTACTTTTTGACTGGTTTTATTATCACATTTTTAAGTATGACATTTTAAATTGTAGCAAAACATACTGCAGAAATCTAAAATATATGGCCATGAGGCAGTTAGTACAACATTGACTGTAATTGCTTGCTCTTATTACTTGGCAGAGCCAATTTTTACAGCAAACGTCTCATTCACCACTATATACACACATCAATTTGTATGCATACATGCTTACATTTAATTGTAACGGAGCACCATTTTCATGAAGTTGTTTTGTAATGTAACCGATTTTTCTCTCCCCAACTTTTTGTCATATATGGAATAATTGTGTTCGGTCTTTCTTTTAATAAAGGCATTGCAAAGTGCTTTTCGACGCACACAAACAATGGCATTGCTCAGCTCCTATTTAGAATCCTGAAGTAATGGTGAAAATTCCACACTCATACTGCAGGGGAGAGTCAATCCAACCCCTGTTGACTTTCAACAAAGTGCCGCTTGCAAACATAGAATGAATGGCCGAGTTAACCCCAACCAAAGGAAGTGACCTCACAACCCGATGATTGCTAGCCATTTCAAACGAATATTCATTTATTTAAATTTACAACCTTTTGTCAATGCATTTCTAGACGAAGGCACCATCATGTTGTGTTGGTCATTGCAGTTGTTATACCATATTTCACCATGCTGGTCAGTTCGGGTTGGTGAAAGTTTTGAGGGGGGAGTGTGGGTGGGAATGCAAGACCAGATTTGAAGCTTTCGTGACTGCAAGGATTCATATTCTTAAGTTTTTTCGGTAAAGTCACGTAGGTAAAAAATTAAAATGAATAAAAGTAAAATTAAAATTAAAATCACGACGTTTCGGAGGCAACATAAGCTTCCGTCTTCAGGTGGAACCGTCACAGCCCGACAGCTGTATCAAGTAAATGAGAGATTACAAGAGATACCATAATAATATATACGGAGTGGTATCTCTTGTAATCTCTCATTTACTTGATACAGCTGTCGGGCTGTGACGGTTCCACCTGAAGACGGAAGCTTGTGTTGCCTCTGAAACGTCGTGATTTTTATTTTTATTTTACTTTTATTTTAATTTTTTACCTACGTGACTTTACCGAAAAAACCTAAGAATATGAAAATGCAAGACCAGTTCAGATGCCACTCGTTACTGACGTTATCTATAGCCACGAATCGAACTCAGGGAACTCGGTCCAGAGCGGAGTGCACTAACTACTGCGCCACCGCTTAATGAATCAAATAATATTGTTAAGTAACAACCACAAATATGACAATGTCCATGCTAATTCTCCATATGAATAATTTATGGAAATGTGGATCTTCATCAGATGTAGTTCATAATGCTGTATTTTGTTTTAGAGCAAGAGGGTTTAAGACCTTCTTTAGATTGAGGCCCTCACTGGTGAGGAGGTCTTCTTTGAATTTCTATTCACGAGCCCCTTTGGCATTTTATAACCTACCGCAGACTTCTCGTGCAGTAAGCAACAATTGTATATTCATGAATGCTCTGTGTAACACAGCAAATGATAAACATACCCGATGCTTGAAGCCCCAGGGCATTCTATGAACCCCTTGTGGGACCTCTTAACCTTTAGGATTCTCATGGTTTTGGAGTGCAGTGCCTGTTTGTAATAGGTAGGCTCGCTGCCTCTGAATGCTGCTGCTCATTCGATGAGTGGGTTGAAACAATAACATAAAAAGAAGCACAACTGATACGGGTGAACGTAAAAATTGTTGTTTATACCGTTCATCGTTACGTCAGAAGAGGACAAATGTTGCTCCGGGCAGTTTCGGAAGACCACCTACACAGTGAATAATATTTAGAGTTAAGGACAACCTCAGTTAATAGCATCTGCCCTTGCACTGATCTGAACACTTTGCCAACAGCTTTCTTATTGTAGCTGCTTTTCAAGCAACAAAAATCAAAGGCAATTTGTCAGATGGAAACACCCTGAAGAATCTCATAAAACAAATACAAAACAAACAAAACACTCCTTATAAACCCACCTCACCTAAAAGTGCAAATTTGTAATACATAAGGAGAGCGATTGCTTAGTTTAGCCACAATGCAATCGCTACAGCGGTCCATTGGCTTTGATACAATGTGAATGTGCCACCATATGGATCCATCTGAGCGTATTCATGACCACCATCCGTACAAGTGGCGTGCATTGCAAGGACGTGAGCAAATAAAAGCAAGCTATCTGGTCAAGATACACCGAGATGTATTTCATGTATCTACCATTGTTGACGTGGTCCAAACAAACAAGGTTATCGTGTCCACATGTCCTGGCTTTGACTTAAGCTCCCGTGTCTGGCCTTCGTGCCCCCAAGTCGCGCCGGTTGGGAAATGGTTATTTTGCTCAACTCATGTTGCGAGAGAATGACAGGGCAGACGTCTCTGTCAAAGAGCACCATTCTATCCCCTGGGTAATGGATGTTACTACACTACATAGAGCATCCTAGAGAGTGATTTCAACAAATATTAAGGGGGCACTTTTTCAATCCAAACAAATAAATGATGTCATGGGAAAGCAGGGGGTTGGCTCATACTATCTTGATTACCTTGCATTAATTTTACAACTGCTACATAAAGTATCTGTGGGGAGGGCCTGTTTTTCATGTTCTTGCACCGATTGAGTTACAGCATTTAATTTTATTTTCTCTGCACAAAAACCTATTTGACCATTTTGCTGTCCATATCCAGGATTGGCAATGCACAAAAGCATCATTCAGTATGTGCTCCACGGTTCACCGTGGATATTCCCATGGCACTGTCCAATGGAGGGCTGGTCTGATGTCTTTAAAAGTCATGCAGAAGATAGCACATCCCACTGGGAGGCATATGTTGTGGTAAAATGGGCAATCCCAAGTTGTACCTATAAGGTTATAGTTGGGTGGCCTGATTGGAATAAGACGAAAAGCAGCCTGGATGTCAGTCTTTGCCATGAGCTCGTCCTGCTACCCCGATTACCAAATTCATTGTATCATCAATCAATTGCTATTTCACAGAACACGGCTCATCGGGGATCCCATCATTGATAGATGTCCCATTAGAAAATGACAGCTGGTGAATTAGCCCGAGTCTTCTCGAGCTCATGTAGGCCAGTCCTTAGGGAGATGTCTGCGGTTCACGAAAGGGTGTCCTGGGTACACTGATGGTTTTCCACCTGTCATTATCTTTTTATCCCATTTTATTAACAAAAAAAAAATCACAGCCATATTTTATTCATGCCGGACAGATTGGTGGTGCGTTGACCCATACACTACTCATATGAATACAACTAAGTGGTAAAGGTGCTGTTCAAAGCAGGGTGTTTATAAAGGCACTCATAAAAACTATTTGTAAAAAAAAGTTAATGGCGCAGACACATTTTTATCTTCCAGTGACAGTGCTTGAATTAGCTCTGTCTTTTTTCAATACTCGTGTGATTATGCATAGTCTCGCGTGCCCCAACGCAATTAAAGCTGACAAGCATGGTTTTGAAATTGCAGTTCTGTATGTGCATAAGATTTGATTGCCGTACATGCAGTGCTGTAACTAACCTTAACTCCATTTCTGTTACTGGTTTATTTTATTGCAGAGTTTTGAACTATTTTACGTAACTCTTCTCGCTGGCATATCACAACGTTGACAAGTTACGGATGATTGTTATTGAAGCATATTATTTAACAATGAAACCTTGAATGGTAATGAAGTATAAAACAATTAATATCACATTCTTATAATAACAATGACTGTTAAATTATGAAATGACCTTTGGTTATCCACCACTCAATCAAATCCTCTCCATGCTGTGCCACTCGTGAGTTTTTGAGCGTATTTCACCACACTGGTCAGTGGCTTGTAATTGAACTGAGTTTGTCAGGTGAATTGCATAGTGTGCTAGCCACTGTGCCCCCCCCCACCCCTACATTACAGGAAGGAATTCACGTAAAGCCTAAATGCAACAGTACCCGATGGTCAATAAAGAATGTCCTTTGGAATAGTGTATGAAGGAGAACTCAATCGACGTAGCTAAAATCCCCTCGGTGTATTCCTTATTTTGTGACGCTCAAAATGTTTCTGCACAAGGCGCTGTACAGGGAAGACGTTCACTGGCCTAGTATGGAAAAAAAAACATGTGATAATGCGAAGGTGTGTTGGACCCAATAAGGATGTGCTTGCCCATATAAGAATTTATGGGGCATGAATCAAGACTGGTAATTATGATTTGGTGCACAGAAGCGATTCCAATCGAAACCGAGGGCAAACCCGTGCTCAGACACGCTTCTTACCCCAGACCTAACCCGATCAGTGACCCTAACCATAAAGGGGTATGTGGGTTCAAGTACGGGTTCGAGCGTGGGCTTCTTTGTAATCAATGCGACGATACGTGTGTGGCAATTACAGAATCAACGCTTTACATTGGTGTTTACTTTCTCACCCTTATTTGGCTAAATTTACCTCACAGCGCACCACTTAAATGGGGGGCTGCGGTGGCGAGATGTTAGCTACCTCACTTGGTATGGAGGAAGTCGTGGGCTCCACCCTGACCCTGACACCTGCATATTTGTAGTTTGAATGCTTTCGCTGTGGTCGCGTGGATTTATCTCCAGGTCCTCCGGGTTTTCCCTCCACATCTATAATCAACATGCGATCCGAGTATTTGGCTATTAAACATTTCCACGTGATAAGCCACTTCGTTGAGCACAGGTCGCTTCTGAAAAAGAGCTACATAGCTCAGTGGGCCTTACCTGGTAAAATAACAAAAATGTTTACTTTTGACAGAAAGTAAACCTTTCACTCTCATGTGGCGACAGGTAATGTGTCTACTCTGGTCTACTGGAATATCAGTGAGAAATTAAACCCTGACTGTGACCACGAGCTTAGATACACCACCACATTTGACATTTGATATAAGCAATTACAGTATTTTGTGCAAGCACAATTTTTCTGGGTTTCATAAATAAAAACTCCTTTGAAATATAGTCACTGGGTATGTTTGCATGTGAGAATTTGATGGCATTCATTTGTGGAAATAAACATATCCACTTTCTGTACAGAATCTTCAGATGCTGCTCTATTTCAACTCTTTGTGCCTATGTGTGTATGTCTCTCTGTTGTCTCTGTGTGTGTCTCTCTCTGCCTGTGTCTATCTATGTGTCTCCGTGTCTGTGTTTTGTCTCTCTTTCAAATGTAGCAATCTTTGGAAGAACGTAATCAACCAGATAGGGTGTTGACTGTTATGTTAGCCGACTCTGTGTTGTATTGCATTATATTTCTAAGTTTACTAGATTTCTTTTCTCTTTCATTTGTATCTGATGACGATTGCTTGTGTTGCAATCAAAACGTCGTATGCAATTATTTAATTTATTATTTTCTCTTTCTACGTGCCTTTAACGAAAGAACTAAAGAGTAATTCCTGCAGTCACGAAAGCACCAAATCAAATTCTTAGGTGTTTTCGGTAAAGTCACGAAGGTAAAACATTAAAACCGTCACAGCAGCAAATCTGGCTGTGACAGTTCCACCTGATGACGGAGACTTGTGTTGCCTCCGAAACGTCGTGATTTTTATTTTATTTTACTTTTATTAATTTTAATGTTTTACCTACGTGACTTTACCGAAAACACCTAAGAATATGAATCCTTGCAGTCACGAAAGCTTCAAATCTAGCACCAAATCAAGTTTATTGTGTTGTTTATCAAAGCCACGCTGACCAGAAAAGCCTCGTATCACATACCAGATACCACATCCCAAGAGTATTTAATACTAATTTGTGTTCATGGATCTCAGAGGAAATCAATAATGATAATCTTGACTTTCTACATAAGATAGAGGCTCAGTGCTACTTTGGCTGAGTCGACAGGAGAAAGTAACCTCGCGTTCACAGGACTAGGCAAGCGAATGGGCCAAAATGTGGCCTTGTATGTGTAGTGGAGTAACGCGCGGGGGTTTCCAAGCGGTGTGCACGCATTTACGGACAGAGAGAGAGCAACGGAAAGGAGACGGCTAATTAAGATGCAAATGCAGGCGTGGAACGGGCGCCAGGTTGACGGGAGATTGAGGCGATAGCGGCAGAAGCCACGGCCTTGAGGCGACGCGAGGTCGACAACTTAATTAATGAGGAGTTAATAAGGAGGGGGGTATATAAGGGAGCGTGAGAGAGAGGGAGTTGAGATGGTCGGAGTGAAGACAAGAGGAAAGACGAGAGAAGGCCTAGGCCCCGCTCTCCACACCTCGCCCTCTCCAGCGGTGATGGCTTCACCCCCACTGGAGGCAAAGGTGAGGTTGGAGAGGCGAGGGGAGACAAGCTAGCAGTAGAGAATCTAGCGGAATCCTAAGTGTGAGCATGCAAAGCTAGCAGTAGAGAAGCTAGCAGAGTATATAGCGGAAGGCTAGCAGTGGAGAAGCTAGTAGAGTGTATAGTGGAACGCTATGGGCTCGCATGATATTGTTTTTTTCTGAGACCAAGGTACTCTGCAAACCTTCGGGCAACTATCAAAGGTTTGTTCATGAAGCCATCCAGATATATGAACATAACTTCAACCGAGAAGATGGATACAAATTGAACAATCATTGGAAGGACGTTATTAACCAGGAAATGCATTAACTGGTTGTGGTTGTTTCCATCGTACCTGCCGGTTTACTAGGACATTTATATTCCCCCCCCCCGTGTCCCACACTCAGCTTCCCACTTCGAGCCCCACCCACTTCCCCCCCCCCAGCCTCACGTCCTCTTCCCCAAGCGCTCACGTAGCCCCCTACCCCCCCTCTCTCTCGCTCCTCCCCTATAGTCAGTGGATACTACTATAGAGTCAGCAGATACTATACAGTTAGTCGCTACTACTATATAGTCGGTAGATACTACTGTAGGACCAGTAAATACTACGATGGTCAGTAGTTACTACAGTCAGTATACTACTGGCTCAGTAGATACGACGGTACAGTCAGTAGATACTACTACAGAGTCAATAGATACTACTTACTCTGTTGTATGTAAGGTGTGTAGGTATATATACCTACGAGGGGTAAAGATATTTTTTGAGTGGGGGGGGGGGGGTCCACAATTTTCGGAAACCTTTTACATCAACTATTTATCCCACACTTTCTACAACTTTTTGGACTTGTGCAAGCCTCATATATTTGTTGGTATAGAAATGTACAAACGGCCCACCGGGCTTCGACAATACCTTAGTATCTGTGTATATATATGTAAGGTTTTTAAGAAATATATTTTTCACTCGGGCAACACCGGATACTTCCGCTAGTTACCTATATAACCTCTTGCCACGGCAGCTCTCTCGCCTACTTCAGCATTTTCTTGCTGTGGTTGTTCCACCAGATGAAGATTGCTTGTGTTGCGATCGAAAGGTCGTGACTTATTTTATTTCTACCTATGTGACTTTACCGAAAGAACCAAAGAGTATGTATAGCGGAAGGCTAGCAGTGGAGAGGCAAGAAGCAGGCGAGCAGCGCAAGTTGGAAAATCATAACGGAGTTACGGGGTGTCGAACGCGAGGAGTTCTGTTCAATAATAAGTAATATTAAAAAAAACTTTTTTATAACACGCCTTAATGAAATGTATCGTACGAGTAATGGCAGAACTCCACGACTCCAGGAAGTGGGCCCGAAGCTTGACACAACGATAAGGGACCGTGGTGATTTACAGTCCAGGTCAGTTTAGTGTGGACAATTAGACCCAAGCCGAAACATAAAATATAAAAAATAATGTTTAAAAATATATTTTTTTATGATAGAATATAGTATTGTCTTCAGTATGACATAAGTATATCAAGTTTGCAGTCGATACCACATTGGAAAGTGGGTAATAATTGAGTTACAAGATTTGAGGATATGACAACAGACACAGCAATTTAAATAAAAGCGTGTAAAATAATGTTTAAAAAAATGTTTTTTATTTTTTATTATAGAATATAGTATTGTCACCAGTATGACATAAGTATGCCAATGTTTCAGTCGATAGCACATTGGAAAGTGGGTAATAATTGAGTTACAAGATTTGAGGATACGACAACAACAACAGACAGACAGAGTTAAATAAAAGCGTTTAACAAGTGACAGGAGAAAAAGAAGAAGTTGTCCACGTGAAATAAAAACACTACATTTGTGTACTGATGCTAATCTCCACATCATTATAATCAGACATGGTCAATCCACTGCCAAATTAAGGGATACCAAACCTGCCACCACCTATCACATTCCTGCAATATAACGACCCACCCAGCACTGGCACATTAAGTGATTTTGTCGCTCCATCTCCTCACTGAATGTCCCTTCGGATGCATTCCATTCACTGACGAGGTACTGGGCTTACATTTTCTGTGGGCAGCAGGAACATTGCGAGTGTCTTACTCGCAATGTTTATGTGCGCAGCTTTCTCCTGTCAACTGAGTTGACTGCAGAGAGGGTGGGGAGTTGTATGGCAGCTGTAGAATATAAAGTGTCTTAAAAGGGAATTTTTCGGGTTGCCTCGGGGAACAAAGATGCATCTGCCAAGGGTCGGAAGGCTCTGTGTGCCATATCCACTACATTACCTATGGCAGAATGTGCGGCCCTGCTCTAAGGTGGTCTCACTGGCACTTTGCCCAATACTGAGATTCCCTTACACTTTGACAAGTACCCTTGGGATTGAGACACATAGCTAAAGAGGTACCATGCTGGCCAGTGCAGGTTGGTGAAGGGGGGTGAGACAGAGGCTGCCCAGGAAAGGTTCAAATATCACTCGCCACTGATTGATGATAACTATGGCCGGGAATTAAACACAGTCCTTTTTGGGCGTATAGTAACGCATTGCACTGTCCACCGCACCACCACACCACCGCTCCAGTCTTTAATACGATATGCGGTTCCAGAATGTTTGCTTTAGCATTCTGCAGTTCTGAGGATGAATGCAGTCAGTTGGGGTCAGGGCTTGGTGCATGAGCAGAGTATTGCATTCACTCAAAAGGTTACTCTGCTTAAGGGAACGTTCTTAACATTAAGGGTCAGTACATCAGGCACTGGAGGTTATGAGAGGGGAACTGCCTGTTAGGAGCACACTTCTTAGGCAGCATGTATTGTTCCATAATTGGAAGTGGCCATTCACGAGGACATCTTGTGCGGGAGGAAAGCTGTGTCTGACCCAGCAATGGAGACATGAATGGTGTTGCTGCACTGCAGCGACCTTCTTTACATTTAACCTTTTGCCTTTATCTTGCTCAATAAATGATAATAAAATAGATGTCTCTGCTGTGGCCCACCTTATCACATGCTTGGCTGTATGAAAGGAGAGTAAATGACACTGGAAGGGGAGCAGAGAGAAAGGAGGATCGCGTCCGAAGGTTTTTGTTGTTGTTTGCTGTACGGTGGAGTTATTGTGATCACCAATCCAATCAAAAGTTCCTTCTGCAGTCAAAACAAATGCTATTCTGCCACAGTAGCTACATGCAATGGAGAAACAGATGTGGAAGTGACAATGAAATGATTACTGCGGTTGAATCCTGGTATTAGTGCCAAAGGCAGGATGTCTATTCCTCTGACAGCAGGAGCCTCACCTACTGCTGAGATAACTGTGTCACTAACTGGAAACTGGCAAATAAAAGGACCAGCACCTGTAGTCACAGGAAAAGCCTCGTATTGTGACATGCTGAACATTGGTAAGTCATCATTTTATTGTGTGGCAGGGGGGTAGCGGTTGTTGGCACAGTGTGGTAACAGGGCCCAGTGTGGTAGCACCTCCGATTGGCACGGTTGGTTATGTACGGTGCGAAAGAAGTTCAAAAAGCATATGACTAAAACAAACTTTTTCAACGTACCAGGTAAGGCTCACTGAGCTATATAGATCTTTTTCAGAAGCTACCTGGCCACAAATGATAGTTAAACAAAGTGGCTTGCCATGTGGACATTTACCACAGCCAAATACTCTAAACGCATATTGATTCTAAATGTGGATGAACAAACCGGAGGAGCCGGAGACAAATCTACACAACCACCGGGGAGAGAGACTTGCAAACTCGAAATATACAGGCTTCAGGGTCGGGATCAAACCCACAACCTCCTGCATACCAGGCGAGGTAGTAAACATCTCGCCACCACTTAGAAATGGAGGTCCCCTGTCCAATTTCTCTTATTTTTGTAACCGAGTGCCTGGGCCCCTCTTGGAACCTTGGGCGATTGCGCAGTTACATGGCCTGCACACTCGATAGCTGTGCCACTTTTACCAGGGTAGAGAAGTATGAGCAATAAACCTCATGACTGACTCAGCATTTGGAGGCCTTCATCCACCATTGGACTAACAAAGGGCTGTAAAAACATTGTCCACCAACCGAACACTTTAAGTATGAATTTTCGTTTAAAACTTTCGTGACTGCAGGGATTCATATTCTTGGATCTTTCGGTAAAGTCACGTGACTTTACCGAAAGATCCAAGAATATATGTATTTCCAATTTACTTATGCTTTAAACATGAAAACTAAACATTTAAATACCGTGCTCAAACTTTACGAAATTGTTACATATAACGATTATATATTGTTTACAAGCCTAGATTCGGCACCGAAATATTGCATTAGAAAAAGTTACCAACCTCTGTTTAACACTCAGAGTAATCTATATATATAAAAATCGTTCATGTCTGTCTGTCTGTGTGTGTGTGTGTGGACTTTGGCCCATACGCACTTTCATTGGACGGCGGTTGCCCCTGGCAACGGCTAGCCACGCCTTCGCCGCTTTCATTGGACCTGGCAACGGCTAGCCACGCCTTTGCCAAGGGCTGCAGTTTCATTGGACGGCGGTTGCCCCTGCCAACGGCTAGCCACGCCTTCGCCACTTTCATAAGCTCCGTATTTAATTAAATAATAGCCATTACACAGTATTGTTGGAGCGCTAGGGGGGGGGGAAGGAACGCCACCCGTACCCTGCCTCTTCCAAGCCGACAATTTTAGACGAGGCCGCAGGCTTTGCACGCTACTAGGCCTCGACACCCACCACGCCACTCTGAGGTAAATTCATCAAAGTTTTTCCTACTCTTCACTACACCCCCACCACAATGTGTGCTATTAATATTACTTTTAAACCCAACGCGCCAACAATCGATTACTTTAATGTTCACTGTACAAATACTCATTAAGCTGGGTGAGCGTACTGCCAGTCTATCATGTACACTGTAGCCTGCTTATTAAGCTCGGTGAGCGTACTGCCACTCTATCATGTACACTCTAGCCTGCTTATGAAGCTGAGTGCGTGTACTGGCAGTCTATAATGTGGACTCTTGCCTGGTTATTATAATCGATTCTTTATATGTTCTTTGTACAAACAGTCATTAAGCTGCTTGAGCGACCCCAGTTCGATTCCAACTCACGCCCACCACCGCTGACGATTATTTGAAACGGACCTGGCCCTCCCCTAGGTCCACTCAGCCTCAAAAGCGTAACTGCTGTCGTGTGTGAACATCGTCACTGGGGAGACAAAGGCGGCGGGGCATCGTGGATCCAAGTCCCGGGCGAAGCCGGGTCATGTGTATGTGTGTTTGTGTTTATGTGTATGTCTGTGTGTCTCTATGTATGTGTGTATGTATGTGTATGTATGTGTTTGTGTGTATGTGTGTGTATGTATGTGGGTTTTTTTAATGTCTTTATGTGTATGTCTGCGTGTCTCTATGTATGTGTGTATGTACGTGTGTGCATGTGTTTGTGTGTATGTATGTGTGTGTGTATGTATGTGTGTGTCTATGTATGTGTGTGTATGTGTGTGTATGTATGTGTTATGTGTCTGTCTGTGTCTGCATGTATGTGTGTGTGTATTGTGTATGTGTTTGTGTGCATGTATGTGTGTGTTTGTGTGTATGTGTATGTCTGTGTGTATGTGTTTGTGTGTATGTGTGTGTATGTATGTGTGTGTATGTGTTTGTATGTGTTTGTGTGTTTACGCTCGCATTACACAAATGTGTTGCTGGTCTAAGGCGTTCCTCGCACAGCATTGCCGCTTTATTATTTCAGTCGTTTACTGCCTTACGCACCCTGAAAGTCGTGTGTGTCTGCAGCAAGCGCGTGTATGTGTACCTATGGACGCGCGCGCGTGTGTTGTGTAGGGGGAACGGTAGTGTAGTGCTTAGCGTGCTGTCTGTGTCTGTGTGTGTGTGTGTCTGTCTGTGTCTGTCTGCATGTGTCTGTGTGTGTGTCTGTGTGTGTGCGTGTGTGGTGTGTGGGGAGCGGTAGTGTAGTGCTTAGCGTGCTGTCTGTGTGTCTGTGTGTGTGTGTGTCTGTCTGTGTCTGTCTGTGTGTGTCTGCGTGTGTCTGTGTGTGTGTGTGTCTGTCTGTGTCTGTCTGCATGTGTCTGTGTGTGTGTCTGTGTGTGTGCATGTGTGGTGTGTGAGGAGCGGTGGGTGTAGTGGTTAACGCTACGCTGCGCTACAAACCCGGCGAACCGAGTTCCATTCCCGCTCACGGCCACCACCGGTGACGATTATTTGAACCTCCCCTAGGTCGACTCAGCCTCAAACGAGTAACTGGTGTGGCGTATTAACATCGCCACTGGGGAGACAAAGGCGGCCGTGCGTGAGTGGTGAGGGAGGGAGAGTCGTGAGGGAGGGAGAGTGCTGAGGGAGGGAGAGTGGTAAGGGAGGGAGAGTGGTGAGGGAGGGACTCAGCCGCAAAACGAGTAACTGGTGTGGCGTATTAACATCGCCACTGGGGAGACAAAGGCGGCCGGGCGTGGTGGATACAAGTCCCGGGCGAAGCCGGGTAGTACAGCTAGTAGTTTAATAATGAGGACTGAGAGGCAGAGACGCACGGTGGAGGGCATCGACTGCTAGGGCCCAGGCTGGCTAATCTAACCTCTCTTTTGAGGTAGGTGATAAAATATATATAACATGAAAGATATATTTATTATATGGGTTTATGGAGAAGGTGTTCTTGTGAGGATAATTCCCATATATATATATATATGTTATATCTCTAAATGATGCAGAGAGAAGTACCAAATAAAACTGTATTCAGTATTCTGATTATTGATTTCCCAGGAAAGCCTCACTGACTCTCATGACTCTTTTTGAGGAGGGTCGTTCCATATTTTCGCAGTCATGTGGTGAGATGTTAACTACCTCGCTTTGTGTACAGGGTGCATGGGTTCTACCCCGACCCTGACGCCTATATATTTGGAGTTTGTATGTTCTCCCAGTGGTCACGTGAATTTTTCTCTGGATTTTCTCCTCCACATTTATAAACATGCGTTTTGAGTATTTGGCTGAAATAAATTTCCACGTGATAAACCACTTCGTTACCTATTATTTGTGACCAAGTCGCCTCTTAAAATATCTATATAGCTCAGTGGGACCTTATCTGGTTAAGTAATAAAAGTTTTATTTTATTTTGAATGACAGAAACTTGAGTTCCTGACGAATACGAGGGGTGACACTTAACACTGCCATCGTCATGTCACCTTTGCATCCCTATGTGTGTAATCCCAGTTGAGAAATGTTTAGATCATTTATTAGCATTTGGACATTTGGCCAATAACGTTACATTTTCTTAGCAATGGGAGGAAACCTGGGGAACCCGGAGGAAGCGCATGCAGAAGAGGGGAGAACACACTAACTCCACGCATAAAGGTGCCCAAGTCAGGAATCGAACTCAGAAGTTGTTTACTGTGAGGCACAGAGTTACGTATGTATGTTCAACTTCTTTCGCACTTTACATAGCAAACCGTGCTCATCGGGGAAGGACAACAAATTACACACAAAGAACAGTTCTAAAGAATTGAGCTTCCCTGGACCACCATACCGTATGTACTTGGGCTATAGTATAAATACATGTTAATTTTGATTCATATGGCTTTTTTTTCTGACTTCATGTGAACGAAAAGACACAAATTCGCCAGTTTTCTCATTGAAAATAGGTAAATTAAAAAATATCAATGTCCTGGTCACAAAAGCAAAGTTTGTCGGGAATAATAGCCATTTTATGTACTTTTGAGGGATAAGCAATTAGGAAATAACACTTACTACCCAGGAACAAAAAAACAATTGTTACACAGTGTAATTCTTAACATTTTTGTTCGAGGCCATTTGGGGTCGGGCCTATGACACGAGTTCACAATGGATCAAAACGTATACATGAGCTGAGGAATGTTTATAGGCCAGTCGTTTAACGTCTCAATCTTGGCTTTATTGCTGCGTGATGGAACCAAAACCGCGAATCGTGTCATAAAATTGGCAGGAATGTGACCTTCAGCGCAGTATTGTCTCGTTTAAAATTTAAAACAAGAGCTTCGATGTACTTTCACAGACCATGCCATTGTGTTCTGCCTCTGGTTCAAAGGAGGTACAGTATATATATACAATTACAGCATACCCTGCTTCTGGGATACAAAGACCTTTATTGTAACACGTTAAAACGTGTAACCTTGCAAAATTATTCGAGAACACAAATTCTGAATTAAATCTGGAGTCAGAATTCTTTGTACCCATGGCGATTAGAATCTTAGATGTACATTTTAACCAAATTTTATTTCTTTATTGCACCATATTTTGCAATACACTGTAATTTCTAACTCACACAGAAATTGCTCATTTTAACGGGATGTATATAAATGTATTGGATATTGCCAAAGTTATTTTGTTTTTCAAAGTCACAGATTCCATTACCACAACAACATATTATCAGGCCTTTATAATATAGTACACACGCACAACAAACAAACGCTGTCTGACACTTTTCATGAGAGTTTGCGCGCAATATACATCACTTTCTGCTTCACATATGATCCATGAATGCATCTGAACAGGGCATTGCATGTCAACGTTCAATTAGAGCACAACTTTTAGCGATGCGATATATTTTCGCCTACCTTGGGGCTAAAGCTATATGGTTATTGTGGGACACTCTGAGCGTGGTATCACTAACCTCTTTTGAATTATAGGCTCTATATGAAAAGTAGCATATAGAGACTGCTTTGGTAATCATTCACATTGCAGTGCATTTTTACATTTCATTGGCTGCTTTAAAGTACTGCATTCTTCGACTTGACGAATTACCGAGTTTGATGCTCCCTGGAAATGTCATGCCTACTCCAGTTTCCAAGGTGGGGAAAATGTACACGGGTGGACTGAGGTTCAATAAAGACAATCATTTCGTGAAAAGCAGTGTTAGACACTCCATCTATACCTATTACCGTCCAAAAGTAAGGACTTCAAATCAGCTCATACTGCAGTATATTTGTATTGGTCTGAATAGACGACTGGTTGGCACGATCAACAATGGGTGGTGGAGCAGTGGTTAGAAGACTGAGCCACGATCCCACGATATCTAAAACTGACCAGCGTGCTGAAGTACAATTGCAGTCAAATAACTACTATGACCAACAGGCACCTTGATTTGGAAAGGGCCGTTAAATTATTGTGAAATTATGGTGAATCGACACGCGAGCCTATTTTCAAACACTTGCCGTTTTTGGACAGAGTGGCCTGCCACCTGTTTAATTTTCACATGGCCCTACCAAAACATCCATGAGGTGGATTTTATGCAAACTTGTGATGGGGTGCAATGGTGGCAAACTGAAGCCTGCGGAGGGGAGGGTGGGGGTTGGTGGAAAAGGGGGTGGTGCATTCCTAATAATGATCATCATTTTTTTAAAACCAGGAATGGATACACTGAGTCCAAAAACTCATTTTGGCCAACACAAATTTAGCTATGAAAGAAAAACTGGAGAACAAGGAGGAAACCCATTGCATAACAGGGGGAGAACAACCAAACTCCGCACAGAAACATCGCGCATTGAGCCAGGAATCGAACCCAGGTTACCCTCTTGCCACGAGGCACAACTGTTACTGCTGTGCAAAGCGCTATCACTACTGGAGTACACTATAGTGACTAAGCAATGTATAGTAACTAATAAGTGCAACTGACAAGCACGTACGCACCAAGGCACAGCAAGGAAGGCTGTACTCCTGCATGCTGGTGCCATGTTCTAAATTGTAGATTACTGCCTAAGTAAACGATCAAATACTTTGGGCTGTTGGAAAGCCTACTTGTGAATACGGTCTTTGCTGAGCCAGTTTTGTGTGAAGTTACCATTTCAGTTTGTGTAATGATCTATTGGTTTGTCTAAGGAATATGCAAAGCCCATAATAATTACTTCCATAATATATCACAACTTTCTTAATTCCCACCGAGACTTCAAGACTTCCTCAAGAGGGTTCAGGATTGCGCTGCTGAGTCAATGCCATTCATGGCCTTTGCGTGTGGATGTTTCTTCGCGTTCTCCGTTTTTTCCTTCGACAATATATTAGTGAAACATGCATTTAGAGTATTTGGCTGCTGTACATTTCCACACGATAAGCCACTTGATTGAGCTATAATTTGTCATAGATCGCTTTTGAAAAAAAAAATAAACTATACAGCTCAGTGGGCCTTAACTTGGTAAAATAAAAAGTTTAGTTTCGAAATTTGGCAGAAAACCGAGTTCCTGAAGAAAGCCCACTTATACGAGGGATGACACTCAACACTGCCACCTTCTGGTGACGTACAACACCTGGCAAGCCCTGGTGCAGGTCGCCATTCCAAGTACTACTCAGGCTAAAATCCCTGCTTAGCTGCTGCGATACGACGAGATGGGGCGCATTCACGGCAATTTGATCGTCGACAAAACGGTCCTGGCACTCGTGCCCCTGCCTCTCCCCATTCCCCAGCCGGCAATGGAACCAGCGCGGTGAAGTATGGTGAAACATTCTCCATGGCCGACCGGGCGGCGTGGCGAGAGGCCCTTCATCCAGCAGTCGATTGACAAATGCCTCTAAGGTTATGGAATGCACGTTTGTAACTGCACCAATAAAACTTTTATAAAGAAATCTTCTCAAATGGCTCCCACCTGATTAAGCAAACTATAACAAATTGAAATGTACACTTACCAAGTGCAGCAGGCTGTGTGTGTGTGAGAGAGAGAGAGAGTTTGGCTTATCTCACCTCTCGTCTGTGTGTGTATGCGCCTTGAGATACGTTCATTGTGAAAGGCAAATACAAAAGTCTGATTGATTGATGAATTATGAGCAAATAACTTGACAGGGTGACTCATGTGGCTAAGAGTATTGTGATAATTTATTGGAATGTGTCCATTGGTTTCTCATCACAATACGGAGATAATTGTTGCTGATTTTCTCAAATGTGTGTTATTAGTGAGGTACTGGTACCAATAATTCATAGATTTGAATACCATAATGTATTCTCTCTATGCTATGCTATATTCTTAACGTATATAACAGCTACCCAATGGTCTATGCCACACGTACAGTATATATATGATGTACTACCCCATATTAACCATCTTCTATATAATCTATATTCCTATTATGATTATTATTCTATCATATTAATCTACACAACCAGACTAGAACATGGTGTCTGGGCAGGCTTTCATCTAGAAGTGAATTGATCAATGCTGAAGATAATCAATATGTTTTCTCATTATATTATTTACGCAAGTGGGAGTTAAATGGACATTCATGATCTCTGTTGCATGAGAGATGACTTTGGAAAATACGAATGTCCCAAATCTGTTAAATGTGGGCAAAATGCATCATATTCTTCTGGACTAGTACACCTTTGATAACAAAATCCATTTCGTGCAATTCAAAACCCAGGCAATGCGCTGTTAAAATAGCTTCATTAATTGCCGCAAAAACACGCTGGTACAATTATTTTATGCGATTCGGCCTTAAATGCGGTGCTGAAATGCAGGTAAAAAAAAAAAGGAAAAGTGTTATTCCCGTAAAAAAATCAAGACGAAAATGTAGGGTTAAACGAATGACATGCAAATACGCGCGTCCGCTACACGGATTCGAACATGTTGGTTTGCGCGTGACCACGTCCCGTGATGTGGGACCTAGAAGCCCCCTTGTGCTGCCCAATAAAGCCACAGCATCACGAGTGTTCTCACCATTGCTTTTGGCAGCTTCGGCTGCTCGTGCCATCTGCTTCAGGAATCGAGGGAGAAGGGATAAACACAGCTGTTTAAATACAGCAGCGTTTCTCATTAAGGTGTCGTGGTGTGGCTGTTTACCTGCCTGTCTGGCAGGGATCTCAACGGCTCCTCTTCAGTGACATGATTTCACGGCTGCGTGAGCAACGCAGTTGCAATGCGCCGTGGCTTACATCAGGGTGCGTTATAAATATATTATTTATAGAGATGTTAAGTCGCCGACAGTAATTATTTTTTAAACCTTACAGCTGGACCTCAGGAGATGTGTCGAAGGCATGCTATGTCTATTTCAAGATTTTACTCATGGCAATTATTTCTCAAATGGCCTAGATATGCAGCGAGGCACAGAAATAACACCTGAATTACTCCAGTTTTTTCGAAGTGACATATGGCATTCTACATGGATGGAGCGGTGGTGCAGTGGTTAGTGTACGACACTGCAAATCCGGCGACCCAATCATATACATATATGCTTTGAACAACTATTAATTTGCTCCCACTATTTATTCGGTCACTTTCAATTACTTTTGTGTTGTGTTTTTTCACTTAATTCCCAGTTATTTTTTAAATCGTTTCAGAGAGTTCTGTGCATTCTCACCTTTGTTGAACTTTGTGTTAATTTCTTGTCATATCTCTCATTTTTTCACCATACACTGTGTGGTTTTAAAGAGCGTGCTCTCTGTTCTTTTTTTTTGCTTTGTGCTACGCTTTTGGCACACCATCCATTATATTACTAGACTTCCCATTAGTTATAGTGGTAACATCCCTTTCAAATTTTCCCTTCTCTCAGGATTTGAATCTCTTCCTTAGAAACAATTTAAGTCAAACAAAATCCTCAGCGGAATTTTTTGACAATCACAGTTTCGTTTTCTTTTTGCCTGTCCAGCGATTAGCTTTATCTTTTCTTTGACCTCGTTAAAGTGTTAACTTGTATTGCACTCAGCCTGCATCCACATTCCTCTGACGAATTTGCTGAGGAGAGATGTCTCTTACAATTGAGGGATTTGTCCATGGCAATCAAGATAATTTAATTTCTAATTTATCCATTTGGGCTCTTGCATGCACATTTTATAGGCTCCTTTTTGAAAAATGTGTTCATTATCTTCACGTCCCTGATGGCTGTGAACTCCAACAGACATTTTCTTCTCTCATTCCTTACTCCTTTACCAAGATTACCAACCGCTTTCTTCTCGCCTATTATCATTTTACCTTTTTTCTTTGCAATCTCGCATTGCGATGGCATAGTGTGTTTTGCTCTCGTATTAAAGTTGCTTATTTTCTAACTTTTTTTTACTTGATTTGTTGGTAATTCATTTTAAAAGTTTGAATTTACTGTTTTACCATTTTTTTAAATCAAAATATTTTCTCTGCCACATTTTGCTATTTGAATCAGATTTGTATCTTGCTTTGTTTATATTAATAACAACAATACTAGTGCATATTTGTATTTTATCCAGTAAAGCCTCACTGAGTCCTAAGACTCTCTTTCAGAAGGATCCTGCACTGAAATATTTATCCAATTTCACGTATGCGTGTTTGGTATCACGTGGGAGGAAAATTAGGAAAACCCATGAATACAAGGGTAAAATACTCAATGCCTCGCACAGATAGATTGATTCTACTCATTCTACTGCCATCTCCTGGCGACCTTGGGAGTTAAAATGTGTGTGTGATCCACCAATGCCTGCTAGATTACAGGCAAGCACTGCCATGCTATGCTTTATGATGTGAGCTCATGCCTAATTATGCTTACTGGCGAGTATTAGAATCGATCTTGACATTCATGATATTAATGAGACGAGGAGCATGTGATTGGAGCAGTGAGTGCACTATGCAGTACTACGAACCTGGCAAACTGCGTTAAATTCCTGGCCAGTGCTAATATCAGTGGCGAGTGATATTTGAAGCAGTTTTATTCCACCCTCTTACCAACCTTGCACTGACCAACGTGGTGAAGTATTGCCGAACAATATCCATCACCGACATTGCGTAATGAGGCCTCCAAGCAATGGTGGATCGACGAAAGGATGTGCAAATGATCGTATTGTTACAATTTTTTTTATATTAATGAATGTATTATTGCTATTATTGTGATTTAATAAATTCAGAGAAAGCCAAGCATGCACAAATAAAAAAAACTATTCTGCACACACAAAAAAATGTTGGCATTGGCACCGTTATATATCATCGTTCAGATTCGTCACCGCGACCAGCCACTGTAACTGCAGAGTCACGAGCACAGAGGGGACATTTGGCTAATACCAAGTTAACTAATAGGCCGTTCTTTTATTATTGTGTAATGCACGGGCAGCCCCCGAAGCAGCAACAAATTGTAATGTGATGTCAGTGCTGTGAATAATTTAGTAGTGGCTCGTGGTCTAATCAGCAGTTGGGTCCAAAACACCCCAACGCTGTCCCTGCATGTAAATATTCATAATGAGCTAATCGTGGAAATAAAACAGGTTGTTGCATTTGCAAAGTAAATGCGTGCAAGATGCTCTAACGATGGCTTTCTAACCAGGCTATTTTGGTGTGATTTTGCAGAGTGGCGTGAAATGTCATAGCAAGGTCATTTTTACATTAATGAAATTCTCTCCGGCAGCGCTCTCTACAACATAAACAGTTTTTTTTTGCTTTAAGCTGCTGACATATGTTATGCAAAGAAATAAAAGCAAAACTTAAAAAAAATCAGATTTTTGCTTGTAGCTGACATTGCTTTTCGTTGTACACTCCATCTGGATTGGAGCTGGATTTGTTTTTTAGGGTATTTAAGTTGTTGGCAACTTAAACAGGGGAAATACGCCAGATGTAGAAATGTTAAAGCAATTACTGACCATAGAAAAAAAAGCAATTTTTTTCTGCAAACATGAATGACTCTGTGGTCCATACGTGGGGAATGCATGAATGGTTCATGCATTGCAAGGAAACAGAATGAGCTTATTATCAGCACACATTTCATTGGAGAACAATACCGATATTCTACTCTCATGTCGAAGAATAATTTGAGGACACAACCGAAAATATTTGCTTGCAATTGGCAATTTATTTGCGATGTAGGTTGTTTTGTTTGGTTTTGAATCAGTTTGAATTTTTAAAACGTATCTCAGATCTATTAAATAAGTCATTGGGAAAATCTGGCAGATGGTAGAGCACCATTTCCCCCTTGGGCGAGAGGAGGAAAAAAAAATCTATGAGACTGAATACTGACACACCACCTCAAACACAGGCTCACAACAAGGCTCTGTTCTGGGACATGAGCAATGTTGATCTAGTTGCTACGTGAGGGTTGTTCACAGGATACAGTGAACATCAACAATGGTAAGTAAGGTTATTGCGTCCATTGAGAGCAAATTGTTAAGAACTGAACTAATTAGAGCAAAACAATCAATTTTAACAGCATGTGTATAGTTTCATGCATTTTCTATCCAAATGCTGCGTACAATGTTAAGCTTATTTCCAACGTCGTTTCTTGCAAAAATGTATATTTTTAAGGCGTAAACTCTTCCTGGAGGAATATAGCATGCGGACAAAATATCACCTTTCAAACATTTTAAAACACAAATCTCCGACAGTCGCACTTTTAACTGCCAATCATCCGTCCCCGGAAAAACGTCGCCCGGGACAGCACAACCACACGCAGACAACGCTTTAGCGCTACAGCAATTCAGATTTTCACGCAAACTCTCACGGACTGACAGGCGAACAAGCGAGGCGCGCAAACACACCTAGACAGCAACATCGCATGCGCTCGCGTGGACAGACAGCCGCAGACATTGCCTTCCCACGAGATGGACAGAAACCGCCGGCGAAAGGTAGCGCGGCGCGCTCTTTTCTGGCGGCGACTGATGTAAGACGACAGGGTCTGAGGGACCTGCAAGCGTGTGTGAAGAAGCTGATACGGGCTGTGTGTGTAAAGCCCCGTGTCGGCCTCTTTACCTCGCTGCAACCTTTAATCAGACAAGGCGCTTGCGCGAGTGCGGGAGGCATCATGGGGCCGTGGAGGGTTAAGAATTTGGTATTCCCGAATGGATGATGTGTCCTCGCATTTCCCAATAAATGTGCGTCGTCTAAAAAGAAAGCCAGCGAGTCTGTCAGACAAGCGGTAGAGCAAATATTGGCTTTGATTTGGAAATAGCTGTGAAGGTTTTTTTTTTTGGGGGGGGGGGGGGGGGGGGGAGGTCTGAATTTGATTTTTTTCCTCCATTAATTTGGAATGTTTAATTCGACGGTTATTCTGCCAAAAAATGAAAAAGGAAACATTTCACGCATTTAAAATTCACAAGCCTGCAGCCGCATGGTTCCTGCACACAAGAGATTAAAGCTTCCCGAATGCTAACAACCCTGGTGTTCAAAGAAACTTTCAAGGTCTGTCAAAATAAATCTTGTCAGATTTCGGTTTAAAAAAGTAGCAAAGGAATAGCGGAGGAGTGAATACAAGCACAACATTTTCATTTGCACCTTTCGATTCCAAATGTGACAATGTAAAAATTATGATTAAACACGCAACAATAATTGTTTATTTGAGTTTGTAGGGCAAAAACAGGCAATTATGTACCAATAAATTAGCAGCACCTAAACTAACACTTTTGGACACACTAACAATACACGTTTTAATGTATTTAACAACAGGATAAAAGCGAGGCAGTGTTTGGAAACAATTTAATGGTAATCACAGCCAGGTGAAATATTACGCAGAGTGCAAAGGTTTAAGCTTCGGGTAATTTGCCAACATGCTACTGTGCTGGGCCAAATCACAACTGGCAGACGCTTCTACAACCCAAAGCTTGGGGTAAGAAAATCCAATCACATTTGAATCACACACACGAGACCCACATCACGGCACACTAACGGTGTAACCCTTTAATAACGGCAGGGACATTACACGGAGTGGCACTACATTTTGAAACAAAATAGGATTCAGAGAAGGTGTTCATTGGATAAAGATAAAAATAACTACCAATATGTAACCAACCTATAATAGCTGTTCTCTCTTACCAGAGAAAGTAATATTGAAACGTCATCCTGAAAGCACACTAGCACACAATGCATTAAAGCTCAATAAGCCTAATTAGGGGGATTCTCGTCCAAAAATCCAATAATGCCTGCTGATAATGTCGTGGATAAAAACAAATTCAATATAAAATAACAGCTGAGAATACACACACTATTGACTTACAGCATTAGGTCAGATTGCCTGCCCATAGGATGCAGGTGAAATGCGGAGACTAAAAAAAAAATCACTTCCGTTAAGTTATTTTATTTCAAGCGAGGCGACAGCACCATTGAAATGTGCCTCTTTGATAAGGGAGATCTGGAATACTAATCACATTACGATGCTTGTGATCTAGACGAAATGCAAATGAACCTCATGGCGGTACCCCGGGGTCCCGAATAAACGAAAGTCAAAATCGTAAATAATAAATTTGTTTTTGGCGACTCCGTCCCTCCGCGCGCATAAACGCCGCGACCGACCCACCAGAAATCAATCTTCTCTCGTTCTTCACCAAGCACCCGTCGTTGCCAAAATTGCCGTAGTCATAAACAAAACTTTTAAACTTTGATTAGCGCATTGTGTAGAGCTCGTCGAGAGGAATTGATCGCCGTGTCGTCCGCCTTCAACAGACATAAAATGACGTCACAACGCAGTTTATGCGAGAGCCGGGGGCTTATGTGATCCCGGGATCCCGCCATAAGGTTCAAATGTTAAAAATAATGAAATATGGCAAAAATCTAATTAATTATATTTGCAACATAATTGCTGTCATTATTTTAAAATATATTACTTCAAATATGCAGATTTATGTAATTACTGTCAAATATAAATTAGAAAAACTGACAAATAAAACGTTCTCATGGCAAATTTTACTTGAGATTTAAATATATAAAACTCACAACTTTGACAATCAATTTAGACAGAGCGCAAAATGTATTTTGTTTGACCAAGTGTATTTATGTTGAACTTCTTTCGTGCCATACGTAGCCAACCATGCTCAGAGGAGGTGCGGGGGAAGGACAACACACTAAACACAAAAAGCAGTTCTAAAAAAATGAGTTTTCAATCTGGATTTAAAAGTGCATAGCTCCAGTGGCTTCCTAATATCAAAATGAAGAGCGTTCCAGACGGGCGCAGAAGCGCATTTGAACGCACACGATGCAGTGACCTTTTTTGTTCGACGGCTAGCCAAAAGACACTGCGAGGATCACTGGAATTCGCCCGATGGTTTATAATCACATTTAAATTAAATGCATTTAGACATTAGGTATGCCAGAATGCATGTGCATTTATTTGTAAATTAATGATTCAGTGGTACGCATATACTCCCGGAAAAAATATATTCATTTACAAATACCAACATAGAGGCAGCTTTTTTTTTAGCCTTTTGGCGTCCTCTGGTCGAACACCGTTTGCAGACTAGACTCAAAAGAAAGCTGTCTCTTGTTGGACCAATCAGGTTAAAAGACAATGCATACAGTATATTATCAGAGTACGTTTTTGTTTGCATTCTGACCACAAGTATTGTGGTTAATGCAGACATGATTCCTTGTAAAAGGTGTTTTAACATCTTAATACCTGTTTTGTTGCCAGAAAAAATGGGAAAACCTATTCTCAATAACATAACTGTGATGAAATTTGATATGAAACAATGCCAGAAAAACATGGAATTTGACATTGGGAAAAAAAAATGCTGTGGAATGCCTGCACATTGTCCTTTATGCTTAGGACGCTTATGCTAATAACAATGATGCAAATTTCTTGAAATCAGGATAATGAGTGGACATATTGTTGTGAGATGCTAGAGGACTGTACAGCAATTTACTGTAACGGCTTAAAATGTAATTTCAGGAGACACCAAGATTCTGGCCACCTCGTGGGCACGTGAACAGAGAGTCATAAGGGAGGCCCTGTGGCTCCACATCCTTGGATCATGGTGAGTAAAGTGTAATGACAACCCACAGTGAATTCAGCATTCATAGAAATATATATTATTTTAGAAAATGTACAATTAATAGAGTAATCGTCGCTTGAGTTATTTCAGTAATTTACAAAACCCTTGCATCATTAATTTGTTTTGCAATTCTAGATTTGAAGTTTTCGTGACTGCAAGGATTCATACTCTTTGGTCACGTAAGTAAAAAAAAATAATAAATTAAATCACGACGTTTCGGAGGCAACACAAGCGTCCGTCTTCAGGTGGAACCGTCACAGCAAAATTACTGTATCAAGTGAAGTCATTTTTCTGTGACGGCTCCACCTGAAACGTCGTGACTTAATTTATTTTAATTGTTTTGCAATGTTGCTCCCTGAACTATGTGACCCAGCGAGCATCAATTCTGAACTTGAACTCACAAAAATGCACACCTGGAATCTGGTCTGCCGTCAAGTGTCTGGCCATCATTCCTGGTTTCGGTTCTGCTGTCTATGGGTAACAAACTTTTCTGATGGCAAAGCCCGTATTTGGCCTGCCAAACGTCCTGGCATCACAAGAGGGCATCTGGCTAAAATATTCCCATCACATATGAGGACGCTTAGCTGACAGGATTATTGCCGACAAGTGTGTGCTTACTCATCGGCAAGTCGCTGAACATCAATGCTTGGTTCTTCCAGGGGCATGCCACGATGCAGGAAGTCTGCACGCACAATTTTACGTGACATCATCACACCCGCGAAAGGAGCTAGCGAGGGCCTTTATATGATTTCCTTAAATATACACAGTGGTTATGGACCAACATTCAGCTCCAAAGCCACATTAATCATTCATGTGTATATGACCCTTTGGTTTGTCTTTGTCCTTGATGGCATTAGATTCAGCCAGATTTATTTATCTAGTAATGGGCTTAACCATCTTTGCCCCACTGCTCTGACCTCGCTGCCTTTGTCATTAGTCAATTGCTCCACAAAGTCCCTCGGTGGAGCAGAGGTCACGGTCAGCTCATTTGGTTCGAATAGGAATGTGCCGACTGAATGTAGAGTGTGCCCCTGCTGAAATCACAGCGAGCAAAGGGAGACTCCTGCAAGAAAGTCGCACTATTCACAGCCGCTGCCAGAAGAAATGAAAGGTCATCACCCAAGACATGTCGGGGACAACCACAGTGTCATTCTAGCAAATACACGAGCGCTGCAAAAGAAGAAAGAGACAAAAATACGTGGGTTTCATTGTCAGAAATTTCTTGTGAAAGTTGTATTTGCCTGTCTACTTCCTATGGCATTTCAAACAAATGTATTGAATGATGATGAACAGTGACGTTTAAAAGAATATATATTTAACATTACACAGATCATTCACTTTTAAATTCCTTCGTATAAACTGTTCGTCAAACTTTACACGTGACGAATTTCCGCAAATGCCTCTTTATTTTTGCCTTGCAAAAATTCCCATTGTCATCGGATGGAATTTAAAACATATTTGAATTTTTTTTTCATAATCCTTCACGTTTTGAAATATTAATAAACATTCAACATTTCATCCCCATTTTGCATTTTGAAAAGGCAGCCCCCTCCCCTAAAATCAGATAAGGGACACGTTTAATACGTGTGAAAATTGTGTCAGTATGCCAAGAATTCAAAACGTTCCCTTTGCAATGCAAACACTGAGGAAGTGTTCGGTTTGCAAGCAACGGACACATTCATACAATGAGCACCAGTGAACAGTGGAGACAGATACCACTCCTGGCCAATTTAAGCCACATTTTCAACACATGCTTAGCAGAGCCACTGGCATTCAAATCTAGATTAGAGCCACTGGTATTTTTTCATTGTAAAACAAATCCATCTCTCTGTCAATTATATGCTGGATGGTCTCCCCATGCTGTGCTGTCATTGGAGCTTGTTTGACCATACTTCACCACAATGGTCAGTGTGCATTGGTGAAGGGGCTGTGGGAGCAGGACCAGGTACAGTTATCACTTACATTCTAGTGGCCAGGAATCGAACTCAGGCGACAGGGTTCAGAGGCGTAGCGCACGAACCACGTGGCCACGGCTCCAACCCCGCGATGGAATTAAAGGAGCCTCATAGCCACTCATCGCTGGAACGCAGGTGGAAGCACACTTGAGCGACGTCCTTATTTAGCTTCATATCGCAATTTGCAGAACAATTGGCATAGTATGCTTTACACACATCACGGGTTCCATAAGCGCAGCGTACACCAATTGAAGCACATTACCTTTTCAGACTGAATGCAAACATAATCATCCCCTGCACGTCACCACCTTCACCCGAATCTACAGAGCTTCCCAACACTTTGCAAAAGGTATTTCCCCGATGCACTTCCACGAGCGGCTAATACCGTTGAAACTGGCAGCATCAGATAACGTCCAATCTGCTGCTCTCAATGTACCGCCAGGACAGTACATTAGCAACTTAAAAAAGAAAAACGGGGTCATTGGGCCCATCTTGAGCCACCAACATCGTAAGTTAGTATACTGTGTCTATTGCCTCACTGTTAACCACTGCAACAGCATAAACCAGAGGCGATATGCATCCTCCGAGTGCCAGCAGGGATTATGATCTCGTTATTCATTCCATCAAGGGTCAAACTGTTACCTTTGATATACATTGGTGCAAAATCAGCGGCACGCGTTGCAACGCATACGCAGATCATAGAGTCAGTGTGCTCAATTCTGTAGCAAGCATTTGTGGACGGAGCAATGGGACGGACCACCGGTGATTAGCCCATTCCCAGAGTTCCATATTGAAAAACAGAAGCTGCTTGTTTCGGTTGTGGAGTGCGCCATCTCTATTCACCTCCCCCCTCCAATTTTTTTTATTGAGGCTAAAGGAAGCGTGCACACAGTAAACCGCCCTGGTTCATCTCCCGGGGCGCAGAAGACACAATTTCAAAGAAGTTAATAACGTCAGGAGGCTATCCCCCGAAGGCCTACGCCAAGTAGCCAAAATCTGCGGTGATCAGCTGCGGGAAATGACGTACAATCTTAGTCCGCACAGACAGGCATTACCAGACCTGTCTTGTCACTTGCTAAATCCTTCACAGAGGCTCTCAAGAGCTATCAGCTGTAATTACTTCCAATTAAGTCAATACTTGGCATCTATTTTCCTCTATCCTCATTGGGTTTTTATTTAAGCCCAGTAGGACCGACACGGAATTTATGACCGCATAAAATTTACGAAAGCTTCCAACTGTGCCCCGTTCGTTTATAGAATAAATGACACGCACCGTGAAAAGGCTCCTAACTGCTGCGCCTGTCGGCAATATATTCAGTTTGTGGTAGTTTGTTCAAAATTGCCATAGTTGAATGTGCCTCCCCGGACAGGTTGGTATAGCTTTTCTTCCGCGGTGGCTGTTATGATAATTACGGTCGGGTCTAGTCGAAATGTTGCACTCCTAATGTATAGGCTAAATAACAATCACAATAAACCAAAAAATATAAATGTCCTGCCACTGTTCACAAAGTATGAGGAGCAAAGCATAAAAAAACATGTACATTGTTTTTTTTGTTTGTGTTCCCGGGTTGTAACGTTTATTTCGAATGAATGGCATCTGACAAACACATTAGTACACACGCTCCATGAAGCTTTCCACTCGTACGTGCACTGGGCACGGTTCCATCCGGATGACTTTGTGGGGCTATTGATGCACAACCGCTTGGCAACACATTGCAGTGGTATTTAACAAAGCATTAAAGCCTCATAAACATCCCTGATCCTTGCAATCTACAAATCCTCGCAAAAAAAAACTTATTGGCGCTTTCGAATCAGCCCACCTCCCCACCCCCTCGATTTTGTGCGTCTCATTTTCAGAGTGCTTTCATTGACTGGACCAAATACCATTGCAAGATTGAAAAGGTCAGGAAGAGTTTAGCGCGAGCCGCGTTTGATCGATACGGAGCAAGTGCACGGACTGATCCATATTCGCCCACCACCTGGAGCTGATGCCATCATCAGAAGCTCAACGTCGACTAATTGCACCGCACCACCCGAAGCGCGCTTTTCTTTTATTGCCCGTGACGTTGGTGCTTGCGTTTTTTTTTTCGCAGCAAGCTCGCCGACCAAATCTGCACGTTACCCTCAAAAGTAAGCCCCCCCCCCCCCGCCAATGCCGGGTTAAGCTAGTGCGGGGCCTGTAGCATGTGTTATAATGGGGCCCTAAATAAAAAAATACACAAGTAAATATGAAACGCACAAATTTGTTATATTGCATAGTAAAGTAATTGTATTTTTTTCATTTGCTATACAGCCAGATAATACGACAGATCGCTAACCTTAAACACGCCAGTCGTTCATAAAAGTTGAAGGCGGTATAGTACTATAGTAATAGAGCAAGTGCAGAATCACTGAACCGGAAATTGATAGCATAGCTTGAAAGCATTTAGCGCGGGGCCCTTGAAAGTGCGGGGCCCGTAGCATATGTGGCTACTTTTGCGACGAGGATAATCCCGCACTGCCTCCATAACCGCCGTGCCACCTCGAGATCGCTTCCCAATGCCAAAGGCGTCGTCCGTAGCTGGCATCATCCACGCATGGCACGGCGCTGAGCGCCACCTCCGGCTTGTTAGAGGCACAACATTACGCCGTGGCTTATGCAGTGTTGAGTCTATGGGCAGTGTTGAGTATATGGGCAGTGTTTAGTCTATGGGCAGTGTTGAGTCTATTGGCAGTGTTGAGTCTGTGGGCAGTGTTGACTCTATGGGCAGTGTTGAGTCTATGGGCAGTGTTGAGTATATGGGCAGTGTTGAGTCTATGGGCAGTGTTGAGTCTATTGGCAGTGTTGAGTCTATGGGCAGTGTTGAGTCTATGGGCAGTGTTGAGTATATGGGCAGTGTTGAGTCTATGGGCAGTGTTGAGTCTATGGGCAGTGTTGAGTCTATGGGCAGTGTTGAGTCTATGGGCAGTGTTTAGTCTATGGGCAGTGTTGAGTCTATGGGCAGTGTTGAGTCTATGGGCAGTGTTGAGTCTATGGGCAGTGTTTAATCTATGGGCAGTGTTTAATCTATGGGCAGTGTTGAGTCTATGGGCAGTGTTGAGTCTATGTGCAGTGTTTAGTCTATGGGCAGTCATCTTCTTGGTTCTTTTGGTAAAGTCACGTAGAAGGGAAGTAATAAAATAATAAAAATAAAACATAATAAAATAATTCTCACGACGTTTCGGCTACAACACAAGCAGCCGTCTTCAGGTGAAGAATGAAACACTGCCAAGCTTGGAGCGTATATATAAGCTGGGTTGGAGGTGGAAGAAGAGCGCCTTGACAAAATAATATGCATATCAAGAGGAGTTTAGCATATTTATGGGAAATGCGTAGGAGGTGGGCGGGGGGGTTTCAAAGTCATATTAGGCCCATGCATTATGCAGGATTAGCAGCATCAAAGGGAGTGGGTAGGGGGTAGCATTAACAAAAGGAGGGAATATTAATAGTATGTAGAAGCAACGAAACATGTCAATGGGAGAGCAGTTGAAGGAAACCCGCACCAGAGCAAATAATGCATTCCCTGTGGAGAACACAAGATACAAGTCAATGCCAGTGAGTGGACTGCGGTCTGAAGGTCACCGTAAACGTGAACAACAATCAGTTAAGATCTGAAATGGTTTATTACGTCCTTCCAATGATTGCTGAGCCAGAATCCATCTTCTCGGTTGAAATTGTCTCTGTGTTTGTATATGTGGATCGCCTCATGAACGAATCTCTCATGGTAGCCAGATGGCTTGCAGAGAACCTCTGTCTTGGAGAAGTCAATGTCATGTGAGCCCACTGAATTGTAACAGTGATCTGCCACGGCTGAGGTGTTTGTCCTACCGTGTTTCAGGTCTGCTTTATGTTCACGGATGCGGTCTGAGAAATGTCGTTTGGTTTCTCCAATGTAACTGCTACCACAGAGGCAACTTAGTTTGTAGACGCCAGGGTACTGTATGTCTGGAACCACGTCTTTCACAGACGGGACCAGATCACGGATTTTATGTACTGTGTTGAATCGGATCTTAATTGATTGTTGTTCACGTTTACGGTGACCTTCAGACCGCAGTCCACTCACTGGCATTGACTTGTATCTTGTGTTCTCCACAGGGAATGCATTATTTGCTCCGCTGCGGGTTTCCTACCAACGCTCTCCCATTGACATTTTTCGTTGCTTCTACATACTATTAATATTCCCTCCCTTTGTTAATGCTACCCCCTCCCTTTGATGCTGCTAATCCTGCATAATGCATGGGCCTAATATGACTTTGAAACCCCCCCGCCCACCTCCTACGCATTTCCCATAAATATGCTAAATTCCTCCTGATAGGCAAATTATTTTGTCAAGGCGCTCTTCTTCCACCTCCAACCCAGCTTATATATACGCTCCAAGCTTGGCAGTGTTTCATTCTTCACCTGAAGACGGCTGCTTGTGTTGTAGCCGAAACGTCGTGAGAATTATTTTATTATGTTTTATTTTTATTATTTTATTACTTCCCTTCTACGTGACTTTACCGAAAGAACCAAGAAGATGAATCCCTGCAGTCACGAAAGCTTTAAATCGAAAATCTAATGGCAGTGTTTAGTCTATGGGCCGTGTTTAGTCTATGGGCAGTGTTGAATCTATGGACAGTGTTGAGTCTACGGGCAGTGTTGAGTCTACGGGCAGTGGTGAGTCTATGGGCAGTGTTGAGTGTATGGGCAGTGTTGAGTCTATGGGCAGTGTTGAATCTATGGGCAGTGTTGAGTCTACGGGCAGTGTTGAGTCTACGGGCAGTGTTGATTCTATGGGCAGTGTTTAGTTTATGGGTAGTGTTGAGTCTCTGGGCAGTGTTGAGTCTCTGGGCAGTGTTCAATGCACCGTGCGTGTTACAGGCGTGGAAAGGACAAGGGGGTTGGTGGGGAGAACAGGGGAGGGAGCTCGCATGGGGAAAGGATTATGGATGGGGAGTGTGGGTCTGGAGGGGGGGCTTGGTACAAGAGTGAAAAGAAAAAGGAAAGGGGGGTGGGCGCGTAGGAGTGGGGGTGTGTGCAGAATGCATGAAAGTGCCCTCAAGCAAAACAGCCCTGGCTGCATATGATTGAAAGAGACATATTTTTCTTCCAAGGTTTTCATGGCGCCCACAGTCTGTTTGACAATGCATTACCATTCTCTCCCCCACCCTCTTCTCCTGTCTGACTTTCCTCTCCCTGGCCAATATTGAAAATTCGGGAGACTGATACATAAATAACCCGAATTTAATTCAACCTACCATTTGCTTGGCAGACATTACCTAAGCTATCAATCATCGCGAAATGTATTTCATGAAATTGTTGATCTCGACGTCCGGCGACGACTTAGCGGCGAGGATATAACGACGAATATGTTTATAGGCCGGGTAGCAGCAAAGGTACAGTGCACACTCAAATCCGCGGCCCCGATAACAATGCTGAGCGAGCAGACATGTTCCTTTGGAGAGAGGAGATTAAAATCATTTGTCAAATCACATTTGCCTCAACGGCTCGCCCGTGCCCGGCATTTCATTTATTACATCTTTTCTCACTCTGCCCGCTCAATAATGAATGAAGGCTACAAACATGATCAGCGTATCACTCCTCGGCGGCACGGCCCCTATCACCTCTCGATGGTTGCCTTTGAGAAGACCTGATTGACAGCTCCCCCCTCTCCTGCCATCCTCTGAGACCCAGACGGACCCTCTGTGGGAGACGCCGAAGCACCGAAGACCCACCCATCCACCGCCGTAGGAGTGCAGAGAAGGCTGTCCATACGCCTCTGCGGCAACACTCACTCTTCATAACACGCGATGGAAGAGGCAAACGCATGCTTTAGAAAAGTGCACCCCAAAGTAACGTGACGAACAGAACCTCCGCATCTGGAATTCTTCAGATCCATCCTCTTCCTCAAATGCTTCTTTTCGTATTCTTAGCGTTTCCCTATTTCCTGTTTTATTTTGCTTTTTGCCAGAAGGTAGTATTGCTTCTTCGATTCTTCATGTCTACAAGACTGCCGTATCAAATGCAGCAGGGTTATTTTGGTTGAAGACTTCCATTGCTTTGTCGGGCTTGTCCTCTCGCAATCGTATGTAATACCATCCTTCCAGCAATGCTAGCATTACACATTTGAGGGCAGAGTATACTAAATGTCGAGTATGTGAACACTGCCTCCCCCAGCCCCTGGCAACCTCTAACCCCTCACTCAATGCACCTGCCTTATCAGACCGCAATTCATATTTTATACTTCTGTGCTCCGAGCTTGCTCTAACCCAGGGGTAAAGAAGGCTTTTTTCCAACCCCTTCCTGATCAGAAGCCTGGAAAGGGCATACCATTAAAGGCACCCTTTACAGTGACCTCTATGTAGGTTATTTTAAAACGCCACTATAATGCCCCCCAGGAAGATCACACGGGGATTGTGATACTAGGCCTGCCTCTTTTTTTTTTTTTACCATTTTTAGAATGCATCATGTACAAATAAACAACAATTCAGGGTCTTTGTGTAGCTTATTATTCACTGATAATGATAGACTAACGAGTAGAAATATCTTTAAGATGTATTTGGAATATTTAATTATAGTTCCAGTATATATACACACACACAGACAAACAAACTGTGATTCCAGTTATTGAAGCAGACCCATATGCACATTTTAAATGGCATTACGAAATACGAGATCCATAAAATATGTACATAGCAAAAGCAGAATGCACTGCCAATTTAACCACGTAATAATGACAGCAAATAAATTGGATAATAAGAGTAATAAAACTGCATATTTTTTGTACTTTAATAAATGTAATGAGATGAAGAGGAAATACTTGAGGAACACGCGGAATATACAATTCATTAGTCTGCCATCACTTGCAAATAATCTTTGTCGAATGTCACACGGTTCAATGAAATTCCATGGTTTGTTGACATTTAATTGCAACCGCATTGCCCTTCCATGGATGAGAGGACTGAACAGGAGCACCAGACGTCCATGTGCCAGGGTGAAACTGGCACATCAAATCAATGCATTTTTCATGTCGACCGAGGAACAGATGTTTTGCTGCAAGTCAGGCCTATTCGTGTTTAACCCTTGCCTGTGTGAAAGGCACGCAAGAGGCAGAGGTCCAGCAGAGGAGGCGTGGGGGTGGGCCAGGAACCAGGAGCCTTCATGTTGTCGGCAGCACCTCCATTGATCGGCATGGCTGCGGAATATTACTCTTTATAATGGTATTACTCAAATCAGATCTGTGCCACACCAGTATTAAAGGTGTTTGCTGCATGGCTGTATACTTGAATCGATGCACAATATTCAGTGCTTGCAATTTCTATCTCTCAATTTCTATCTCTCTAAATTGCTTCAATTTTTTGTTACAGAATACCCATGGCACTGACCATTATTCATTCGCTCACCCAGTGGTCGTGGCACGCAACCCTTGTGAATAAATCGCGATGATATTCCATGAGTACTCTGCGTGCACATGCGTGGCCCATGCATGAATCACACGTGTGTGTGTGTCTTGCAGAATTCCAACGCAAGCACGAGCGCGTTGCTGTATTGGATTACTGAGCTATGCAAGTTAGTTGTATTACCTTTTTTTAAATATACGAATGAATGACACATCATTCTACGATTGTGGCATTTCATTTATGTGTAAAAACATTTAGAAAATAGGTCCCGTTATTCTGTTCCAACAACTGGTCCTCACTTTTATTTTGATGCTACATGGATTGTTACATCGCGGGGCCGTGACAGATACTGGCATCTTGGGGAGGCCTTTACCCAGCAGTGGACTGATCATGGCAGATGATGATTATTTGTTTTGCGTTTAGCGATATGTTCAGGAACTACATGCCAACATTGAGGTCTTCTGGCCACAAGAGAGCTTCAGGAGAGAGCTTGTGATATTTTTTATTTTCCTCCGTTAATGGAGTGCAGACTACACTGGTTTACTTTATGGTCCATATATGATGATGATGATGTTTATAAAGCATTACAAATGTGGAGAATGTGTTTTGTGAAATTGCATAAAAAGTGTATGTTGGTTTAATTTCATTTCCTGGGCTTAAACATTGCACTCAACATTATTTCGTGGCACTGCAACTTAAAAAAAATTCCCCAAGTGAGGTTTTTTTTATTTTTTTCATCTCGTGGTTGTCGCTGCCTCATCATTAGTTCTTAACTTCTTGTAAACACTGTTCCCCCTCCTGGCTGTTATTAACAATTTCCACCAGGGAGTTAAGTCTACGTGCGCCACCAAGGAGCCCTGTAAAGCGTGCACCTCACTCCATCGCACAGCTCTCTCCATTGTCTCCGTTCAAATTGTAAAAAATAAATCAATAATGTCATTTTGTTTATTATCTTGAAACAAAACATGAATACTATACCATGCAGCGAATGCAATTGCAAAACGTCACACATTTTTTCTGAATGTATTTGTAACATAATTATCATGCCACACATGACACATTGGAGTCAGTTTCATTGTTTATGTTCGTGGCACATGTGCCTCCATTATGACAATGGGGTCCCCTTAAAATAAATGACAAGATGTGAACTTGGAAAAAATATAGAAGATCAACAAGAACAATACGTCCTATAATTGATTTTTTTTGGGTCAGCTGGTGTAAATGAAATGTGGTGCAAACCCTTCACCTGAACAAACCAATGAATAAAGTCTGTCACGTGAACAAACGTGCCAATGTATTACTGCTTCAGCAGCACCAATGTGTTAGAGAGCGATCTCACACCATCCAGTTATAATACATTGACACATTTGTCCACGCGACAACTGAATTAATTGGCTGCGTTGGGTAGAGGAGGGTTTACGACACAACGTATTTTATTTATGGGATCTGACCCCTCAAAAAAACATCTATCATGAATCATAATATTGGTTCGCAAAAGCCTACATGTTAAAAAAAGCACAATAACTTGTTAATAAACGTCAACATGAATCATCATCATCGGCCAATCCACTGTTAAACAAAGACTTTCCCGTTCAGTCACCACCTCTCTTTATCCGGATGTAACCATCCATGAAGTATCTGCACACGTGCTGATATTAATAACTGCAGGTGTAAATGTAACATTACAGCATACATCCAAGTGACTGTTATTAATGCATTTTATTCTCTACAAGAAATCCACATCAAGGAGCAAGCAAACGACGGTTGAAGGTCAATTTATTCAGCATATAATGCAAAAGTTGCATATTTGTGGCATTTTGTGGAGGGTTTATCACTCCAAAAAAAACGAAACAGAATCCCTGGATAGCCGTGCACCACAGCAGTCCACGTAATTCCATTTTACCAGGACGTGCAAATGAGTTTAACTGCGGATGACCTGGCATTGGCACAGCTGCAACCAACATTTGCAACTGTCTTTGTGTGATTTCAAATGAATACGCGAGTGTGATACTGTCCAATGGTAATGATCGATTTGCTCTTAGCTGTGTCCACTGGAATGCTCATCAATAAGGATGCACTGCGGTCAGTATTTCTGGCCGAAAAGTGAAAATAAATACGGGACGTGAATGCGCTGTATCTGCATTAAAAAAGACATACCCATAAAATATGTTACGTGTTCACCAGCATACTGTTTATTGGGTGAGATGCATTCATTAAGTAGTTAGAATACATGCACCGCACATTATTGTTTAATATATTACGCGTTGAAATACGGAAATACATTGTTCATGGTTGTACCAACCACAAACCTGTTCACACTTGTTTCACGTGACAGCATTAACTACATTTTAGTAATTAGACGCTTTGAGTGCATTTTTTTTCCCCGTGCTGTCTCTCCGGTATCGTGTACCCGTGAATGTGGCACAGGTCTCCGTGGGGCCGCGGCACAAAGGATAAATTAACATGGACGGGGAGCCCTTCTGTAATTGGGTCCTTCGGTGGGGAATGTTGCCGCTGCTCACGCAAAACAATAATGCACGCCGCCCGAACCACCTGCGCGATTTCTAAGCGCAGCACGTGTAATTACGCGCGAGCGAGCAGCACTCACACGTGTACCCGTCTCTTGCACCATTGGCACGCATGGGCACCCACAGCAATCGGCACACGTTCGACTTAAGGCACGCATCCATGCATCGTTACCCACAATGCCTTTTTTTACGTATGCTAATCCCAGCCTGGGGCCAGTCGAGCGGAGTTTATCGGCTTAAACTTGCTTTCTTTTTTTTTCAAATCTCATTTTCGAAAGTTTTTTTTTTCATACCGTATGAACGGTGCAGCAAAAATTGCGCATGAAATGGAGTGCACACAAAACGCAGCTGCGAACGAATTGAACGGACGTGCAAAACCATGCAGATAACACACAAGTGAGCACATTTTAACAAAAAAAAAACTTGCTGGCTTGCGTATACCGTAGTTTTGCAGTGCTTAATCCCAGGAGGCCTCGTGGGATAAAAGTAAAAGAATTCATCTGGTCCCTCTAGGCCACTGCTGCTGCATACAAGCGCTATAACAGTGTACGCTGCCTTTTAGGGTAATTGAGTTCCCGATCTTAAAATGCATCTCCGTGTGACAGTAGAGCGAGCAGTAATGCATTAAACTAGATGTGAGCAAGGCATCTGGGCCACATGACTAATAACATCACTGGAGTGATGATACTGTGTTATTGGACCCTGCGCTTAATCATTAGGATAATAAATAATCTGCTATTTTATACAACAGAGCTGTGCATAAAAAAATGATCACTTAAATGCAATTTAGAATCTGATAAAGTGGCCTTTGCTATAATGTGCATTTTCACTCCATTAATACATAATTTTGCACGATTCCTCTAATTTATTTTGATAAAGTACAATTAAAATTGCATAAATGTTGACATTTTAATTTTAATATTTATAACGGTTCATGAGCACTGGCTATTAGGTTCCATTTTTTTTTGTACAAAGGAAACATAAATATTACAGCACTTTGTCATTCCACTGCTGAGGCCTCCTTACGCTCTGTCACTTATGGGGGTTGTTTGACCATACATCACTGCCCTGGTAAATTTGTGACGGCGGAGGGGCAACCAGGAGCAGTTCGAATATCGCTCTTCACTGATGTTAGCCGTGGTCGGGAATTGAATTCAGGTAACCCAGTTCATAAGTGCAGTTGTGCAACCCCACTGTGTTCATTTCGGGTAAGGCCGATTGAGCTAAAGTGTACGTAGAAATAATGACGGTTCATTCCTACAATGCAGGAGTGAATACCAGGTCTGTGCACCAGGCATAGCTTCATATATTTGTCGTCGCTAATATGCAACGTTCCATTCTTTTCAAAACAAACACGGCAATACATCAGATATTAATGCACTTAAGCAAGCCGGCGTGTTGTACCATTAATGTAATGTTGGCTTTTCAACGCGGAATGTGCCTGCCACGACGCTTAATATCAAGTAAACTGTGAGCAGTCACAACACGTAGAATATGAATGCATAATAGTTTGCGATGCACATACAATTACGTTTTCAGATGTATTTTGAAAAGAAATGCGCCAGGATTATGCACGGCTATCATTGCCAAGACTCATGAAGATTAAAAGCCACCCCCCCTCACTCCCCCCACTTCTTGATAATAGAGTGTGGTACACACCAGCAGAGCTCCCAGTAATTTGACACCCAAGGCTAGGGAAGGCCCTGCATCTCATGCAATATTAATTATCTGCCACCAGTCTCGGGCCTGTACAGCATCCCACAAGAGTGTGCCTTCCCTGGGCATGACTCACACATCTGCTCATTCATGCCCACGTGGACTATACATATCAAAGCAGGATGCAGAATTGAATGCCTTTTTTTCGTTTACGAAATGCATATCTGGCCATGGCTGACATTAGTGACGAGTGAATTTTTTGAATGGCTCCCGGGGAAACCCGATCACCAAACCCGCACTGATCAATGTGATGAAGTATGGTCAAAACAAACCACATTGCTGACATAGCATTCGAGGTCTCCGTCCAGAAGTGGAATTGAAAAAGGTTTGTACATGTACTGCCACGTGTGTACTTCAATCATATGCACGGTTACACGTTAACATATTGATGTTCCCAGTTAGGAATGGACGACGTTTTGATGGTAGGATATTCAAAGAGGACAGCCTCATGTTTATTACTGAACTCAAAGTAAAGCCAAGTCAATGTGTCTTTGAGCTCAAATGAGCACAGGGTGATGCTTATCTCTATTCGTAACCCCGAGGCGGGAATTAAAATTAAACATTCGTTGGCGGGGACCAGCTCGTGTGCGAGAGCGAGAAGGATCGTGGCATTCCTGGGCCACAGCATGAAGATTCTTTCATCCAGCAGCGAATTGATCATGGCTGCTGATGGTGATGATGGTCAGGACCAGTTTCTGTGCGCAAATAGAATCGACGATTCCATTTCAGGAGTGAGATTGAAAAGGGGGCTTCTAAAAATCTTGATGAAGCTAAAGGCTGGGCAACAGCATCTTGTTGTTGAGGCTTTTTGACAATCCCTTGCATAGATGTATATAAAAACACACATTTAAACATTTTCCTTGAATAAACTCCTTTTCACATTGCTACATAGGCTGAGATATAGAGACACGTCCTGAAATATCATGTTCAAATTCACATTATATTTTTGATCTCTTTTTCGTTTGGACCACGTAAGTAAATTGTCTCTTGTGCACTCACTCTCTCACTTATCCTCCTACAGTGCACTGGATTCAACTATCCATTCTGCATTTCTGCAGATATGGTGGTCAGAAGATGTACGAGAACCAAACTGCACGATATATTGCCTTCACCGCCTCTAATTCTACCCAAATGATCTCCCTTGCTCTGTTTCGGCATGCCAAGTGGCAACGTTCAGCCTAATTGGCACTGCCCGCATCAGCTGTTTTCCAAGTTGAGGCCATTTAGCTAATCCAAATTAGTTTCTTCCAATCTGCCTCAAGTTTTCGAGCAGCTCTTGGGAATGTATTCTCACGTATCAGTTACTTTTCAGCTTTCGTAGCTCCGCTCCCCCCTTTGCCGGCAAGAAGAACTCGTGCAGTTTCGGCATATTAATGAAACTTGCATTTCAGCTTTCACCGTGGAAGTGAAGTAATTGCAGGGGACAAGGTAATCATTAAAAATAAAGAGCAAGCTGAAGCGAAAGGAGCAAACGACTTAGTGCAGAATACGTGTGGTATTTCTTTTTGTACATTCACTTCGGTGACAGCACAGTTGTTACCATGGAAACCGAGCAAAATGTACAAGAGACTGGAAAGAGAAGAGAAAGAGGGAGAAAAAAAAACATTTGAGGGTGCATTGTAGGATGCGTGCATTCAACAAAAATGGACATCTCAGCCGGCACTGTTTTTTTTATACAAACGTAGTGTGCATTAGAAAAAAGTAAGCTGTAGCACTCAAGTGCGGCACAGAGGCCCTTTCAAATTCAACCTGCCTTGCTGCTGCTGCTGCTGCTCAAGAGCAAAGTGAGGGAGAATGTGAGTGGCCATGTAGCCCCCTTGGGTGAACAGTCACTCACTTCTCTCGCCGATTGGGAGCCGGGATAACGTCACGAAGTACAATATCATAGATGCCCCCGACACCCGTGCCACCAGCGAATTTCGCTGCCGGTGGGCCAAATATTCCCAGCTCTCTATCTTTGTGGCGGCGATGAATGCGAGAGTGGCGAAATGGTGACTGTACCCGAGCCTGTATTTCAATACGTGGGCTGGCGAGTCGTCGCCCAGCTAACTAAGCGTAAAAAAAATGTATATACCCAAGGTGTGCAATCGACAGTGTTTACATGACTGCGCTCATTTAAAAGCTTTTAAATTTTCCTCGGGGAAAAAAATTGAGAACCCTTTAAATGCATGAAATGGGATCATTTAATTCATGAAAAGCCGGCTAAGCCACGAAATATTTTAATGGCTCTTGAATGTTTTCATTTAAATTTTTCAAAGAAGGATGTAAAATAAGGGTCCTTCAGGTTTATCATCTGAAGCACTGACCGATGCTTTGTGAATATGTTTCTGTCGTGTCAGATTTTCTTATGAAAACCCTCAAATTCATTAAAGCTTACTTGGTATTCTCACATTTTCCCCCAATTGATATTGCAAAACAATATTAAAAAATATGGACAGATAAGAAATCATGTAACCAGAAGTGCCAAGAATAGACAAGTAGAGCGGAGGAAAAAGGGCAAGGGTCACGGAAGACCCAATCTGGATGCCCCTGGAACCTGCCAGTGGGTTCGAGAAGAGAGGCGTGGTCAGGGCGGAGCCAGGCCGCGCTGGGAGCATAAAAGGAGCCGAGAGTGGGAGCTCGAGGCTGCCGGTTCTGGGAGTGCACTCGTCACAGTCGACGCTGTCGTCCCGTCGCCGTCTTCGCTAGATATTGCGTTGCAGGATCGTTGTTGGCTATCGCAGTCGGCACCGTCAGTGTTAGGCGGTAATTGTTGTGTACAACCGTGGAAGTTGATAAATAAAGAAGGTGCCTCCTTACAAACCTGGTCTCCGAATCACTGACACTACATATGTATGTGGTGGTCACGTGACCCATGTTATGTAGGGAGACATGCCTTCCTGCTGCGAGTGAGCACACCATTGCATCTCTACTCTTTGGTTCTTTCGGTAAAGTCAGTAGGTGAAAATAATAATAACCTTAGCTACCGTATAGTTTATATTCATATCCACATCTCCATTCTTTTACACCCAGCCTTGCACACTACCATCACTAGGAAATTTGACTTGCAGTGTTTCAATCGTGCAAATTTGTCCCCCTCATCCCACTCTCCCCCGCCCCCCCCCCCCATCTGAGGTACAGGAGCAGTATGCCCCAGGAGCATTACGTCCACCCTTAGGATTCGCCTATCCAGCCCACGCTCCGCCCCCACACTCACCCTGCCCCCGTTTCCCCCCCCCACCCTCCTCAGCTATATAAACCATTAATAATAGGGTTTTTCCCTTTTTTTCTGGCAACAAAACTGACACCTTTTGCAAGGAATCATGCTCACATTGACCACAATACTTGCAGTCAAATGCAAACAAAAAACAATACTCTGATAATTTATGCATTGTCTTTGAAACTGAATGGTCCACACCAGAGACAGCTTTCTTTAGAGCCTAGTCTCATATGGTGTTCGACCAGATGACGCCAAAAGGCGCACAGTTCAAAGACAACGCACTACCAGAGTAATGAGAGCTCGGGGTGAGCAGCTACATCATGGGACCTCCTTTGCCAGTACCAAAATATACTAATAGGGGGTTTCCCCTTTTTTCTGGCAACAAAACTGACACCTTTTGCAAGGAATCATGCTCACATTGACCGCATATAAAAACCCTTGTCAAAGCCATCTCTTTGGCATACCTCAGCAACTGTTTTTGCTGTGGTGGTCCCCACCTGATGACGGACGCTTGTGTTGCGCCCGAAACGTCGTGATTTAATTGAGTTGTTTTTTCACTTATTTTCACTTTTTTCTTTTATTTTCTTATTATTTTCACCCACGTGACTTTACCGAAAGAACCAAAGAGTATGGATCCTTGCAGTCACGAAAACTTCAAATCTAGAATTAACCGTTGCATCTCGTTAATCCATAAGTGAGCGACCCTGTGTAGAGGCAGAACAGCAAGTAGGTATCTGACAGTTGTAAGCATAGAAATAATTTCAAACTGCTTGTATTTGTTATACGTAGGCTTTAACAACCAATATTATACGCTTTGGGTCTTTCGGTAAAGTCACGTAAATAGAAAAAAAAAACAACACAGGCAATCGTCTTCACCTGAACACGATTGCCTGTGTTGTGATCGAAACGTCGTGATCTATTATTTTTATATCAATGTGACTTTACCGAAAGACCCAAAGAGTATGAATTCCTGCAGTCACGAAAGCTTTAAATCAAGATTTCACCAATATTATAATTAGAATTAGCTTATTTTGGGTTAGTTCGTGTAGGTATTATGTGAATGTTATTAACTATAACCCTCACGTGAGCAAATATACCAATTGATTTGTTTTTTCAGCAAACTAAAATATTGAAAAGCATTTTTTTGACAATTTTACACGATGTTTCGCTGGAGAATACATCCAGCATCATCAAGATCAGCTTTTGCTTGAGATCTGAGCTCTTGCTAACACATAATAATATAAAACTGTCACAATCTTGCTTGCTTTTCAACATTTCGGTCTGATTAAAACCCTAAGTATAACCGGCTCACCCTATCCCTCTCCTCCCGGTGATTGTAACGAGGGCACAACAAAATAGACGAGTTCGGAGACATGAGTGGATACTCTGTGTTGTGTTCTGCCCTCCTCTTGAGGATTGAATGACTCCACCACCAAGGGACACCAGAGGGTTGTGGAATGGCAACTCTTCATCTCATCGTGTTCTTCTGAGGAGCATTCGTGCATCTGTAATTATGACCAGATGCATACCAATCGACCCCACGTCACCTTACTGCTCAATCCCTGTACAGCGTTCATCCGATTCTACTGTTGTGCAGTCACGTGGTTCTATCGGTCCAATCCATGGTCATCATTAACTCCAATGACGTAATTATGTCTGCCATTCATTACATCACGTGCATACCGGCTCCATACGTGATTGGCATATTTGCCCACGTGACAATATACAAAAATAAAACAACTCTGTAATCTATCGCGCAAATTCCAAACAAAGCCCCCGAGGCGTTTTCACATGAAATTTAGGTTGTGTAGAATGGCCTTAAAAACAGGCGAGTTTTAAGACGAGATAAAAAAAAAAGTAACTGATTACCTAATGCACGGAGCAAGGGAATTCCAAAATCGCAGCGCCTGGCTGCAAAAAAGTCTGAGCCAATCAAGTCAATCAAGCCAAGTTGATTGGCTGATCTATTCCAAAGGAAACGAATTATAAATCAAGTGTGCACGTGTTATATTTGTGCTGTGGCTTGCGCATGGTTCTGTCTGCCTGTGTGTGCACAATTTATATGAAAGTACCGAGTAAGGATGAATTCAAAACGGATGCATGTACATCTGTGTACATTATCAAGGTACAGTGAAGGGTGGAGGGAGGATATTCGTAGTTGGGAGAGAGGAGGCAAGAAGGCAGCCACTCCATGGGGGAAAAATACACTTGTTACCCCCTTACAGATGGTCTCCTCACTACTGAAGATTACAGGGTGCAGTGTTTATTGTTCTAGAGAGAGAAGGTTGTGCCCCTCTCAAATTATGGTGGCCCCATGTTGCTTACCCTACCAATGAAATTCCCTGTGCACAGCACTGGGCAAACACAGCGATGAAACACGTGGGTCACGAGGTGTACGGGATCAGCCCTAAATGTTACCGCAATAAAGCGGAGCGGCATAGCGGGTTATTCCATCTCTTGCTGGACGAGAACCCAAAAAGCAGTCGAATTTGACAGAGGAAACAGACTGGAGCAGAGTCGCTGCTGACCGTCTGTCACAGTAAAAAAGGTGTGAGAGTGAAATGACAGATTTCGAAGGAAGGTTGTCAAAATATGAACGATGAGCCATGGCCGGGGCAGGCACGGAAGGCGGTGAAGAGTGAAAAACCTCACCTGTTAAACAGCTGTTAGCAGAGACGAGATATACTTAGCGTCATAACGGGAGAAAGGGATGGATATTTGAGCAGCATATAAATGAAAACTCGCCACCATATTCTCTCCCTTGCACCGTTCATACTGTCCCATTTTACAATACCCAGGTCCCTTTACCACCATGTACTGTATATTTTAAACCCCTCACCCCCTTCACATTTTATTTTAAACCATATCATGCAATGCACTATCCTTTGTTAAATCAGCTGATAATCATCGGACGTTTCACAACAGAAACACAGATACTTCGGCCAGTAGTAGCTAGTTTTGCACAGAACTTCAACATCAAAATCAATTGAGTGTCCTTGTTGGCACGCGTGTTCAGCTACTGCTGACGTGCAGTTAATCCTGTACACACCGTGTGTACAGGATTAACTGCACGTGTGGTATATGTTATGTTGGGCAAATAGGACGAATGATTAGCACGAGACTAAAAGAACATCAGAGAAATATAAAATTCTCCAAATACAACTGTCAGCAGTAGCAAAACACGCGTGCCAACAAGGACACTCAATTATTTTGATAATGTTAAAGTTGCGTGCAAAACTAGCTACTACTGGCCAAGACTAATTAGATAATCTATCGAAATTGAAAGAAATACAAATAATTTTAACCGTTCGGATAGCTACCGCCTTAGTGCTGCGTGGAAGTGAATCATCAAATAGTATATCATTTAAATGCATTCCTATGAAGGGCAGCGTACTTCAATAGGGATCGCCGTTGGTACGGTCATTTTAATACACATGGCGAGTTTTAATGACTTTTAAATATGTACGCGATCTAACCCAAAAAAAAAACCTCTATTATAGATTGTGAGTTCACTTTGCTAGAATGGAGGCAAAAAGATTGACAATGTAAATTATCCTGTGCCTTGACGCCGAGATAAAAATAGACAAAGGTGAGTTCGCGTGTGGGTGGGTAGAGTCTCTCTTGATGACCTGGATGATGATGTGTGAATTAGCTTTGAATAGGGGCTCTAATTTGGCTCGGAATACGTGTGAGGGTAAATGTTATTGAGATTAGAGTGATGTTTAGAGCCTCAGTTTTTATTATTTTTGTCGACAAGGATGTGTTAATGTATGCTCTCTGTGTTGGCGTGTGTCTGTGGGGAGCAGTAGTGTAGCGGTTAGCGTGCTGCGCTACTAATCCTGAGACCTAATTTCACATTCCCGCTCACGGTCAACACCAGTGAGGATTATTTGAACCGATCCTTGGGCCTCCCCTATTTCGACTCAGCCTCAAATGAGTAGCTGGTGCAGTGTGTAAAGATCGCCACTGGGGAGACAAAGGCGGCCATGTGTGGTTTTGGCCACCCACCTCCTCGTGTGCTGTGCCGGCCTTCATAGGTGCTACGCACTAACAGCACTTGCCCTCACAGTCTGCTAAAGGCTACACGGGGGGGGGAATCTTTGTCTTTGTTTGTCCTACCCATCGTTCTGGGTAAAAACACAAAGATTATTATTTATAATCGAAATCTCTCTACACCTGGGACCAATGCATCACACATTGTCGATGAGAGACCCCTGACCAGACTTGCTGACTCGCTGCTGATTGAGCGGCTATTGCCTGGCTCGGCAAGGTGGACGTACGGCAACAAGAACTGTAATCATCATGATAATAATAATAATACACGTTCTGGGTTTAATTTGCTCCCTCCCATTCCACACGTCTGGTTTCTCTCGTTGCCCTATTTTGCCAGAGAGGAAGACAAAACGCATTCATCATATTTCACGAGAAAGGAAATGTGTAGGAAGGACCAAAGTGATGTGTTTTTTAATTGGGAAGGTCTAATTTGTAGTAGGCGAACGTGATTTATTCACGGTTGGGTTTTGGTAAAAGGGACAATGTTCGTGTTTGTTAAACAATGAAAGCATATACGATGGTGGTTGTCAAATAATAACCCTGATAACAAGAAAAAAACGCAAACACAATAACAAAACAACATTTTGCATGCCTCGTAAACACATTTGGCACAAATACTGATTGGATTGAATGTGCAGCACATTTTGTGGCAATAGTTAACATTTTTGCATTTGAACTCAATTCCCTGTTCGGCACCTGCAAGTGATTCATGTAAAATGTATAGCTGTGTTTGTATTTAAGCAACTATTTTTCAGATTTGAAATCTTAACTTTTCAAAAATGCATAAATTAGTGATTTAGGTTATTCAGTGTATGATGATAATGACTTCTGTGTAATGTGGGAGCAGCAATCCATTGGTTTTTATTCCTCTGTTGCTTGGGACATTTGTAGTTTATGATTCAGGAGAGGTACTTTTTAAATTAGCATTTCTGGGGCTAATTGGCACGGTGTGAGTCACTTGCGTAAGAATTATTCTTGGACCAAAAATACTTTTTTTTTTTTCTATTAAGCCTTCAGTTGAAATAAAAATAATAAATCTCTAATATTCCCAGGAAAGCTTCAACTAAGTCGAGAGACATTTTCTGTAATGAAGGGTTCTGTGTTGGCCAATTCATTTTTTTTATGTATATTGTGGAGGAGGAAACGAAAACAAATGTGCCAGGACAAATGTCACACCCAGAAGGAGAGGCAACTACTGAAGATTGTGTGCAAAATAATTACGACATTCCACAAACTATAAATTTAATCAAGTATAATCTCTAACAACAGATGTTGAGGAGATGAAGTGGATACATGCATGAAGAAATTTACTTATTAATGAAGACATCGCAAGCGTTAATAAAAAAAAAACACCCTTTCCCCAACGCAGATTATGGTCAGAGAGAGCGAGCGGATACGAGCACAACAGACTAAATAAAAGTTGGAGAAACATTTTGAGAGGAAGGAAGAAAAACGTCGAGAGCGCGCTGCAAATTAGTGACCATTCACCATCAAAAGAGAACATCCATAAATTGACTTCGGAACGTATGAATAGAATCAGACAAAAAAATAAGACCGCCTCGCTCGGCATAGCCACATCAACTCAGGGGTGGAGTACCTTTTTTGGAAAACCGAATGATGTCGGACAAAACAAAATGTCATTGTGTCTGAAAAAGAAGGTCTCCGATTGAAGGATTCCACCAGTAATTGCATCTGGTTCAGAAACATTGGAAATGACATTGAAAACATGACACAAGAAAGAAAAAAACACACGTGGGAGCATGCAACAATATACGTTTGTAATTATTCTACTGGAAGAGACAAAATGTACAATTTTGGGAACAAAGAGAAACATATTTTTAGAAAATCCATTAAGATCAACAAATGGACTTTGCCAGAAAGTGCCAATTTCAAGTGTTGAAATTGATGGACCAACAGAATTGCAGCAAAGCCAAGACAGGGTAAAACCTCATCATCTGATGACCATAATTATTATCATCAGCCATGGACAATCCACTGCTGGATGAAGAGCTCCACGTTTCACGTTGGTCATGGGGGTTGTTTGACTATACTTCACCACACTGGTCAGTTGAATTTAGTGAAGAGGGGTGTGGTCTGGCCGCCTCACATGTTAGTCCCCACCGATGTTAGCAATGGCCAGCAATCAAACAGAATTCGTGAGATTCATATCACAGTAAGATAGCCCTCCATCCAGCAGTGGATTGACAAGGCCACTGATCAAGCCGGCATGAGACGTTTCTCGAGCTTATTTGAGCGTGTTGTGATTTGTGAGGTGTTTTTTTAGTTTTCCCTGAACTCCAAAGGAAAGAATGCAATATACCACTTATGGCAAATGTAAATCAATTGCTGAATGATGACCTACCTACACCATTTATATTATGGGTGTTGTTTGACCATATTTCACCATGCTGGTCAATATGGATAGGTGAAGGAGGGGGGGGGGTAGAGCTGGTTCAGATATCACTCACTACTCGCGTTAGCTCTGGCTGGGAATCCAACTCAGTTCGCCAGATTCACAGCAACGTGCGCGAGAATAGAAACCCATTTTCAGTCATCGTAAAATCACCGACTGCACAATCAAACCTATTTTACATGTTGAGGATATCTACCTTCCAGCGCGGTAAACAATTTTCCATTTTTGTTGTAATACATTAGCTTAGGATGGCATTGTGAAGCAACTAATATCATGTGAATGTCCTAATTGCAAATGGGAACAGACAGTCATAATAATTGTCATCGTTAAAAAGGCAGCCAATGTTTTTCACCTCCCTCCTTCCGTCCCTCAGTCATCAACACAATTCATCGCTTTACTCATCATTGCGCAAAGGTAATCGATGTTGAAATATAATGTTACGTATTGCATCTGTTTCTGCTCGGATAATACATCAAACCGTACAACGACGGTGGGGTTGCAAGCGCCGCGCGCTTCAAGAGGTCTTGATAAATAGTGGAGTGCATCGTGCAGAGAGTGGCAAGGAATGCATTTTAATGAAGATGCCTACCGTTGTTCTGGTGCTGCCACACACGCACGCGGTGATCCCCAAGGAAGCACAAACAGGGCACATATTTCACCGTGAGGCCTTTTGCACAACACGGCTGGCAAGCTGGAAGAGGGCATAAACGTTTCGCCCGCCTGCCCCCCCCAAAGATGCTGTTGGACGGCCCCAACAGCATCTTTGCCTCCTATCACTATTAACAATAACACCGGGGAAATGTGTTTTTGCCCTGGACGTGAGCACCTTTCGTGGATTAGCATGTGCTGTCATTAATAGCTTTGTGGCAACTAACCCAGTTTTTTACAACATATGCTCAACATTTTTCAAACAGTACGACACCAATATTGTTTTGGGAGTGGCCCATATGTTCAGTGGGGTATTTCGACGTTTAATATTATTAAATGCTTTGTTTTGATAGGCATTGTTGGCATGCATTTCATGAATTTTGTCTAGCGGTGGATACTTTTCCAGAAGCAAATTACACGTTTTCCCAAATGTGATTGAAACAAATTGACGTTATATTTTCATCACTTATTTTTTTGGGTTCGCCAATTTTAGCACAGAGGCAATAGCACAGAGGCGCTCAGGAAGTTATACACATTTGTAATATAATAACCAAGTAGAATGCGTATATTTTAATATAGAAAAGTTTGTATTTGCTTTTCAAGTGCAACGATTTTAACTCAAATTGCCTCTGGTACAGTGACATAACAACAACAACAAGACATTTACATTTCTCGAGAGGAACATTAGCTTAGTCGGACCAATTTCACTTGCTGTGTTGGGAAGAGAAGAGAAATGCTCGGCATGTGGAGAGAGGAAACTATGACATGACACGCAGTCTCCGGGTGAAGAAAAAAAAACTGAACCAGGACACCACCACAATAACCACACCACGCCGCTTCCATTCCCTGGCCACCCAACCTTAATCTCTCTTCATTATGACCCAATAAGAGAATCATTACGTAGAGTGCTGACAGAGGGGGCCTAAGCGTGATTAAATTGTTTAATCTTCTCCCCTTTGAATCCATTCGCCGATCAAGAGTGTTATGTTAGTCGCCCCCATTGACTCGAACGCGGGGCGGGTGAGGTTCGGGGGCTCCTTCATAATCTGAGGAGGGCGTGGATTACGAGGGTTTGAACTGCCCAGGGCAATGAGCTGGGGCCACATTCCTGACGGGGCCAGAAACAACAACAACCGCTTCCTAGCAAATTATCTATGAGGTCAGAGCATGGAGGGGTGGGGGGATAAAACCCCCCATAACAATAACATCACCGTCACCGCCACGCAGAATGTAAGATGTCAAACGTGCTTAAAAATTCCCACATCTGCTACCGGTAACAGTAACACCGCATTGGTAAACGTGTGTACAAGCGACCCCCGCAAACCTACTACCGAACTGGTTCTTGGACGACGGTCGTAAGACGAGCCGTTGTAAGTCAAACCCTTGTTTCCCATAGGGCGCGATGTGATAAATTGGGGTTCCGTTCCTGGAAACCCATTACATACCATACAAATACCAACAATGACCACGAAAATAAATGAAAATAACCCTAACAAATATTTATTGTAACTTACCAACCTTTTTTTTACCAACATTTATTAATTCAAACAAACACTTACATTGGAAAATCCTCAAGTACTTTTCTGCATGTGCATCACATGTCCTCTTCTCGGACGCAGCGACAGGAGAAACATTTTCTAACCTTGAAGAAACTTGACAAAGAAGTGAAGAGCATTTAGAAAGAGATGCCGCTGCGATCGCTCTCGGCGCAGCTGCAGACCGTTGGGCTATACCGTGCATACGCATATACGGCAGAAGAGCAAAGCATACTCTTTGGTTCTTTCGGTAAAGTCACGTAGGTGAAAAAAAAAATCACGACGTTTCGATTGCAACACAAGCAATCATCATCAGGTGTGACAACCACAGCAAGAATGTTTTTTTTTACTGAAGTGGGAGAGATGCCGGAGTTAAGGGGGTTTATTAAAGTCAGAGAGGGCGGTGGGGGGGGGGGGAATGAGGAGAGGGGGAGTATGGATCCTTGCAGTCACGAAAACTTTAAGTCTAGGAAGAGCAAAGCAATTGACTCGGCGTCGGAAGCAGGCGTTTGGCGGTCGTAGATACGAGTTTTGGTCGTTTGCTGTGGCGCTCTTAATTACGAGAAGGGGGCGCCCCCCCCCCCCGACTCTCGCTGGACTAAATCATCACGCGAACTCCGCTCATCCTCGCAGCAGCTCTTGACGAGCCATCGAAAAAAAAACGATCATTGCATCGGGCTTTTTCAGATGCGCCTTCTGTGGCCGTCTGGAATGCTCCTCCGACATTACAGCCACTGGAGCTTCGCACTTTCTCTGTATTGAAAACAAATGTCTTTGGAACTGCTTTTTTGTGTTTATTTTGTTGTCATTCACACGCACCTCCGATTAGCGTGGTTGCCTTCGAACGGTGCGAAAGAGGTTCAACATACATAGCGTACACACGTACTGCAAGGTTGTAAAAGGTGGTCACCTGTACGTGGAACTTCTTTCCTCGCCGTACGTTGGTCAACCGCGCTAACACTATCTAACACAATTTTTGTTCCTGGGTAGAAAGTGTTATTTTGTAATTGCTTATGCTTAAAAAGTATCGAACATGGTTATGATTCCCGACAAACTTTGCTGTTGTGACCAGGACAATGATATTTTGAAATGTACCTATTTTCAATGAGAAAACGGGCGAACTTTTCTCTTTTCGTTCACATAAAGTCAGAAAACAACAACATATGAATCATGTATTTATACTAAAGTAATACAAAAATGACTATAAAAGATTTAGAAGTGAGTAGTTTTTCGAGATTTACGATTAAACTGCAAATCACTTTCACGAATCAGCCCCCAAATGTTGTCTCCCGTCATGTTCTCGTTATACTGTCCTTGGTAGCGGCGTTCAAAGTCCAGTCTATCCTGGTGGAAGCGCTCGCCTTGCTCCTCCGAGTACGCTCCCATATTCTCCTTGAATTTATCAAGATAAGCATCACGGATATGGACTTTGAGGGACATCCTGCAGCCCATTGTGTCGTAGTTCTTCACTAGTCTCAACCAGCTCCATATAGTTTTCAGCCTTGTGATTGCCCAGGAAGCAACGAACCACTGCGACAAAGCTGTTCCAATCCGCTTTCTCCTTACTAGTGAGCTTCTTGGGGAATTCATTGCACTCAAGGATCTTCTTTATCTGTGGTCCGACAAAGACACCGGATTTGACCTTTGCCTCGGAGAGCTTAAGGAAGAATCTTGAAGGTACTTGAAGGCTGCCGACTTCTTATCTACAGCTCTGACAAATTGTTTCATAAGGCTAAATTTGATGTGAAGTGGTGGCATCAGCACCTTCCAGGGGTCCACCAGTGGCTCCCACTTGACGTTGTTCCTCCCCACCGATAACTCAGTCCGCTGTGGCCTGTCCCGCCTGTGGTCGTGCACCTTGGTGTCTAAATCTTCTGTAGTCATTTTTGTGCTACTATAGTATAAATACATGCTAATTTGATTCATATATATTTTTTTCTGACTTTATGTGAACGAAAAGGCACAAATTCGCCCGTTTTCTCATTAAAAATAGGCAAATTTCAAAATATCACTGTCCTGGTCACAAAAGCAAAGTTTGTAGGGAATAATAACCATTTTCGATACTTTTTAGGCATAAGCAATTAAGAAATAACACTTACTACCCAGGACCAAAACAAATTAGTTTCACAGTGTAATCATCGAAGGTGTGATAATTTCGTTATGATAATAATAATTAAAACACATTTTTCGTAATAATGTAAGCATCGCATGTGTTTTTTGCGAGAACTGAATCGGAATATTGTCGTCATTTTCAGCGGTTTTGTTTGTAGGCAACTCGCACGTGGTGGGATAAAGTGTGGGCACTCCCTCCTCTTCCAAGACGTCTCGTCAGTGTGGCAGAACAGGCCAAAATAACCTCTAGAAGGGGGTTCTATATTTATATCTTTCTCTTGCGGAGGTCCATCTGTCAGCAGTGGCAGTGTGAGCCAAGTGATCGCAGGGCTGCAATTTCTACATTTTTCTGACGAGAAATAAAGAAGCCTCCCCAACGCCGCAACACTAATCTCATCACTTAATCCTTCATCATCATCATCATCTCTAACTTAAATAGATTGCGTGAAAACCGGAGTGCGAGGGAAATCTTGCCCACCAGACATCGTCAAAAGCTGTGGTCACCGCGACGCCGCTTCTTTGCAGCCATGTCTGGCTAAAACAATTGTCGTGGAGATGCTGCTCGCGTACATTACGGTTGAATGAACGCCATGTGCGACTCACGTGTGAGTTTGCGTGGCGTAAATTAATGTATGTTGAACTTACGGATTTCACAAGTAGCGCTCGTCGCATTCCTGCCTTTCCCATAAATATGCTAAATTCCTCTTGATATGCTGATTTTTTTGTCAAGGCGCATTTCCGCCCCCCCTTCCAAATCAGCTTAAATAGACGCTCCAAGCGTGGTGGTGTTTCATTTAGACGCTGTCGCCTCGACAGACCTGGTCTTCACCTGAGGACGGCTGCTTGTGTTGTGGCCGAAACGTCGTGAGAATTATTTTATTTTGTTTTATTTTTATTATTTTATTACTTCCCTTCTACGTGACTTTACCGAAAGAACCAAGAAGATGAATCCCTGCAGTCACGAAAGCTTTACATCGAAATATGTTGAACTTCTTTAGCACCGTACGTAACCAACCGCGCTAATTGGATGTGGTGTGAGTGGTGAGATGACTGGGTGAACGTGGCGAGCACGCGCGGGAGAAGAAGGACATGCCGACCACTGCCTATTCCCCATGTCTTCACGGCGCCGCTGAAGAATGCTCCACAATCCCCAATCTCATTAGCATCTGTGAAGCCCAATCACAATTTAATTAGCGCCTGTGCAAAGAGCACCGTTAAAAATACATTCACCGTAAAATATAAACGACAATTAATCATTAACCCCCCCATATACATATGCACACACATACTTTCACAAGTGCGCATATGCTTGCATTTTATAAACTACAGTCCCACATTTTGGTGGTGGCGTTTTGCAGCCTTCTCTGCCATTGAAATTACGTAATTTTACAGGGGGAATTGGTGGCAATTTTGTACCCCAGGTGTACCGCAATCACATCTACTTGCAAAGTGATTAAACATTCCCTGGCAAGCCGTGGTGGGAAGGACCGCCGGTCTTGACGGTGCCCTAATCCCAGCTTGTCACCCGCTAATTAAGACAGAGGATGTTTTCACTGTATCCGAAGCTGTTGTTCTACTACAGCGTGTGCTTGCGGCTCAGTCTCGGGGCGACAAATATGCGTCAAACCGGAAACCCACAATGCCTCGCCGGCCACACACCTCCGCGACTGACCATTCGACCACATCGTTTTATCATTCGCCGCCCGAATCTGAAAAATGCTTCTCCTCATCTTACAACTCTTGACACGGGGGGGGCTCGTGTGTGTGTGAGTGGTCGCGTGGAAATTGTCAGGCGCGCAGATGACCGTGCCATTGCTGCAGGTCATGAAATTGTTGCAAAATAAAACCCAAGTTCAAAGCTGCCTCTTTACGGCTGTGTGTTTCATTTTGGGTTGTGTTCAGAACCCTGCAGGGAATGGGGTTAAGGGAGACGTGCATTGATATTCTGTCCCCAGGGCTCGTGTGTTTACGAAGCTACAAACACAAAGTAAACGTGGCTGAATGCACATTGCTAACAAAAAAAAAGAGAATGCACAGATACCACTGCACGTACTATCATTCGATTCACTAAGAAGGCCTGGATTATTTTTTTATATATATAAAGTCAAGCTGCCCTTCCAAAGGGAGTTTACCATCGGGGTAATGAGAGTTAAATTAAATTCTACGCCGCTCCAACGCGCTCAAAGCCCAGCTAATTTTGTCTACTGTTGGGATTTGCTTATTCCAGCAGTGTCTCATCAAGCTAACTTTTAAATTAGGAGAAGGGGGGGGATATATAGCAAACCAAAATAATTATCCACCCCCTTATCCCACGGCAAATAATTTTGAAATCTCATCATATAGTCTGTGGAAAGGCAAACACAGAGGAGTGATGTGTTATTCAGTCGAGGTGATTAACAACCCATAGTTGAAGCAGTACAGGTGAATGGTTTTGGCTCACACTAGTTTAACAAAAGGCGTTGGATGTAATTTGCAATGCGATGAAATTAAGGGGTAAGCGAGTCTCGCGGTAGACGTAAAATAAATAAAATGTCATATTTCATTCAGTGTTTTGAATGTTTTGATAATAATTAAATAAACACCGCACTAAAGTTTTGGATTGCTTAGAGTGCTATGGCTCAATGAATTGTCCAAGTGGGCATTGAGATTACATAGCGAAGAGAATGGTATGCAATGTGATGTTATTGAATTATGCAGACTTCGAAAATAATAAATGAATTGATGGTTTGGTTACACAAAAAAAACTCATTTGCCCTGTATATGAATACAACTGTGAAAGCTACAACAATGAATACTATTGCAGTTTTAGGTTTTTTCATATTGCAAGGAAGACATTTTATTCATCATACATTTAAAATAAAACATATCAGTACGTGCCACAACGCAGCACTTGCTCGATTTGACAGTCTCTACAAAAAAAAAACGTGATTGGGTTTCACTTATTAATTTATATTAAATAAGATAATATCTTAAGTGTGATGTCCGTGGGGCATTGCCATTTAGCGCACATTGAAAAAAAAAATAGACATGTTGGAACAGGCGACATTCATTGGCCTGATGAGATCACTGGGAGCCACCTCAAGCATTTCGAGGCCACGATGTCCTGGTGAGCAGTATCAAGATGTTGGCGACACTCACATATGAGAATTATTTGCATTGTCACGGTGCACAGTGGAGGCAGGATTTAAAACGCTCTGTGGAGCTCCTGCAAGACTAGCATTGTGATTTATTAGAAATACATTTATCAGTGCATGCAGTATTTTATAGAAGCGTGTATGCTGTATAGCATTCGTATGAATAGGAAGACATTGGAATCATTCTTAATCCATCAACGGATGAAGGCCTTTCTGCATAATGGTGGCGGGATAGTAACTAGTATTAACTACAGGAGGTCTTGGTTTCGATCCCGACCATGAGGATGCCTGTATATTTAGAGTTTTCATGTTCTCCCTGTGGTCACAATTTTTTCCTCGACATTTAGAAATATGCTATTCGAGGATTTGGCTGCTCTACATTTCCAGGTGATAAGCCGCTTACTTCATTGAGCTGTCATTTGTGATAGCCAGGTCGCTTCTGAAAAAGTGTCATATAGCTCAGTGGGCCTTATCTGGTAAAATAAAAAAAGTAGTTGGTTTGTTTTATATGGATTCCCATACTTCATCATGGTAGTCAATGTGGAATGGTTTAGGAAGCGGAGTGGAGGGCTGGTTGAGAATTGAACTCGGGTTGCCAAGTTCACAGTGCAGCGCGCTCACTACTACACTACCGCTGCATCCCAGAAAACATTCAGTGAACCTAAAATCCGTGCTTAAATGGCAATATGACTTTTACTTTAGGTTTCAAACTATTCGGATAACAGGATGCCATGATTAAAGTGCGGACGTTATAGAACACGAGGCATAGGGGGTGTCAGATTGTTGTCACAGCTCAAATCCATAACCTGAAAATTAATGTGAAAAGTCTTTAAGTCAACGTTTGTCTCTGCTCAAACAAGCGATGGCGCTGCGCTCGTGTCCCTCGGTGGTTCTGACACCACTTGTGGGACTGGCACATTCTCCTGCTGGGTAAGAGCTTCTCCAGAGGATGCCCTGCTTTGAACACAAATAAATAACCCCCCCCCCCCAACTCAATTATGAAATATAAACATCACAAATCCTATTATCGACACTCAGGTGGTCCACCCTCATTGGAAAATGACCTCCCCATAGCATTGCATCTTGTCAGCCTCTCATTTGCTTAGAATAATGTAGAGGTTACAGGCCTACTATTGCTTGCTCACGCCACTGCTGAAGGAAAGGTCCTGAAACTCGAGGCAGCTCTGGAGTGTGTATGGCCTAGCTCTCGAGGTGGTAGTACCCACAATTCACCCCCACCATGCGACCTGCCGATCGACTAACTGTGGCGAACCCATTTTTCCCGCTTGGTGGGCAGAGGCGTTGGCATTTTAAGAAACCTGCCACCATTGTTTCAATAGTCACATCGGAAGGTGGAATCGAACTGGTGACCTCTGGATTTGACAGTCGTGGACGCTCAACCACGACACCACGGGAGCCCCCTTGTTTAAGAAACCGAAACAACCATTCATTTGAATATTCTGCCCAAGTCTAAAACGCGAAATGTTGAAATGTCACACCTTCCGACTGTTTCAAAGTCTCACAGATGCACAGTCCTCCGCGTGCCATGGCGGCTGTGAGGGGAGGGGTCAGGGAAAAAAAATGTGTATTGGTGGGCGTGAAATGTTTATTATTGAGCTTCAAATCAAGGCTTCTAACTTGCCCATTTTGGGAATATATGTGCAATGTCAAGGTTTTATCAACTGAACAGAAAGGTTTGTATGTTCAACTTATTTTGCACCCTACGAAAGCCAGCTGTGCTAATTAGAGGCTGCGGGGGAAGGACAACAAACTAAACACAAAAAGCGGTTCGAAAGAAATTAGTTTTAAATCTATATTGAAAGTGCTTATCTCTTGTGGCTTTTAAATATTGAAAAAAGAACGTACCAGAGGGCGTGTAATGCAGTGACTGTCTTTGTTCGATGGCTAGCCAAAAGCCTCCACCTGAAGACGGAAGCTTGTGTTGCCTCTGAAACGTCGTGATTTTTATTTTTATTTTACTTTTATTAATTTTAATTTTTTACCTACGTGACTTTACCGAAAAAACCCAAGAATATGAATCATTGCAGTCACAAAAGCTTCAATTCTAGGATGACCGGAGTTTGCATAATGGTTTATGGCCTTTCAAGAGATCAGCAAAGTATTGTGTTTCATTTGTGGCAAGCACTTTCTGTGTCCTGAGTGCGACAAGTGCACAAAGAAGCGTGGAGAGACGCGTCCTTGGAATTACATTGAAAGAGGAACACGTGAATTAGAGGAACGTAAGCAGGTGATTGAAATCACCCAAAATGTAAAGAACGGTCAATGGTCTTGAGCAGGACATGTTGCAAATCGCGATGATGGTCAATGGTCAAGAATGATAATGATGTGGCAGCAACGAGTTGGGGCGATGAAGTCAGCACGTGTGCAGGTGATAGCCGGCTGGATACTTCGCAGTATCGCGAGAGATGGTGGCTAGAGGAGGCCTTCATCCAGCAGTGGATTGACCATGCATGACTGCTGATATTCAACACGGTACATTTCTGTTATAAGGCACTGTAAATCATAAAAAGGTTGTTAGAACCAATGGAATTGAAATATCTGCTCACACACACACGGCTTTGTGATGGTGATCATCGAGCAGTCAATCGATCATGGCTGATGAAAAGTGATGGTGGTGATGAAATGATTCATGCTTGGAAATGGTTTGGAGCCCATTTGCAGTCAAGGTCTGCAGTACAGAACACAGAGGTGGGCTTAATGGGAAATAAATGAATACACATAAAATAAGCCTCGCAGACTTAATATAAAGTGTTATAACCGGCCTGAGAGATGTACAACCTGTCTGATTTTTGGACCAGCTAAGGATACTGACGTGACGATATGAAATGTACATTAACTACTATTTTGGGAAGCTGAGAGGTCAAATAGTCCCTCCGCCATTTATGATGAGTACGCTTTGCGCTTGCCTCCTGAGGGGTTTTCCTCTTTCACGTTTGGCAGCTGACATGAAGTATACCGAGGGATTTTCCAGCAAAGACTATTTTCACTCGAGATTGGCCCCGTGTAAACGCGCAAGCCAACTATTGTCCGACTGCTCTTGTGACAAAACGAAGCACGTTCATTTGGTCGTGTTTAAAACAGACGATTTGCGTATAATTACAATCGCGAATAACCTGCGCGTTCTTTCTGGGCTGCGGGGCCACGAGCGTTTCTGCGGCTCCGTTTATCATTTGCTTAACAAATACATTCGTATGCACAGGGATGACCAGTGGTTTAATGGCGGTCTGTGTTTGTTTTATACGTTAGGCGCTGGGAGCAACCGAATGCGGCGAACATGCCGCTTTTCACATCGGAAATTGTTCAAAAGCTTACGCTAATTCACAAGTCTTTTGTCGGAGTAAATTTAAATGAGGTAGTAAAATGCTATTTACAGAGGGAATTGCTAATTCTGGGATAATGTACTTTGATCTGCTTTGTAGATGCTGGAAAGGGCAATTGTCTTGAGGGGATTAGTCGAGATGAGGTTCTTTTGCTGTTGAAGATGTGTGATTCTCCCTCCCTCCATTCTATCGCTCCCACCAGCTACCTCCCACTAGAATTGCCACCTCTGGGGTACGAAACAAACCGGGATATATCAAGGGAAGTAGAATATCTCACAATGCCAGAAAGGGCGAGAACTACGTGTGAATGTATTGGTGTCTTGAGTGGTCTATAAGTATGCAACTGAACAAAAATGTTACGTCAGTTGCATAAACTGCTTTTTGTAATATTTCCCCTCCGTTTGCAATGTATATCAGAAGCAAACCAAGGGGACATTTCCGTTAAGAAATGTTCTGAGATTGGCCAAAACGACTTGTAATGTCCCAGTCAGATTTACAAATTTACCAGGACAGCAACTTTTAAAAAAAATAACCCGTAAAAACAAAGTGTTTCACTATAAATCCTTTATATGCGTGGCATCGGTTTTATTTTATTATTCATTTCTGTTTTTCTTGAGTAAGAGTTTCATTTTTATCACATTGGTATTTTTAATTAAATATGAAAAAAAATCCTAAAAAGTGAAACATTTTGGAAAAAAATTTTCACGAAAATAAATTGTCACGCACAACGAGTCTGTGTGCAAAATGTCAGCTCGATTGGATCACGGGAAGTGGGTTAAAAAACGACCGAAAGATTTGCACGGTCGTAAGCGCGCAAGCAAGCAAGTGAACTTAATATAAAGGATTTAAAAATAGGAATAGCACGGGAAAACCAGGACAGGCGTTCGACTTAAACCAACACAAAGAACTCCAACTTGTCCACGTCGGCCTTCGGCCTCTGCCTCACACACTCACGGTACAAATTCACATTGAGATGTTTTCCCTCCTCATCATTTTGACCTGGACAGATTAACTATCGATTTTTTTTGGCGGAAACCTCCAGCAACTCAGTTCATAACGAGAATTCCCTGCCTGGTGCTGAACAGGTACATTATTGGCCAACCCTCTTCTTTATTTCATTGAAACAAGCAAATGTTGTGTTACATTGCCGCTCAATTATCACCCGTAAGTGAATCTACCAACCCATAATAGTGATTTACGAATGTATCGAATTAGCCGAGGGGCAAAGCTTCTCGACCGCACCATCACGGCAGTAACAGGGACAATGGGAAAAAAATATATAAAATAGTGGCTCGTGATGGATTTTCCAACATGCTAATGATGCACTATTGTTAGGAATAAAGCAAAAGCTACTATTCACGGTTGGCTTTTGTTTTCCTTTGGCAAGGTGGCACTGCACTGCCCGAGCCAGCAGTGCCCACGTGTCCCCGCGGTGCCCTCACCTCATTTGACTCGAAGGGCGACTGACTCGGAGCAGAGTTGCGTCGGAGAATTAGCTCTGGAAAATAACAAGCTCGGCTGGAAAAAGCTCCGGCCAACAAACCACTCCCCCCCCACCTCCACACTTTTCTCACAAACATCGGACCCAGTGGGAGAATCTGCAAAAAGATAACATTATCTCTCCACCCAAGTAATCCTCGCGTTTGAGGCGTACAGAATGAATTAAAAATCATCCCCCGTCACTCTGGGCTCACGGCTGCCTCTCTCTCCCATCAACCCGTTGTTGTCATCGCTCAGCCAGGCAGCACCTTGAAACCATGGAAATAAATGGCGGTAGAGAAATCAAAAATACATCTTATTTTTAGCAGGTGATTTTGCCAGCTCCGTGCGCGGCCGTGCATTCGCTAAGGTTAGCAGCTGCGCTTCTCACATTTGCGCGGGGGAGAATGCTGACAGTTTGACTAGACATTGCCTTCACATTTGTTTTTATTATACCCAGTATGATGAACTTCTTTCGCACTGTACGTAGCCTAAGCGTGCCAATCGGATGTGTGGAAATAAACCCGAGCTCGGTTACTGGCGCTTCACACTTCCACTGTCGTTAGTGATGTAACAAAGTCCCCATCTTGCATTCATTCACATTTGTTTCCATGCCCCCGCGAAGTGTAACGGCTAATTGAAAAGAAGTGCGAATGTAACATTTTAATTACCCTTTAAATCTTTTAAGAGCACGCAGTGAAAATGGAACACTTTGTGGAAGATTTCTTTTTAATTCGAAGCCTTCAATAAGTGGGCCCGGTCTTTATTGGAATGTGCTTAAGCGTGCTATGTTTTCCAGCGTGCACTCGTCATTATCCTCATTGACAATTCTACTGCGTCTCACGCAACGGATTCCTTCACCCCTGGAGGTGCAACGCCGGCACACCCGGGGATGATGGATTGAGGTGGGCAGCCGGCGGCGTCAACATCGCGGCCGCGCATTGACAAGCGCGTTGAGAATTGTGCATTGGAAATAAAATAGAAAAATACAGAGGGCAGGCAGTACCCTAATACTACTGATGGGGTGAATCTTCATCATCGTCAGTCTTCGGCCTCACCTCTCTCCCCCATTAGCCGCCACCGCCTTCATCAGCGGCCACATTCACGACTGCCCCTTCTCCACCGTATCACAGAAACGAAACGCTGGCGTCGGTGCGGAGAATATAAGCACCAAAAGAAATACGCAGACGATATGCCTCCATCACATTCTGTGGTTGTCCGGCATCCCATCATCAGCCACACATCACTCTGGGAGTGCATAGTTTCAGCAAAATGTTGGTTCAACACAAGCAAAACTCTCGACCCGATTTGAGATGAAGCTTCTCATCAACAGAGTCGGCCTTGCATGAATCGATGTACCGCTAACCAGACATTCACCGTTTGTGTAAGAACTGTCAGATAAAAACAAACCCCTGAAAGGCATTGCCCTCCGATGAGTTTCTCAGTTGTACTGCACGGTGTTCGGCATTATCGCCGATGTTTCACTCCGCGTGCTGGGATAACCATTAGAGCACAACTGAGAAACCTACCCAGTGGTATTATGTAAGTTATAACATTCTGAATATCAATATTTTATCATTGTTATTAGTGCGCCTGTTTTCCTAAGAAAGTCAAGACTCTTTTTTTTTCAGAAGGGTCCTACCAGGTTATCGCAGTCAGGGGCGATATTGCTTTGTCTAATCTCAAATGAGTAATTTGCAGGTACATTTTTAGCATGAGAAAAGTTTGGCCAATTCCAGTAACATTACACGTGTGCTATTTTCGTAGAATTTTTTCATATATACAGACGTTTGATTTACTCGTGCTAAATATTAATTATTTGTGAACAATCTTCCAGAACATATTAAAATAACGTCCTTCTGAAATCATCTTCTTTCAGTTAATATCCTCCGCAATATATTTTTTGAACGACCAAATAACTTCTAGAAGTAACCGTCTGTCTTCGACGAAATAATCAAGAGCCTAGTGTTCAATCAAGTATATACCAACGACTGGCTCCAACAGGAGGATCAATTATCTATTAAGTGAGTGAGACGTTTCCATGAGCGCTTCATGGGCCAAGGCTGTTGAAGCAGTTCATGAGGACATGGCGAACAGATGGAAAAATGGATAGTCAACACAACATACTCTTATATAAGCGCACAACTTTATCTCTCTGTGATGAACGCTGCACTTTCCATCGTTTTCATGCAAGGGGCGCTGTAAACCTACGCGCCCCCTACATGAATGACGGAGGCGCAGGGACAGACGTTCGATTACGTTGAAATTGATCTGCAGACGGCGGTCTTCTCGCACGGCCAGCAGCTCTGTCGCCTTATCTCGATCCCGAAATCGCAAACAGGTGAAAGTCCGCATCAAACCGAACCCCCAGCAAGGCCATCTATTTGACGAGAGAAAATTCACACGAAATTTCCTTTTCAACGAAGTCTTCCAGATGTAAAATTATACAAGCTTTTAATGAAGAAATACAATTATCTATTTAAAAACACAATACAATTCAAAGATGTTTCATTTTAAAAGCTTGCGTGAATATGCGTCGTTAGTGTGCAATTTTGTTCGTGACTTTCCTGACCAAAGGCCGTAAATGGTTGTGAGGGGCACCACAGGCGCCCCCGAACAAGCCCTAGTTTTGTATAGTGATAACGCGAGGTGGCAATTCCATGCTCACATCACTGCCAGCAGATGGACCTCCGCTAAAGAGAGCTGTAGAGAGCCCCTATAGAGAGTGTTTTTAGATTATTTCGATAATTTGGCTGCTATAAATTCGCATGTGATAAGCCACTTCGTTGAGCTAACATTTATGGCCGGGTCGCTTCTGAAAAAGAAGCGAATAACACAATGGACTATTCCCGGCAAAGTAAGAAAAAAATTTGGTTTGTTTGTGATTTGCTTGCCTTTATGATACTATGCACTCCTATCTAGGGTTGAACGATGAATCGATTTCAAATCGAAATCGCCATTTGAAACAATGCGATTAGCAAATCGCAAAGGCTACGATTTTTTGGCGATTTGAAAACTTCTATTACTTTCTTTTTGGAATTGTTTTATTTTTTATTATTATAACTTTATTTATTTCACTTAACAATTGTTCTCTGTTTGATTGTTCTGTTTCAATTAAAACATTTTAATAAATACATGCTGGAAGCAATTCATATCTTTTAAGTTCTAATCCTTGCATTAGAATCTATAGAGCAGTTCATATTTTGATGGTATAATGTGGTTATGCTCCATCACATGTTTTAAATCTATTACACAGTGAAGCTTGACTTAAAAACATTGAATCGCAAATCAAATCGCAATCGCAATATCTGTTAGAAAAATCGCAATTAGATATTTTCCCCAAATCGTTCAGCCCTACTCCTACCGTCTTTGCATATTGTTTGTTGTTGTTCCTACTGGACATCTGAGAAAAATTGCTTCTTAGCTCATCGGATTTCTCCAGGATAAATACTGATTCTGATTTTGGCCTACTCTTCCACTCTGGCCAGATGCTTTGGGAAAAACAAGCGAGTTACACCCATAATTAACCCCACCACACGTGACCAGCCGATCCACTAACTGGTCCACTTGTAGTGCAGCACAAGTCGGTGACGAGGCAGTTGCAAGAGGCACCTTCTTTTATTGTAACACCCTTCGGGCGTTCACACACAGGATCGCCTCCCTCTCGCTCCCCTTGCCGTACAACCCAGCCTCAACACAAGCCTAACGGCGTTGCACCGACGGCGTCGACCGAGACAACCAACAACTGTCCGGCCACGCAATTATCGAGTGAAGGCGGGCAGCGACAAAGATGACAGCTTTCGATTTAAAGCTTTCGTGACTGCAGGGATTCATCTTCTTGCTTCTTTCGGTAAAGTCACGTAGAAGGGAAGTAATACAATAATAAAAATAAAACATAATAAAATAATTCTCACGACGTTTCGGCCACAACGCAAGCAGCCGTCCACGCTTTAATTTTTATTATTTTATTACTTCCCTTCTACGTGACTTTACCGAAAGAACCAAGAAGAAAGATGACAGCGACGACGAGACGAGTCCAATCCCAGAATCGGCAGTCCGTAGCGCTCGCTCTCCAATGCTTTTATTCATCTCGGCGCTGCTTGGCTCCGTCCTAGCCGCGCCTTTCTTCTCGAACCGACCAGAGGGTTCCAGGGGCCTCCCCACGAGGTCTACTATGACCCTTGCCCCAGTTCCTCCGCCCTGTCGGCACACACACCGTGTATATGCTCAACGGCGTGTGCGCTAAGTGTCCACCTGCAGTTACTGCTGCTGTGCCACTACACATCCATACTGCTGAGTGGACAGGGGCAGCGGGAATTCAAGAAACCCGCACCACTGTTTCGACTGCTTCGCCAGGGGAATCTAACCGGTGACCTCGGAATTGCAAGTCCAGCAGGCTGACCGTTACACCACGGTGGCATCTGTGGCACGTAGACGTTGGTTGAAAGAGATGTTCAAAATACATCGCAACCTGGCAGGAAAGATGTTGTGAAGATTAGCGATCGCTACGCATTTCGTGCGCAAGAAAGATTTCAACTTGGCATCGGCACGACTTGACATATTCGTGTGAATATATATATACTTTGTCCAACATATACTTTACTGCCAAAGAACGCTTGTCGTAATTCTGGTTGATTTGCATGTCCCTACGCAGAACAACGTTTCAAGGAGAGGTGTCGGCAAAGTGCCAGTTCCGGGAAGAGAGAGAGAGAAAGAGACTGAGAAGAAGGAAAAAAAAACATATAAGCAGAATGTGCGGCGTAATGTGTGCAGACGAATTAGGCGATGATGGAGCGTGTTGGGCTTAAGCCCCTTTACGACGCCACCTCCAATCAGCAACGAGTCGTCAGAAACGTGGCCGGAACAAACGGACTCGGACACGTGGCTGAAAGAGGCACACTGCTCTGATAACCCCATGAGGGTACATGGCAATGAAATTAGTCCTCCCAGGACATGAAATGCTTCAGACCCTTAACATGGTTTGGGATTTGCGGTTGTGAGGAATGAATACCGCACGCTCACGTCACAACACGCCCACACTCCGTATTTATTTTGTGTTCGCCGTGGAACCTCGCCGTCAAAAATGCGGGCAATAATTCACTATGTAACACGATTGTCGTTCCTGGGTAGTAAGTGTTATTTTCTAATTGCTTATGCCCCAAAAGTATAGAAAATGGCTATTATTCCCCACAAACTTTGCTGTTGTGACCAGGACTTTATGTGAAGGAATTACACAAATGCACACCACGTTTTCTCATTGAAAAGAGGTCAATTTCAAAATTGCAATGTCCTCTCTTCAGCACACCGGTGGGCTAAAGAAGTGAATTATTTTGTCCTTTGAAAACGTGACACATTTTTTACTGTTTGGCCGTGTCGGGTGGTGGAGGGTTATGACGCGATCTGACCCAAAGACCTATATTATGATCAATGTCCTGGTCACAAAAGCAAAGTTCGTGGGAAATAATAGCAATTTTTTTTGTACTTTTAAGGCAGAAGCAATTAGGAAATGACACTTACTACTCAGGACCAAATAAATAGTGTTTTGTTAGACAGTGTATAATCTTAACTCTCGAGGCGTCTGTTCGATGGCGTTAATGCATGCAATGACAAAGTAAAACAGTCGTCTTTTAAAAGGACGTCTTTCTGTGTTTGGAGGGCTGCAAGATAAACACGTATAGAAATGCTGTTATTGTGATAGAACGCAGCTATTGATGATGGTGATGATTGTATCTTTTTTTGTGGCTTGAATCCCAACAACGTGTTTTTCGCACAAAATCCCCGAGTCACCGCTGTGCCACATGGGTTGGATTTTAATCTGGTCACTGCAACTCATCCAATCTGCTATGCCGCCGCGTTTATTTCACGCGTCTGTTGCAAACCATCAATTTTTTTTCCACCCGGTAACAAAAAGATCATGAACAATTCTGGCAATAAAACATGAGGTGTTAAGATGTTCAAACAGCAAATAGAACCATTTTGCACCACACGCAGTGCTTGTGGTGAACATGCAAACAAACATTATCTGATGAAATATGGCATTGTCTTTGAAACTGATTAGTCTGCACCAGACAGCCTTCTTTATGGGTGACACCAGTGTCAGACCAGAGAACGCCAAAAGGCGAATAGTACAAAAAAAAAAACGTATCAGAGCATGTATAGCTCGGGGTGAACAGCTATATCATGGGACCTTTATTTCAGTATCAAAAAGGTCCCATGAAACAAAACAAAACATTGGTGGCGTGTTCGGCGCACACCATGGCATCGGGGTACAAGAGCACAGATGCTCAAAAGGGTGATGTGATGTGGTTGCAAAGTGGCACATGGAGGAGTTGCTGGTGGCGAAGAGGGGGGAGGGAGAGGGAGGAATGGAAGGGAGGGTAGCGGTGGTGGGTATATGCACGGCATCGGCGAACGCATACACGCGTCGGAGCACGCAATCATCTCATCACTACGAACGCGGCAGGCAGGCGGGCGGGCAGGCGGGCAGGCGGGCAGGCGAGCCATAACCCAATGCCTCCCTTCCCCTGCGCCTCAGTGCTGGCCCATTCCCAATTCATCCCCGCTGGGCATCTCATCATGCAAGCCAGCAGCCCTGACGCACAAAGGCAATCGCGGCATGCTGTAATCACCCCGTCACGACAATACGCCGCAGCAGCAGCAGCAGCACAACAAAGCTGGGCTTTCACAGCACCGTGGTAACACCGAATGTAATCGCGTTAACGCAGATAAGAGGGCCGATGCTTTCTGCGTTGTCACACGGAGCATACGAATGTAAATGTTTCGCTGTGTAGATGAACATGTCTTAGACATGCATTATCTTTTAATCCCCCCCCCCAATTTTAGATGTCCCCTTCTGTATAATTGTGCAAGAGTTTGTAAAGGCTCGCACAGTATTTCGGCTACGCACACTTGTAACGATGTGTCCTTGTTCTGAACACAGTAAGACTTGCATAGGGAAGTGAATGGTGGAGTACATTAGTAAGTTATCATGTATGCCGCTTAAATGTGAAAGAAATGTATCATTGCATCGGGGGGGGCGGGGGGTTATTCAAGAATTCAATATGTTTACAACAGCGTGATGTATTGCTCACCTATACATTTGTTATATATGGCTGCAATAACTAAAGGAAAAAAAATATTTTCAAAAGTCCCAGTGTAACGTGGACATAAAAAACGAATATGGCACGGCATTCTACAAAGTGAATATCAGCGAGATAATCAAAAGTGCAATTTTGTGTAACATTTGAGTCGCGATAAAGGGTAAGAAACGGTCTGTTAAGTGCAAACGGATACTTTTTTTTAATGCGGATGCCTTACCAGAATGCATGGCGAGAAATGTAATAGCGGCTTCGTGTGCCTCCCAACTAAAGGTTCAGAAGACCCACTGCTCTGGCAGCAGATCGGAGCAGAGACGAGACAGGAATGGTCCAATTAGGACCTCTCTCTGTCTCACCTCGATCAGCACAGCAGCAGCAGCAGGAGGATGGTGCTAACGGGGAGTGCCGTGTGGGCGTCGAAGCTGCTGTAGAATCCACACTCCATTCCATTCCTCAAGTCTGGTCTCACGCTGCGCTCACTGCCACTGCCAAAAAAAATCCAGCCAAGTTACTCGCGGCGGCAAACTTACCTCATTAATAAACACAGAGCACAGACTGACTTGAAATAAAATGGTAAAACATTTTTTTTTAAAAAAAGCAAGCGGCAAGGCAACGTCGAGTGTTTGAGGTGAACGATTTGAATGTTTGCACAGAAGTTCTGCTTTTGCCGTCGTGCAGTTTTGGCACAAATGCGTTGCTCTTTTAACCCAGAGAGCATCCCCAAGCATCACATAAAAGGGAAACTTGTGAACATCAAAAGAAGGCGTCAATTCTCAGCATCAACACAGCTGCTCCTGCCTGCAGAAAACACTAACACTTACCAATTAGATGCGGATGTTTCATCCCGCCGCGTCGTCTCACACATCAATTAAAGGAGATTCGTGCAAGTTGTACGACACGCAATTTGCGAGCATCGTGCATGGATACGTACGTACACACGTGCGGTGGCGAGTTATTAATTACCTCGCCTGGTCTACAGGTGTGCGTGGGTTCGATCCCAACTCTGACGCATGTTGCATATTTGGAGTTTGCATGTTTTTTTCCCGTGGATTTTTTTTTCTCCGGTTCCCCCCACATTTAGAAACATGCATTTCGATTATAATTTGGTTGCTTTAAATTTCCACGTGATGATAAGCCACGTCGTTGAGCAATCACCTGTGGCCAGGTTGCTAAACAGCTCAGTGGGCCTTACTCGGTAAAATAAAAACGTTTTTAAATAATTCTAGATTTGAAGCTTTCGTGACTGCAAGGATTCATACTCTTTGGTTTTTTGCTACATTGTCCCCACCTGAAGAAGGACGCTTGAGTTGCGCCCGAAACGTCGTGATTTAATTGAGTTGTTTTATTTTATTTTTTACCTACGTGACTTTACCGAAAAAAAACAAAGAGTACGTTTTTAAATAGTTTATATAAACTGAGCTTTTTTCTACGTGTGTTCCAAACAGTAAAAAACCCCCAATTTTTTTTTGGAGGAATCCGATGAGCTATAAAGTACTTTTTCACAGATGTCCAATAGGAGCACGGGGTCAAAACGTTACAACAATAAACAATACAAAAAGACGATAGGTGTGCAAAGTATAGGAAAGATAAGCAAGTCACTTGAAATAAATAAAAATAAATAAATAACTTTTTATCTTACCAGCGAAAGCCAACTGAACTATTCGCCAATTTTTCAGAAGCGAACTGGCCACAATTGATAGCTCAAGGAAGTGGCTTATCATGTGGCAATGTACACCAGCAAAATCATCTTAAACGAGAAATGTTATGAATTAGAACTGACAGCACGTTCATAATACTTCACGTGAATGTGACAAATTAAACATAGAAATTATGCATAAAAACTGAATATTATTTATATGCATTTGACATTATACAAGCATGCATAACTGAACAAATAAACATGGATGTTACACTGGGAGGGAATTACTGCCGTCAGATATGTATTAATGCCCTTTCAAGTCTATACATCTGAATGTGTTCATTTAACAACACACGCAGGTGGGCATGACTTCCATTGCATGATATGCGTGTCATGTTTCAGTTTCATTTATTAGGTATAACCCTGTGAGCCATGCGTCTCTTGACTCGGGTGCAACCGCAACAAAACAAAAACATCTTAAAGTGACTACACACAACATAAAAAAAAATCCTGGAAAAAACAGCAAAGTCTTCCAGAAAAAACACCGCATTTCAACGCTGTGTGCAAAAATCCCAGTGGGGTGCAAGTCAAACAATAACAACCATAAGACAATGTAGATTCAAGTTATCAGGCCAACTCTGTACTACAACAAACAAACATGGCCAGACCAAATCGTCCTCCACATCACCAAAATAAAGCCACAAAAACAATGTAACAGTGATCATGGGAACTGTGATTCAAATCCAACAACAAACGATATCCATAACATGTGCGACCAAACCCCGCAGCCATAGCTGGCTGCATCAGTCACTCCATAACAGCAGGAGCATCTGTAGCAGAATAAAAATTTCTCAATAGACCTTTAAAGATCAGCACACCACAATCAGAACTCAAGATCACATTGCAGCGGTCATCCGGAATGATGTGAGGCCACATTGCATGCGCAATGCTCTCAGCCTTTCAAATGCGCTTCTGCGGCCGTCTGGAACGCTCTTCCTTCCGATATTAGAAAGCCACGAGATCTATGCACTTGTTAACCACTTATTTTAGAATTAAGATTCCTATATGTTGAATGTATGCACCTTCCTGCCAAAGTAAATTCCTTGTCTGTGCGAACTTTCATGGCGAATACAACCCTTGCTGATTCTGATTTCTGATTCTGATTTTAAATCTGAATTAAAAGCCGATTTCTTTAGAACTGCTTTTCGTGTTTAATTTGTTGTCTTTCCCCCGCATCTCCGATGAGCACGGTTGGCTATGTGCGGTGCGAAAAAAGTTCAACATACATACAGCTTCGTCTAAGCAACGAAATCCACACAGCCGAACGTGTATTCCAGTGTTCTTCACTCACTGATGTTTGGAGGGGGCCCACTTTCGCCGATAAGACATTAGTGTGAGGGCCGCCACACAGCTGAAACCATTGGGTTCGACAGCACGCCGTTTGGGGTGTTTTAAAATTTGTGTTTTGTCGGGGGCCGCACGACGGGGGCCGCACTAAAGGCCACCAGGGGCCGCCAGTGGCCCACGGGCCTTGAAATGAACAACACTGGGGTAGTCGTATTATTATCGTGATTGTTTAGGTCACCGACCCAGACGAGCTTGTGACTTAACAACACTGAGATAATTGTAGTTACAATGTGGTGGTCACGTGACATGCGTGCAAGGCATGATGTGATATGAAAGCTATTAATTCCCAGCCTCCACGCATCCCCCTGTTGCGATGGATTTTCTCATCATTTGGATTATCTGAATGCTCCCCCTTGTTTGTCGAATATATTTTCAAAGGGCTCAATCTCCACCTGATTACTATGCATTAGCAAAACGTATTCTTGATACGCCAATAGATGGAAAAAACAAATTCTGAAAAACAAAGCAGAGAAAAACTGAGCTTTTACAGAAGAAACGGACAATCATAAATACAAATTAAAAATTAAACTGTGGACAAATATTATATCTGACAATGGGGTACACCTTGGGTACACAACGGATTGGCTTTTTTGTGTGAGAGAAATCACGTGGCCCCTTACCATGCTTTACAGAAGGTGGCATGCTTAGGTAATGACCCATAGAGTTACCAGAAGTGTAATTTGGAAATTCAAAGCCATATAAACAGAATAGATCACGACGTTTCGATCGCAACACAAGCAAACGTCTTCAGGTGAAACAATACAGCAGGCGGACTGTTGAGGCAGGAGGAAATGTAGCGAGAGAGCTACTGCACAATCAAATGTTATATACTTTTGTGGTGGGTACAACCCATTAGTAAGTGGGCGGCACTAGGGATGGAATTTGCAAGTAAATGTCGAGAGGGTGGGGGTGACCTCGGCTAAAACGAGGGGGGGTGAGAGGGGAGGGGGCTGCCGTAACGGGCGAGAGGGTGGAGGTGAAATTTACAGAAGTGGCGGTTTTTTTAACGTTAAAAAACCGCCACTTTTTCAAATTTTCTTGCTGTGGTTTTCACACCTGATGATGATTGCTTGTGTTGCAATAGAAAAGTCGTGAGAATTTTATTGTTTTATATTTTTATTATTATTTTATTGTTTCCCTTCTACGTGAGTTTAACCGAAAGAACGAAGAATATAAACTTACCAAACTTAGAAATGTAATGCAACTCAGAGAGTCGGCAAACACAACAGTTAACACTATACCTGGTTGATCAACGTCCTTCCAAAGATTGCAAAATTTTGCATCCATCTTCTCGGTTGAAGTCATGTCAGAGTTGTGTGGAAATCCTCCCCGTAGAGGTGGTTTGATTCCATATAAACAGCTTTGCTATAAATTGTAAGCCACAAAAGCCTCAGCTGTTCACATGCACATAGAATATCCTAACCATGCCTGACACTATCACAAGCAGCCAAAACACCGTGTACACTTTTACTTTTTGAATATTAAACTTGTGCTGCAGCACACAACTGCACCCCCCCCCGCCCCTTGTTAAGCTTACACTCTAGGTACAGGTTGCAACTGGTAAGAACGTTCGATTAGCAATTTGTAAGCACCTCCGATTAGCAGCGTTGGCAACATACGGTGCAAAAGGTCAACATACATACAACAACATAGTTACAGACAGCGCAAACACAGGAGACGGGCGGCGTATTTTGCAATTGTTCCCAGAACTATTTTGAAGCCGAGTTGACCTGGTGTGTGAAGCAGACAGGTGAAGCTCAGCCATAATTCCAACAATCGTCCTTAATACCAGTACTTGCCTGGCTTGGCTCCTCCGCGCCAGCTCTCGTAAGCGGCCCCTGCACCAGAGACACCCGCAAGAAACGGCGGTGAAGTCTGCAAAGGGTCAAACACTGAAGAGTGATGCATCCTGTGACAATGGAAACATTATAGATTTTAGCTTTGGACAGCATCGCCCACCCCAAGCGTGCATTAAATGTTATTTATAAAAATATATATATTGTTACCTCCCCTGTAGCCGCAGAGGGAGGGGAGCGCATGGAGGGGGATGAATGAGAAGGAGCCAAGTCTTCGGAGCCACGTGACCATGCAGCGTTGGGACAAGAAATGTGCCGTGCTGTGCCCATACCAAGTACTGTACAGCCCAGCACGGCCCAGGTTTGATTTCCAATGGCCATGTAAAAACAACATTCCAAACCTGCTCCTAGCCCAGGGCTGGGAACTAAAGCACCACAAAAGTACAGACGCACACGTTTTATGTTCCGTTAACTTAAGTAATGGCCCCGGCCAACAACGACTGCACCCGCACCGCTTGCAAGCGATGTGTGTAATGAGAAATTGAAAGTGATCCTTTCGGATTGCAGTAAAGTCCACTCTGCGAGGATCCACGGCAAACTGTCGTGGCACAATGGTTTGATTCCCAGCCTTGGCTAACACGAGTTGAGGAGTGAAATCTGAACCGATCCTGTTCAGCCCTCTTCACCAAATCGCACCGACCATCGTGACGGGCGAGGGGGCCTTAATCCAGCAAACAGACTGACAACTCTCAGACATGTATGATGACGAACCACCACTCCTCAATTCACCAGCAAGTGCCAGTCACCGCAGCTCCATTCACAGGTTCTGTTCGGCCAATGTAATTCGGTGAAAGCTCCGTGACAAGAAACCATGCGTTCCAGAAAGGCGAGACTGGTAATTACGCCAAAATAGCTCCCCACACTTCTCAGCTGCTATCTTTGAACTGCCTGATGTTCTGCTCAGGGCCGTGAGCGTTGCTGCTCCTACCGGTTACAGAAGGGCATACAACACCAGCTGCTTGTTGTCATCTTTCACCAGCTTTCTCGATATATGCCGGGTCCTGACACCCCACTGGTGGTAGCCATGCACAAATCCACTGCATCCGAAGCCCTCTCACATCACATCAATCCAGCTCACCTCTAGCCCACGTGCACACATTTGATCCCCTCTCCGCGGGCAAGCTAAACCTGCAAGGGGCATGTGGAAGCGACCGAAACACTCTGGGTAAAAGGATTTGCGTGGCATTCATGAATATGACATCAATTCTTAAGCTCGTGATACATCGAATTGCAATGTGGATGGAGACTCAATGTTTTTAGATATGTGTGTTATTCAACAGCTTCGTGTGCCCATTCAGGCCACTAGAAGCAGTTTCATTCACCATGACCGCGAACAAAACAAAAAAGCAGAATCTGTCTTGGAATCGAAATCGTGACTGAATCACAAAAAAAATTGTTGAAGCATGGAAGAGGTAGGGTCATTACCCCATCCCCTCCCGACCACCACCACTACCACCTTGCTACACACACAATGACGCAGACTCACCCACATATGGGGTGTACAAATACACGAGTTGCAAGACACGCTTGCTCTGAAGTCAGAGTGGAACTCCCCGTTGCGATGTATTTTAGCGGAGTGTTACAAACAAGGTGCACGGTGGGATGGCTGTCGGCGGTGCTCTCTGTCAGGCATGCAAAACGTTGCGTTCGCTCCCCCTGCCTATGTGAGGGATAAGTACGAGTTTCCTGGTTACTCACATCCCAAGATCATCCATTCAATGCAACCACTGGCCCCCCTTGCACGCACACCCACAGATTGCAATGTCGAGCCCCCGTGCTCCAACCCCTGAGGGAGGGAGGGAGAGTGGGGAGAGGGGGGGAACCCTCCACTGAATCCTGTTTGCAATCATCCTGGGTCTGGATGAGGATCCAGCATAGCGAAACGTGACAAACTGGGCAGATTTACTGCTTTTGGCGATAGAACTGCAACGGTGCAGTCTCTAATGAAGATGCAATACCAAAGTGCAATGATCCGTAGACGCAATAGTGGAGTGGAATTGAATTTCGGGAAAATGGATCTGAAAAATACTTTCCTACTGAATAGAGGCAACAATAAAAAAAACACACACGGCATTGTTCAAAACGCGAGAAAACAAGCACATTACTGCACCTCTTAAAACAAAATAACTTTCAACGTGTTACCGGCAGCTCAGGTCAGCTTAGGACATGCTCTTTCTTCACCAAGTGCCAAGTGCCCTCGCGTAAAAAAAGAAAAAAAAGTCCACTAGACATTGTAAACGTGCCAGGAGATGGGGAATTGCTCTTTTCAGCAGTTGTCAGTTCATTAATGCAAACCACCGGCGGGCCACGGCGTGGAATTGGCCGTCCGTTTTTATTGTGAGGGATCGGGTGGCCTCGATGGTGTACGTCATCGGCACGAGTGCTACGGAGACCCGAGTCGCACAGGAGTAGCCCACCCCGTCCTACCCCCCCTTTGGCAACCGGGCAAATCAGACAGGACAAGCAAGAGCGGTGCGATTGGCCACGCAGCTGTTTCCTTTTGTACTTTCCTACGGCAGGGCAGAAGAACACCAGTGGGGGGAGGTGGCAGAGGTCGCAAACGGGTTTTGATTCCTTACCCGTAAACGTACCCGGCCGCACCAGGGTCGCAAACGGGTACCCGTACCCTACCCGATACCCGGCTACCGGTACCCGGCCGGGTATCGGGTAGGGTACGGGTATCGGGTACCCGGTTGCGACCTCTGGGAGGTGGTGACTTAAGGAGCGGCAACAACCGAAGGTGCTGCTGGTCCTGGGAGGGATGGGGGGCTGTGCCGGATTAAGCTAGTGCGGGGCCTGTAGCATATGTTAAAAAGGGGTCCTAAATAAAAAATGTAAATATTTAAACACACACATTTTTTACTTGCATAGTCAAGTGATGAATTTTTTCATTTGATACACAGACAGATACAACGACAAATCGCTCACCTTAAACACCCAGTCGTTCATAAAAGTTGAAGGCAGTATAGTACTATAGTAATAGAGCAAGTGCAGAATCACTGAACCGGAATTGATAGCTTGAAAGCATTTAGCGCGGGGCCCTTGAAAGTGCGTGGCCCGTAGCTACATATGTAGCTACTTTTGCTACTAGAATAATCCGGCACGGGGGGGGGGGGGGGGTGTCAGGCAAAGGGGTCCAGGTCAAGCGGCGATTAAATGAAAGTCGTCAGGCGGGGACGACGGGAGGCGAGGTGGGAGAGCAATCACGAGCCGCGCGCGCTTGACGCGTGGATATCGACGTGCAACTTAATGTTGCTTAAAAGTGTACGGCTCAAAAACAAAATTGCGTGTGGTGTTGACGTTGTCGCAGCAAACCTCTAAGTTTGTTTTTATTATTGATTTTTATGCAGAGCGCCGAGCCATCCACGGAGCGATATCGAGACGGCGTCAAAATACATACTGGAGGAATCAGCAATTACGTTGTTACAAAAAAGAAGAGGTTGGGGGGGGGGGGGGGACCGTCTAGCTAACGCGTACATATTGAGCTTAACGCTTGACAAATTTGAGCCATTAGCGCGGGCCATATCCACAGCGCACGCGGCTTCTGTCCTCCGACAATCGCGACGATTGCATCTGCGTGAAGCCAAACGGGGCAACGCTGAAAACGAGGGCACGTTGTGGTGGGGGGTGGGTTGGGTGGAAATCAAACAATCAAGGTTATTCCTCACACCCGTGTGTCACGTAGAGGGCATTTTAATTTCCAGCGATAAATAGAGATGATGACCATGATGATGATGATGGAAGCAGAAAAGTGAATAAATAAGGTTGGCGAAGGGCACGGTATTCTCTTGACCTTTTCTGGCCAAATAGAGATGTTTTTCCCCAATATGTGGCAACATCAGGGGCCAAGGAGATGGGGACAAAGCCAACAATGTCGATTTTGTTACCGGAATCGCACGTGTGTGTAAATCCCTGGGTTTGATCTCCCACGAAGTTCATGGTCCACCCTGAATCGCATCCGAAACCATGTCAAATGCGGATATCTGATGCGCAAATGTAAAATTAAAAACTCTCTCCAGTGTGCGGCTGTGGTCATCGAGAACAGACCGCACAACGTATAACGATAACGACGCAATGCCCCGATCCACAAATACGAAGAAGACATCACAGCGATGATACACACCGCTGCTCCTGACTCGGTTATCTGGCTTGACCAGCTGAATGTGAAATTGCAGTTGTTGCTCTGCATCAACATCAGCCGTACGACAGAAGAATACGTGTGTGTGTTGAACTTCTTTCGCACCGTACGTCGTCAACCGTGCTAATCGGATGCGCCATAGTGTGTGTGTGTGCGCGCAAACGGCAACAACATCAAGCGCTGTGCATACACTGATTAACCCTATAATCTGTCACTTTTTATGCTCTACTTTGTTGTTTTACTGTGCAGATTTGCAAGGTGCAGTGTACCTAACTAATGTGCACTGCTTTGGGTGAACCAAAACAATTTTTTTCGGGAAAATTACATGAAAAAAAAACATACTGACAGGTGTGAAAGAGAGATTTGTGAGATATTGCTTTCAATCTTGATTTGAAGTTTTCGTGACTGCTGGAATCCAGACATCCGCATTTGAAACGAAACAACATGTCTCGGACCGTGTTCGCGAACACAAGGCAGATTTGAAACACGGCAGAACCAATATCTCTGCCGTGGCTGATCACTGCTTGAACGCGGTGGGCTCACACGACATTGTTTTTTTCCGAGACCAATGTATTCTGAAAACCTTCGGGCTACCATCAAAGATGTGTTCATGAAGACATCCAGATATATAAACACAGACATAACTTCAACCCAGAAGGTGGGTACAAATTGAGCAATCATTGGAAGGACGTTATTAACCAGGTAAAGCTTTAACTGGTTGTTGATGTTTCCATCATGCCTGAGTTACATTACCAATTTACATTACCAAGTTAAATGTCTTTACATTAACGTGCTAAATGTCGCACTAACAAAGCCAACGTTGCCCCTTTCTCTCGATGTGGCGGTGGCTCTCGTTTTTTAGCAGACTACAACTGGCTGTGATGTTGTGTGTGTGTCTCTCTCTCTTTGTGTGTGTCCTTCTGTGTGTGTCTCTCTCTCTGGGTGTGTCTCTCTGTGTGTGTCTCTGTGTGTGTCTAAGGGGAGCGATAGTGTAGCGGTTAGCGCGCTGCACTATAAACCCGGCGACACGGGTTCGATTCCCGCTCACGGCCAACACCAGTGACGATTGTCTAAACCGGTCCCGGACCTCCCCTATGTCGACTCAGCCTCAAATGAGTACCTGGTGCGGTGTGTCAACATCGCCACTGGGGAGACAAAGGCGGTCGGGCGTGGTGCTGGCCACCCACCCCCTCGTGTGCCGTTCTGGCCTTCATAGGTGCTCGCTAACAGCACTTGCCCCTACATTCTGTTAAGGCTATATGGGTGATCTTTGTCTTTGTCTCTCTCTGTGTGTGTCTCTCTCTCTGTGTGTGTCTCTCTCTCTCCTCCCATCGATGTGGTTTGTCCCTCTGTTGTTCCCCTTGTTTTTCTAGCGAGCTGGATGTCTCACCAGCTCAGCCGCCATTGCGTTGGTTCGTTTACATTGACATTGCTCATCTCTCACAATACAATGGCCGCCACCTCCTCAGGTGGCGGCCATTGTAAGGGGGGGTGGTGACCTCGTGGAGGTCACCCCCCCCCCCCCTATCTCGGTTCCAATCTTTGGATTTCACATTCACTCAGGCACAATCTCTAGCCCCCCACCCTCTTGCCCGATGCGGTCACCCCCCCCCCTCCCGGCTCTCTCTATATATAAGAAGTTGTTTCAGCAGCCTGTTTTCTCTCTCCCACCTGAGGACGATTGCTTGTGTGGCGATCGAAACGTCGTGATCTATTCTTTTTTCGACCTACGTGACTTTACCGAAAGAACCAAAGAGTATATATCTTTCAGTCGCCTTTTCTAGTACTCATTTTCAGCTGAGATTCATTGCCAAACCAAAGGAAGCATATACACAAATCATACAAATAATAATATCGATACGGATTATCAAAAGCTGATAACGTCTTCAGAACTTTGTTTAATGTTATTGTTTTGGCATTAAAATAATGTGATACATTTCTTGAATGGATATTGTGACTTGGCTTCGTGAATTACTGCACTCTACAGGAATGAGGATCACAAATTCTCACACGTAAATATAATTTCGTAACATTTCCATAAGGCGGAATAATGTATTGCTCCTCGTGAGAATATGTATATGTTTATGTTTCGATTTAAAGCTTTCGTGACTGCAGGGATTCATGTTCTTGGTTCTTTCGGTAAAGTCACGTAGAAGGGAAGTAATAAAATAATAAAAATGAAACAATACAATTCTCACGACGTTTCGATTGCAACACAAGCAATCCTCATCCGGTGTCAAAACCACAGCAAGAAAATGTTATAGTTTTATTTGTATTATTTTATTATTTCTCTTCTACGTGACTTTACCGAAAGAACCAAGAATATATGTTTATGTATGAATAACCCTGGTACGGTGTGTGTGTGAGATTACAATTGTTTGAATTTGTTATTCGCCGCTCAACATATACGTTTTGTATGCGAGATTCACGTTAGTCTAACCATACATGCAGTGAAATGTCACGTGAAATAAACTGAAGATATGGGCGGTGTGTTTTGGGCACAGTGCAGCATTTGAATTGTGCTGGGGAAAATATATGTATGTTAACGCGGATTATAGAAAAAAACGCAATTTAAAATTTGATATCTGGCCTTAAGAAAATTACGCTGCTGGTTGTGCATTACTTTCCCGGTAAAGCAGCACTTTGTAGCCACCTTCAACTTTGGCAACACAATTTATCTGTAAGGACCTGCACCACGCATCCTTAAACTGGATTTCCAACCGCTCTGGTTTTCCAGGGATCGTCACCTTGTTGAGTTAGCTGTGCTGCGAAATCTGTTTTCTGTTGTTGCTGTTGTCAGTCTAGCAAACAAAAATACACTACTCAGGACAATGCATTTACAGGTAAATCTCCCCTATTCCAGTATTGCGAAAAATGTGTCTACTTCTTTCCATGATATATCCTGGTTGTATTGTGCCTCAGAGGTAGATAACTTTTATCTTATGCTGTCACCATCATCCTCGGCTCTGCACGCATTGCAAAAGCATCTGTGCTCCTTAATTGTGACGAGATACATTATCCGGCATGTGCACCACATGGTTTGTCCCTCTTCTCATTAAGAGCGGTCTTAGTTTCTTTCTCGGAGCCTGGGGCATCTCCACTGAATCCTAAGAATGGGTCACCCAGATGTCACGCGTGTGCCATGTGTGTGTGGACTGCATGTTGAGCTTCTTTCGCACCGTCCACAGCCGACCATGCTAATCAGAGGTGAGCGGAGAGGAAGGACAATACACGAAGCACAAATAGGAGCCATGCAGACACGGTGAGCTCACGCCCTCTTGATGAGCCTCATCTCACATGTTTTGTCACAGTCAACCGTTTCATTTTAATATTACTGCCAGCCAGGATATCTGAATGGAATTTCAATGTCATTGAGTATCTTGCCAACCATTTGATGGATTTGCAGGCTGCAAGCATGCATATACAATGTGCACTGCTTTGTGTTAACGAAAATATGTGTTTCCCCTTGCAAATGAGATCGCCAAAAAAAACCCGACGTGTGAAATGTATCCGTCGAGCACTTTTTTTGACTCGTTAAGCACGGATGCTCACAATTCCACTTAATTTATTCATTTCCAAAGTCAAAGGGGGGCACATAAGCAAACGAAGAAACTGCATCAACCTCTGAAAACATTCCAAGAAAGGTAAGTGGGAATGAGCAAGACATGTCATTCGAAAGATGATAATCGATGGTCAGGACTGACAATTGAATGAAAGCCAAAGCCATCAACATGCCCAAGAGGATGATCATAATGATTATTGTTTTTTCACCCTTTTATCTGGCAACAAAACTGACGCCTTTTTTGACAAGGACCACAATACCTGCGGTCAGAATGCAAACAAAAAAACTCTAATAATGTATGCACTGTCCTTGAAATTGATTGGTCCACACCAGAGACAGCTTTTCTTAGAGCCTAGTCTCACATGGTGTTGGACCAAATGACGCCAAAAGGCGCACAACTCAAAGACAATGCACCATCAGAGTATGAGAACTTGGGGTAAGCATTTACACCATTGAAACCTCCTTTGCCAGTAGCAAAATATGATAATTGTTTTTTACCCTTTTATCTGGCAACAAAACTAACACCTTTTTTACAAGGAGTCATGTTTGCATTGACCACAATACATGCGGTCAGAATGCAAACCAAAAACACAACTCTGATAATGTATGCTTTGTCCTTGAAATTGATTGGTCCACACCCGAGACAGCTTTTCTTAGAGCCTCGTCTCACATGGTGTTGGACCAGATGACGCCAAAAGGCGCACAACTCAAAGACAATGCACCATTAGAGTATGACAGCTGGGGGTAAGCATTTACACCATTGGAACCTCCTTTGCCAGGAGTAAAATATGATAATTGTTTTTTTACCATTTTATCTGGCAACAAAACTGACACCTTTTTTTAGAAGGAGTCATGTTTGCATTTACCACAATACCTGCGGTCGGATCATTGGGGGGGGGGGGGGGGGCACGTGCCACCCCACCCCCCACTAGCTCCGCCAGTGATCATAATGTAGATTGAGTGAGATGAGCTCATGTAACGGGAGAGGTGAGTTGTGGTATTGCAGGACCCTTAAACACAGTGCGAATATGGGGAGGCCTTCATCTAGTAGTGGATAGAACATGGCTGATGATGAAAATGACTGCATACTGCTGAAGCTCAACCAAATTATGCTAAATATAATACAAACAAATACAGCTTGAGAGAGTGAGTTGGTGAACGTGACAAGGATTCAGGGCAGGGTTTATTTATCAATATCTGCAGATGTTAGCCGTGGCTGGGAATTGAATTCAGGTCGGTTGGTTCATAGAGCAGAGTGATCATCACCGTGCAGTCGCAACACTCCCCATGTTAAATATGTCTGCTATAAAAAACTGCAAACATTGGCAACCCATAGTTTTATCACTATGTCGAAATTAATTTTTTAAAATACAAAAACTCTGTAGGAATAATGGCTCTAACCTCACAAGAACTAATTACAAAAACAGCAAGAGTTAGTTTTAATAAATTAATAGTTTAATCTTTTTTTGAACAGCACAATTAGCGTACGAGTGAATAATTGGCATAATTTAACATTTGCAGCAAATGTTCTCACAGTGCATAGCGATTGTAGTCCAGAGAGGCAAGCACAGTGACACAGACGGGTCGGCAAGGCATGTGCACGTACCTGCGGAAACATGCGGGCATATTCATATGAACATCAACATCATCAGCAGCCATGATCAATCCACTCCTGAATGAACACTTCCCAAAACCCACCATCATTTCTCAGTTTCGCTTTTGCGCATCAGCTGATATCTAAACTAAAACAATTTTATTCTACCAGGTAAGGCCCACTGAACTCTATAGCTCTATTTTACAGAAGTGGCCTAGTCACAAATGATAGCTCAACGAAATTGTTTGTCACGTGAAAGTTAGAGCAGCCAAACACTCTAAAGGCATGTTCATTCTAGATGTGGAGGACGCGAAGAAAAATCCACGTGACCACAGGGAGAACATGCAAACTTCAAATATACATTCTAGATTTGAAGCTTTCGTGACTGCAAGGATTCATATTCTTAAGTTTTTTCGGTAAAGTCACGTAGGTAAAAGATTAAAATTAAAATTATAAAAGTAAAATAAAAATAAAATAAATATCACGACGTTTCGGAGGCAACACAAGCTTCCGTCTTCAGGTGGAACCGTCACAGCACGATAGAACCGTCACAGCACGATAGCTGTATCTTACTTGATACAGCTATCGTGCTGTGACGGTTCCACCTGAAGACGGAGGCTTGTGTTGCCTCCGAAACGTCGTGATTTTTATTTTATTTTTATTTTACTTTATTAATTTAAATTTGAAATTTTTTACCTACGTGACATTACCGAAAAAACCTAAGAATTAAAATAAACAGGGGCGTCGTGGCCAGGACCGACCTCACGACCTCCTGTATAACAGGCGAGGTAGTTAACATCTCGTCAACTCCACAGTGGTCATCCTCTTGGGTATGTTCTCTGCTTTGGTTTCTAACGTCATCTCTTCTCGCAACACGTTCTGCCCAAACCCACTTTGACGATAACTCTACGTTTGTCCTCCAATCCGTGTGCTCTTCTTTCTGTCCCTCAGTATGATTCCGATTTTGGACATCACCATGCACACTTTTCAGCTTTTGTTCCATTTAATTTGTTAATGTCCATGTTTGTGAATTATATTTCATAGTAGCCATATGGCATAGCAGGTAACACATGTATAAAAAAAAACACTCAAATTGGCACATTGGTATACTACTTTGAATTGTTTTGATCCTGGACCACCTTCAATGATACTCCTCGATATAAATACCTTGATGTGTGTTTCAATTGTGTCCTTCCATCAGATATCTTCATTTCCTGAGTTAACTTGTAAATTACTTTTATTTTTCAAACATATCTTGGGCCCAACTTTGCAGCCTTGATTCATTAATTTGTATATAATTGTCTGCAGTTAATTCCCATTCCTTGTGATAATAACTGTCATATACAGCGTCCCTAAACCACATGTGCACAAACCACAAATGTAAAAAAAAAATTTAAATATCTCTGGACAGTGTGCGACTATGGTCACTCAGAGCAGAACGTGGACCATATAACGCCTCAATGCCTGAATCACAAATACGAAGGAGGCATCGTCACAGCAATACGCTCCGCTAGTCCGGAGGCAATTATCTGCCTCAACCACCTCGATGCTTTACATCAACATCAGCCACACGAATGAGAAGAAGATTAGAAAATCTGATAAGCTTAATTTTTTTCTCCCTTTTATGTTTGTGAAATTATGTTTTTGAACAGAATGTTCATTGTATAACCTTGCCTGATGCCTCTTGTGATATGTGCTGTGTTACTTTCTGCATGCAATCTTAGTGTAGCTGTGCTTTTCTTGGAACTGATTTCCATAATTTCCAAATATTTTTTATTTAGGCCTTGCTGTATGAAATGGAATATATGAATAGGAAACACTTTTATGCCTAACCTTTGTAGACTATGAAAAGGCAAACACGAATATGCCTAGCTTTTTATAGGCCGTAAAAAAGGCATTTCATTTACGTGATATGCATTCATTTAAGCTCTCACAAAACAGTCACTTAATAATAAGAAATAAGTATAATTATTAAAGCTATTCAAAGAAAAGGAACAGTCTCACGAAGGTGACGTGAAGAACGTGAGCAGAAGTGGAGTCAGGCAATCAGATACGCTCTCACCAAGCATATTCACGGTGACGATAGCAGCCAATTTCTGAAACATTGGATTTGTGAAATAATGGGAGATAATCTTTAATCATCTGGTCATTTCAGGCAGCCTCCCTTCTAGGCCCAAACCTGATTAGCCTCTGAGATCTTACGAAAATGTGATCATAGGCAATACGGACAGATTCAACCTTGCATGCGTGCATCTCTTTGAACCAAATATTGTGCAATCATTGCATTGCTGGCACGACCACCATGTGTGGACTGACCGTAACGGTCTTTGAATGTTGTGGCCAACGTCTCAGTCTGTTTTCTTCTTCTTCGTCTTCAGTGTCCTTTCTTAAAGAGCTTCCTTTTTATCGTCATTAAGTGTGATTAGAGTTAGAAGGTAGGGGTATGGACTCAGTAGTGACTGAAGAGAGGCCGGGCACAAAGCGACGTATTTTGACGTGTCGTGATGAGGCTGTCTCCTTGACCCACAGTCATTGTCGACATGACGCGCGTTTGACAAAAATTACACGAAAAGGTAGCTCAGCAAGTGTCAGTCCGTTTGCTTCTCTCCGATGTTCCAAAGGTGTTTTTTTCCTTTAAAAAATGTCACGTTTAATGGGAGGCAACTTATCTCAATCTTAATATCAGAAGGGATTAATTTAATGGGTTATTACCTTCACTGGACAGGTGTTTTACGATTCAATAAAGGAAGACAAAGACTCTAATAAAATAAAAAATCTAAATCAAAATACCCAAGCATCGCACCTCTTGGCTTTGACATGAACTCTCTTCTAAAGAATTCTGGTGGCTAGCAGATCTCGACAATGGAATTTGGCTGCTGAACACATTGGCACACGCAAGCATAGCAGCTAATACAAAAATACGTGATAGGTGCTTTATAATATTGTATCGTATTCACGCTTGAACGGGACCAACCAGACAAATAAAATAAAGGGGTGATCAAGAGCGGGATTGTTCAACCTCATAATTAAAAGCAAACACTGGATGTGCTTGCAGAAAAAAACCTTCTATCGTTTCCACACTGCCACCTACAAAATTATGGATCAGAAACATGGACACTCGGAGAGAAGGGATAATGACCAAATAAGCGAGCCGAGTGATGGATTTACAATTAAAGGAGGGAACGCACGTGACAGGATGGCTGTTGCATTGTGTTATCACAAGGCCTTGCGGGATGGCAATGGTATAGGGTGACCTTCATCCACAAGTGTATATAGAATGATGATTATGCTAATTGTTGAATGTAGGAGTATTCAGCATAACAAATTTCATTAATTTTATATCGCCATTACCGTATAAGGTCAAAACATATTTCATACTATTTCAAGTGTCGGAGCGTTTTAGAACGATTTATATAATCGCAAGTTCATGAACATGATTCAATGTTACAGCAAACTATGACTAAAAGTAAAAAAAAGAATAGGCCCTGAAGGCCAGATCTATGTTGTGAAAGTACTTTCACGTATGCATTCTTTAACCATGCCTCAAATTACATTGAGTGAAGGCAGCCCATGAGAATGGGGTCACATTCAATCTGCTGTTGTTAGATCGAGGTCACGGTGTATTGTACACATGACGAGGCTTAAATGAACAATAATTTATACAAATTGACAACTCTTATTATTGTACACAAGCAGCGCCGTGCGTTTATTTTAAAACCATTCGACTTGCTATTATTACTTTTGTGACTATTTAAGTAAACATAATACAGGAAGGACATTTTTATTATATCAAAAATGTGTTGTTATTATCAATTGATAATTTTCATTTAATTCAAAGAAGCAGTTTCCATATCTGTGCGCATTTTATTCAGCAGTTTATTGCATGAAAGATATAATAAAAACCCCATAAGGCAATGCAATTTTCTTAGGCAAAGACATTACAATGTAGGCACTGATAAATAAGCATAATTAAAGCGGAGTTTCTATTTAATGTTGCTGCTATTACCTGATAGTTTATGATTCTAAAATGCATGAAGAATTAATTTTTATTGCATAAATTATATCCTAGTAAATGGTATATCATGACTAACGCGTTTAATTTGGGAAGAAATAAATCCAATGGTGCCAAGGCAAAAAAAAAGCATTCACTGGAGTCGTACATCCGTCCAGATTGAGACATTGTCATCCCGTCGAAATCGGGAAAAGCCTGAAAGGAGGTGAAAATGTCAGAACGATGAAGAGCAGTAAACAAGCTGACATACCCTCGTCCCCACCTCCTGACTCTTTTCAGCACCAATTTCGTCTTACTTTGGCCAAATCTGTGTCACACTGTCAATTATCGCCACTCATGGAGACAGTCTCATCAGGAGAGACATCAAAAAACATCGCTTGTTTAAAGTATTATTATTTTTTATTTCACCCCTGTATCTCTCGTGCGCGGTTGCCAAGGCCTGCCATTTTCTTCAGCCATCAATGACTCGAAAAATTTCGTCTTGGTATTTGTTTTTTATTATTATTTTCCATTCCCCCCCCCCTCGCCTTGCGCTATTTTCCCCGTCCTCCTTTCTTCACCCTTCAACCTCAACTGCCGTCACATTCCTCTATCATACGGCGAATTGGCTGCTCCTTGTAGCGAGGGCTAATTAATTGCTCTGAGTCTGCTGCGAGCGAACGACGCCGTGGCTGGGATGTGTGACGAAGCGCCTGCGTGGAAAAGGGGAAAAGCGATCCATTCTTTGACACAGACATTTTCTTTTGCAGCGGACCAATTTGTTTTCCAGCGAAGTAAACTATAATAAGCAAATGTAAAAAGCGTGACTTTATGCTTGTCACGATGGAAAGAGGTTCTACCGGAAGAGAGCGAGAGAGAAAAAAAACCGACTCCATTGGAACGACACCTTCCGATGAAAAGATGGACCTTCTGGGCCGCTGATTTTTATTCTCATTCTAATGAATGTTCGGCCTTGTTTGAATGGAAGGCTGGGCCCCGTTGGCAGATGGCCGTTCTTTGTGGCACTACCGCACGGCTCCCCTCGAACAGGCATGACGAAGAGAAACCGCCTACTTGCGGCACACAAAAAACAAAGAGAGAACTGGGAGCAGTGTACGGTTGCCTGTGTCTACGCTTACACACAGCGGCCGGGATGGATCTGTCAGGCATACATTTTCCTATTCATTCCTCAAACCTGCCTCGCTCACCATTCATCCCACCACCGAAAAGCCTAATAAGGTTTCAGAAGGGTGACAGCAGAATGAATGAGGAAGCCACTCAGGCAGAAATGCCAGCATCTGTTGCGCCGTGCAGTTAGTGTGGTGGCATTCTCACTTTCTTTGCGATGTGCCATGACCAGATAGAACTAAATATTTGTTCGTGTGCCTCAGGCTGGCAGTCGATTATTTTTTCTTTTATTTTTTTTTGTGCTCAGATAATTTTTTCCGAGTATTTTATTTTTAAATGAAGGCAAAATTAAAATAACAAAAATATGAACAACACGTAAACACATAGCCATTTGTTATGTTGGGATGAATTTGCATTTTAATTGTACCAACTTGTCTCTGATGTTTCCTTACAAAGGTCTGCTGCATCTGCCTGGAAATACGCAGCAATTTGCCTCACGCAGTTGGCAAAGGATGTTCACAAATTGAACATGGTGATGCTTACATCTCCATGAGCCGAGGGGACCTAAGCCATGCAGCGCAACCCAGGGAGTGAAAAATAATGCTTGTGAGTTTAAATAAACTCGTTTTCATAAAATATATATTAAGAAATAAAGAAATTAATCCTTTGTGAACATCGCAACCGTGCGTCTTGAACACAGCACATGTGTATTTCAGACATGCAACTGCCTAGACACAAATGCGACATACAGTATTACAATTTCAGCTTCCATAGCATATAACAAAACAACGTTTCCTAATAATAATTGTCATTCGTGAAAAGTGCACTTGTAATGTGCACACGTTTCCGCGTGAAGGAAAGGAGAGAAGGTCGCCAAAACGCCTCACGGACAATTCCCCACGCTCTGTGCTCCATCCTTGCATGCAGTCAGCCATAGACAAAGACGACAATTGTCTTGAGCCGACACCTGAACATGTGCAAGGGCAGTGACGCAGCCCTAGCGGTAGCGCATTTTCTGCTTATCGAAGAGGTTAGCGGATCGAATCCGCCAGGCCGCCCTGGTTATTTCTCCTCCTCCCTCCTCTTCCCTCCTTCCCTCCCTCCTCCTCCTTCTTCTTCGTGTCCTTCCACCAAAGTCAAAAGTCATCCCAGTGGGCGAGCACATTCCAGCACTAGCCGGTCGCCCGCTGCGAGGTCCCACGCGGTGCAGTGGGCAGAGCGAGAGGCGTCGGCGCGATCGGTCTCTCAGAGCCGCAGTCGTCGCAGCGGCAGCAGCAGCAGTTCTCTGCGGTTTGGTGGAGCACCGTCATTTGTCCAGGTGGAATCTCGACCTGCTGACTCGACCGCGGGTGTAATAACCGTACAAGACACGCGCCGCCTGCCTCACAGTGGACACCAAAGATTCCGGGACGTGGATCGAATTGAGTAGGGCACATTGCTTGCTGGCGTCATGGTCTAAATGTGTCAAAATTGGAAAATGACCAGCAAGTTACTCAATTGCGATCACACACAGAGCAATCACCGCTGCCCCACTGGCAGAACGCTGCCCACGAATGCCCGGTGCCGAGTCAAACGTGCGCCCCCATAAGGGACACTGGCAGTGCCACTTTAAAACGTTCGAAATGAGATGTGATGTCGCTTCTGTCGGGTGTAAAGCGTTCGGAGGTGCCTCGGCATATTGGGCGCTATTCTTTTTTTTAATTAAATATCTGATTATGAACAAGTTGACAGCGTGGATGGTCACAGGGAGGTAATTCCAGGCCACGTGTGGGGAAGGAGAAAGGGGACAAACCTCCCACTGAGAAAAAGATGACTGAGGATTTGCGAGAGGGCCTTGCTTGGTTTCTGGAGCAGAGAGTGTGAGAAGGGGGAGAGGCAGCATGCGGAAGTATCCGCGGAAGATTGCGAAGATGCTGTTTGATGCAATTGGTGCGAAACATTGCATGCCGTTCTACATATAAGCACGGAAACAACATTTAATTACATACATCATCACACGACATATCCGGAGATGGCTCAAAACGCATAAGCATAAACATGCTTTGAGGTGAAGAATTAGCGGGGGCGGGGGAAACACGCAATAGACGTTGAGTTATACAAATGAAATCCGAGTGCAGCGCGTGGGGAAACTGTAAGATAATCGCGTGAATTCGAGAGAGAGAGAAAGAAACATTTCGATGTGGATTTAAGCAGTCGACTTAGTTTTTTTGTATTATAGACGGCAAGGATTAGGCTGTTGGCCAGGGAGAAACTAAGCAACTTAATTTCGCATGGGAATGTCCCGGTGATCGAGAGACGAGGCAGCTTTTTGCGAGTTTGAAGAGAGAATGGAGGAACATAGCTGGGGAGAGGGGAGAGGGGGGAGGGGTGAGTCATGCAAGCCAGTATGAGCAAGGTCTTGATCCCTTGATTGATTTTGCGAGACAATGAGAAAGATATTCACGCGTTCTCGAAGCGGTACAGATCGACATCACATCGGGCGCCCGCCACGGCTTTGCGCGAACGCACTTCACTTCATTTGTGCGAAAAGCACGGAAGCAACTCTCGAACAGTGTTGATTGATGATTTCATGAAGTGCAAATTATTATTTTCGTAAATCAAATGACCTTTAAGTAAACGGATTGAATTTGTACAATAATTGTATTTTTGCGGAGATTTTACGTATTTATTTTTTTAACCTCACCCCCCCCCCCATCCTCGCTGCTGCAAAATAAGCATGGCATTGTTTCTCGTGCCGTCACGATCCAGCCCCGTTGCATGCATTGATAGTCTTCGGATATATTTGCACTGCACCGCTGCTGCCGTTCCAACAACAATGCCACGCGTCACTGCCACCGAACTCCACGTTCTAAGGCACCACTTTGTTGCTGTTGCACGTGACCATCACCGCGACCTTTTTGTATTTATTTTTTAATTAGCTTAAAAAAAATTAAACCACAAAGTTGCAATTTACCCATTGTGTCGTTGTGCAATACGGCACATTTCGTCACGCTCTAACATTTGTGGCCTTTTTTTGGAGCTAGATAAGCGGCTCGAATGAGTGGACGCGTGCACATTTCATGCAAATGCACACACACACACACTGTGCATCCGAGCGCACAGGCGCAACAAAAAACCATCCGTGAAATCTAACGGCAATAGGTTCTCAAAAACAAAGCACACAGAAACCCCAAACGAAGAATCCTTGGGATATTTATATCTGCAAAGGCCACGCATAGCTACAAAGAGAGGAGGGTCACTGTTTAATATTTCAGCAGATGAATCGCAAAACTAAATTGCATCACGTTAAAAAAATAGGGTTTGCGTGGCCTTGGACCGAACGTAGTTGCGAGATGTTAAGAAAAAAAAATTCAATTACAGACCCACAAATCATTCAACACTGTCCGTGAAATGTAATGGCATCTCAGTGTGAATGGCAATGAAAGTCTGAAAAAGCTACAGGCACGGCTTGGTGTATTATGCAAACATTATACATATCCAATTCACGTGTTGCTGGAAAGTGCTTTTCTTTCAAATTTTCCATAAACAAATCCCCCCAAAAAACAGACAAATTGATAGAAGATTGCAGCGGTTTGTCTATTTTCTTTCAAATATGGATGATATCTAGTTTTCAGCTGACACTAACATTCGACCATAATTGTGAACTTTTCCATATCATAAAATATGACATTGTCTCGTGTGTATATGTGGATGTGTGTATAAGTATTTACATGCGCATAGGATTATGTTCGTTCAAGTGTATGTAATTGAAGACATCAGCCTGTGTCCATTCAATTGCCCGATTAAGAGTCTCCCAACACTGCCACCAACGCTCACAGTCCTGCAATGCCATTATAGCTCCCTCATGCACATTAGATTATATCATTGTTCCATCTCCACAGCAATGTGTCTTGCACAAGCCCATTTGTTCCTTGCCCCAACTGCTCCTTTCTCTCTGTCTCTCAGTGAAATTCCGACTGTGCATGCTATTATACAAAGTTGTACTGTACTGTTGGTTTTTTTTGGTAAAGTCACGTAGGTAAAAATTAAATTGAAAGTTAACAAAAGTAATAATGGAAATAAAATAAAATAATAATTCACGACGTTTCGGAGGCAACACAAGTCTCCGTCATCAGGTGGAACCGTCACAGCTAAAATTACTGCATCAAGGCTAATTTTAGTTGTGACGGTCCCACCTGATGATGGAGACTTGTGTTGCCTCCGAAACGTCGTGATTTAATATTTAATTTTATTTCCATTATTACTTTTATTAACTTTAAATTTTATTTTACCTACGTGACTTTACCGAAAAAAACCTAACAGTATGAATCCTTGCAGTCACGAAAGCTTCAAATCTAAAGTTGTACTGTGCTTCTATGCTCCAATATCTAGGGCTGCCCAGATCTTCCTGGAGGGCCAGAGCTGGGGGCCTTGGACAGAACGCCATGTGACCAAAAAAATTGGTTGATTTTGGGACCCTCTTTTGCGTGGGGCCTTTGGCCAGATTATCCTGTATTCAGAAACGTGCACTCACCAGCATGTCGAGTGATCGTTAAACGTCACCCGGGGCGTGGGGAAGCCTTCATTTAGCAGTAGAGTGTACGCAATAATTTCGAGGGAGTGCCTAGGAGCGCTTCATATATCGCTCAACAGTTCAGTCTGGTGGTGTTTTTGTCCCGGTGCGTTAATCACTGCACCATTGCTCCACCATTGTACATACACGTGGAAATCATGTAGGCATATATCTGCAAATTCTGGTGAAGTCTTCAACCAAAGCAATTCATAGAGTTTGACGTGATACCTTAAGCTGCTGCTGATGAAATATATCAATGTCTATGCCCTAATATATCTAAATATATACAAACACATATATGTGAAGGCAAATATTTTTTATCGTGTAATTAATCAATGCTGGCTGGAGAAGCCACCAATTCAGCTTACTGCTATGGATTAAGTGTGCACAATATATCGAGAGTTCAATGAAAAACGGTTAAGATTGAGTCCGGCAGTCGCACGGACTAACTTTGTATGATTTACCAACACCTTTACCATCCGTTGCGAAACTCGGCTAGTAAATAAGTAAGGAGAGATGCTGGGAAATAGCCACGAGCGAGAATGGGAGGGCTCCATGCAGCCTTTGAGCTGGTCAGGAAAGTGCTTCTCACCAGAATCTCAGCACACCCATCGACTCTCCGCCTTAGCAAATGCCCTTTCATCTCGCATCCTCTGATCGCAATGGGCATGGTTTTGGCACTTTTTTTCCATGGCTGTTTGTTATTACGATGCGGTAGTCGTGTCTCAGCAGGGCTTGCAGATGCTGGTTTTTTTTTGTGTGCCACGGGCAACGATTTTCACATTGAACAACGTGATGCTGGGGCGTGCAGGGTGTCTGCATATTTTATCTGATTGTTGTCCCTCTTGGGTTACAAGATCAGCATATCTGCAGTTCCCAACATTTTGCGATTGTTTGCAAATGTCCCTCGTGTTTTTAGGGCTCACGAAACTCACCTGCTGGTGCGCGACAAAGCGCGCGGTAATGTCAACGTCACCCATTCGTGTGATTGTTTTTTTGTTGCGGAAATACGGCAAAGGAAGCTCCTTGAAGCCATTGTACTCTGGCGCATCCATATGCGATCCAGCGATGTGATGGCAACGATTTGTGAGACATCCACATTTGTGGTGGCTGCATGGTGGGCAGGAGACGTATGTGCATCACAGTCCCATTCGTCACAACCTTCGAGCGTTATTCCGATCATTTGCACGGCATTTTCCTCCCAATTTCATCTCACGTGTCAAAAAAAAAACTCTTCGAAAACGAATTACTCAAACAATCCCCATACAGAACCCTCCTCAAACCGAGTTTTCACACGGTGTGTTGTTTTCATGAATGCATGACGTGACGATTACTGTTATATTCTAGAAAAAAAACACAAACAATTTAAAAGCATTGATGTGGTGCTAATCTCCTGTTTACAGCCCTGAGCCAGTGGTGGAAATTGCTCAATTCTACAACACAGGTGAGTCTCTCCAAAAGAACAAGCAATCCTGACTTGTCCACAAAGTGGTATTTATTTTATCGACCATGCAGAGAGGATGGGCTCCACCATCATGGCAGTCAGCAGGTTAATAATAATAATAGCAGCATTATTAATAAACTATAAAACCCAAATAAAATGCATCTTCTCTATTCATTAAAAGATAATATTGTACTCTAGGAATCACGTCAAACTCCATTAATTGCTTTACCTTACTTACCTCAAGGGTCTGTCTGTGTGTGTGTGCGCGTGCATGTATGTATATATGTGCAAAGCGCTAACGGTATAACTTTTTGGCTCGTAACAAAAATTACAAGTTGCAACAAAGAGAAACATCAACTTACGTGTCATCAAACGCTAACGGTATAACTTTTTCGCTTGTAACAAAAATGACAACCTGCAACAAAGAGAAACGTCAACTTCTGTGTCATCAGACGTTGTGTACAGCATCACATGAAAATGCCTGCCATGTCGTAGCCACCAGAGAGAACCCACAAGTTTAATGAGGTAAGATTTCACGCGCTTCTTAGAACTATCGAAGGCACCCTGACAGCATGTTTTGCACTGGGGGGATTTTTTTTATTTTAGTCCCAAACGACCAAAACTCATAGCCCTACTTTCTCCAACCACACTTTTCAGTCATCCTCCCACCTCCACCATTCAACGCCCCCCACCCTCCTCCCATGCTCTGTCACCATCGCACCCACTCGCTGGAAGAAATTGTGACGATTTACTGCTTGCGTGCAGCTCCAATGAGCTTGCCACTGGTTCCACTGCTGATCATCATCAGGGGGGTGGGAGTGGAAGTCCTAGGCAAGGTTAAAGTTCTCAGATGTTAAGGTCAACACTGTCCCATTTTTTTAAGTACAATATTTTTCTTTGCTGTCTTCCCCAGGCTCGCCAGCGTCGAGGGAGAAACAATGTGTCGTCCCTTCCAAACTGCACTCACGACGTTTTCAGACGCGAGATCTTTCTTTCTTTTGTGTGTGTGTGTTTTTATCCCAGTATTTGTTTAACCTGTAATGTTTCATTCGTGTTACCTTACTTTAACTTTATTTGAGCAGAGCGCTAGTGTTGTGGTTTGTGTGCTGCGTTACGAGCCCAGCATCCCGAGTTCAATCCCTCACCATGGCTACGAGCGGTGGACAGAGTGAAATCAGCAACCAAGGCAAATGGACAAGCGTGGTGAAGTATGGTAAAAAGATTCCCACCACCACCTTGGCATGGTGGAGAACCTCGTCTAGCATTGGATTCGAAAGAACCATACATCATAAGAATAAGAATTGTAATATTTTACCAGAAACATAAAATCACTTTTTATTCTAACACTGTTGTTAAATCGTACTCTAAATAGGAGCAAGATTGTCTCTTTGTGAAGCGATTAAACATCGGTGAAACCGCTACCTATGGCAAATATGAGACCAATTAAGGCCATTAAAATGTACTCCATAATAATATTCAGTTTGTAACACGCTGACCTACATGCAGGTTCATTGCATTGGCCATTGCTAGTATGATGCATTACATAAAATTCTGGCCTCATGAACAGTGAACTTACTCCATATATCGTTCGTACAACAACAAAAAGGCATATGCTTCAATAAGCAGGGGGGGTATCGAAAAAGAAAAACAGACATGAAAGAGCAAATAACACAAAATAACAAGCAACATACAAAGCTATTCCAGAGAGAAAGGGATTAGAAGAGGGCGAAAACCAATCTTTGAAAACATGTCTGCAGAATTGCCCCCCCCCCCCCCCCCCCACGAAGAGACAGAACACTTTAATTAACTCCCCAAGGGGCACAGAGACGGGAGGTTTGTTGCTGGAAAATGCTTGTCCAATGCAATGCACAACTGCTTAATCAATTAGCTTGATCCGTGGTATCCTGCACAATCCATGCGTCTCTCATGTTCGGCTTCGTGGCACGGCCACCCGTAATCCTGTCCCCTGCACATGCTGCATTGCATTGTTCAAGATGTTAATTTGAAACATTCCAATTCTAGTTTTTTTTTTTTTGACAGATTAAGAGACATAACCTGTCACGGAAAATGACTTGTTAAAACTTTGGTGGAAGAAAACTCTCAGGCATAAGTATAATCGACTGGTCTTTGCCAATTAACAAGCCGCCTTTGATGCTCTGAATGTCTAAGGGCATTTGCCCTTGAAAAAATAAAATAAGGATAATTAGCTGAAGGCAATGAAAGTGTTAGACTTTGAAAACTATCCATTTGGTATTCTGATAGTGCAGACTGTCCTCGTTCCATATTCAACAAAATGCACCTGATATGACCATGCAATTACCCAGTAAATTCAAATTATTTTCATTCCATGGAATTTTTTTTGGGTCGGTGGGCGGGGGTCGATGTTTAAAACACATAAGTACGTACACGATGTACACATTTGTATCTTTGGAAGTTTTTTCTTCAGTTTTTTTTTTAAATTACGGCATTATATTCGGTAGATATATATTCAAGTTTTCAAAGTGTGCCACCTGAGTCGAAAGGGCCCGATGTAAAATGTTTTAATAGCCGAGGATTATACATTACTCATCAAAGCAGATTCATTTCCCTACAGTAGAAGTCATAACCTGGCAGCTTGCAGGTGTCACCGCAGTGATACCAGAGGTTAACAAGTGCATTTATTTTTTTTCACCAGAACCTCCCACTGCCGTCCATTAATCAAGCCATGTATCTCGGATGATTGGCTCAGCTGAAATTCCACAGGATGTTGCCACACGTCTGTGGCATGAGTGCATGAGAGGCCCATCGCATGAATGAGTTGTTTGGCATTTAGGATACTTTTTTGAGTCTTATTCCACACCAGCTCTTGATCTTTTTTTTTAGAAGTATCTGCCAAACCCCGCCCCCCTATGATCTCACTTATAGATATCTATCAGGACCCCATGGTGTAAACATAATCTTTAACTGTTATTCGCCGTGTCTCTCGGACCTCTATCTCTTTGCCACAAAGAGAAAGGCCCATTGTCCAAAGCTGCCCCCCTTTGGTGTTTTTTTTATTTCCACTTTAGAGGGTGACGTTGGGTTTTATGTCGCGTTGTTTGTGCTTGTGCGGCATCACCACAAGCGCACACGTTTTGTTTAGTGCAAGGGGAATGCAGCATTTCATGGCTACCTTCTGCCAGGGGGGCATTTGTAAATGTGCAACGTCAAAAGGCCTGGCCAGCGATCGAGGTCGCAAGTGAAGTCAACGCAGACGCGATGTGTTCCCTGATTTTTTGGGATTGGAAAAAAAATGTGTTTTTAAAATCGGACCTATATACTCTGGAGATCCTTGCAAATGACAATGTTCCTTCTTCAGGAAGTACGCTTGTGAAATGTGTTACTTCATTAATTAAACCAACTAAAGTACGTTTTTCTGATGATCTGGATTGTTTTTTTCAGATTGTAGGAACTTCATGTTGACATTTTTAGATTACATGATTTGTATTTAGAATTATTGAATTGATAAAATTTAGTTCATAAACAGTGAAACACATATCCTTTCGATCTTTCGGTAAAGTCACGTAGATAGGTTCAAAGAAAATAACAAAAAAACTACGACGTCAACCGCTCTTCCTCCTGATGACGATGGCTTGTATTGGTGATGGAAACATCGTAGTTTTTTGTTTATTTCGTATATTTTGTGTTATTTTCTTTGAACCTATCTACGTGACTTTACCGAAAGACCCAAACAATATGAATTCCTGCAGTCACGAAAGCCTTAAGTCAAGATATTTGGGTTAAGTAGAGAAAATAAATTTAAATATGAAAATAACTAAAGTACCAAAATTCGTCCTGAAAATCAGAGAAAAAAAACAATTTCTGAGAAAATGACATTGAAAATCTATTTCATCAATCTAGCGTCTGCTGGGATGTGCATTGAGGTTTAATTAAAACATCTTAGAATTCATAAGTGCAAAAAAATACTTTCACATTAATCAAATACTTGGAAAGTTTGTAATTGCAATGAAGCACCAAAATAACCTAAACCCAATATCAACTGCTCATTAAGGCAAACAAGTATTGTATTTCAGCCTATAAAACACTACTTCAAATATGAGAGAGTAACTAATATACGACCTTCATCCCAGCAATAGATTTAACCATGACTGTTGATGATGATGATGACTACAATTTCAGTTCATGACTAGAATCAGAATCTAATAATGCAATTGAAAATAATATGAAAAGACTTAAAAGCATGTTTTAAAGTCAGGTAGAGAATAAAATACTCCACTGCAAAATCGAGTTTCACATGGCTTTGCAGACATGCAGTGAAGGGATAAAGCAAGTATCTACCATTTTTTCAATCAATGTCCTTACTTCAACCAGGCAACGGTCCATTGAGGTGCATCTAGTTGCACTCAACAGAGGCGCGTGGAACCACACAGTCGTTATCGTGAAACAAGTTTGTTGAATCCATAATGGAGGTTTTTGGGTTTGTTACGTAAACAAAACGTGTCAATTACTAGTTCAGCACACTGGTGTGTTGGAGAGTAAACCCACAACATCTACAATTCGAGTACGACGTTTCGCCCCTAATTACAAACATCATCATCAGGCGACAGGCAGAGAGGGATGCACATGATGTCGCCACTTACGAACCAATCAGGTGATGAAGACTGGGCGGGGGGGGGCATTGATGTATGCAGATACATTACAATGGATATCCATTACCGGTTGGTTTATTCATAGGGTAATCAACATACATTCGTTTGTTGAATTGAGAAAATGTAAGTAGAATTAGTTTTCACATTAGGGATTGGCGTTTCGATACTGGCACATGATAGAGTTCCGTTTAAAATAAAGTTATGCATTCTATAAGTTGACATTGGAAGAGACAGCAGATTATTTTTTGTAATTCCCCAGATGAATTACTGGGCTATTTTAGGAATCAGACCATTGTCTCTGAGAATACTGGCTTAGTTGTAAGAATACTTGCCACACGGCTGTCCAGCTGCCAATATTAATTCTAAAATAATTATCGCGAGACCGCCAAAGCTGCTGTATATTATTGGACCTCTGCAAATGTTAACTCAATAGAGGATATCCCAGAGAGCCACTGGAGGTTAGGTTTTTTTTTGTAACAGGTGAAATATGTTCAGTAATCTGTTAACACCCTTGCCACTGGGTTCATTACCAATTGAAGTCTGTTTGAGATAGACTTCAGTAAAGCCACCAACAACAAATTACATTGACAGCTCCACTCTTCGCTATAACCAACAATGCTCCGCCCCCCCCCCCTTTCCAATAATCTTCTCTTTTTTCCAGCCAGAAATTCCCCAACATTCATCTCCCAAACTCAACCCGACCGCCTCACTCTGTTTGATTATGGCGGGCGGCGAGCTAAGGCCTCATCAATCATGACAATGCTACAGCGCTTCACGTGTCTGTCTGGTTTGACACACCGTGTATCACCGCACCTACGCTGCCGTATGCATCTCAATGTTGCTCTGGAACCCCCTCATACACTTGGCACCATTTGTGCATTCAGCGCAACTTTCAAATCGCAAGACCCTAAATGGTCTTGAGAAGTGCGTTGCGGAACCGTCAATAGCAAAAGCTCACAGGCCCTTAGAGTGTTATGCAGCATTTATACATTTTATTTTCTTCTTACCAACACTCGTATCAATACATCAGTGCTGCAGTAGGATAAGATATGCTAAACCCAAACACCGATTCTCAAGAAACGAGGAAATAAAAGCGCAGAAAATCCTCGTACACGCATCGAAGCAACGGCACATTATGCATGCTTGCACTTTCACGAGGAGTGGTAGCAATTTCTCAAATTCTGCAGGGTGCCTTCAAAGCCGTGTTACCAGCAGACTTTTTCCTCAAGAGACTTGGCCGGCCGGCCCTGAGGGGTGGAGTTGAGACGCACCGATCCGTGGCACCCGGAGCACTGTTTATTAATTTGCATCCGGCTCAGCAAGAGTGCAGCCAGGAGAGAATGTCAACTCCTATGCGGTGACCCGGCACGCATTCAAATATGGTAACGTGATGCATGATCCTGCTTGGGGTTAATGAATGGCACCGCAGAAGTGTAGTGTCAGTTATTACTTGGGCATTCAATTGCATTAAGCATTCCTCATTTGTGTGAACACATTGAACGAGGCTGCGTTAAATGCTCTTGGCATACGAATGAATCAGCGCCACGGCCATATCCACGGATTACAACACCGCTACGATGTGTGTATAGAATTTGGATGTTTGCATACACTCGCGTATTGTATACATTCATGTATTGTATACATCGATGTATTGTATAGATAGAAATCGTATCGGAACTGTAGTACACAATCCCCAGTGAAATATTCATGTAGGTCTGCACAGCGAATTATTTTCTATTAGTATTTACAATCGTGAAGGTCAGCCATTGAGCTCGATACAAATGCACGTGACAAATCGATGTTTTCTTATTTCTATTGAACAAAACAAATTACGATGTGAGGTGCGAAAATTGAGCTATGAATATTTCATGCTCGCTAATGTACATGGTGCTCAATGTAGTGTCCACCTATTAAGTGGTAATACAGGGGTCGTCTTAATAACTAAAATAAATTGTGTATATTGTCTTTTTCGAATAATTAGGCTTTTTGAAATGGGATTAATATAAAATGGCCAAATAACAAGGAAAACATGATTCTTAGAGAGGGCTCAGGAATTAGGGGGCATTTTAATGAGAAAAACAATGCCATATTTATAATCTAAGCATATATATAACATACATATATTACAATATATAGTTTTAATGGGGTGGAGCGGTTGTGCAAAGATGACATCATTGCGTTCCAAACCAAACCGACTCGAGCTGGATTTCTGCCCATGCATTAGTGCCAGTGGCTCGTGATATCTGAACAGATTCTGGATTTTACTTCCTTCAACTGCCTGCACTGACCAGCTTGGTGAAAAAACAACCCTCGCGACTGACATGGCATGGGAAGGCCTTCTTTCGGCAGTGGATTTGCTAAAGGGCTCTTTTTTCTGAATAGTTTGGGGAATATAAAATATACTTTTTTTAAAGATTACTGAGTGGAATATACAGGGTAATCCATTTATAGATGCCCCACTGATTTCTAATGACCCTCTTTCTTTCTTCTCAACAGCTGATTGAATATTGTTAAAGTGATGGCTACATGTCTTACAGAGGAGAGAGTTTAGATGTTTAACGAAATGCATTGAGATTGTTGGGAGATGTGTGGAGCCGTTGAATATTATGTAGTTTCTCTATAATTTATCCCTATTATTTACATCCATTTTTCAATTCAGTTCTGGATGAAGGCCTCCCCATGCCGGATCGGAGTGGGCGAAGGTTTACTTTTTTTCCATACTTCACCATGCTGGTAAGTGCTGGCTGATAAAACAAGAGTGCCCAGAACCATATTCTTATTCTTGGTTCTTTCGGTAAAGTCACGCAGAAGGGAAATAATAAAATAATACAAATATAAAACAATAACCAGTTCAGATACCACTCGGCACTGGTGTTTGGATCAGTGCACTAACCGCTATGCCACCATTCAAATCGCAGACATAAGAACTACATATATATAAAGTAGATGTAATATGACTGTAGCAACTGTAGCAATATCACATGCCACTTTATATTGCATAGCATTTTTTACGATGCTTTTAATAATAATTGGAAGGCACTGTCAATGACCTGTCCGAATGCCTCAGCTGTAGGCCAAAGCATTCAAAAAAATTATTGACGAGCCATCTTGGTTATCGACGAGTCTGGCTGCACTCATTCCTGTGCTTAAAAAAAAATCACAAGCATTATAATCTTGGATTATTCCAGCACAATGTAGCATTAAAATGTAATACTTCGCAAGACATTCATGAATGTTGATGTTGGTTGGTCGCAGAGTGTGGTGATCTAGATTCATCAGTCACTGTCAGACTCTTACGTGTGACCAAATGACCCGAAACAGGGTTGAGCCTAGTTAGTGCCTGGATGGGATATTGCCTGAGAACACCAGGGATCGTTATGCCTGGGCTGAGAGATGGCAAGGTTGTGAACAGTACAGCAAGACATTTTTAAGCCATCTGCATGGAGCTTTGCGTATTGACGAAACATTCCTATTCAAGTCTCTCCTGAGCAAGAATCTTGAGATTATATCAGGCTTCATCGAATGAATAAACAGCAATGCTCACAGGCGTGGTAGTGGCGTCAAAACATTTTCTAAGAGGGATACTAATCACAAGGATTCACAAACATAACGTTTTCATCTGTTTTTGAGAACACACATTTTTGTCCTGACCACAGGTCCAGCTGCAGCTCCTTTCGGAATGGTGGGGGGGTTGACAGTGGAGTGATTCTGTGGGGGGCCACTGAAACATCAGAAAAGTGATGATACACCGCTAAGGAGAGAATTAACTTGGCCGGGGGGGGGGGGGGGGAAAGTAGATGTTTGGTGGTTCAGGGCCCACTTCACCAACCCCCCCGTAGCACTTACCCTAATCACAGCACTAATCACAGCATCGAGTAAGTGCATTTCTTTACAGCATATCTGAGAGCAGTTGGCAAATGGGCTATGATTCCTTTATGCTTTATTTCCATGACCATTGGCAACTGGGCTCTGCTTTGTTGGCTTAGCCCAGCACCAGCCCCAGGAAACAAACCACAAGGTAGGGACCACGTTCCCATCCTCCGTGAGTCATGAGGCTCTATGAGTTTGTTCCCGACCCCACCACTCACCTTATCCTTCCCACCACCTCCTTCTTCTGATCCTCTCTGCAGGTCTGGCATGGGGAGGTGGGGGAGGGGTAATTAATTTTTGAAGATATTAAGCAACATTCTACTGTTTATTTTTTATTTTCCGCAGTGATTTTTTGTTAGATCCGGTATGGCATGGTTCAACAGTGAGATTGAAATCACGGAACGCATCGCTCACTCGCGCATTTGCACCATCACATCACCAACTGGTTTCAGGGTTGGCCTGCCTCGAAGAGGAGTGCGGTTTCAGGTTGGGAAGTAAAACTCTGGATCTACCGTGGGGAACTGACTAGGATCTGATTGGAAAGGCCAGGCCAGCGCAGCTTGCCGTGGTAATTTGGACTCTTTTGCTCAGACCCAGTACTTGTAACCAGAGGTGGGACAAAGTCATTGTTATGCAAGTCCAAGTCGAGTCTGAAGTCATCAAATTCATGACTCGAGTCTGACTCGAGTCCAAGTCACATGACTCGAGTCCACACCTCAGAGGTGGGACAAAGTCATTGTTATGCAAGTCCAAGTCGAGTCTGAAGTCATCAAATTCATGACTCGAGTCTGACTCGAGTCCAAGTCACATGACTCGAGTCCACACCTCAGAGGTGGGACAAAGTCATTGTTATGCAAGTCCAAGTCGAGTCTGAAGTCATCAAATTCATGACTCGAGTCTGACTCGAGTCCAAGTCACATGACTCGAGTCCACACCTCAGAGGTGGGACAAAGTCATTGTTATGCAAGTCCAAGTCGAGTCTGAAGTCATCAAATTCATGACTCGAGTCTGACTCGAGTCCAAGTCACATGACTCGAGTCCACACCTCAGAGGTGGGACAAAGTCATTGTTATGCAAGTCCAAGTCGAGTCTGAAGTCATCAAATTCATGACTCGAGTCTGACTCGAGTCCAAGTCACATGACTCGAGTCCACACCTCAGAGGTGGGACAAAGTCATTGTTATGCAAGTCCAAGTCGAGTCTGAAGTCATCAAATTCATGACTCGAGTCTGACTCGAGTCCAAGTCACATGACTCGAGTCCACACCTCTGCTTGTAACTGTGCTAACATCGCTCCCACGGGCCATGAAAATGCATTATATATATAACAATACACAAACATGGATCGTGGAGTTATGTTTGTGCAATAGTTTCAATTTATCATTTATAAGCAGTTGTTTTTCTTTACGCGATTTAAATGCTCTTCTTTGCTGTACTGTATGATTTTCGTTTGTAATTTTGGTGATTCAGGTCACTCTGCAAATGCGACTCCTATCTTGGCATCTCTTGAGTTCTGACCACCTGGTTGTACAAAATAAACTTGAGATCTCAAGCTGTGTGAGAGGGGACCAGATCAAGTTGGATAATATTGTGATCAGTTTAACACGCAGTCGTAGTAAGGGCTTTCGCGACCAATATTATCCATAATAGAGTGGGGGGTTTGGGTGAGATCGCGTAGATATAAATGTGTCGTTAAACCACCCGCTACGGCAAATTTGTAAGGTGTGTTACCTAAACAAAACATGCCAGTTGGTTACTATTTTATTCGATGAATCGATGCATTATTACGTGCTTTGTGATAATCTATTTTGTCGTTGGAATCTTTGTAAGTACTTTTTGGTTTTTTCGGCAAAAGTCACGTAGGTGGAACCGCTAGTAATTTTGCTGTGGCAGTTCCACCTGAAGACGGAGGCTTGTGTTGCTTCCGAAACGTCGTGATTTAATTGAGTTGTTTTCATTTTAATTTTAAAAAAATTTTACCTACGCGACTTTACCGAAAAAAACTAAAAGTCACGACAACTTCAAATCTAGAATCTGTGTAAGTCTTGGCTGCAGCACCGCCTGATTTGAAAATGACTCTCTCCACTTTTCTATCTTTCTCTCCTCGGTTACTTCTCAGTCATTTCCAACCTTTACACGTGCGGCATTCTGAGATCCATAGTTCCAGGGCGCCGTATAAATGTACATTGTTATTATTAATCCTGTCACGAAAAAAAAGATCTACAGGTACTGCAGTGACACAATAAAGAATAATTGTGAATTGAATCACGAGAGAAAATTGTGAAGCTCAATCACATCGCCTATTAAATAACACAGAAATACGCAGCAATGCCTATATATCATGAATATGTAATCGACATACTATACCCCGATGATAATATCAATCAATCCATTAACATAAATTCAATCATAACTTTATAATATTAATATTTTCTACGTGTATTCGTTTGTAGTGTACAATTTATTATATCACTGTAGCCGATATAGATTCATAACAATTTAGAGTCTACACAATCACAGTGCTGTAGTTTATATAAATATATGGGGGGCAAACTACAATTGATTCACGAATCGATTTGTGACTGATTTACAACAATTCATCATACTGCAATGAGAGCAAATCATTGCCCTGTATATTTACTTTTTTTGTTTACAAATATGAACATATAAAAAAGCTCAATGTATTTTAAACAGTCAGGATGAAATTCTGAGCCATGCTATGGTCATATCTCTTCATCTGATTCAAACAAAATTTGCGCCCCTATTTTTTACTCGGTGACAGCTCAATTTAACGTGAATTTTCATTAGCTAACGGTTTTGTCGTGACGCAATACAATTAATAATTGTTTAAAATAATAATTGTATTATATCTCCTGGAAAATCACACCGAGGCATAGGACTCTTTTTCAGGAGGAACCTTCATTGTTTATTTAATTTTAAAATGTTTTCAGCCAATTAATTACAATTCTTCAAACGCTTGCTATGAAACTGGAACACTCGACGAAAAGCCACACTTTGTATAATGAAATAGCGACATAAAATCTAACCAGAAAACTATAGACAGACATATAAGCAGACAGATATCACGAAGATACATAGAGAGAGCAACACAGGTACAGAGAGAGACGATCACCCCTCTCTGTACCTGTGTTGCTCTCTCTATGTATCTTGGTGATATCTGTCTGCTTATATGTCTGTCTATAGTTTTCTGGTTAGATTTTATGTCGCTATTTCATTATACCTGATGATGATTGCTTGTGTTGCAATCGAAACGTCGTATGCTATTATTTAATTAATTATTTTATCTTTATACGTCACTTTACCGAAAGAACCAAATAATAATTCCTGCAGTCACGAAAGCTCCAAAATTAAGATTCCACACTTTGTACACGGAGGCAACGCTCTGTCCCCGCGCAGATGGAAACAAATGGCGATCAGTCCCCTCGCTGTACTGCCCTCTCCTGGCGTGCCATGGTATGGCAGCCTCAGCACCCAGGGTTGAACGAAGCTTCGCAACGTTCGTGCGATGATCCACTAACCCTCGCTGCTGCTGTCTCCAGTGCTGGATTAGAGCAGCCACACGTTTTAAGCCGCCACCGCCCGACACGTTTAATATGCGTCCGTCAATTACGTCTGCTCTGCGGGGACTTTTGAGAATGTATTAGCTTTTCATAAGTTTCCCTCCTCCCAAAAATAGATCGTGCCTCGTACCTAATTATATTATTAACTGTCAATAAAGATGTTTTCGTTAAATCATCCGCTTCCCCCATCCCCCCCTCCCCCGCATGCCCCCTAAGATTTTAATGAGGTATGAATTGTGGCAATGGCAATGCATGAACACATAAGGCACGTCACAGATTTAAGAGCCATTAACTTGGTGTTTTGACAAAGAGCGTGGGCTGAAAGAGGACAGCGAGACACTTTAAGAGCCAAAAACTGACTTCAGAGAAGATGGTGAGTAGGGGGGTGGGGTGGTTCGTGTGTCGAGCCACGCATTAGCACACTGTGGCTCTCTTCATCCCTCCACTCCTGACCATCCAAGCGTACCCTCCAGAACAGGCTAAATTTGTTTAGAGACTTTTTGGTTAACGGCTAAGAGTAAAGTTCGCCTAAATTTTTTTTCTTAATCGATAATAGCTAAGAATTAATTTCGCCAATATACCAAGGTACTTTGCAGATCTGTAGTGCGGAAATAACTTCCTGGTCTTTTTTTTTTACCAAAAGGAATTGAGTTGAAATCTAGTTTAAGATGAAATTACGTGACCTCATTCTATTTGGCCTGAGGTCAACTCAGAAATAATGAGCACCGAGTCTTGTTTTTTTTCCACTTAGAGGAAAAGGTGTGTCGACGAGACGTTTGTGACTTCGTCTATGGGCTACATAGAAGGGCCATTGCCTCACAAAAAGAAATATCTTTTTTTATTGAGTTTATTCCAATGCAGTGTCACAAAAAAAACAATGCGCTTGTTACTTAGTCGTTTGTTTGGCAAATATTACTGAAACCTGAATCATGTATCCTCTTGAAATCAGACACATAGAGCTTCGGGCAAGCGCTTAACTTTCTACGCATTTTCCTCTGTGTCGATGTTATAGCACGCACACGTGCACACATGCGTGCACGCGCGTACGTATACATTTCTCTTTTAACTTTTTTTTATCGAAACAGAGGCCCTCGTGATTTTGGCACGTGCATTGTGGATCATTCATAATTTAAAAGAAAGTATGATTAAATATTGATGACGGCTGGAATCGCGCACGCTGCAGGCATGCGGCTGAACTTCTGCGTTTTACAAGGCTGCACGCCGACCTGACAGCGACGCTTCATGATTATCAACCCTCTGGGAAAAAATGAAGGCTCGACAGAAGGTTTGTTGGTGTGTCTGTCACATGCACACGAGCCTCTGATGACATCTCGTTGTGGCAACATAAAATGCATAGAATGCATAGCAGCTCAAATCCATTGTATTTCCCCTTTGCCTCCACCGCCCGTATTTCAACGTGGGATTGGTTCGATTAACAGCGACCATTCTATGCACAGTGAAGATGCCACGTTAACAGGCCAACGTAGCACCTGGGCCATGCCGATTAAGCATCTATCTAGGCACACATTTCATTTGATTGTGATAAATAAACAGCTGTGGCCATGCACACCCAGGAGATATTTTGTTATTTATTGTGTGTGTGTGTGTATTGTTACCATCTGTATTTAAGCCATACGTACGTTTCATGAAATCTCAAATCTCAAAAGAGGGGCGCGCAGCATGCAACATCTTCCTTTGAATAAAGTGATTCGACTGTGTTTACCATTGGAATTGTTTTGTTTGAAAGTAGAATGTGTTTGGGATAAACTGAACTTTCTTCTTCCTAAGTGAATGGTTGACGTTTAATATAGATTTTTTTTTTTACATTCAGGATGCGTGGGTGAGTCTCAATTTAAACATTTAAAAAACAGCATTTCCATCATGAGGGTCACAGAAACGAGGAATATTGTTTCGTTTGAAAAAATAAATAGTTTCCTTACGGCCAAAAAACTGACATTTACATCAATGAACTTAGTGCTGCGCATGACACAGCATCCATGAGTCGAGCAAGTTATTTCTCGACCTTGCCTTGCAGAAATGCCCTCCCCCCCCACAAAGTACACAATAAGGTTCTGGATTTGAAGCTTTCGTGACTGCAAGGATTCATATTCTTAGGTTTTTTCGGTAAAGTCACGTAGGTAAAAAAATAATAAAAGTAAAATAAAATAAAACTCGCGACGTTTCGGAGGCAACACAAGCCTCCGTCTTCAGGTCACGTAGGTAAAAAATTAATAAAAGTAAAATAAAATAAAACTCACGACGTTTCGGAGGCAACACAAGCCTCCGTCTTCAGGTGGAACCGTCACAGCCACGACAGCCGTATCAAGCGTGGCTGTGACGGTTCCTCCTGAAGACGGAGGCTTGTGTTGCCTCCGAAACGTCGTGAGTTTTATTTTATTTTACTTTTATTAATTGTTTACCTACGTGACTTTACCGAAAAAAACTAAAAATACACAACAAGGTTTAGGCGCAGCCCTGCAATTGCTTGCTCATGCCACTGTTGGTGGAAGAGCCTGCACTCGAGTGAACTATACATACGGTGTTTCGGTCTACCTTTGCACGTCAAACCACACTTTGCCCCACCATACGTGACCCGCCCGATTGACTAGCTGTGGATGGTATCCATTAATACCGCGGCGTGGACAGAGGCAGAGGGATTTGAGACACATTCCCGACGCTTCAAATGCCACGCTGAGAGATGGAGTACAAATCGGCGAGCTGTCGATGGCACGTCCAGTGTGCTAACACATCACACCACTGCAGCTCCAAACAAGAACATAGCGCATCCAAATGGGTTAACTTAGCGCTTACGTCATTTTGGTTTGTTATCATTCGTTTTGCATACGAAGAGAGTTCACACAGCGTGGATAAATTGTCAGCGCGAGTCAGCTTAGCGATCACCGATGGCATCAGCTTGGTGTGGGGCTAACCATGATGCCTTCACTTCCCAAACATCATAATTGAATGAGTTAATTTGCACATTGCTATTCCCCCTAAAGATTATTCTGTACATCGCCAAACACAGGCACATGCTCGTATATCATTGTACAAGCTGTCCAACATGTACATTTATTTTATATACAGCAGTACTTCATTAGCATTGGGTGTGAGTTATGGTTTTATATATATGTGCATTAGATAGCTTACAATTGGTAGCTACAGCTGAACATATATAATAAGATTGCGTTTCCTTGGTTTCATGCATAACGGCATTGCCAACTATCTTAACCGTATTTTGCTTCATTGTTATGGTTTTATACTCATCGATTTCTCTTCTTGCGATATTATAAAGTTGCGAAGATTTACACTAAAAAGGGAAATATGCCATCACACAAAACCGATCGAACACCATTAGTTTCAATGTCTACGGTAATTAAAATTCCAATTAACATGCAATTGGATGTATATCTAGAAATTATACATTATGTTGTATTCTGAAATGCTTAATGTATCTCCAGTTCAACCTTGCAAAAGGGACTGTATTGCATCTCCTGGTTAAATAAGGGACACAACAATGCATGTAAAAGGGTTTAGTAACAGCCTAGTGGCTAGCAAGCTGGACTATGATTTGGCAACCTGAGATTACTCTTCGGCCATGGCTAACACTAACTAAATTTGTATTTTACCAGGTAAGGCCTACTGAGATACATAAATATTTTCTAGAAGCGACCTGGTAACAAATGATAGCTCAACGAAGTGACTTATTTCGTGGGCTTTTAAAGCAGCCAAATACCCTAAACGCATGATGTTGATTCTAACTGTGGAGGGGGAAACCGGAAGACGCAGAGAACAATTGACGCGACCACGGTGAGAACTTGCATACTCCAAATATACAGCAGGCGTCAAGGTCCGGATGGAACCCATGGCCTCCTGCATACTAGGCAAGGTAGTTAACATCTCACATCTCAGTCACTGAGCAGTGGAGCGGTGGACGAACGATAAGGCTGTCGATTATTCTAGTATTATCGTTAGAAATATTGTGAGGATTTACGTGGAACCGGTTATGAGGCCAGCTCATAGAATAAAGCTCAGAGGACCTATTTTGCTGACTGCTACTATGCTTGTTTACCCAGGAAAGGCTCACTGAGTCTCGCGACTTCTTCAGAAGGGTCCTGCCAAGTGTGTTGAGTCAGAAAAAAACATTGCGATGTGTTCTTCCAGTTTGTGAATTTTGTCAATTATTTGGCGACGCTGTGTTGGCAGTGGTCTACAAAGTAATAATAGTAATAATGACGATTTTAGGTCATTTTCGAGCAAAGACGTTTCAGCCAATACCTGGTGACGTTGTATGGTTTCTTACATGTTATATATTCTAAATGCATACGCACAAAATGTAAAATACCGCTACCATGTCCAACACATGCTTTAAACAGAAGGAAAAAAATTGTTGAAGGAGCACCTCAGGAACACACCGAGTCCCATCCAGTGCTCGCCCAGCTGCATTGGCTTCCAGTGGCCTAACGAACACGTTATAAGTACGCACTCATTGCACACAAAGTGCTTGCCACAAATGAACCACGATGCCTTGCTGATCTCGTCAAAGAGCATAAACAATCACACGAACTCTGGTCACCCTCGCAGCGGTCTTTGGCTCGCTATTGAACAAACACAGTCGCCGCATCTCGCGCTTTCAGATGCACTCCTGCGGCCTTCTGGAAAGCTCTTCTTTTCGATATTAGGAAGCCACTGGAGCTATGCACTTTTAAGTCATCTAGATTTAAAACTAATTTCTTTAGGACTGCTTTTTTGTTAAGTTTGTGGCTCTTCCCTTGCACCTCCGATGAACACGGCTGGCTACGTTCAGTGCAAAGTAAGTTCAACATCCATAGTACATGTTTTTTGGGCTTAGATCGCGTAAATGTATAAATGTAAGGAACGAAACAGGTGGAATTCTCTACAAATCTGGCTGTCACCTGATGAAGCTAGTTGTAATTATTGGCGAAACGTCGTACTCAGATTGTAAATGTTGTGGCTTGGCACTCCAACACACCGGTGTGCTGTACTAGTGACGAATTGGACATGTTCTGTTTACGTGACAACCCTTACTAATTAGCTGTTGTTGGGTGGTGGTGGTGGTGGTGGGTTTAACGACACATTTATATATTTACACGATCTAACCCAAAAAACCTGTACTATGGATGATGATATTGGTCGTAAAAGCCTACTATGTGTTAAACTAAGTTCAATAAACATGAATGCTGGGAATTACACCGAGAAACAGATAGAAATACGAACAGATCACACAGAGAACACTCATTGGAGGCATCATGTTGATTGCTCAGAAAAGTGATCGGGCATTGGCAGAACAAATGGCTTGAAGGCATGAAGACCAATGGACAAGACTGGTGATGGAATGGCAGCTAAAAGAGGGAGCAAGCCCAGGAGGCTGGTCGTCGCAGAGATGCAGCGACGAGATGAGCTCATGCGCAATTAATGACAGCATCGCATGACCGTTAGGGATGGATATGACGTGCGGAACCTTCATCCAGCAGTGGATTGATCAGCCCTATTATTTATGATGATGATGATGATGATGCATGAGGCGGGCAGCGTGGCAGAGTGATAAGCGTGCTCTTCTTGAAACCGTTGCCCCGAGTCTGATTCTCGGCCATGGTTAACATCGGTGGTAAGACGACATCGAGACCCCTCCTTTCACCAGCCCGCAGCTATCCAGCACGGCAAAGTATGGTCAAACAACCTCCACGACTAACACAGCAAAGGGGGGTTGGGCTTTGTTGAATTAATGCAAAAATATAAATGTTTTTTAATCGAAAATAGACGGTACCGTTGCTACAGAGGTTCTTTGAAAGTCAGAAGTCTGAACTGGCCATGGTACAGCTTTACATGGCATTAATGTGTCCGGTGTAATTGGTACATCCTGAACACTTCACGCTTTTGAATGAAATTTCATCATTCCCCTGTCCAAACTTTCAATTCTGGGAGGTGTTTCCTCTTCATTAGACCATCTTGCAATTGAAAATTAGCTGCCCAGTTCCCTGCTGCCTGCCAAAAAAAGATGAATGGTGTGAACAGATTGCCTTCCGGACATCATATTTTTAGGTCGGCTGGACACAGGCACCCACATTTAACAAACTTGATATTTTTTATACGAAAAAAAACAGTCGTATGAAGGGGGTTTAAAACAGCTACCTGAACCGACTTTCCATTTAAAACTTCAGCGCCGGCTATAGTTGGGCTTGTCGAAGATTACGTGCACTTCAAAGACAAAGTGATGTCTTGCTCAAATAGCATTGAGGCACCGGTGCCCATCACCTGTCCCAAAACCCTGAGCTAGTCGTGGACATTCTGCATTCCGGTGTAAGGGGCGAGATTCTGCAGCGTCAAGCGTGGATATGGGAGATGACTATTCCCTAATGTTTCTTGTAGGCCATTAAAAGCGATAATTAATCAGTCAAACGGATTTGCTTGTAATCAAGTAAGGGTGCGCCATGATGCAATATTTTCTCTGCAAGGAGGGCCTCTGAGTTTAAACATCTAGGAAATGTTAGAAAATATTTATATGATGGCAGAACACAAGCGCAAGACATGCAAACCTGGTTTATGCAACAACAAAAATAAACAAAGGCGAAAAAACATTGGTAACAGCACTGACTAAGAAAGACCTATCAGTATACATAATTCATATGTAATATTTATATTTGTGATTAAGTGTTGCTGTAATACAGTAAACCAATATTGGTTCATTCATTTTGCAGGAAAGTTTCATTAACTCAAACAAATCTGTAATGGGAAGCAAATTTCTCCGCATTGCTATGAAAAGGTGCTGTAATTAACCTTTTAGGAATGAATGACAAAACTTTTCTCAGGGATATATGAGTCACAATGCATTTCAGGCCATGCTGAGGCACCTAATCAACCCTCACTCCTACTCCTGCCTTAACAAGTCGCAGAGGCAAAATGTACCTGCCATTTACGCCGCAAACTATTCCTGTGGTTACAAATGAGAGCGTTGATCACCACAGCGCACTGCTCAACACAACAACAACAACAGCAGCAACACAATGTAGCGGTGTGCTCCTATACACGGCCGCGAGATTCAGGTGACATACGCCGTGGCGTGCTGTGATAATCTTGCATTGGCCTACATCATTAGGCAGCTGAACGGGCAGCTGATATAGGGTCAGTTGTCACAAAGTCGACATTTTGATTCTCAGAGTTTTGCTGAAGAATTTACGCATGGATTTTACCCAAAGCATTTCGTTTGTTGCAAAAATAAATGGTAAAGAAAAGGCTAAAGACCCCATTATGTGAGAGGTTGGCACTCACTGATATCACAGCTCAGACTTTAACAATATAAAATTTACTGAAAATCATAAGACGATAAAAACGGTATCTTCACAGCTGCCGTTACCCAGGGTCTCCCTTGCAGAATAAATAATAAACCTCGGCTGCCTCTGGCCTGATTGAATAAAGTACAGTATACTGATTGATGTAGGGGTGGCTACTAAGTGGGTTCTGAACCAAATGCTACATTACCTGCGATAAAGCGAGACATTACATCACACCTCAACGCTAAAATAGTATTTCATTGGTTTTTTGATTGGCAGGTATAGCATTTAAATGTAATGTGCTACATCTACTCTCAAGGGCTGTTACACACCCCTTACTGGCACTCATTACCTGTGGTCTGGTAATAATATTTCTTCTGCAGGGGCAGCTCTTCTATCAGACTCTATGATTCTAATATGCTTCATCATATTATGAATGAGACACACTAACGACTTGCTGTTGGTTTTAATGGCTTGAATTTGGATTTCAACCGTTCCATTAAGGTGTCATGCGAATGCCAAAAATAAAAATTGAAGACAGCGTATTTAAATACCAAGTCATATAATTGTAATAACACTTGTAAGTGGGTTTAATTTAATTAATGATATTTGATTGTATCTGTCTTCACAAGGAGAATGATCATTTAACCCCACCAAGGCATTTTACGAATATATGTTTCCGTCTTAATAAAAGAGTAAAATAAAAATACTTGGAAAAATGTTGTTAAAAACATCAGGGCAATTCGATCATTGTGGTCACAAACGTTGCACGCGTCATTCACACGTGCCGTTTATTCATCTTCACACACACTCAGTGGCAGCGAATCGACCGAGACAAAACACAGGGAGGTGAACTCCACCACAAGTGGAGATGAAGAGCGTTGGGGATGGACAAGGGCCTGGGTGGTTTGATTCCGCCGAGGGGAACGGGAGAATTACTTTCAGCGACACCCACCATTTGGCTTCATTCCAAATGTGAAGGGACGTCACGCTAATTGTACAATAACAGATGGAGTCCCGAACGCGCTCGTGGTTGCTGGCGATTTAATGGGGTTAGAGTTGGCGAGAGTCGGCGCAGTCTCCGATGCAATTATTTTCATCTTACTGACAATGTTTCCACGTCAAAGATAATGATTTCTCGAAACTTTACGCGTCTCTTACATTTCATTTTGAGCCCCGCGTCAATCTACTGCTGGATGGTCGCCTCTGCGTGGCCTTTTGGTTGTGTGGAGTTTTTTTCACCTTATTTAACATCTCGCGCTGGTCGATGCGAGTCAGTGAACTGGGGAGAGCCAAGATTCCAATCAGATATTATTCACCGCTGACGTTAGCTGTGGCTGGGAATAAAACTCAGGGTCACCCAGGTGCGTAGTCCAGTGTGAAAATCGCTGCACCGCCATTGCGATGGCAGTACAGGGGTTAAACTATTTTAACAGCATAAAACAATGCGCAGGACATGTGCAAATGGTTTCTTTAGAGGCATTTAATTGGACGGATTTGAAATACAAACCCAACAACACAAAAGCGTTACATGAATAGAAAACATAAATCCCAACAACATGGGCATTTGCACATTTTGCTGATTTGCATGCAGCTGAATGCGTGACACCTGGGAGCTTAGCAAACGGATGCTCTTGTCAACACGAGTATTTCCTGACCACGAGCACACTCCGTGAATGCATTCTCATTGAGACGTGGAAGGGACGTGGAGGGAAGGCAACATGCTCCATTCCGTGACCGAACAAAGTATCTAATTCATTTCCGTGGTGTTCTTTGAGGATCATGCACGTGGAGAAAATGAAACGGACTGAGACGAGCAGAAAAAAAAGCAAGCCCATCGTAGCTGTGACCGCAAAAAGAAACGGCTTTCCAAGGCACCGGTGCAAAGTGCCTGTTTTAAAAATAATAATTAACCTTAATTGAATATTACATTTTAAAAAGTTTCAATATAAGTGAATATCCTGCTCAAATGAGCATTGAGTTGATATTAATCTCCTATTCACATCCCTAAGCCAGCAAAGGAAGGAATACGTGGATTCGTAGGATGACCCACTGTTGGCTTTTCCACAAAGTGTCACTCACTTTGTCGACCCTGCATGGATTATGGGATGAGTCAACAGCTAACTAGGAATTGAACTCGAAAAATGCATTGCCAATTGGGAGCCGCCAGTTCTACCACTAAGCCACCTTGCTGGGTTGTGAATTAAAAGTAAGAGGGGAAAAGGAATATAAGCTGGGACCTTTCAATTTTTTCACCACTCATGAATAAAGCATGCTAGGCAGTTTGTTTTAAGGTTACATCAATAATCGCGCAGTACATAATCTGATGTTACACCTTGGAACTTTAGGACTGATTTGGAACGTGGCACACAGTTAATGACACAACCGCGTAAATTAAAAAACGTATCGATCTACAAAAGAGCCTGAGGTGCCGCAACATCAAGTTGGCAAGTTTGAAATGGGAAACTTCATGAAAAGATGCACTCCAGTAAATATGTCTCAGAACATATTTAACTATTTTTGATCTAGGTTTAAATTACATCAAGCTATAACGACGTGTCATTCAAAGTGTTGCATTGTCAAACGTGAAAAGTAGGAATCTGGCCCAAACATAGTCACGAAAGAATTGCAAAGGAAAGCCAGTCGTATGGTATTCTAAATAAAAGCAAATATAGCACACCAGGTGGTTCAGTTGTGGAGCGGGTGGCTCGCAATAGGAAGACTGTGAGTTCAAATCCTGGTTGGGGGTGTACTCATCATCCCTCCAGGGTAGATTTTTAAAAAATCCACTTTGTGGTGCAGTCGACAGTGTTTGTCGTCGTTATGGAATTACACCACTATCTCAGGGAAGTAACCAGGAGATGAGCACTACATCGATGCTAATTTGAGCAAGAAATCACTTTGAGTTTTTTTTTATATACATACAATGTGAGTAGCATTCTACAAGTCTCTCTGAATAAAATTGCTATCTTAAGGTCAGAGAAATGAACTGGCACCACCACCTGAGTTCAAATCCCAAAAGTCAGCGATGTAGTGGGTTGATGGTGCCCAATGACCGTGAAAAAAATAGCCTGTTAAATATTTTTTTAAACTTAATTTCACGACATGATACCTCTGAGAATGAAATATACGAGTTTGACTGCCATGCACAAACATTTCGCTGTATTGGGGCCTTCGATGGCATGAAAGAAATATAAAAAGGTCAAAAAGCGGTCAGAAATAGTTCTGTAATATCTGCTTCCACGGGCCATTTTCTAACATACGAGGAGACACATTGCTCTATGCGAGTTCCAAATCACCACTTCATTTCAGAACACAATATTCTGAGAGCACAATTGGAATAAAATTGGAAAACATAACACGAAAAAATTTCGCTTATATAATACATCGGTACCATTATGCTTCTCCACATTATGGTACCATCCAATATCATGTATCTCTCTCACTCAGACTGCTATCGTGCAGTGTTTAGCTGCAGAAGGAAATCAGTTCATCATCCTTTCAAATCAACCCACTTTCTCATGCCAGAGACCGATCACACCAGCCAAAAGTCATGAGCAGTCCTCTCAATGCTTCACTCACGAAACTCTCACTCTCTCCCTCGTGGGCTCCCGTAAGGCCCACATAAATGAGAAACTCTTTCTCTATTTGTACAGAATCTCAGTAGCAGGGTTCAGAAGATCCCTGGCACTGCCAGTTCAGCCAATACCTCAAAGGCTTGTCGATGCTTGCTTGCGATTGCCACTTAAGTAGCAGAATGGGATTTAGGTTTTCATTTTAAGAGATAAAGGAAGACTCCAAATCCCTTCCACCTCAAATAATCTCCAAACAGAGTGGCACAATTAAAAATAGAGTCAAAGTGATTATCTGTTTGAATAAGCAGTGAGGTGCTCATCTTCTGTTTATATGTTGAAACAGGTTGTGGAAATCTGACATTCTACAAGGGCACCAATTTTATTGACCTTGGAAAGATGATGGGATGAGTTACCCCAATCAGGATTTGAACTCGCAACCTTCCAATTGTGAGCTGCTCACAACTGCTGAGCTGCCTGGATCGATGTGGTTAAGGCAGCAGTGCATTTATTATTTGGGAAAAGGTAAATGTATTTAATGAGCAGAGGAGATGCCATCACAATAACTGAGCATTCAATATACGCCACATTGGAAGTGACTATTTTTGCACGGCCTTGAATCCGTCTATGATAATTATCAAGAAGTGTTGGGCTTCATGCAGCCTGCAAAATGTGAAAAAAAGCTGGAGGGTAAGGAGTTAAAACTCAAAAGGCTTCCTGACAAATAGGGCTTGGGAAATTTGTCCGGTTTGCCCATGTGTCTCATAATCTATTTAAACCATTTCTAATGACATATCACCAACATGTTGTGAAAACACTGTGTTTGTGACTTTAAAATCATATGCACATGTTCAAAGCGGCAGAGCTGAATATAATCCTTTGATTCCACAAGTCTATCTTTCGACTGCAGGCTGTGTTGCATTCGCTGCAAGATTAACCTTGAAATGATGATGTGAATTCTGCAGACATTGCTACTGCCTTTGTGCCAGCGGGATTACTTTGTAATACTGACAGCGCTAAAAATGGGTGATAAATTTGTTGTTGCTAAAATCTTTCCAGCCTGTTCCCGATAACTTATATGCAACACATTGAAAGGCTGATTTTATTATAATAATAATAATACATGTGTTCGCTGTAATAAATTTTCTTGCTTTCACTTGTATTACTTTCTGGCCTTGCTCAAGGCTATGGGCACCGAGCCTTCTTGAACAATGAGACATCTACAGAGCAGATACGTTTAGAGACTTACCGTTAAAAAGCTGGGCGTACGAACCATACACAGCAGCTATTTGAATTGGGCGAATTACGTTTGTTGTGCCAAGGAGGACGTTTGCAAAGTTATTCTTTCCAACGTTAGACATCAGCAAAGGTGCACAATGGCCCTAAAATGCCGCTCCCTTCATAGGTAGGAAACGCAAGAGAATGCTGTCTTGCCAGCTGTCTGCATTCCCACTCATTAGATCATCGCGCCAATGTCATGGAACACCAAATGAGCACGGGCCACATCACGGCACATTTAGATAATGGAATGTCACGACATCCCTTGCCGCTTGAGTGCTTGCCATTTTCACCGAAATGTCTGGCTGCGGCCAAAACGCGACCGGCAGATTTACCGGAGACTCTGTGATGGCAGTAGCCCGGTGCCCCGGCCACATATTGTGGGCGTCCCTTATATATTATGGCACGATATTCAGAACGGACACTCTGACCTTCCAATCGCCTGGCAGCTAAGTGACCAATAAATCCGTTATTCGGTAAATGGCTCATGGCGCTGTGGCCTATTGAAATTCAGACAAGAGGGAGTGGGCATGCACAAAACCACCGTTAATTCTGCACAACATTACTGCGGGTTAGCGTAGAAAGTCTTGCGTCAAACAATTGTGGTCAATAGATGTTGTGGCATGTTGCTAAATGAAACCCCATCGTTAGTTACCCAAATTAACTATTCATCACTTTTACTTCACAGGCTAATATATTCGGTGGGATTATATATATTTTTTATGTCACTGATGTGTTTTTAAATTTTTTAAAAGTTGTATATATAATGCGTAATCCTTTAGAATAGTGAGCATGTTTTATGCATTGCATTTCGAATGAACGTTTCAGAGGCCAAATGAATCCTTATTTCCACACGCGAGAAACTGTCGTGTATGCACGCTTGCAGTATACTGTATATTTCCCCGTTACATTGAGTGAAAACTGCACATTTGAATATGAAAATTTTTCTTTTTTGCCAGCGGATCAAATGAATAACCATAATGTCGTTGGCGAACTAATTTGGCCAATTTAGCCGATGCATTAATTGAGCTGCGAGGACAGAACTTGGAGGAGGTCGCATGTTCACTGTGCAGCAGCTGCAGGATCTGGCAAGAGGGTGGAGGGTTTGGCAATGAGGTGTGGTGGTGTGGTGGTGGCCGCAACGGCTTTTGGCCATGGTGACATGTTTATTTGGAAGTTTTGCTTTCTCTACACATGCATCCATCGATTGTATTTCATGCATCCCATAGCATTTGCGACGGTTCTTAAAAACCCACAAATGCACATCATCAATTGTGCAACATCAAGTTATGGCTTGCTGATGATTGCAGTTAATATGAAACGAGTCTATATCTGGTGTGTTGTGCAACTACAAACTTAACGTTTGTAACCTTGAAGGCCTAATATGTTTTTTCTAACTGCTATTTTATTGAATGATTGATTAATTCGGAGGAGTGGTGGCACAGTGGATAGTGCACTGCGCTATGAACCCGGCAAACCTGAGTTTGATTACCACCCACGGCTCAGACCAGTGGTGAGTAATACGTGAACCTGCCCTGACCAGCGTGGTACAGTATTGTCAATTAACTACCATGATTGACATGGCCATGGGGAGGCCTTCATCCAGCAGTCGATATAAAGTGTACGATGCATTATTTGTATTATTATTCATTAATTAAAGCAATGAACTGTGACAATGCATTAAAAATGTGTTTAAACGAATGTATATTATTAGGGACCGGTTCAGATATCACATGTTTGGCAGTACCCTACTAGCTATTCCCACAAAATTCATTCAATACTAATACAATCTTAATCCATCACTCTGGCTCTGTGGATGACTGCATCTGTGCAATAAAGTGCCCAGGTAAGTGTGACATAAAAAAAAATCTCCAATTTATGACATTACTGCCATTTTCACCTACCTTTTCTCTTCGTCTCGCAGATCAGGCAAACGCGAGAGGTACGCTTACACAGGGCATGTTTTGAAAACAGAGGGCTTTTTCCGGTATCTCTGGGCTTAGGACTTGTTTCGCTCTGCAGTCATGGGTCGCAGCTGAGTGTGGCGGCTGTGGTGGAATATTTCCCTACCGTTCGGATGTGCACCAACATTTGACCGGACCCCATAGCCTGTAGCTCCTTTAAAAAAAAATCAAACACGTAATTATGATTTGTGTCATTGTGGATAATTTAATTAACAACATGAAAAAAATATAAGAACACGTGCCTCCTTCTCATATCTGTTCTTCCACATTTAAAAACATAACACCTTTTTTAAAAATCCAATCTGCGGCGCACAGCCTTCTCTGAGTGCATAATTTGAACAGTCTTAGTTCTACACAAGCAAACTCTGGCACGGGTTTGACATTCAGTGTAGAATCAGGCTTGCTTGAAACAATGTGTGAACTGCCAGACGTTTATGGGCAAGCACTCTCTCTGTAGAATATGGGTTGTAAAATATCACAAAAATGCCACACGAAAAATAAGAGTGAATAGAAAGACGTGTACTGACAGGGTATGAATGCACATTCAATAATTGATGAACATATTTTACCTGGGGAAAAAAATTCTCTAAGAAGGAATATTTTCTTTGTAACGGTGCCCAGAGTGTCAGGTGACACAGCACACGCACAACATGTCACGGATACAAACCGTTTTAAACGTGTACAATGTACAGAATGCATTTATTTATACGTCAGTTACATCTGTGCGTGTTCCTATGATGAAGGGTCATTGCCCAAAACGTCACTTTTATATATGTTTTCTTTTTAAGGCCCACGGTGTTATTGACGAATGTGTTGGATTTATTGTTTTTTTGTTGTTATATTCATTTCGGAGTCAAGAACAGCAAAAAGACGGCCAGGGCGGCGTGCGTGAACATCACGCGCGCGGTCAAACGTGCGAAAGAGCAGCGCACACTGTCTGCTCAACATGGAGTGTAACAGGCGCAAGTGGTGTGCGGAGTGTGTTTGAATCAAAGATTGAAGAAAAGTGGACACAGTACGACTGGGAGATCGTTCCGTTTTACTGTGCAACCATTTTACGGTGTAACCAACAAATACATACACAGCAGATGATGACGATCGTAGGAGGCCCGTACAAATGTTCTGATAGAGCGAGTTCAAACGCACTGGGGCATTTGTTAATTGTGCTTTACTGCTCACCCGCCCTCGCTCGCGTTTATCTCCGAAGCACACGACAATAAACATCACATGCCGCATTCGCACGGGTCACGAAGCAAGGTTAAATGACCTAAAGCCCTCCCGAAGAGCGACTGTATAGCCCGGTGGAATTAGATGTGTCAAAACCAGTTGATCAATGGAGGTGGCAGTCGAGAAAAGTATGGCTTTCTTCAGGTGTGAAAACAACAGCAACAAACCAAAAAATGTCGTAATAAGTCAAACAAAAGCCAAGAATGATGGGTAAATGGTGTGCTCCCTTTCGACTCTGGCGGCGCATTAATGAAGCAATTACATGCTTCTCTCCCTATCATCGTGGATAAATGCAGACTGGCCTGGTACATGGCCAAGCCACCAGCATTACAAATTAATGAAAGCTGGGACAGGACCTCAGCAGATCAAACTGGCAGCTCTTAGCCTTGGCTCCAAGGCTCGGTGCCCCATGTTCCATCACAGCGTGTCGCGGTGCGCGTCAAAAAAAAATATATGCCGCGCTGATTGGAATGCGCAAGTAGTCCGTGAGGAAGTGTAAGCGTCACCGGCGATACGAGACAGGATATTGAAACGCCGGCGAAAGTTAGATTACCGAAATCCCGATGAAGCATAACGAACCAATTTGATGTGAATAGTCGGGTGAATGCGAGGACGTGCGATGCCCTGGCATCGGGGTAAGAGACGCCTTTGCTCATTTTGGCGCAGGAACGTGCACCACAACGGGTTTGATAGCGCGTCGCGAGGTTGTATTTTTCCCTGCTGGAAGAAAAAAAATGTCCCGCAATTCTTTTGGAAAAAATGTTGCCTCCTGCAGCTCGGCAAGAAAGATGAATCCGTGCAATCACCATTTTTACTGCAGGATCTGATCACGAAGGTTAGCTCATCAAAAATCCAATTAAATGCCTCGGCTATGCAAGCAAGGTGCAGTTGATATGTTCTCCAGTCCCCCCTTAGTGCCCTAAACCCAGTAGAACGCACATGGGCCACACTTGATTCATTGTACTTGAGAGCTTTCATCACTAACTGGCATCAATTCATACGTGGAAGTTTTTCAACTCTCGAAAGGAAGTAGATGAGAGAAAAACGACGATGTCACTTTCTTTTCTTTTATGGAAACGGCAGGGAGCAATTTCCACAACCAGAACCTTTTGACTTCGATTTAAAGCTTTCGTGACTGCAGGGATTCATATTCTTGGTTCTTTCGGTAAAGTCACGTAGAAGGGAAATAATAAAATAAAAAATATAACATAATACGAACTTTATTTTATTATGTTTTATTTTTATTATTTAAACATAATAAGAATTAGATTGTATTATGTTTTACTTTTATTATTTCTCTTCTACGTGACTTTAAAACATAATAAGAATTTTATTTTATTATGTTTTATTGTTATTATTTTATTATTTCCCTTCTACGTGACTTTACCGAAAGAACCAAGAACAGAACCTTTTATTTTAGTATGGCAAACTTTACTCAACTTTCCTCTGCCCCCTCCTTCCTTCCCCGTATTTTTCTGTTAATTCCAAATCGCAAACAACAAGCAGCATTCTAGATTTGAAGCTTTCGTGACTGCAAGAATTCATACTCTTAGGTTTTTTCGATAAAGTCACGTAGGTAAAAAAAAATTATTAAGTAAAATAATAATGCATGAAAATAACTAAATTAAATCACGACGTTTCGGAGGCACAGCTAAATTTGGCTGTGACGGTTAGTTATTTTCGATTTAAAGCTTTCGTGACTGCAGGGATTCATCTTCTTGGTTCTTTCGGTAAAGTCACGCAGAAGGGAAATAATAAAGTAATAAAAAATAAAACATAATAAAATAATTCTACGTGACTTTACCGAAAGAACCAAGCAGATTAGTTATTTTCATTTATTATTATTATTTTATTTTATTAATATTTTTGTTCCTACGTGACTTTACCGAAGAAAACTATGAGTAGCAAGCAGCATATGCTGATTTGCACAACACATGCATCTGTTTTAGACTTTAGCGGCACAGTCAGCAGTGCTGCATGCGTCTCAGGCCATATTTTCAAATCTCCATCAAGCTTGCATCTGAGTGGCTCGGGACACAGGGACACATGCCTCTGCAATCCCCAGATCATTTTTCAACAACAGTAAACCACTTCTTCTTGTTTGTACAACGGGTTCAGGTCAACCCACACACAGCCCACGGTTCCCTCAGCACAGCGGAGGACAGCACTCAGCCACAGAACGAGCTATTTGATCGAAATTAAGCAATTTAAAGCCCGCACTGCGGATACACAAGGCGTTTTCAGACTAAATTCCTTTCCTGTTGAAAATATCGCCTAAGCATTCCGAATGTGTCTCACGGGAAGGAATTATGTTTTGTTTATCGTTTTTTTTTTTTGCGAGCCACAAATTGTTTATGCAAGAGTCAAGAGCTGCGATTTTTTGGATATTAAACAGCTTCTTTTAAGCAAAATAAAACATATGGACCTTGCCACGTGTGATTGTCACATTGTTTACATGGAACAAAAGGGCCACACGTGCAGCTATGTACCGTGATCAATATATTCCATTGACATTTCAAAAAATACATCCAGAACACATTTGTACGAAGGTTGCAGCGAAGTGGCATTCATAGCGTTTAAACAATGCCAAAGTCGTTTTCACGTACGTTTAATGCGCAGCAATGATATATTGTAGGGGACAAAGTCTATTGGGCCATATATAATCCGCGCTAGGAATAAATATATTTAATTATTGCACCAATTCTTATTTTAAGCAATTGCAGCTCCTCAAGTGAAGCCAAACTGCTTAGTAACTGAGAACCATAAAGCTGTAATGACAACCTTAAATGCCCTGTATGATTCATGCTAAAACACGCCTCTTCCCAAGCCGCTTTTAAATTTCACCTTGGCCTGGACCCAAAGGCTTCTTTTAAGCACTTTTCTACTTGGCATAAAAAAAAAAACTTTTATTAACCTTTTCACACCAAGGGAATATGCTACTTGGCCACGTTGCCAGGGGAGCGGCTTGAGCTAACGCTGGCGAGGCAAGGCCCTAATTAGTAAATAAATCACGTTAAGTGGAAGCTTCGCCGACTGCCACCGAGATTAAGGGCACACGCGCAGTTAATGACAGTTATTACAGAGCGATGACAGATGTACTTGGGCTGCCTTGGTTTCTCAATTCGGCAGATTAGTGGGAAACACAATGAATATATATATTTTACTTTTTTTGTTTTTTTTCCCCATCACTGGAAATCAAGTGCGGGGATATATTTCAAACCCGCAGCAAATGTGATGAACTCTATCACAACAACACTTCTCTGCGAGTGTTATAATTAAATGCCACTTGAAGGCATTTTTGTCATTGGGAAAGTCGACAGGTATAAGAAATGAACAGCCCTCCAGCCAAATGAGGTAACACACAAACCTATAATCTGGCTTCACAGCAGCCTGGTCTCTTCCAGCGTGCAAACACGGGGAGACATGCGCAATGCGTGTTGGGGTTAGATTGAATGTGGTGCTGCTGCATTTGCTGGCCACTTGCCTTTCTATTACTTGCAATCGAATTAGACGTAACAAATCCGAGGCAGAGCCAGATTTGAGTAGAGTTCGTTTTGGTGCATTTTGCGTAATCACGGCGTATTCCCAAATTTCCGCTAACGTTATTCGACCAAGATTTCTGAAACCAGATCTCAATTTCTAACGGGCGGTTGTTCGACCCTCACCTTTACCACGCTGGTCCGATGCAGGTTGGTGAAGGGGGGTTGTCTAAGACAATTTGTGATGTCACTCGACCGGTGATGTTAGCCGTGGCCAATAAGCAATCTCAGGTCGGCAGGTTCATGGTGCAGCGCTGACCAAATCCCCGTCGTAACACCTCTCCTCCCCTCCCCCTTCATCACCTTCTAATCATCAAGGTAATTTTCTCTGTACGTGTGAGCCTCGTACGTAGCCAACCGTGCGAATCGGAGATGCGGGGGAAGGACAACAAACGAAACACAAAAACAGTTCTAAAGGAATGTGTTTTCATGATAGGATTTTCAAGTACATAACTCCAGTGGCTTCCTAATATCGGAAGACCTTTCCAGACGGCTGCAAAAGCGCATCTAAAAGCGCGCGTTGCAATGACCATCTATGTTCCAGGGTTAGCCAAAAAAACACTGCTCTGAGTATGACCGAAGTTTGTCGTTTGGAGCCCGAAGAAGAGGCCACTCCAAGGTTTCCTTACAAATGCAGAAAAAAATGGTTGTGCAACGGAGGCTCCAAACATGGCCGCGAATTTATTTCGTGTTCTGCTGTCATGATGGGGTTTTCTCCTCGTTTACAGATTCGATGGCATGAATTTGTGCCGCATGGGCCACCACGCCCTTGCACAGGCGCTCGCCCTTACACGCAAGCCTCATCCTCAAATAGTGATCGACGACCTTCCGTCGCGTGCAACATTTGCGGAACGTTTCTGCAATTGTTGCCGGCCAAAAAAAGAAAACGAACTCCACCCACTCTAGGCCCTTCTGTAATTGCGTAGTGAGTAGTGGCGGTGGCGTGCAAAAGAAATAAAATGGAAAATGTTGCGCCACTTCTGCGCTGTATCGCCTTGTCACTCCATCCAAAAAAAGGGGCCGAATGACATCTTCAATTGCTCCATAAATCAGGCCTCCAGAGCCCACGTGTTTCTCTGCTCAAATGCAAATGAGAATGAGACGTTGCTTCTATTTGTCCATAGTCCTGAATCAGTGGCGTAAAATACGTTTACGAGGCAAAAGTCAGCCCACAGGGCAATTACTGTTGATATTCTACAAAGTGGTCACTTTATCAGCCGTGGACAATTGACAATCTAAGAATGCCCAACAGACAAGATTCAAAGCCATCAACACGTAGAGGTGCTTGGGTGGATTGTTACATTGCACGATCATGAGAGGTAGCGACGACTTGGGGAGGCCTTCATCCAGCAGTAAATTGACCATGGCCGACAATGATGATGAATCCTATGATTTAAACGTTTGTGGTACCACCACAGCACGACCAAACCATTCGATCAGAGTATAGGACAAATAGTAAAAAAAACGACATTACCCCACTTTCATACCTTATATATATACCTGCTTATATGTGGAAAGTGGCAGAACATAAATAAATATAACCTGCTTAACATCTCGGCCTCTCGTTGCTTTTGCCTGTCTGCAATGTTAGACATTTATTGGCATCGCTGGGCAGGTGGAGAGATTAGATTTTTTTCTGGTCGCTCTGTCACGAATGCCTGCCGACAGTGGGCTGTTAGATGCTTGTAACCTGCTGACCCTGATAGGCGGCATAAATAAAATATGGCAGCTGCAACATGTGCTTTCGCATACTGTTTTGAATACATTAGGGTGGTAATGTGACCCGGCAATTAGTGCAGAAGCGATGCGAGGAGCGAACGAGGTGAGCCTTCTTTCTGCAACGTATTACATTCCACTAATGAGCGGATGGAAATTTGACGAACAATCTCGCGAGTACAAATGGCTATGCTGGCGTCAGCAGCAGCAGCAGCAGCAACAACAGTAACAATAACAACAACAAAAATCCATTGTCGTCCACAACTATCATCATCAATCAATGGCTGCTGAAATTCCTGCAACCGCAAAGTGTGGGCGTGCCTTGTTGTTGAGCCAACAAAATTCAAATCAAACAACGGACTTTAAAAAAAAAGAGCAAGAAACAAGAAGGCATATGAGGTTTTACCTTCCGTGTTTGTTTTTTGTTTCAGTTTTCCTTTTTTTTCTACAGCGAACAACAACAAAAAAAAGAACAAAAATTCGCTTGCGTAGGCAGGCGATGCCTTCGCCGTCTCTTGACGCGTCCGTTTTCTTAACACGCAACACACACCTGGCCACTCCGGAGACAAGATTGTCCGCCGCCCCCCGTAAATGAGGGCCAAGCGGGAAAAAAAAACCTATTAAGCAACGGGTGCTCTGTGGCCCTGGCAGTACCTCCACAGAGCGCTTGCTCATATTGAGTGCCGTAGCTTCCGCAGCTCAAAGCCGGAGGAATGCTGACCCATAGGTATTGCTCTGTCACAGGCGGCTGCATTCAGTAGCCTTGGTATGTAAGATGCCGGCACCATATATCTCTCCGTTTCCCGGTTGTCACTGTCAGCACTCCTAAAGGCTGGGGAAATAAACTACTGCAGTTAGACTGTAATTAATCTGTTTCGGTATTCCGGTTTGTGTGGATTTTTTTCCCCCCCACGACCAAGATTTGTATATAATTTATTTAAGAGCTTATTTATTGGAATGTACCTAAGATCTGGCCATAAATAACAGAGACTGAATGGTTCGCCTTCTTTATTTCAGCAGTAAATATATCTGGTTGGGAATGGCTTGCGGCGCACCCGTATCTTGACCGTGACACCGCGCTGCGGTTTGGTCGGAATCAGAGGCAGGCCACAAATCCTGCCGCCGAATACGATGCATCAAAATGCAACCTGCAGGGGCCCAGGGTGAACGAGAAAGCACATCTGATGGATGCAAACATATCCGCCTCCCTGCTTAACCGACTCCATCCGGGCTGCCGGTTAATGAGCGTGGTCTTCTGGGCACTTGCTGTAATTGGCTTTTTCCACAGCTGAGGAAAAAAAAGCCATCCAATTTGCGCAGGTGACACTTATGCAGCTGTTAATGATGGTCGTGCAGAAACTGAACAAAGAAGCCGCGATTACTGCCCGTCCTACGAAATGAGTACCTGCTACGGCCCATTTCAATTTGGTTTGAATGGCCAGGCACCAGATAATTGAATTACATGGTGTAAAAACAATAATGAGATTGTATATCAAATCGTCAGATTACTAATTCAATAGTTTTATAAAAGCTTAATAAAAGAAGATATCTCCCTTGTCTCCTTTTTTTTTGCCATTCTTAATCTGGTTACAAAGTGTGAGTAGAGATGGCATTCAGTTTATGATTCTCAACTGTGTCAACCGGTGCCGTGGGTGCAGCGTGCGGTAGTGTAGCGGTTAGCGCGTTGCGCTACGAACCTGACGACCCGAGTTCGATTCCTGCTCACGACCAAAATCAATGACGATTATCTGAACCGGTCCTGGGCCTCCCCCTAGGACGACTCAGCCTCAAATGAGTATCTGGTGCCGTGTGTAAACATCGCCACTTTGGGAGACAAAGGCGGCCGGCTGTGGTGCTGGCCACCCCCCCCCCCCCTTGTGTGCCGTTCTGGCCTTCATAGGTGCTCGCTAACAGCACTTGTCCCAACAGTCCGTTACAGGCTATACAGGAGATCTTTATCTTTGTCTTTTGTGTGCGCGAATCGGCACAGTGGGGACCCGACGTGGTCATTTCAGTCAGTCGACCCATGGCGCCACCTGGGTGTGTTCCGTGACCTCCTGCCAGCAGCGAGCCTTCGACGCTTCACGTGGCCTCAAGGTGCCCCTCGCACAAGTGCCATGGTGACGGTCACCGCTACTTCGTGGCGAACGGCGACACTTGTCATTGTTGTTGCGTGATGCAAAATGCAGTGGACTTGCAAAGGGACCTGGGTCACTGGAAAATGGCACCATACCGCCCCAATGTGCACAGGGACAACGTCTCAGAGGCACTTCAGCACAATGCCATGTGGTTGGCAGAGTCATTTTAGTTGGCATAAAGAAAATAAAACAAAGTTACGAGCGGCAGGGCGTGAGATGCACTGACACCCACGCATGGCTAGGAATGTCTGCAAGGTGTAAGAATGAAAATGTATAACCTCATGATATTCTTTGGGTCTTTTGGTAAAGTCATGTAGATAGGTTCAGATTAATATGACCTTTGGACGACACCCATTTTAAACCTTTAAAACAGTCTGCAGTTAGCAGCTTTCCTCCTCTTTTTTCCTCCTGATGACGATGGCTTGTGTTGCGATCGAAACGTCGTAGTTTTTTGTTTATTTCGTATTTATTTGCATTAATTTGCACCTATCTACGTGACTTTTACCGAAAGGCCCAAAGAATATGAATCCCTGCAGTCACGAGAGCTTAAAATCAAGATGTAACCTCATGATACTTCTCACATTGAAATCACTGCTTTCAAAGAAGATTATTTTGCAGACCAAAAATTACTTTGGTCTTCCTCCCATAAATGTAAAGTGTCTTGTTGTGTGTGCCACAATTACGCCACAACTTTTATGCATTAACTGTTTAAAATGCAATACCCAGAAGACAGGGAATGCGCTTTAATTACATTCAAGGTGGCTTTGTACAACGCATTGTTTAATATTGCAATGGATAAATTGCAATGCACCGTGCAGCCAGACTGTCTCAACAACGAATGTGTAGGTGTGTTAATGTATTGGCTGACTTCACGCGCACAGCCCGTGCACATCACTTCACGCGGCCTCTGTGACATCGTGCATTCGAGAACTGGGGAATATGAAGGCCACCTTCCTGGAGGACAACACGAGCAACCTGGTCACATGGAGTGCAACGGGTGTTAAGCATTCTTCAACGTAGGTTAAGCCTATTGAACAAAAAAAACCCCCAACACATTTCAAGGTGACACTAAGCAAATAGACTCCACCGCATATAAGTCATGCAAGGCAGCATAGAATAGCCGGCAATGAATTGACAAAACACGTAGGTTCTACTATGAAGGCACTCGCAGTGGAAAACTGACATTAAATCAAACAGTCAAAGCCAAGTGATTTCCTGCTCAAATGAACACTGACGTGGTGCGCATCTCCTGCTTACAGGCCTGAGCCAGTGGTGGAAATGCCCTAAACACATTCCTGCGGAGGGAGCTGGTAGGAACGTTGGGTTGCTCGGTCAATGGCCAGGGTCAATGGCGGCGTGGTGTATTCCGCAAATATGCCCGACTGTGAGGGCGGGGACAAGCCGGCGTGAGTAGGTTAAACGTTGAGTTTTATAAGGGCACCACGGGGTGACCAGCCCCTCCCCACCCAGCCACACCCCTCCCAACCCCCACCCAGCCCAACCCTCGCCACCCAGCCCCTCCCCACCCTCCCTTCCCCACCCAGCTCCTCCCCACCATCCCCTCCCCACCCAGCCCCTCCCCACCCCACTCAGCCCCTCCCCACCCTCCCCTCTCCACCCAGCTCCACCCCTCCCATTTTTGGATGCACGACGGACGGACGGACACAATAATCCCCTGTGGGCTGGTGTAACCAGGAGGTTCCTACCAGTATTATTATGGCGGGGGTGAGTCTGTGCACATGACGACCACTGTTGACTTCTACAGAAAGCAGTACTAAATTGCATGGAACCAAGAGGGATCATCATCATGATTATTATTATTACAAACTATACACTATTTTTGTTTTACAAGGTAAGGCCCGCTGAGCTATATAGTTCCTTTTCAGAAGTGAACCTGGCCCAAAATGATAGCTCAACGAAGTGGCTTGTCATCACTTGGACATTTATAGCAGCACTTGAATATTCTAAACTCACGTTGATTCTGAGTGTGGAGGGAAAACCCGGAGGACCCGGAGAAAGAGTTCAAACGACCACGGGGAGAGAGACACCCCAAACGCAACATTTTATACAGGAGTAAGGTTCGGGATCGAACCCACGACCTCCTGTATACCAGGCGAGGTAGTTAACATCTCGCCTCATTATCACCACCTACCACCACCAGAAACGCATGGGCGATTGCTGCATTGTAGAAGGAGACCTCCTGCAAGGTGAAGGCCTGTGTCGTGGCCGACCTGATGAACCAACGAGTGCCTTGGACGGCCGACTGGACGGTGTCATAGTCGCCATGGTGGGCTGAGTCAATCCACAACTATTTCCAGCTGCACGCCCTACCTCTGAGCCACCAGGCCTGCGTTTAAGAAGTCTATCATGCAAAACTGACATTCAAGGTGCAAAAAGTGCATTTCTGCAGCGATGTTCAATTGATAATGATTGCTTAGCACGAGCGTCGGTGAAATATGTTTTCGTCTTGTATAATTATTGACAAGTAGGGTCATTTTTTTTTTTATATGTTCAATTTCTTTACACACTGAGCCAACAAATGACAAGAAAAACTTATGCTCGTTTCATCAGCAGGCATGAGCTAACTTTTTTTTCTTCCAGCCCCACCATTTCTCCAGCCTCCTCGAAAAACTGATATTTGTGAGATGCAGCATTTACCACAGCCCATCATTATCGTGCTCTCCATGGCTGCCCTCCAAATAGCATTTCTTGGGAATGCCACTGCCTCTGAAAGTGAATGTAACCAGCAATGTATTATTTGATTATTATTATTTTCAATTAAACAAAGGCTATCGAGCCATTGTGAAGCCCCAATCCTTTATTGAAAAGTGTCATCCCCGGAACATGAATAAGTGCAGTATTTATAGCAAATGGGGCCCTGATTAAATTTTTGGACCAGCGAGTCATAGACAACAACAGTGTAGAATCTGCATTCGTGCTGAGATCTTATCTCATCTGCAATAACAGACATTGCTCATTTTAAGCCAGACCATCTTTCATGGCAGCAAAGCTCAAAACATTAAGCGAATGGAGTGATATTATATATGAGCATTATCAGAAATGTATTCAAATATGTTACATCAATATGCAGACATCTGCCTTCATTTTGCTTAGGAGTATTTCCTTTGCTCAATTTCTCAAAATGTATTTATTTTGTCGTTGTGAATTTGTCCTGAAATAAATATAGCTTTCAGAATATAAAAGAAACTGTAGTCTAGTATATTTGTATTAGTATATTTTGCCTACATGTTTTATGCAATTCGTGCATTCGGCATTTTTACTGAAACTTTTTTTTACATCATTGAAATATAACACAGTTGGCCTATATGAAGAAACAAATTGTATATTCGTCCTTAACTATGAACGTTTAATGGCACTTGCCAGAACGACTAATTCTAAAATAATGCATTCATAGTGTATTTGTCACACTGAAAACCAATCACTATACTTTCCACTGCAAATGCTTTGATGGCAATAAACATGCCATTCCAAAAAGCCAATCAAAGTAAAATACATGAAAAGTCTAATCTCACAAATCAATGTATTATAGCATACTTGTTACTTACAAATGTTCACCTATTTATATAAAACAAATATTTCTAACATTCGAACAATCACACTACTGTTATTTTTATTTTTCCAGACTCATCGTACATTCGAACGCACTACCTCTTACTTGTAAGTTTTAAAATAAGTTCGGAAATAAGCTCACGAAAAAAAATATTCTTCATCTCCTCAATATAATCAATAATGGTAGATTGTACACATTCTAAAGAAGGCCCTATCACGTTAAACAAACACACTTGATGGGATTAGAGGGAAACTCTGATCTAAAATGGCACGGAGAAATAATGGAAACATTAAATATTTAATCAAGTGCACTCCAACCTATTTGAGAAAACATCTCACACGGTTTTAAATTGATACTTTGTCAACCCCAACGCTTCTACTTCCATTTGTGCAGTAAGTGTACGGCCCCTTACTTTATCAATCCAGTTGGACGAAGCCCCCCCCCCACCCCACCAAATGCCGTGTGGATTATGGGGGGGGGGGCGGTTATTTCACCATACTTTACCATGCTGGTAAGCGCGGGCTGGTAAAAGCGGGTAGCTTGGATTTTGGGCAACAGCACAGTGCAAGCGTGGCTTCGACATGCACTGACCACGTAGACTTGCAGGAACCTGCAACAACTGTCATGCATGAGCTTCGCACGTCCGAGCAATATGTAGGCTCAAATCTGCTCAGTTTCAAAGTTCTGACGAGATCGGGCGAATTCTAGATGATTTGTTCATCGGTCTCAAGTTCATTTTAGAATTCTAGATTTGATACAGTAAATTTAGCTGTGACGGTCCCACCTGATGACGGAGACTTGTGTTGCCTCCGAAACGTCGTGATTTTTTATTTTTTTTCTATTAATTATATTATTTTTAATATTTATTTTTATCTACGTGACTTTACCGAAAAAACCTAAGAGTATGAATCCTTTAAGAATATCTAAAACATGTATCATCTACTTTCCTCACATTGCTTTTTTTATCTTTGACTCTCTTTACAATGTTTGTACTTAATCGAATGAGAGCACATTTAAAAAAAATAGATATCTTATCCTATTTAAACCCTAACCGTCTCGCGAGGACGCGCATGGGTAAGGAATTGCATTCAAGTGACAGCAAAGACCTGCAGAGAGTGAACTAGTTTCATGTTGAGATGCCATGTCACAAAATGACACGTATGATTGAAATGCTGATAATCGTAAACTTCCGTTGAATGATATGTTCCTTGATGTTCGAATGGCGTGGAGCCGATGGTTGCAATGCCACGAACTCAGCGGCTTGAGTCCAATTTCCATCTGTCACCAATAAAAGTGTTGAGTGATATCTGAATCAGACACCCATCACCAACCTGCGATAACCAGCATGGTGAAGTATGGTCAAACAAACCGCCCATAACCAACACAGCAAAGGACGGCCTTCATCCTGCTGTGCATTGGAAAATGGCTGTACAAATCTAGGTATAAAGTCAGTCACTGTGTTTATCACCTTGGTTAATTACTCAAAATAGTTATTTTTTTCTCGCTTTGTCGAAGGTACATTATTGATTATAAATAACATGCGTTGTACGCTTATTGCTGCCACATACATCTTTTTTCTCTCTCTCGTATTAAATTCGGGCAAGGGTGAACAACAGGTTAAATGGTGCTTGTTTTCTTCGGGGGGTAACCTCGCCTTCACGTCCCTTCTCATCTCCATTTCCACCACCACTACCAACAGCGTCAGTGGGAATTGGCCAGCTCAGCACACTTCAAATGTTTGATGCCCTCCATCGCATGCCGAGGATAGAGCCTGTTTGCTCGCATCGCCTCACAAATCCCACTCTATTAATGTTAAGGATCACTGGGGGCTTCTGGATTTTTAACCATTCGCACGCTGCAAGAGAATCGCGGGGCCCGGGTCGCTTGCGGCGCCTCGCGATCTCGCAACTCAAAAAAGGGAAATGTGGATTTTGATGAATGAAGCGCCTCCCTGTGCTTGTGACATTTAATTGATGGCAGGAAATTAAAGATAATTACACCGTCTCAGTCCTGCCTGTGCCAAGGTCTCAAGAGCAGCTTCCAGCCTTTTAATACCAACGTAATTAAAATCCTTTTGATGTGACAACTGGAGCCTCCCTTGCTTGTGGAAAGATGGCACAACGATAAAGTGTAAGAAGGAGACAGCCACTGAGAATGGGCAGGGGGAAGGGAAAGCTGGTGGGAGAATTTTAATAACATCATGCAATATCAGCCGTCACTGGTGATGGATTAAAATAGGGAATGAGTTTGGGTTTCTCTTGGAAGCCTTTTTATTTGGAAACTGAGCGAGGACACAATTTTAATTTGCCAAAATAAATAAGGAGCTCATTGGGGCAGCCCTTGGTATCTCCCTCATGATAATTTAAATCAAACAGTGAACGCACGGTATGCAATGAAGTTTCTTCTTTTTATCGTAACAAATGTAATACTTTTTTATCATCTCAGCAAAATACCGTGTTGCAATACTACCATAAGTTGTCTTAGAGATTTGGTAAAGGTTCGTTCCGGTCGTCCTTTGTAGGTAAACAATTTGTCATATCTGTGTGTTTGGCATTTGGCAAAAAAGTGAATATGAAACATTGTTAAATTTCAAGAACTGTACGCAGGGGGTGGCATAAGCCCCAACATCATACAAATCAGCCAACCAAATATGTGAGTTGTAAGTAAAGGGATTTTGCCAGGCTGGACATGACTGTCATCGGAGATGAAACATTGGGATCTAGTATCACATCTTCACATCAAAAATGTGTTTATTCTTGGATGTGGTGCTTTCACCCACCACACTGGTATACCATTATTTATCTATACCACCCGATGTTCCTATGATATTGCATTACCAGTTTCTGTGCTGTGAATCTGCGCAGAATTAGGGGGAATTAGTGGGTAGAAAATTCCATGAACAGATACCACTTGAAATCTGGACAAAAAAAACCCGTTTTTAAATAATTTCTGATTTAGTTTGTACGACAATAATAATTATATATTTTTTCAGATAAATGTTGATATTTTCCACAAACCTGTTTCTTCAGCATTTCAAAGCGATTAGGCATTTTGACAGATCGATGTTTATATGCACTCAGGGCCCAATTATTTTTTTCTCTGCAAGCAAAACAGAGGGACTGGCGTCATGATTTATTTATGAAACACAATACACACGAGTCTCCGTGCTGCGCTAAACAAATAGACGTAGAACTTCCAAGGTTAGCTGGACTTTCTCGAAACGAATGATAAGTTCATGACTCCAAGGGACAACTGCCTACACGATGAGCCAATGTATTCGGCACACACGTCTCCTGATCACAGAGAAGTTGGAGAATCGCCAAGCTGCCATACCAAGACACACACGTTAATTAATTTTGGCAACACCAAGATTTTGGTGCCAAGAGACTGTACACTATTATAGTGAGCGTGCAGCAAGGATTGGATGTGAGCGAGAGAGCATTTAATGGAGTGGCACAGACGGGCAGAGCTGCATAGCTCGCGAATGATAAACTGAATTACAAAATGCACAAACATCCTTTACATGGTGTCTGAAACGTGGCCAAAAAATGCAGCCGTTTATCTGATTAAAAGTATAACTGAGCCCAAAACATATTCGAGCAATGATACGTGTTCACAATGTTTACTTAGCAGAAGAAAGCCAATTATATGTATTTTTTTACAAGTGAGAGATGAGAAAGCATTGCAGTATGGTAACAAATGCCCTCCAACAATGCAATTGTGGGTAAATTCCAAATATAGCATTTGGTACGTGTCACTATCACAAAATGGTAAAATGACATCGCAATGCGCTTGACAGAAGGTATGGGAATCTCCGACAAAAATTGCTAGACGGTGGGAATTGAACTGCAAGATGATGTTCAAATTGAGGCAGTCACAGGCGTTGCTGCAATACTACACAGTCACCGACGTACAGCAACAACATAACGGCAATCTCGCACCAACAGAGCGGCTGCAATGCAAGAGCAATGGCTGGCACACTACGAATAAAATTACATTTTTTTTCACAATGCTTCTGGCACTCGCTGAGAGACACCGATGGCTATGCCTGGAACACCATTGAGGATGTGTTTGCATGGCGAGTGGATTGATATCAATCAGGCTGCATGCTGAAGAGTGACACATTTTATGAGAAAACGTTAGACGGTGTGGATTCCCGTTAATGTAATGCTCTGATTTGTAAGATTGCTAAACGTAAAAAAAGAGTATCCGCTTAAAGGTTATAGATTTATGCGGCGTATAGCGCATTAAATTTAGAAAATAATTTCGTGGAAGCTGTAAGATTTTTTTTTTTAATTAGCACCTAATAAGTATGAATTCCTTCATTATTAAGTGGCAAAGAAAGTGGTAAGACAAGACTGCTGCTTTGCATGCGTGGGAAGCAGATTGTAAATGGCAGCAAGAGTGCATCCTGCTGTGAGTATAAAGTCAGCACGTTGTCTGGAGTGGGTGTACTGAGCGGGTTTTAAAGGTTAGAGTCGGCTAGTGGAAAGGGTGGCTAGTTATAGGAGAAACCCGTGCTACAATTTGTTGTTATTTTTAGCATTTGAAATATATCTCGAATAAATCGCAGATTTGTTTTTTTATTGAAGACAACAGTTTTATGAAAATGTCTTGTAAAGATCTGCCTTCGGTGCATTGTTGTATTATTTTCATAATTTTGGATTTTCAAGGACAATGTTTCATTTTCCTTTGGATTTTCTTGTCATGTACATTTCATATTAATGTGTCATGTATTCATTCTTACAATAACGTCAACCGACACCAGATGACAGCAAGTTGTGGTGGTCTTCTGGATCAGTCCAAAACATTTAATGTTTTCCAATGGACAGACATTTCATATCTCGGCCTGGATTAATCCAAAACTCAGTGGCACATCCCAAATGCATTGTAATGTAAGCAATGGTTGCCCTTATTTAGCACTTGTTATGCAATGCTGCAAGCTCATAAATGTTTACAAAGTGGCGATTTGCAAGCATAAGTTTATCGTTATTAAATGAGCCTAACATTTCAAAAACAGGTGGTTTAACACCACATTAATATTCACCGCAAGCCTCGCATGAATTATGTATTGCATGTAACAGTCCATTGCTGTGGTCTGCACAAACTATCACTGATATTTAGTCACTGACATTTGTTCAGTTGACTAAGTTAAGGGTTTTTTCCAGAAATTCCAAAACTCGATTTGTTAAAGGTTACAATGTATTTCATGAAAAAAAAAATAAAACTTTGAGCGCCTACTGATATAAGAATTTTTTTCAAGCGAGACATGGATAACCTTTTTTAAGATGGAAAAAAAGACAGTAAAAATCTAGTTTAAAAAATCCAGTCGTAATTAATGTTTTAACAATTTGGCACGAAGTGCAGTCTATAACCTTATTTATGAAGACAATGATCAATGATTTAAAGATTTCGTTGCACGTACTTTTTAAACGGAATACTTGAGCTATGACACACCAGCCCACATCGAGCTATACTCATAGAGCCCTCAGTTTGACAGTATATACGAATGCACCTTGGCAATTCCCCTGTAAAATTTACCAGGTGGCGCAGGAATTCAACCCTTTTTACTCTATGCAAACTGACCTAGGGGTAAGTGTGTTAACCGCATGGCATGGGTTCATTAAACGGGAAATATTATGGAATGTGGTGAAGCATTCCATTGAGGCTATGGGGTGACTGCAATGGGAGAGAGAGAGCGAGAGAGCAAGAGAGTTTGAGAAACCCTCCACGAGCATATTCAGCAAACACAATGTACACGCACATTCCTTGAGTGACTTCACTGCTGAATAAGGGCCTCCCTGGGCAGTGCAGGTTATACTTCACCATGCTGGTCAGTGCAGGATGGTGAAGGGGGAGAGTACGGACGTTGGAGCTTCGTACAGCACGACAATGGATTGTGTTGCATTGTGCGTTGCTGACAACATAGTCCCGCGGGCAGCCTGTAACACCTGGCACATGCGTGGCACTCACCCATGAAAGCAGTGTCCAGGCTCAACGTTGCTTCGCTTCTGACATCTGACAAGATCGGGTGCATTCCATGTGATTTAATAATAGGTGGGCAACATAGCAATAACAATAATATGCAAGATGCGTGTATTTTAGTCAAGAGTGATGATACGATCGCGATTATAACAAGCGGGTCGTTTGGTTGCTCATATACGGGCATGCCGTGGCAAATTGCTGGTGGATGTTTATACTGAATTCCCTTTGTTGATTCCCAGAGTCGCAGCTCAAATACCACACACCCCATTGTGTATAGTGAGATAAACATACCAAGCATGGACGCCAGGCGTTTTCTCGTTCCATGCTGTGCTGTGTGTGGGGTTTTTTTCTTTCTCAGCGTGTGCTGTACTGCGGCACAGCGCCATGTCTCGCGGCGTCATGTGCTCTGTAGGGCCATTTATTGCAAAGCGTGCCGTGCGCTGTGTCGCCACTGCTGTGTTGAGCTTGCGAGCGTCGCGTGGTTCCGAATCGGAGTGTGGCAATGCACCCGAGGGGTAGTTTTTTGTGTCGCGATACAGCGATATATTAGACAAGACTAGGGTCCCACGATAAACGCATCGTAATGCCGTGATTATTGCGGTTGACGTGCATATATATATTTCATATTTTATTTCCTGACAAAAAAAATATTTGTTGAAAAGCAAAAAGCGCAGTTAGCTCTCACGACAAAAAAGTTGTTACGCATTAAATAAGATGTTGTCTGGAAAATCGATGGCACAGTTGGGTTCGTAACATCTTAATTTTTTCTAATCAATTTGATCGTTTTTTCGCATGCAACGGACAGCATGCGCATTATAAGTGTAAAAGGTGTAAATTGCAATAATTAGAATGCTAATTATGGCAGGTGTGTTTTCAGGGAACTGCAGCTAAACATCTGTTATTGTCAACTCCCTTTGTATCGGGAGTACAGAGCAGCACACAGACGATACATTGACATTGTGAAAGATGATCGTAAAGTTACGTGGAAACTGATATCTCGATAATTGCCATTTCTGTGGAAACGAATAAAGTATTGTGAACAATTATATTGTGGCAACCCCACTCAAAACGTTGGATTTGTTTAGGAGCTCAGGAACAATTGATTGGAGAGAAAATCTGTCAATATGAGCCTCATCTTGGGCCCTCATTGAATAATATCCAATCGTTGCTCCTTCCCACGACAATATCTATGATAGTTACGTACGGCACAGACAGCCTGGTTTCGGTTTACCGTTTAACTCCTACATAGAGAAGAATAGAATGTCTGCGTGTTTTGGCCAAGCAAAGTAATGCACGTGTCTCTGCGGGAAGCTGAGGATCGATGGTATGACACTTAATTCATTAAACATTTTTATTTTATCTTGCGGGCCGTGCCAAGTAACTTGACCCTTTGCCTGATTGTATCACTGCGTGAAAATGAATGCATTCTGCTGGTTCGATTAAGAGGCACCACCATCGGAGGGGATAGGGGGAGGGGTTGTGTCATCTCCCTACTTAGCAGACTCGGAGGGTGGGGGAGGAATACGACTTTAGCAACCCCCCCGCCCCCCCCCCCCACAATAGGAATCCGTGTGGACAGAGAGGTGGAAGCCGATTAATTTAAAAGTACGTATGTTATTCGAAAATATGTCTTTTACTGTTAAATATATGGCCTGCGTAACGTTTACAAGTGTAATATACTGTAGATTAGCAAACAAATAAACAAGGCCATCACTCGTGGGGAATGTGCTGGGGCCAAGAGGGTGGATTGAGATAAATCAACCGGTACTGCGAGGCAGGAATGCAAAGCCGTGCCCTTTTGCGCCACTCGCATAACGGAGGTTTTCTCGAGTTCGGAACAACCAAAGCTCCACACAGATGAATTGAAACCACTTCTTGTATTGTCGTCTCCCGGTCGCCTCAAAGCCCAGCGCGTTTTCGAGTTTCGCAACAAAACAAAAAAACGTGTACGCGGTCCACCAACCCTTGCCTCGAAAGTTCTGGGTTGCAGCTTGTGAGCCAGTATTTCCCACTCGTGAATTTCATCCTTCTTTTTGGGTGCCGACAGTGATTTCACTGCAGCGCAGCTTTGCCTCCAGTGGAATATTGTGGGCTTTTCCATTGGTTCACACCCACGTATGGAGTGAGCACCGCTCTTAACACATCGGAGTGCAGACATGATTGGAATTTGTGTGCAAATCGGCTCACGATTGGCACAACAGCTCCATTCTGAAAAGGCATCGGGAAAATTCACGGTATGAATGGCCATTGCTTACCCCGTTCGCCCGTTATGTTTCAAATGCTAATACATATATGACACACACACACACAGAGAACCTCTAGCATGAAGCAAATTCAATTCAAACTTTACACTTTTTAACCTCAAGTCTCCTAGTTGTTTGACAAGAGAGAAAATAGCGCTTTAACTTGCCCGAAGGAGTGAACTGAAATGTATTTTTTTTTATTGGCTTCTTAGTCGTACCGTGTCCTATGAGTGTAAAGTGAATTATAAAATTAAATTATGCTGAATATGATGATGATTGAATGATGTTACACATTTTAATAAAGCTTACAAGCCACATGCACTTTGAACACATGCTCATTGGCTTTCATAACAAACAAGTCATTTGATCTTCGTACCGTTGAAGCCTTTGGGAATATCCATAGCTACACATTTATTTAATTTACTTAGGAACTCGACTGAATATTAGATTTCCATTGACCCAATACTAATATATTTATGCAGATGTGAAACCTTTGTAACCTCACAAAAGATCTCTGCCCCAAACGTTTGCCCTTTAATTGTGTACTAATCACATTACAATTGCGTGTGCACTTACAATATGTGTTGTGTGTGTGTGCATAGCATGTTAGTGTGTGTGTGTGTGCATACTCGCACACACGATCTCCTGTACGGCCAACAATCTGTGGTCGAGTGGTAAACGTACTGCCCTGTGAACCCAGTGACTTAGGTTCGATTTCCAGCCACAGTTAAGGAGCCGTCCATATATGACGTCACGCACCTGGAGGGGGGGGAGGTCAGACATTTGTGACGATGTGTGACGAGGTGGGGGCGGGGTGAGAAATGTGACGTCACATCAAATGCGCAACTTTAAATAAATATAGACAACACGTTCTACTTAATTAAATCGACGTTTTAATAAATGTTTTCTTCCTACAACATCAGAGTGCAGCGCCACATTAAATACGCACTACAATGACAATAGTTTAAAGCGATTTGAAGCATGTTTTTTTCTTTCAAAATGGAAATATGGTTTGGGGGGGGGCAGAGCTTTGTGACGTCATATGCAAGGGGGGGGGGGGTCTGACTTTTTGTGACGCCGTGTGACGAGGGGGGGGGGTGGTCAAAAATCGTCCAAAATCGCGTGACGTCATTTATGGACGGCCCCTAACATCAGCGTCGAGCAATATCTTAACCCGATCCTGGGCCCCGACCATCCCAGTAAACATGTGTGGCCGGTGTGAGCTCACCTGTGATTAATCGCACTTAGGGAACCTCATAAACCAGTTTGCATAACTCGAGGTAGCCAGGTGCGTGTATTATTATTATAATTAATCTAAGTCAATGCAATGCCGAACAGGGGGAATTGGACCCCGAACTCCGCCGATGTGCACAGTCGCGGTCCGAGGAAAGTCTTCAATTTTAGCGTCGGGCAGATTTCGTGCCTAGGAATTCAGCTGCGGCGTTGCGGACGCTATTGCAAATGCACAATTTGCCCTTCTGAAGAGGACTTTGGAAATCAAAGTTGTTCGCCGTTTCACAACCTCCCCCCCTCCTCCTCCTCCCCTGGTGTTCAGCCGTGGTCGAGTCGTCCACTTCTCCGGAGGACAGAACACAACCCAGAGTCACGACTCATCGTCGGCGAACTTCATACACATTTTTATTGTTCTTATTGTTGTCTATTCAGCTGTCCTGGCCCGCGGCCCCGCCCTCTTGTAAGGATTCATGACGAGACGAGAGGAGACGGGCCAGACCGGCAACACTATGCAAACAAACATGCTCTGATAATCTTGATTTGAAGCTTTCGTGACTGCAGGAATCCATACTCTTTGGTTCTTTCGGTAAAGTCACGTGGGTAGAAAATACAATAAATCACGACGTTTCGGGCGCAACACAAGCGTCCGTCATCAGGTGGGAAAGCATGGTCTGCTGCTGATGCAGCTGCTGATTTACCGAAAGAGCCAAAGAGTATGCTCTGATAATTATTATATGCCTTGTCTTTGAAACGGATTGGCCTACACCAGAGACAGTCTTATTTTTGTTTGTAAGTTTTGGCACAAGGATGTGCGTTTAATTCTAGATTTGAAGCTTTCGTGACTGCAAGGATTCATACTCTTCGGGTTTTTTCGGTAAAGTCACGTAGGTAAAAATAAATGATAATAAAATAATAAATCACGACGTTTCGGAGGCAACACAAGTCTCCGTCATCAGGTGGGACCGTCACAGCTAAAATTTACTGTAGTTCAAATCGGAGTAACCTTATTTTCTCCGAGATTAGTGATAGGCTAGCTTTAAATAAAATCTGTTTAGAATTCGGTGAGGACACAGCAGCAGATGTGAGTGTGAAAGCGATGGGTATTACCTTGTTATCGCGGCATCTCTTGAGGAAGGCCAGCGTCTCGAGACGATGCCCTTCCTCAAGAGATGCCGCGGCTGTGCTCGCTAGCCTATCACTAATCTGGGAGATAATAAGGTTACTCCGATTTGAACTACAGTAATTTTTTGCTGTGACGGTCCCACCTGATGACGGAGACTTGTGTTGCCTCCGAAACGTCGTGATTTATTATTTTATTATTATTTATTTTTACCTACGTGACTTTACCGAAAAAAAACTAAGAGTACGTGCGGTTTATGTAGACTTCCATGCCTTAGAAAAGGTACACATTTGGTGTTTGAACATCGTAATACCTTTATTGCCAGAAAGGGTAAATCCTATTCTTATTTTGTATCAATTTAGATACCGGCTAAAAGGTCTCATAGTTTACCGGGATGTCGACTCAGTCATCAATGAGTAGCACATGGTGCCACGTGTCAACATCACCACACGGAAGAAGAAAGAGATCGGTTGCAGTCCTGTCCATAACACCCCTCCTTTGTGTGCCATGTGCTCGCTGGCAGCACTTTGCCCGACAGACTATGTGGGCTTTCAGTGGGATCTTTGTGTGTACACCCGTATGTACATATATGCTTATGCACATCGGTGTATGCATGTGTTAGTTCAGCTAATACGCCTAAACACATGCCTTGCCAGGCAAGTGGCGTATGCATTTATGACACCAGGCCCTAAATATCCTGAGCAAACAATAATAGATCCAATGCACGATGTAAAAGGCCTCTATCTTAATGAATAAACATATTCACGTCTTGTTTAGAAATGATTACACAACTTTAATTACAATAACGCACAATACAAATGAGTAACTCCATTACCGTACATTTAGACTAAAGCGTATCAATTGTATGATGCATTAACGTGGTGTGTTGCGATGGCTGCCTAATTAATGTTTGGAAGAAATATGCTGAGTAATTTTAGCATCCCTTCCCCACAGCCTCCGTTTTAAATAGCATGCGTAGACTCATTTGTATTCCTAGGAGCATCCTGCAGCCAACAGAAAGCAACGTGTCAAGACACATTACAACTTGCACAGGTAACAGCGACAATGTATTCCTTTTCTTCATGTATCCATCAGGCCATCTGCGATTTACGTGAATGCATTCTCAAGCCTTGGCCTACTTTTACCAATGAAAAGTTCTTTTTTTCCAACTCCAACGTCTGTTTGCAGGTTCAAAATGAGTGTCCCTTCTGGTGACATAATTCGCTCCAAACTTGTCGCAGAAACTAGAAAAGCGCACACATCAAGCTTTGGGCTATTTTTACAAATGTCCACTGTTCGAAAAAAAAGATATACAAATCCAGGACCAAAGTGTGGTATTACGTTAATAATGAATAAAAATGAATGTATACCTACTCCTCTTAGCACCTGCCGTAACTTTCAACGCACCTGTCCTGATTTAGACGCAGAGGATAGTGGCAGTACTATGTGTATAGGTGCTCAGTCTCACAGCCGCACAGTGATAATGTTGAGAGAATGTTTTTTGGCAAACGTCATCTTTAATAATTTCACCCTCCACTGCATCTCACCATGTTTCAGCTACGCGTACAGACAAGCCAAGCTGCTTCTGAGCTTAATATCTGGAAATCCAATTTCCTCAGGCATTGGGCGGGTGTAAAACGTCATAAGCCATTCCTCTCCTGAAGGCTTTATCCATGTTATTGACTGCCATAAAGGCAGCCCTAGAGCATCAAGTCACCCTACTTACATGACATCTCTTGTATTTTACACCAGCCCTCTGACAAATGCCCACGAACGGACATTCAAGGGCCGACTCGCAAATTATGGCTCCGAGAGTTCCAAAAAGCAAATTATTGATGTCTCCAAGGTCATAAAATATTACGTAAAACATACGCATTAAATGCGTGTATGCAACGTTCGCAAGTGGGGCGTAATTTGAAGCCCTATTTCTTTTGTCGCGTCTTGCTAACGCGCAGGGCTCTACAGAGTAGACGGGGGTTGTGTTTTACGGGCTCCTCTGGATCTAGCCAGGCTGCTGTAGACGCATCTCCAAAACTACAAAAGCACCTTCTTGTCCTTGGCGCACAGACGGTAAAGGCCACCGTCTCGACCGTTATTTACGATCCAGTCTCAACGAGCCACCAGAGTCAGTCATGGCAAAAAGAGTAACCAAGATGTAGAACCATAAAATGGCGAGGGGGGGGGGGGACTTGCGAAAACCATTTTTAATTAATATCGAATTGTTAGACCGAATTGGTAAGCGTCTAGGTTGCTCATGGCAGAGCTGATTGAGCCGCGTGCGCTTGATCGGCTTGGAGGTGAGGAGCGGCAATCGAGATAAGATTTTTTGTGTGTGTGGACCAATCGCCACACACAGGAGCGCAACTGCTTAACTGCCTGTTGTGACAATTTAACGTCGTTTAATCAGGCATGTCACACATTCGTAAGGCCTGCCATAAAACAGATTTGCCAAAAATGGCGTGACCTTTTCTAAACAAGATGCATGCAAATGAATTGAGTTGGCCTGTAAATTTAAAGTTAATGAGCACACAAGTACGGTAAATCAATAAACAAAAACATGTTTCATCTCAGTGTTTCACGCAGGTGGTTGTCAATTTATTTAGCAAATGTTTTTACATTTTTTATTTTATTGCAATATTATTATTAGATTTTTCAAGGACCCATTGCAAAACTGATTGTTGTTTGCAATGGAAAAGAATTTGATTAGCAAGGAATGGATTCTCAATGTTCGTGTTTCATTATTAAAAACTCATCAGTATAGCTTTGGCAATATCGTGCTGCAGACATATTCTGAATGATGATTAATAACAACTTACAGCTCTTTGCTATTCCACTGCTGGATGAAGGCCCCTCACACGCCATGTCAATTTTCAAGTTTGTATGACCATACTTTTATCACTCTGGTCAGTTGGTGTTGGTAAAAGGGGTGAGGGGAGGGGTGCAAACGAGGGGGGAACTGGTTTAGGTTTCACTCCCCACTGCTATTAGCCAGGATTCAAACTCGGGTCGCCAGATTCATCATTGCAGTGCACAGACCACTGCACTACGGCTCCACATTATGAATCAGTGCCATAGGGCATTTAAAGATTTAAACACCACTTTGCAACAATGATTTATATGTATGTGTATTGCTTTAAACTCCTCCAAAATATAATGTCATGTTTGTGAGCAATAAAACGTGCTTTTCCTCGGCTTGAAGCGCACCAGAAAGCCACCCTTCACAAATAGCGTTGCGGTTAGCATCTCAGTGGACTATTTAAACAAATAAACATTCCAAAGATAGTCCATGAGATAAAGCATGAATTGATACCACGTAAGGTAGCAAGAACTTTAGTGGTATCAATGTATTTACGTGAACACTGCAGGTGAATTATTGTATAACCCAACTCATGTCAAATAGTTATCACACAATTCAGTTATTGGCCACAAAAATAAATTGCAATCGGTAAATTTATGCCACTTCGCGTGGTATTGACAAGTGAAATATCAGGACTAGGCTCTCACAGACTAAGACTGACAGTGTAGCCAAGTATTCATCATCATCATTCACTGCTGGATGAAGGGCTTCCCAAACAGTCACCAACCCTCGGTCTCACGGTGCAACAATCCATCCAGGACCTACATATTAGCTGATTTCATCACTCAATTTCCAGAGTGGATGTCCTCTCGGGCATGCTCGTACTTTAGCTGTCATTCCTACTCTGGCTGCCACTCTGTCTGTTGGTCGAAACAATTGGCCATCATCCCTTCAAGTAATGCGTCTTGCCTGCCCAAGCCCACTTTACATTTCTTGACAATCAATATGACATCTTTCATTGGATGTACTTCTCCCATCTACGTGCTCCTTTTTCTGTCTCTCATTCTAATTCCAAATATGCACCTCTCCATGCATCTGCAAGATGTGTACGCGTCACCTTCAACGATTCATCCCTGGAGACAACCCAACACAGAAAAAAACCCTGAACATTTTTGGTTAATTCTAATCACAAGAATAAAACAACTTGTGGTAGGCTAAACTATTTGAGGACATGATTCTGGAACAGCTCTTTGCGCTGTACATCTTATGGAACAACACGGTAAGCAATGTGGAAGAGAACATGGAAGGTAAGCGTCATAGGTATAATTGATAGGATCTTTCCACCACACCTCTGATAAGCACGGTTGGATATATACGGTGCAAAAGAAGTTCAACATACAGTGAGGGAAACAAATATTTGATCCAATTCTGATTTTGTACGTTTGCCCACTGAAAAAGAAATGATCAGACTATAATTTTAATGGTAGGTTTATTTGAACAGTGAGAGACAGAATAACAACAACATAATCCAGAAAAAACACATGTCAAAAATGTTATAAATTGATTTGCATTTTAATGAGGGAAATAAGTATTTGACCCCCTCTCAATCAGAAAGATTTCTGGCTCCCAGGTGTCTTTAATACAGGTAACGAGCTGAGATTAGGAGCCCACTCTTAAAGGGAGTGCTCCTAATCTCAGCTTGTTACCTTTATAAAAGACACCTGTTCACAGAAGCAATCAATCAATCAGATTCCAAACTCTCAACCATGGCCAAGACCAAAGAACTCTCCAAGGATATCAGGGACAAGATTGTAGACCTCCACAAGGCTGGAATGGGCTACAAGACCATCGCCAAGCAGCTTGGTGAGAAGGTGACAACAGTTGGTGCGATTATTCGCAAATGGAAGAAACACAAAAGAACTGTCAATCTCCCTCGGCATGGGGCTCCATGCAAGATCTCACCTCGTGGAGTTGCAATGATCATGAGAACGGTGAGGAATCAGCCCAGAACTACACGGGAGGATCTTATCAATGATCTCAAGGCAGCTGGGACCATAGTCACTAAGAAAACAGTTGGTAACACACTACACCGTGAAGGACTGAAATCCTGCAACGTCCCACAAGGTCCCCATGCTCAAGAAAGCACATATACATGCCCGTCTGAAGTTTGCCAATGAACATCTGAATAATTCAGAGGACAACTGGGTGAAAGTGTTGTGGTCAGATGAGACCAAATTGGAGCTCTTTGGCATCAACTCAACTCGCCATGTTTGGAGGAGGAGGAATCCTGCCTATGACCGTAAGAACACCATCCCCACTGTCAAACATGGAGGTGGAAACATTATGCTTTGGGGTGTTTTTTCTGCTAAGGGGACAGGACAACTTCACCGCATCAAAGGGACGATGGACGGGGCCATGTACCGTCAAATCTTGGGTGAGAACCTCCTTCCCTCAGCCAGGGCATTGTACATACAGATGATTGGGAAAAAAATATTGCACTGATTAGGGCATTTTAAGGATGGAGGAGGACTGATTAGCAACAAAGGCATTGGAATGGTCTCCAACAGTCTGGCAGCCAGGGAACAGATCTAAGAGCAGATGGTTGGATAGCGATGCCGCGAATCTTGGACATTACATGTCTCTTGAGCAGCAAATCCAGGTGGAAAGCATGAACGAAGCATGTGTGGCTTTGGCCAAGATAACATCCTGAACTTGATTTTGAACTGCCCCCTCCAAAAAGCACGATAACTTTTAGCTTTGTTTTGATCTTAAGAGGCTGTGTCTGATATATATGTACATTTCATGCCAGGCCATGGGGAGAATACACGGCTGTTACACAATTTCCCTTTTTGTAGTCCAATAACAAATGCACATAGGAGCGTGGGTAAGCCGTGCCACTCCGTTATAAGACTCACCGTTCCCCGGGGACTCTTCCTTTATGCTCATGGCTCAGTGCCTGAGCACAAACAGTAATTCTGTTCCTAGCAGAGCTCTGCTTTATTAACACATCTTTCAGGCTGTGGTAGTCACTCTATTTTAGGCATGACATTCAAGTCTACAATGCACGTGTTTATCGGCATCCCTAAAACAACTTTATTTAGAAATTCTGCTGGGATTGTTAGCCGGGGAAAAAAACAAGAGTCTGGAATGTCAACGGCTGTTTGTTTATTTCGTTGGGGAGTTTTGTGCACGATTTACCAGAAAGAAGTACAGCAGATGCATTACACACTCTCTATTAAGAAAAAATAAACGACGAAGGGTTGAAAGGGGCCCTCCTCCGCATGTGGACTTTTCCATAGCGCAATCATGGATGATTTGATCTTGTTAATTACAGGTGGCGCAAAAAAAAAGTATTCAGCTTATAAAGTGCCCATGGCAATGGAGCAGTTAAATTATATTAAATTACCTTCTGCAGTTTTCATGTCCTGCCTATCTGCGTTGAATTGTTTTTTTTTTTACCGGGTCTACATCATTCCTTACCCTCTCAACACACTCACACACAGAACACTCAATTTTGTCTCGTAGACTTCCAGGTCAGATCCTTTTAGCGAGCATATATTAAGGACGGCGCAGTACACGAGAGGATGGCGCAGCTAAATAACAAATCAGTATCGAAGGTACTGATTTATGTTGAACGTCTTGCGCACCGTGTGCATGGGAGGTGCTGGCTGAGTCGGCCTAGAGGACTCCTAATATGAGTTTAGATGTCTCCTGAAAAAAAAGTGTGTATTTATGATTTTCAATAACAGTACAGAAAAAAACCACCTACAAGCAGAGTGCACGGTTATAAAGTGACCAACACACTCATATAAAATTGCAGTGCCCCAACAGCTGTGATCTAGTAGGCCAAGAAAAACAAAAGGCGGGGTTGGTGGTGGTTTGGGTTATGAGGAAGAGGTTGAAGAATAGGAGAGGGTAGGGTGGGAGAGGGGAAATAGGAAAATAAAAATAAGAAAAAAATGGCGACAGGGTGAGCTCACGTGATGATAGGGAGGAAATAAAGTGAACCAAGAAAGGTGATCAAGCTCCCCAGGACACCACCAATGATCTCTGCGACAGAGGCCGCCCCACGACCCCTCCTGATGTTCCAGCATTTATATTTTGTTGAGACGTCTCTCAGATTAATTGAATAGATGAGATTGTTGCGCAATGCCCCACTCTGTGCCCGTGGCTCTTCCATCCCAACAAATACACACAGACAGGTACAGGAAACAAAGATAACGATCCCCTCGATAGCCTTTAACACATTCCTGCGGAAGGGAGCTGGTAGGAACGTTGGGTTGCTCGGTCAATGGCCAGGGTCAATGGCGGCGTGGTGTATTCTGCAAATATGCCCGACTGTGAGGGCGGGCACAAGCCGGCGTGAGTAGGTTAAACGTTGAGTTTTATAAGGGCACCACGGGGTGACCAGCCCCTCCCCACCCAGCCACACCCCTCCCACCCCCCCACCCAGCCCCACCCTCCCCACCCAGCCCCTCCCCACCCTCTCCACCCAGCCCCTCCCCACCCTCCCCACCCAGCCCCTCCCCACCCTCCCCTCCCCACCCAGCCCCTCCCCACCCAGCCCCACCCTCCCCACCCAGCCCCTCCCCACCCCACCCAGCCCCTCCCTGCACGACAGACACAATAATCCCCTGTGGGCTGGTGTAACCAGGAGGTTCCTACCAGTAACAGACTCTTGGGGCCAGTGCTGTGAGTGAGCACCTATAGGGAGTGCCGACACAGCACACGAGAGAGTGGGTGGCCGCACCATGCCTGGCCCCCTTTGTCTCCCCAGCACGGATGTTCACATACCGTACCAGCTGTGTAGTGTAGTGCACTAATCAATGCGCCATGACACTGAGCCGTACATGCACAAAGACAAAACAGAAAGATATCCCGTGTAGTCTTAACAAACTGTTGAGGCTAGTGCCGTTAGCGAGCACCTATGAAGGCCGGAACGGCACACGATGTGATGGGTGGCCAGCACCACGCCCGACCGCCTTGGTCTCCCTAGTCACTATGTTTATACACCGCACCAGGTACTCATTTGAGGCTGAGTCAACCAAGGGGGAGCCCCAGGACCGGTTCAGATAATCGTCACCTGTGTTGGCCGTGAGCGGGAATCGAACTCGGGTTGCCAGGTTCGTGCTCTAACCACTACCCTGTTGCTCCCCATAACCCACAAATACACACACACATACACACACAAACACACACACAAACACACACAAACACCAAAACACACACATGCACACAAATCATACAGAGGGAAACATTTCATGACAAGTTCTTTTGAGGTTTTAAGAAAAAGTGAGATGTGCAGGCACTGTCATTCACTGCCAGGGCAGATGCAGAGTGAGGAAGCGGGCCCTTTGTTAGTGACAACGGTGATAAGATGTTGACGCGGGCAATGGCACCTCAAATAAGTATAGGACGACACGCTGATAAAATATTTAGCCCATTCTTCTTTTGGGCTTTCTCCCTTCCACTTCCACAAGCACGTGACTTATTTCAGGACAGCTCATTTACCTTTGCGTGCGTTACACATATCAACATTGAATGCTTCTGGAAAATACAAAAGACAACGGACAATCACTTCTCCCCCGTGTAACCCTGACAGGCTGTTGGGCCAAGTGGTGTTGGCGAGCGCCTATGAATGCCGACGCAGTACAGGAGACGGTGGGCTGACCAGCACAACGCCCAACCACATTTGTCTCCCCAGTGGCGATGTTTACACACCGCAACAGGTACTCTCCATTTGAGACTGAGTCGACCCAGGGGAGGCCCAGGACCGGTTCTGAGAATCGAACTCAGGTAGCCGGGTTCATAGCGCAGCACGCTAGCCGCCACACTACCGATCCCCACGGTAGAAAACACACAAACACACACAAACACACAAACACACACGCACAAACACACACGCAACCACACATACACACGCAAACCGCAGTCATACCAAATACACAGCATGCAACACAAACGCACAGCATGCACGTTGAACCAAAAAAACAACATTCGTCAAGCCACCGAGCATTCCAATTCCAACTTTTATTTCTGCGAACCCCATGTACAGAACACAATTAAATAAAGCGCGTTCCTCCTCAGCAATATTGAAAGTGTCTCAGTAGTGGTTGCTGCAATTACACGAAACAAATAAAATTGTTATCACGAAATTTTAATCTCAATTACGTGTTTCATATAATATCAGTCGTGCAACCATTATACACCGTACGTGCATAATACATGCACGTGCGACCTTGTGTGTGTGTGTATAAGTGCACCGCCTTAGTGTATCCAATCTTCATCTCCTTGTTGTCTTAGACAGGCAAACACATTGCTAGGGCCATGGGTGATTCAGCTGAGGGGCAAAGGCTAACATTGGTTGACTTATAACTCTGATAGGTTCAACCTTGGCACTAATGTCACACTCACTGGCTTGGTTAACAATGAGGTAGTCGGGGGGGGGGGGGGGATTGGGAGGAGCCTTATGAGAGTCTTTCTCTCTGCCAAGGAGTGATATATAACTGGGACAACTGAAAAAAAAGCCACAAACAAAAAAGCTCTTTCGAGCCCAGTGGTTAATGTTTACCGCTAAGCCAATTTGCACACGTTTATGGTTTGATTCCCGTAGATACCCATTAGCACTGCAAAATGCTGAAGAAGCAAGGTGTTTGTTCTAAAGTAATGGAGGGGGGGGGAACATTTGCAGCTGTAATAAAAATAAAGTGCATGTTGTTTGCGTGTTGATGTTGTGGCTGTCATCGTGAAGTTGAAAAAAAACATCCCCTGTACCTGAATTGCAAAAAGCCTGTGTCAAACGTCAGCGAAGAAGGGGTACAATTTAAAATCGGTGCGTACTATACCCGTGATGTCACGTGGTTCACGAAATTGGGTATGATTGAAAAATGTAGAGCACAAAGAACGTGCAAATAAAGCATAGAATGGTATACGCTTGTAATTAGATTGAGAGACAGAAACAGGAACACGTGGATTAGAGAACACGCGCAGATTAAGGACATCATTCGAACTGTTCAGAAAAGCCAAAAGGGCTTGGGTGGGATACGTCAAAGCGTGAAGGGACGATTTCCAGTGGTCAAGAATAAGAACAAAATTGCAGCCTAGAAATTGGACGCGTCTGTGAGGATGCCCACTGGGGAGAAGTATCGGTGAAATCAGTTCAAGTGCAGGTGCTTAGGTGAGTTTTGACATCGTGGAATCATGGGAAGTGGTGACGGCTTTAGGGGGCCTTCGTCTAACAGTGGCTTGACCATGACTGCTGCTGATGCTGCTGATGCTGCTGCTGATGATGATACAATTTTAAGTGGATTGGTGTTGCTGGCTGCCCTGATTTGGTGGTCTGTGAGATACTTGCATTGTGAAAGGCCTAATATAAATGTGGTTAATGATGGTGATGGAGCAACAGATTTCTCTCGCAAAACATATGTAAATGTTATGCCCCAGGAAACAAATACGTTTTTTTCAGATGAGGAGGTTCCAGATGTCACACTTCGAGAGATAAACATTGCCTTAATTGAAAGAGCACAGACTACACTTACAGTGAGGGAAAAAAGTATTTGATCCCCTGCTGCTTTTGTACGTTTGCCCACTGACAAATAAATGATCAGTCTATTATTTTAATGGTAGGTTTATTTGAACAGTGAGAGAGAATAACAACAACAAAATCCTCAAAAACGCATGTCAAAAATGTTATAAATTGATTTGCATTTTAATAAGGGAAATAAGTATTTGAATCCTCTGCAAAACATGACTTAGTACTTGGTGGCAAAACACTTGTTGGCAATCACAGAGGTCAGACGTTTCTTGTAGTAGGCCACCAGGTTTGCACACATCTCAGGAGGGATTTTGTCCCACTCCTCTTTGCAGATCTTCTCCAAGTCATTAAGGTTTCGAGGCTGACGTTTGGCAACTCGAACCTTCAGCTCCCTCGACATATTTTCTATGGGATTAAGGTCTGGAGACTGGCTAGGCCACTCCAGGACCTTAATGTGCTTCTTCTTGAGCCACTCCTTTGTTGCCTTGGCCGTGTGTTTTGGGTCATTGTCATGCTGGGATACCCATCCACGACCCATTTTCAATGCCCTGGCTGAGGGAAGGAGGTTCTCACCAAAGATTTGACGGTACATGGCCCCGTCCATCGTCCCTTTGATGCGGTGAAGTTGTCCTGTCCCCTTAGCAGAAAAACACCCCCAAAGCATAATGTTTCCACCTCCATGTTTGACGGTGGGGATGGTGTTCTTGGGGTCATAGGCAGCATTCCTCCTCCTCCAAACACGGCGAGTTGAGTTGATGCCAAAGAGCTCCATTTTGGTCTCATCTGACCACAACACTTTCACCCAGTTGTCCTCTGAATCATTCAGATGTTCATTAGAAAACTTCAAACGACCATGTATATGTGCTTTCTTGAGCAGGGGGACCTTGCGGGCGTTGCAGGATTTCAGTCCTTCACGGCGTAGTGTGTTTCTTGGTGACTATGGTCCCAGCTGCCTTGAGATCATTGACAAGATCCTCCCGTTTAGTTCTGGGCTGATTCCTCACCGTTCTCATGATCATTGCAACTCCACGAGGTGAGATCTTGCATGGAGCCCCAGGCCGAGGGAGATTGACAGTTCTTTTGTGTTTCTTCCATTTGCGAATAATCGCACCAACTGTTGTCACCTTCTCACCAAGCTACTTGGCGATGGTCTTGTAGCCCATTCCAGCCCTGTTGTAGGTCTACAATCTTGTCCCTGACATCCTTGGAGAGCTCTTTGGTCTTGGTCATGGTGGAAAGTTTGGAATCTGATTGATTGATTTATTCTGTGAACAGGTGTCTTTTATACAGGTAACAAGCTGAGATTAGGAGCACTCCCTTTAAGAGTGTGCTCCTAATCTCAGCTCGTTACTTGTATAAAAGACACCTAGGAGCCAGAAATCTTTCTGATTGAGAGGAGATCAAATACTTATTTCCCTCATTAAAATGCAAATCAATTTATATAATTTTTGACATGCGTTTTTCAGGATTTTGTTGTTGTTATTCTATCTCTCACTGTTCAAATAAAGCTACCATTCAAATTATGGACTGATCATTTCTTTGTCAGTGGGCAAACGTACAAACTCAGCAGGGGATCAAATACTTTTTCCCCTCACTGTATACTCTTTGGTTTTTTAAATAAAGTCACGTAGGTAAAAAAATAAAATAAAATAAATGAAAACAACTAGTGATTAGTTTAGTTGTTTTCATCTATTTAAAAAAAGAATTACCTACGTGACTTTACCGAAAAAACAAAGAGTATGAATCCTTGCAGTCACGAAAGCTTCAAATCTAGAACAGACTACACTTGTTTACGATATGGTCCATATAGGTCAGAGGTCAGATGGCTGAAATCCTGGGTTTGAATCCAGGCAGCGGCCCAGTCACCAACGACTGTACAATAAAACCATCACATCAGATCAGGTTCTGCACTTAATTTGTCCTAATTCCTTTCGTCTGTTTTCTTGTAAAACATTCACATGAAAGAAAACTTATGAATAAAATAATATCTACTTTCTAGCAACAATGAAAATCATACACCTATCATCCTGACGATACAATCGAGCACATGCCATTTTATAGCACAACATTACACCACTGTGTGATAGGTGCAATGTGAGTGGCATATGGAAAGCGACTTTTTGAGATAAAGTAGAATCCACAACATCGTGCCATGGTGCAGCAATAAAAAGAAATGGCTTTGATAAATAGTTGACAAAATCCATCTTCCATTTACCCACTGGCTCTCACCACTGTACATAAAATCCATTTAAATTTAGATGTGCGATTGTACCAAGGGAACGCGGTGTGACTCCACTCGCCAACAACTCTGCCATGATCGTGAAACTGATCTCACGCTAATTAAAAGCAAACGCATTAACTCCCAAAGTCACAGCTGAAATGCAATCACAAAAACATTCCAGCTGATGAGAGACGTAAAAACGAGTGCGCAGAATGTAGGTTAGTTCAATAAAATAGAATCGTCAAATGCATTCACTTTCTCTTTTGGATCCAACACATTCAACTTCTTACACTATTTTCAGTTCCATAGCAGTGATGTAGTTTTGGTCAAAAAAACATTTGAAGGTGACCTTAAAGGGTACCGCTGTGTGTGGGGCGGTGGTGGATGGCCATTTCACTTTAACTATTGAACCTGGTCGCTTGAGTTGGATACCTGGCCACGGCTAACATTCGCCACGATTGATATCTGGACCGGGCCTGCCTGGCCTCTTCTTTCGACCTCCCCTTACCAAGCCTCGCTGCCCAGTGTGGTGAAGTATGGCCAAATCAACCCCATGACTGACATGGCATGGAGCAACCTTCATCCAGCAGCGGAATTACAAAGGGTTGTAGATAATTTATTCTGATGATTGTTAACACCCTCACTGCAATTATTTTCAGCCAGAATATGTTTTGTCCTGTTAAAATAAAAAAAATAAGAACACTTAATTAAAATACAAATGACTCTTTGCTCCCTTTTCACACATTTAAGATACAAGTTGATAACACGTGAAACATAAGTATTTTCAACAAGAATATGAATAATTATGTATTACAAACCGTGCTATCATTCAGGTGAATTGTTTGACCATGGATAGACACGATGTTCAGTACGAATTGGTGAAGTAGGGTAGGAGAGCCCAAAAACGGACCCCAATCAAATTTCGCTCTCCACTGATATTAGCCATGGCCTGGAATCGAACCTAGGTCGCTGGATTTGTAAAACAATGCGCGAGCCGCAAGATTGTACTTCAAAAAAATCTGATTAAGGCCTAAACACAATATGAGATTTGATGCATCCAAAACTCACGATGTCAGTTTATCTCACTTACCTAACCCATTCACCCCAATCATTTGCATTGCTGTCAGAAACTGAGTGTGGTGGTAGTTGTGCTGGTGGTGAGGAACGGTGATGTATCGGTTAGCGCGCTGCGCTACGAACCCAGCGACCCGAGTTTGCGTCCCGCTCACGGCTAACAGCAAAGATGATTATCTGCACCGGTTCTGGGCCTCTCCTAGGTCGACTCAGCTTTAAATGAGTACCTTGTGCGGTGTGTAAACATCGCCACTGGGTAAAAAAAACGGGCGGACGTGGTGTTGGCCACCCACCCCCTCGTGTGCCGTGCCAGCCTTCATAGGTGCTCGCTAACACCACTTGCCCCTGACAAGGCTATACGGGGGATATTTGTATTGCCTATGGTGGTGGTGTATCTTTAGGTTTTCAAAGAATCTGAGAATAACACCCACTCCAGAATCAAATCATGCGGCAAAAATCACGTTAACATGGAATTGTGCTTGTGGAGCTTGAAACTCGTGTTCATATAATTATTACGAGTGGGGATTAAAAACAAAAATCGCAAACTTACAAGAATGTATTTGTTTTTCAATGAGGGCACCAAGGCCTAATGAGAGAAATGTGGGGCCCCGATCCAAAATAATGTTGGCTGGAGCACCCAATGCCTTCCCCGTTGCCATTGTCTCAGAGAGCAAATTTGACGAGGCCTAGATTGTACCCAAGGATATTATAATTACAAAGGCGCACACATTTTAAAGCATTTAACAAAAACTCATAAATGAAGCACGTGGCTACATCATCATGTAGCCTGACAATTTGTGTTTATCATGGGAATTAGTTAAGCCTTCAAACTATCATATAAATAAAACAGAAACATTTACATTTTTGGGGCCCCCTCTGAGCTTGGGTCCCCAGTAAAGTGGTGTCTGTTCTTCGCTCCCCTCGGGACTAGTGGCCACCTCTAGCACCAACAATATACTCATCGTATAATCACAGTATTACGTACGAAAAAATAGCGCGTAATGCTTGTTACGGAAATGAAAATGCACCGGTGAGGATGACTACCGTGCATTCACAATGAGAAGTGAGATTGTGCGTATAGACCCTGGTGTCCCAGGGGCCTTGTGAAAGACATGGGGAGGGCCTTCAGACAGCTATGGATAGACCAAGGCTCGTGGTGTGCACATGTACAGCTACCTCAGTCGGGTTGGTGCAACCTTTAACAACATCACGCATTTGAGATGTTTGTGTTTACACTAAATGAATTGTGTTGCGCACTTGCACGCAATGGCGTTGCTGTTGTTTGTAAAGGTTTAATATAGCTGAACAAATAGTGTAAGAGGCGGTTATTCTCAGTAATCAGTATTGCAGAATCTAATGAGGAATAGCACCTCTTTTGGTGAGTGTGACCATTCCTATAATGTGATCAGTCTTCCTGGCGACTGAGATATTGCTAGAACATTGCTCTGGATCGTAAAATCGTTGAGTCTGTTTTATTTTCCTTTCCCATAATGTCCAGTGGACACATTTGCCTTTTTTTTTCCTAACCAACTTTCTGATTCGGTCAATGCATTGTCCCTGTTGTTGAATTTCTCCTGCCTATAGCAATACCCAAAGGCTCAGCTGGGGTCAATTGCGATATCTCGGCAAACGGCGCGAGGTCATCGTGAAGGCAAGCGTTACATAAAAAATGATGGCACAATCCAACAAAACTGCACAGTAACACGCTGGGTGAGCTATTGCAGCATAGGTTTCTATCACAGTTGTATTTTGGCGTCATCGTAATATGTGAGATCATATTAAAGGATTGACGGTTATAGCCACAGTGTAAATGACATAAATCATATGGAGGCGCAGTCATTCATTTGTCTTTTGTTAATTGTTCTTATTCGTTGCTCGTCGTTGCTTTGACACCAATGAAAATGTGATTTCCATTAACTTGCACTTTGTTATATATCCTTGTTCACAAACCGTCTTGGCTTCTCCCCTTAAACACATACGTCAGATTGCCGGACCGGAATCGTGATCAGGTAACGTCGTGATTTTATTTTATTTTTATTTATTTTAATTTTAATTTTCTTACCTACGTGACTTTACCGAAAAAACCTAAGAATAGGTAAATGTTTTGTTGTTGTTGTTGTTGTTTAAGCTAACAACCTTCGCCACGAAGAATGACACATTCCTGCATGTGTAACAATTGGATAAGGCTGTCAAAAAAATGTAAATTAATACGGTGCAGTTTATGAACCCATATATATAAAAAAAGAGTAGCTCAGTGAAAGAACGAGATGCATGATTTATGCCCTGTTTACTGTGCGGTGGAAGTGAGTCGATTGCCTTTTGGAGATGTGAGTCGACGTACAATCCATCAACCGCACAGGTCCCCTTGAAAACGGCTGAAAGGGCCGCATCTGATTTATATTAGATTTCGGATATCGCAATAATGTATGCCTAAATGTTGGGCACAATGGTAAAGCAAAGATATCCAAACCGGAGGCCACACTTCTAAAGCTCACAATAGCCGCGCCTGCTTGGGTTTTGAAAGTGTGCTCGTTTGGCTGCGTGCGTGATGCCCAGAATCAATTATCCGGCTGAAGACCTGAGTCAATACTTTGTGCCGAGTTGTCTGCGTTGTTTTGCGATGTGCGGGATTAAAACCGTGGTAACGGTGAATAAGGCCGCCGAGTACGAGAAAAGTTAATCCTGCCTCTCGGCTTAGGAGTGGGAGGGGATGCTGAGCGGAGATAGCCAGTGGGTATGGTATGAGCTCGCCAGTAGGCCTGCTTCCCTTTTTGTCAAAGCAGCTGTTCCCAGCATGCCCAGCACTGTGGATTACTCTCATAAAAGAGATTATCAGGGCACAAACAAATGAAGGGTTTAGACTACAAGCCACACCATGGGCATAGCGAAATTTATTGCGGAGAGATAAACGGCTTGCGCTCCCCATAGATGTTGTGATATGTAAAATATGAATGTGGCTGAAAGTTTCAATTTAATGATGAGGAGAAAAAAAGGATCATCTCCTCAGGGAACCAGTGGCAGTGGCGGTCTCAAAGAACGCTGATGGCTCGCTCACAGCAACAAAAAAAACCTGCCCCTACAGCAACAGCAAGCAATTACACCCCGGAGCACAAAAGCTACCCATAAATAAATGTAACACGCCGAAGCCATCACCACCTAAAAAAGAACGAAAAAATAAAGTGAGGGAAAATTCTGAGAAGAAATATTTTATTACTGCAACTATCATACACGGCCCTTCTCGGGCATGAACACGGGAACAAAGGGGATGTCTGCAAAGACTTACAGCGCCTTTTCCACAAACTCAAAGAGATTTTTTTGGGTTTTCTCCTTGCCTTCCCAACCGAAAAAGCCAGAGAGCCACACTTCAAGCAACTATCTAATAACCCGTGCCAGACGTTTGTCTCAAATCAGAACGTAATATGAATTAACAGGTGTCTTTCCCCTTCCTAGGCTCACAATCTCCAGAGGTTGGAAGAAGAAATGAAATCACCTACATCTGTACATATAACTTTCACCTCGAAATACGCTTGTTCCATGAAAATACAATCATAGCAAACTCATCTCTATTGGGTGGGGGGGGGGGGGATTTAATAATAAATAATACCGTCATAAAAAAAAATCTGTGCAGTTGTTAGCGCGTTGCACTGTGAACCCGATGTCTTGTGCTCAATCTCGGCCACGGCTAACATCAGTGGCAAGCAATAAACCGGTAATTCACTCACCAACCCACACTGGCCAGCACGGTGAAGCATGGTCAAACAAACCTCAGGCGTTACACGGAATTGAGAAGCCTTAATCCAGCAGTGGATTGATAGGAAGTACATTATTATTGTTTTTCTATCATTATTATAATTCATGATAGTAAGCCATAGTGAGGTGGTGCATAAACCCCTATGATCAGTTTGTGTAGCAACATATACATTATGACAATATAAAAACAATTACAAAGTGCATCCCATCCTTGCTTTCAGTTAAAATATATACCCTTAGATACATATAACAAACGATCAATCATGAGGATAATCTTATAGGGTACCACACGACAGCCAAACTTTGCAGGCGGGTGATGCGTAGGTTACATGAGAGCGCACAGATGTAGCATTGACAAGGGCCAGGAGAATGTGGTCAGCTAACCCAACTCTACACATTTAAAATCAAGAGTGGATCACACAATAAAAACGATCAAGAGCACTGCCCTCGTGCGGAGTTTGTTGTTCAGTGGTGATTTTTGCAATGAATGGGCTCGCATATTCCATATGGAGTGTGCTTGCCAAACACATTCCTGCGGAGGGAGCTGGTAGGAACGTTGGGTTGCTCGGTCAATGGCCAGGGTCAACGGCGGCGTGGTGTATTCCGCAAATATGGCCTACTGTGCCGACGGGCACAAGCCAGCGTGAGTAGGTTAAACGTTGAGTTGTATAAGGGCACCACGGGGTGACCAGCCCCTCCCCACCCAGCCCCACCCCTCCCTCCCACCCCCCACCCAGCCCCACCCCTCCCTCCCACCCCCCACCCAGCCCCACCCTCCCCATCCAGCCCCTCCCCACCCTCCCCTCCCCACCCAGCCCCTCCCTCCCCATCCAGCCCCTCCCTGCACGACGGACGGACACAATAATCCCCTGTGGGCTGGTGTAACCAGGAGGTTCCTACCAGTATAACATCTGGTAATACAGCACCATTTGTTCAGCAAGCCTGACTGCTGATGGGACCCAGAAGTTAAAACCTTATCCACAGTTCGCTTGCTTAAACAAATGCGACTTGATAATATCGGCTTGGAAAGGCATTAGACTGATGGACTAAAACATAATTTATCTGGAGACAAATTGTATGCATACTTTCTGATTGAAGTCGTGAGTCTGCTTTGACTGTACTGCAATACCATACCACTTAGGAATTGTTTACATTTAGAAGCTACGAGGCCTTCACACCTCGTGATCATCTGAAATTAGGAACGTAATTCATTTCTGTAGTGGTTACAGTCATTATAAATGATCATTTCCTGGAAATATCTCAATGTATGTATGTATCTGGTGACAACACAGAAATAACATTTAATTCAGTGTTCCTGACACGGAGACTGAACATCACCATCGGTTAAGTGATACGTGATTGTATTTTTCATGTGAATGGAGATCGTATTACAATTATTTAATCATAATTGTGGTTGATTGCAATGGATGTAATGCAATATCTTTTATGGTCCTAAAAGTAATGAGACGAACTGTAAAATCTAATTGCCCTTGATAAAGTATCAGTTTATGCAGTTACAATGCCTTTCCACCTTCTTAACTGCATCCTGCTTTAAATTACAAAGCAAAAAGGAAAATAACTTCTGCAAAGATACCGCGACCAACGATTTCGCATGCCGATTCCAAAACCATGCCCCGACATTTCAGAGAGCAAACTTTTTTTAAATCCTTTATATTAAGTTCGCTTGCTTGCTTACGTGCTTGCGTGCTTGCGTGCTTGCTTGCTTACGACCGTGCAAATCTTTCGGTCGTTTTTTAACCCACTTCCCGTGATCCAATCGAGCTGACATTTTGCACACAGACTCGTTGTGCGAGACAATTAATGTTCCTGAAAATTTGTTTCCAAAATTTTACACTGTTTAGGGAAAACAAATTAAATATTTAATTACCAATTGGTTAATACTGGCAGACAATCATCTGACCCATAGGTGGCAGCCATCTCAAGCCAGAGGACGAGAGGACTCTAGCCGCCACGCATATAAAGGATTTAGAGTGAAAAACTTTGTTTTTACGGGTTAATTTTTTATGGTTAAACACAACCTCTTTTGTTGTTGTTGTTGTTTTGACACTATAACAAACGACGAGTTATCTTGCAATGGCTTCACCCAGGACGGTGCACAATCGGAGCTTCATCTGGCGTCTGAACAAGCCGTTAATCAAATTGCGGACGCATCTCCTTCATCCCTGCCACGTGTCTCCTGCACATTTGAAATATCGCTCACGTCGTGGTGCACGGCTGGACTCAGCCCTTCAGCACCCAGCCCCCCCCCCCCGTTCCATACTTTACCGGTGCCTGCTTACACCTAGCGAGGAAAACAACTCACGCGTTCACACACCTCCACCATGCCTCCCTTTTGCCGTCGCCAACATGAATAGATTAAGGGGAATGGGGCACGAAGTGGGCTAAAGAAAATGAGGGGTTGTTGGCGAGCCGGGGTGCAGGAGTGTGGGGAGACGAAAGATGGAGAGGGAAAGAGATGACAGTTTAATCTTCAGGGGAAATGGACAGATTTGTGTCATTCCATGACTGCAAACATATTGAGCGGTTCGGAGCGCGGGCTTCCGTTCTTTGCCCACCCAACCACCGCAGCCAGATGTATAGAGATTACCATAATCCCCTCTCACAACAACTGTCAGAATTCGACCAATGCATGCTCAATGTCGATGGAAAGTGTGCATCACCCGACCTGAATGCATCAAAAGCGGGCTTTTTCAAGTCGAGGAGCACAATTCTCTGATTCGCAATCGTGGCGATACATCTGGGGCACAAGCATTGGCATCGGACTGGGATCTCCAAGAAGCTTAATTTTAATTTGTCTGCCCATGCGCCCGGTTACACAACCTCTTCATCACATTCGGCTGTCCCTGCAGGATGCCTTCAACATGTCCCTGGCTGTCACGCCACGGTTGGAGTTATATACCAACAAGCAATTCCACTTCTCCCATCAGATTTTATTTATGGCGGACAGTGGTTATCGAAATAACAAATGACATTCAAATGATGCTTGGAAAGTAAACCACGTGTGCGTGTGTGTGCTTTGTTGTTGTTAAATGTGCCGAATCCTAAATGCCTTCATTCATAATTGGTGTATTGTAGAAACATTTTAGCCACCTTAGTCTACACTGGAATAAACGAAGTCCTCAGAATGTAATCTGTTGTACCTTTGTGTTGTAGCTAACTATCCGCATTATAATATGCACCTGTTACTTGCATCGAAACACCTATGCCTAGCCAATATGTCCCATTTTGGATGGTTTTCTTGCATCGATCTTGCACTCTTAAGGGTCTAAAGTAGTTCACAACACTCCTCCAAAATACACGGTGAGCAAGGCTTTTTAGAGGTGATTTCTACTGTAGTGACATCTTATTGATTATACGGTTAAACCATTTCAGCGTGCACATCCAGAGTCTGAAGTTTTTAGATTTTGGTGGCGCACACAACACAATTCCTACCAGAGCTCACGTACCCCCCCCGTCACGTGCGAGAGCACAACTGACCAATAAGGGGCTGACAGTTCCATGTTCATTTGTGCAGGGACGAACAAACAAAGTATGGTTCTACAAATCCACAATCATCATCATCATCACCATCATCCACGAGTCGTGGTCAATCCACTGCTGGATGAACGCCTCGCGGTCTTGTGATGCAACAATCCACCCAGCACCTGCACACAAACTGATTTCATGGATCCATCTCTTCGGTGGGTGCCCTCTTAAATGCATTTCATTCTTTGGCTGCCAGTCGGTTATTATTCATGACCATTGCCCATCTTTCCTTACACCGTACGGTTTAGTATTTGACGAGTGTGAAACTTTCCGATCAATTGTTCTTAATTAGTAAAACAAACACTGAAGTCTGATACCAAGATCAATTTTAATGTCTCAGCCATTAAACAGGTTGACTAAAATTACCACGCCATTTTATTTGCATTTGATCTAACTACCATTGCCTCAAAATTAAGTCTAAAGTTTGATAAACTTACGTTAGAATCGAAGATGATTATTCATATTCATCAAGATAAATGTATAGCGTCTTACGTCTTGTTATTAACAGCTGTTCACTACTGCTGTGCATAGGCGTGAACCAAAGAGTTCTGAGTCTGCCTTCATAAATAGGCATTATAGCTTGTCATCATTGTGCACTAAAGATACCTCAAGATAGACGAGAGAGGGTGTCATTGTGAGGAGGGGTATATCTTTAAATATGAATACATTATCGCGTGGAAATGCTTCCCCCCCCACCGAGTTTATCCAATACAACTGTAGCAGAACAGTATAAAGCAATGCCATTCGAATGAACAAGCGTTTCCTCCAAGTACATTAAATAAAGCCGTGTCTGCCATAAGTCGGTCGTTTTTGGAAGAGGGCACTTTCTAAAGGGATCGTCGAATGCAGATGAAGGGACCCTTTTTTGTTAGCAAAGTTTCAAGGCACCAGATTTGCAAACACTGCCAACCACGCCGAGAATAAACGGCGCAAGGTACAACGTGCACGGACAAGGTGCGAGCACTTCCCTTCTACGACTTTAACCTCCCCAGTGCCACGTCGGTCATGGGAGTTGTTTGACCACGCGTTCCGAGGCCTGGTCGACGTGGGTTTTGTGAAAGCACTGAGCCTAAATGTGAGAGCATAGAAGCGCAGTACAACGATACATATTTTTCTGCAGTACCCCCCCCCCCCCCATCCTCTTCTTCTTCCTTTAGCCCCAAAAATTCACGGCGTACACTTTATTTATGCCCCTAAATATTGAGCTAGTCTGCTCTAAAGCGGAACTGCCATGAATAATGGTGAGATATTTTTGAAAAATGTTCTTGAAACAGTCCTGGAAAATAACATCGTTTTCGAGATTGTTATGGTGTCAAGTTCATGAAATTGTTGTACCCGTTGTCAACCCGATGGATATCTCAATTCTAGCCTCACCGCTCATGTGGCTGACAATCACCTTGACTGTGGCTGTAAAGCCAGCGAGAGAGAGAGTCTTACCCATCAGCCGCCAGGCATGGATTAAAAGTCGTAATAAGAAAAATTAATTTACCGCATTTTAAATTATAAATAGCTAAAGTAATGTATTTCAAGGGGGAGGGGCTCTATTTATAGATACCCCCACGAATTCGAATCTGTTAAATGATGATAAAATCAATCAGAACCTAAATGTTAATGCAGGCTGAAAATAAATAGATTTAACAATACACAGAAGCATTACAAAAGCACTCAGCCTGAATCAAACCACCAGCTCTAAAGAACTGCATATGTGGCCACTTTTGCCATTTCGACCGTCGACTCAAAGATTGAGAAAATGTGGCCATCCCAACACCAGGCAGCAGTGAAACCAAGACGTAACTGTGAACTGGTTTCATCGTCACTCGGACTCATAAGTACAGCAGAGTAGGCCACTGGGAGCCCTCATATAGGGAGAGAACTCAACTCCCCAACTGACTTACAATGATCCTTTTAATTCTCAACAGGTGATCGCATGCTGTGAAACTCACCAATTCCATATCTTGCAGAGGAACAGGGAATGAAGGTGATAGCCCGGACGGAGATTCGAAAAGTCTGTTGGTCATACATACAGACACACGCACACACAGCATGCATATTCCAGAAGAGACTTGGGGCATGCACCTCCACAAAGGAAAACGATTTTCAAATTGTATCACAAAATGCTGCGACGCCTTCGATTAAAACGTGTCAGGAGATTCAGAGCTACAACTATTAAGAACGAAGAAGAATGTGTCACACGCACCAGGAGCCAATGGTCGACAGCAAGCTCTCAATCACAATCTTTAACAATATATATTATCCATATTATTTTAATGAGGTGCCTGTAAAGGGATCGCCTTGTATAATATGTGTAAAACATACTTTTGTTTTGACACGGAGAATCCTATATTTGAAGGAGATGAATCGTCCGATTATCTATTTTGTTCGGGTATAATACATGTCATTTGACTCAGTGGCACAGCGTGCGTCTCGCAATCGGGAAGGTTACGAGTTCAAATCGTGGTCAGGGATGTTGACTCAGGCCAATCATCACTTAGGGGGCGATTAAAATGGATAGCAATTTGTGTGGAGATGTCAACAGTGGTTGTCCTATGGTGAGACTCACCCAGCGAAAGAAATTAGCTATTTCCACCGCTGGGTGAGGGCTGCAAATGGAAACATAAACATCAGGCCCAAATGCTCATTTGAGCAGGAAATCACTTGAAAGACTTTTGTATATTGTACATATGTATTTATTGGTACTTTGCAAGCATAACACTTATTGCATACATACAGCAATTGCAGAGCTCTCCTATTGAGCTTTTATGGGCGTTCGGGAAATGTTATTTGCGAGCACCTATTAATTGGTGCTATTTGACAGCGGGGTGGCGCTGTGGAAACACTTGCGCCTGACAGGCGAGAGGCACTGGGTTTAGATTCCAGACTCAGACGCTTTCCCTGCGTGAAGTTTGTACGTTCTCGCCGTGTTCTGCCGAGTGTGTGTGTGCATAGGGAGCGGTGGTGTAGCGGTTAGAGCGCTGCGCTACGAACCCAGCGACCCGAGTTCAATTGCCGGCTCACGGCCAACACCCAGTGACGGTTATTTAAACCGGTCCTCGGCCTCTCCTAGGTCAACTCAGCCTCAAATTATTCCTTGGTGCGGTGTGTAAAAGCATCGCCACTAGGGAGATGAAGGCGGTCGGGCATTGTGTTGGCCACCCACCCCATCGTGTACCGTGCAGGCCTCTCTAGGTGCTCACTAACAGCTCTTGCCCCAATAGTCTGTTCAGGCTATAGGGGTATCTTTGTCTTTGTATGAGAGTGAGTCAGTATGTGGCATGCGTGTGTGTGAGTGTCTCTGGAGTGTGTATGTTCTACCCCTTTTGTTGCATATATTTCCTCTGCGTTGTCCAGTTTTCTCCCATAGATAAAAACAACACACCTAATTTTGACTGAAAACTTTCGTGACTGCAGGGATTCTATGATTCTTTTGGTAAAGTCACGTAGATAGAAGAAATAATAACAATCAAATTAAAAAAAATGAAAATAAAGTTAATAAAAATGATACAAATTATAAAAATATCACGACGTTTCGATCGCAACACAAGCAGCCGTCATCAGGAACACCTAATGTAACTGGTATTGGCCAAACATCCCAATCATGGAAACTTACCAGAAAACGACTCCCTTGGGATTACACAGCAGCAACGTCGCCTTCCACTTCAAACACTTGGCAGGACCCTCCCTGACAAAAATGGGCATTGAGACTCAGCGAGGATTTCCCGGGTAAACCAGTGATAATAATTGTAAGAAGTCTAGAGCAGCGCATGAGAGGGTAGTGTGGCCAAAACCGTGCAAAGCTACTTGTGTTCTCCACTGCTGAAGTTGACTTAGGATATAGGCTACTCAACGTGTTCAAACAACACGGGTGACAGCAGGTGCAGCTATTCCCTTCACGAATGGAAAATTACAGTCGTCCCATTGTGAATCTGGTGAAGTGCAATCTGTTCATCACGTAACTGACCACTGCCCATTATAAGCTTACACAAGGAAGTCCAGGCGCTATGTATCAAGCGACCGTGGATGCCATCGAATGGATTTCTAAATCCAACGGACATTTCTAATGTTTTCTCAGTTCCTCTTCAAATGCCACCTGATATAGAGATAGATTTAAAGCCAATTTAACCAAAGGGAGGCCAACGCCAATGATGTACACGGCTACGTGCGCACGCTGCACAGAAGGGCTGCAGGCAATATCTGTGCTTAACACTGGAAGCTCCAAAAAAATCATAATACCACCCACGTGCCTGGGTCTGGCCTGCACCAATCTCTGTATTGAGTACATCTGAGATTATCCCCGTCTGTAATTTAAAGGCTTCAAAATGAGAGTGAGCACATTATATGCAATGTCATATGTGCGTGGAGGCGATGAATATTGCCTTCTCTTGTAAGCACATGTTGTAAAAAAAAATTGAAACAAATCCTGGACAGTCAGATTTATGGAATCCACAATTTACGTACACAAAGCAGCCAAGAACCTGCATATTAAAACAGCTATCCTCGGAATACTATTATAATGAACTATATATCGATATAAAAAAACGTACAGTCATTTGTTCTTCCACTGCTGTATTGAAGGGCTCCTCGTGTTGTATCGGGCATGGTAGTTTGCCTACTACTTCACCACACCGGTCAGTGCAGGTTAACGAAATGGCGTGTGGGCGGGACAGCTTAGATATATCACTCGCCACTAATGATGGCTGTGGCTGAGAATCGACACAAGGTCGACGGGTTGTGCAGTGCGCTAACAGCTGAGCAACCATCCCCCCCCCCATCAACCACACTCTTTCCTCTACCTCTATCCAGCCAATTATTCCACATACACACCGTGGTTTAAGCCCTCTGCGAGCAGACGGAGGAAGACGCCGTGGTGAAGTCTAAGCGCGGGGCATCAGATGGCCAAAATTGCTAGTTTTCGAGCATTCGGACCATTTAAGAGTCAAAGAGTAGTTTGAGTCAATAAATCGATTTCTTTATTTACGACCGAGCAGTGGCCCACTGAGACGTAGGGTGCCTTTTGAAAGGTAACTACAAACTACTTTCATGCGGAAGGCAATCGTTCTAATTTTCAAATGTATTTAAAGTATTTTAATTTCATATTTAACATTTCCCAAGATACTTTCGCTAATAGTGTCACGGGACCTTTAACACCCAAAATAAAGCAGTTGTTGCTGTTTGGTGATAGCAATTCGTGGTGCATGTGAACATTAGACAGATTGTTTGAGGGCACACTTTAAATACTTTTTACTCTGTTACTTATGTTGCCCTAAATATATATTTCTCACTTGCACTGTTAGTTTAATATCATGAGATGAAGACATTCCCTTAAAAGAAGTGTCACAGCTGGTAATACATCACAGTGTACCAGTGAACAGCATCGAAAGACGGATGTCACAGAATTACATCTCAATTCACTTCAATAGATCCCTTTATCCACACTAGGGTCAAACCTTTAATCTCCTGCAAAAAAACCATGTTAAACACATATCGATACAACTTAATTTCTGGACGTCTCAATGCTGGAATAAACCAGAATAAGTCCTGTATAAAAAATATATATATGACTTATTTTGGTGTTTTTATGTGTGCAGCTAATGGTTACTGGGATGAGACCATCAAATGGTTATGCTGGAGAACCAATAAATACCGGGTGGTATTCAGGAGATTGTGGGTTCGAACCTGAGCCTGACACTTATAGATTTGGAGTATGTGTCTTCTCCCCGTGGCTGCGTGGATTTTTCTTCGGGTCCTCCGGTTTTTCTCGACACATCTAGAAACATGCGTTTAGAGTGTTTGGCTGCTATACATTTCCACATGATAAGCCACTTCGTTGAGCTATCATTTGTGGCAGGTCGCTTCTGAAAAAAGAGCTACATAGCTCAGTGGGTTTTACCTGTTAAAATACAAAAATATATATTCAT